>NC_087445.1:17593808-18228286 GCF_036321535.1 Camelus dromedarius
ACTCTATTAGAACAAGATAAATAAGCTCCCATGCAGCTTATGTTCAAGTGAAGGAGAAAAACTGTCATGATGTACCATCATACGTTGATATAGGAGAAGTACTGGAAGCCATTAGAACATATAAGGGGTGGGGGAGGTACTTTCCAGGGCACTTCTTTTGACAGATAATCAACAGATTATAAGCTTATTGAGGGCAAGGATTCAGTATTCTCACCTTCCATATCACTCCAGACAATGTTTGTAATAATGTCCGAATAATTTGATTCATTCAGATTTATAAAACATTTCAAACTATCTCCAAGGTCCTGATAGATCAAAATGTGTGATTAGCTTGAAAGAACTTTCATTATTTTCTTTTCAAGTTAGGGTTTCAGACCCTGGCTATGTTTTTAGAGAGAGAGTGACCTCCTCACCACCCACTCTCCCCCTGAGACTTGCAGGACTAAAAGCCAAACAGTGAAGCGTCCTCCACCAGAAAGTTTGACACTAAATCACTCTTTTTTCCATCACCAACGAATTCAGTCATTTCATTCCAATACAATTAAATAAAGGCCCTTCAACACCACTTGGCACACAAATTCTGTGATTCCAGTTAAAAATCAAATCCATACACAGAAACTCTTTTGGGTCAAATCTATTTTTAGGAGATATTTTTTTAAAATTTGCATTCTTTTTAACTGAATTATAGTCAGTTTACAATGTTGTGTCAATTTCTGGTTTTATTGTTAATAATTTTATCAAGTAATTTTACCCTTGTATCTGAAGATTTTTTAAAGAATCTGAGACCAAGGATGATTTTTGTTTTCCTCTAAATTTTGGTCAGAGTAATTCATATATACACGAGAGCAGGATTGTTCTTGTATTATTATAAGCAGCATGAACACTCAGTTGGACATTGACTGGTCTGAATAACATAAATAATATCCTTCATCTTTTGAACTTATTTTTCACTAAATATTGTAACTTTTTGCTTAAGCAGTTGCATCTTAAAACTTCCATGTAGCCACAGGCAAACTCCCCACTGAAGTTAAAATGTTTTATACTTCAGAAGAAATTATTTTTTTTAAAGGAAGAAATGTGCATGCAAATTGGGGCCACTATATATTGACGCTGCTTTTTTAGCCACCAATCAAAGTGAACAACTTTTGGCAAGTATTCTGGCATTCTGACACCACTCATTTGAATTTTGCCATGTTCAATATAGGTCCTGACTTTCAACTTTGTGAGTAGCATTTCACAAGATAATGCATATAAAATCTTCAAAACTTGACTTTTAGAGACTCTCACAGATTTTAGGTCAATTCCATAGATGCTGCAGAAACCATGACCATGGGAAGTAAAAGGGCTGTGTGGCAGTTGTCCTCTCCTCCCCCAGCCATTTGAGTTTGCAAAGCCTATTCTTGTGCTCAGGGCTAGCAAGCTTAATTTGTCAACTGAGGCAACATGGTTGCAGTCTCAGGTCAGTAGTCATGCTCCAATTAGAGCAGCAATCACTCTGAAACCCTCCTAGCTCAGCAGCTGGCTCATGTTCCAAAAAGAACTTCAGTATTAACACCAGCCCTGGAATTATCTATTAAAAACTCTCAGTCCCCATTCATTCATTTATTCATTCACTATTTACTGAGCATCTACCATGTGCCAAAGAGTGAGTGTAAAACACACAAATAAAAACTGATGATTCCTTCTCCCAAGAGGCATCCACTACAATGGGAAAAAATGGTCTATTAATTATCTCATCAATTCAATAAATATTTATTAAGCATCTATTCTTTACCAGGCTTAATTCTAGACTCTGAAAATACACCAGTGAATAAGAATATCAAAGCCCCTATCTCAGGCAGCTTACTTGTTAATCAAGGTGGACACAGATAGCAAACAAATAAATGAACTAGACACTCAAATATAGAAAAATGCCATGAGGAAAATACGATAGAATGATGTGATGGTGAATGTGGATGGGGTTGCCACTTTAGACCTGAAAAGGGAAGACATCTCTGAATTGGTGATTAATTGAGCTGATATCCAATAAAGAGTGAAGTCAATCTAAAATCCTATGGTAGCAACTTCTTGGAAGCAGGTGGACAAAAGAGGGTAGAATGAAAGAAGAGAGGATATCAAGTAGCGGAAACAATGTATACAATGAAATGAACATGTAAACTAACAAGAAGTGTTCTGGGAAACACCAATGGGCATTGAGATGAAATGATGAAATGAAATGAAATGAACAATGAAATGATGAGCCTTGCAGATCAGGTGAAGAAGTTATATGGCAGGTGATGGAGAGCCCCTGACTCAAGCATTTTTATAATGGCTTTCTTTGATGCCTTGTCAGTCTGTCCTAGTTTTCTGAGGCTATAGGTAGACTGACCATATACACATCTCAGTTCCTCAAGCTAATCACTCACATACTTTCTTCCCTACTATTATGTCACATACATATCTTGAAATAAGCACTTTTGCACTAAATTGTAACTATCTGTGCCTATATTTTCTTCATTTATTTCCTTGAGGTTAGCGGCAATGACTATTTCATTCTGTATCCCCAATATATGGCACAGCATTAAGCATATAAGCTTTGCAAATATTTAATGAGAGGTGGATAGATTAATGGGTGGGTGGCTGAAAGTTCATAAAAATCTTTGAATCAGTCTCAGTCTCCAGGGCGAAATTAAGATTTTTTAGCACAATCGTATGAGCAAATAGTATTAAGATGGCTCTGATATTATACTGGGAGTTTGCTATGCTTTTTAAGTCCACAGGTTTAGGATTAATTGCTCAGCCTCACTCAATCTTGTGATACTGCCTACATGGTTCAAAACCTCCTCCTAGATTTTGACCAACCTCACTGTTGGTCTTCTCTAGCCTGACCATCAGCTCCCTCTAGAGGAAAGTCTGGAATTAGTACTTAGCCCTATTCATCCTCCTCCTGCTTATTTTAATCTCTTTACAGAGGCTGACCAGAGCATCTCTGGCAACCCTTCAATGACTGGTTTGATTCTATGTACCATTCTTCAAGACTGATACTTTCTCAACCTGTAACACATCAGTGTTACCCACAAATTACTAGTCATTTCTCAGAGTGCCCCCTTTCTGCAGATTGGCCAGATGTGAGAAGGGGAGGGAGGGAAGAGGAGGGAGAAGACAGAGACAAACAAGGATGGATGAAGGGAGGGAAGGGTGGATAGAGGGAAGAACAAAGAACAAAAAGATTATGTTTTCCTGTTCAGAAGACACAGTTATGTTCATTTATTCACATGTTCATATTGAGGTATCATTTTACATGACACAGTGTTATATAACTTGTATGCAGCAAAGCTCCCAGATCATAGGCATCAGGAATAAACTCACAGCACATCTGGGTATGCCATATTGGCCACTTCTGGACAGACCAGCAGGGCAGCAAAGATGGCATAATGAACTTCAGAGGAGAGGCAATACTTGAAGAAGTGGACAATAATTCCTAAAGTTCAGACTCCAAATTAGTATTGAGGAATGGCTATTTTTTTTTAATCTTTGGAGGGAACTGGATGGAGGAGTTCTAGATAGGAAAGGAACATACTTTCAGAGAGAGATAATTGGGTACCAATCTATTTGTGGAATATTAGTTGGAGGTTGAAAAGAAGGAAAGATTTAGTGTGTGACCCTGAGCAATATTTAACAAAACTATCTTTCTGTGCAGCCTCCAGGGACTTGCGATGGGTTCCCAGGGAAATAAAAGAGTGAATGAGATGGAAAAACTGTGCAATACGGGCAACTTAGAAATATGAGAGGTCAAAGCCATTCTGGTTTTAGCTTAATAGCCTAGTTTAACATAAAAGAAAAGAAATGTCTGCTTATCAGGTAAAAAATGATATGAGGATAAGAGAGCCAGGTAAGAGTGTTCAAAAAAAAAGTTAATATCCTTCCTCTCACCATCCCTACCTCACTGCCATCTGGAGGCTAGAGTAGCTCCCCCTCCCTGCCCCGCCCACACACCATCAAGAACAAGACCCTGAAGTGAACAACTATTGCATCTTTGACCTCATAGAAGCAAACCTGACCCATGGCAACTTCTCAATTGCTTCTCTTAAAGTTAACATTGAACAACTGAATATATGAATGAAAGAAAGAATGAATATATGAACAATTTAGTCAATTTATATTTGAATATGTGCATGATACTCTAAGGCATTTTACTTATTTAATCCTCTATGAAAAGGAATTCTCTTCATTTAGAGTTGAGGAAACTGAAGCTTATAAAAGTAAATGGCTTGCTTAAGATCATAGCATAGGAACTACAGAGTTGAGATTTAAACCCAGATGATTTGATTTTAAGTCCATTTCCTTTTCCTTTATAACAAAGCTTCAACTTATAGCTGATTTCACTCAGACACAACATCAAGTCTAGCAGTTAAAATACAAATTTGGTTGAAAGAATTATCAGGCACTGTTGGATGGCTAACCTAAGACCCATTCCCAAACACCTAAATACTCAGTCTCAGATTCTTTGAAAGGAATGGCCATATGCCAGAATTCTTACCAATGATTTGTAACTGGAAGTTAGCTGGGAAATCTGGAGAACTCTGCTTTGTGATAAAAGAAGCAAACTTCTCCAGCACCATATTTGCCCCTCTACATCCTGCACGAATATAGGCAAAATGCCTGGAGCAGCAACAACCGTTTTGTGACTAACAGGAAAAGGTAAAGAAACTTGCAAAGATGCTGCCTCTGACACTGAGCTGGAACAACAAAGAGTAGCCACAAACATCCTGACTCCTTACTATGTGAGAAAAACAATTTGTTTAAGGCACTGTTAGTTGTTATTCTTGTAATTATAGATTAAAAAAAAAACCTGATATAGGAGAATGTCTAAAACAATGCCTCAAGTATCCAGATTAGTGAGATAACAGAGAAAAACAACTTTCATCTTATTATAATAAGTAACTATTCTTACATAAAAGCGTATTTCCCAAGTCATAATTTCCTCCTCTTGAAAAGGTCAAATATGTTTACTTGATCCTAAAACCTAATTAATATGAATGACAAAAGAAAATTTTCATGAAAATTGAATTATTATGATAAAAACAGTGACTCTGATTTTTCTAAACAGCATCTAGTACATGGCTGGTGCTCAGTAACTACTGAGAGATAAAAACCACACATCTTATTAGCAACACATCTCTGTACTATTATTTGAAAAAGTTTTTTTCTCTCAAAAATCAGTATGATGAAGAATCAGGCAGCAGGTGGAAGATGTAAAAATGAATCATTTTTCAATAACTTCTTTCAGTGTGGAAGGTTTCACACATCTAGACATATTTTGCTATTGAATCCCACTCTGATATTTAAGGGGTTGTTTTTTCCCCATTGCATACAGAATTACACTAATTATAGCAAAGCATTTTGCTCACATACTGTCAATCCCAGGCAAAGAGTGAGATCTATCAGTGTCCCTCCCTGTAGCTCCAGCCAGTGGACCCAGCATCCCACCTCAGTCATCAGGTATGGGTTGAGCAATAAGCTGCTTTCTCTCTGGTTTGAAAATAAACATCATAGTAAGTTCTTTTATTTTTAGAATTGAGTGGAAACATTACAGATTTCCCAAATGGCATTTCATTGAATGTTTAACCTATTACTTAGTAATAAAAATGTGAAGAATAACAAGTAACAAAACTTTGACTTAAAAATTGGTATTTACTAAGACAAGAATTAGACAGCACTTTTGTGTCTGTGGTTTCTTTATCATTCTCAGATAACTGGGTGTCAGTGACTTGCAGACTTACATCCATGTCCTGTCTGAGAAGCTTTCAGAATGACAACCAAGCAGGATGACAAGGCCCTGCTGCATTATTGTACCAGGGATGCATCTGGAGCTTAGATGAGACAAAGGAAGAAAGAACAAAGATGGCTAGAAGATCTACTTGGCTTGGATGACAAAAATCACTGGGATAGGACCTATCATAATTGCTTAGATCAAATGATTTCTGAAAATGCCTTTAAGGATGTTTGATACAGTTTATGAGGTGTTCCCCAATACACAAGCTCACCATCCTGATATATGCAAAAAGATAATCTTCATTAACAAAAAGGAAGGAATGATGATTTTAAACTTTCCAACAGATCACAACATTGCTATTGAACACCCAGTATCGCTTTACTTTTCTCCATCACATTTCATTTAACTTGCTCTTGATCCACACTTGCAATTGCTTCAATAAGGACAGAACTCTATTCTGGGTTGTTTGTAGGTGAACAGGCTGTCTTATCTTTTCCGTGATGGGTACTGGGATTAGGAATTTGATTTGACTTGTCCAAGCAGTATTTCATGCAAGTCTCTGCTCCTTTCCTAACCTAATCATTGCCAACTCTCATTTGAGACAATGTATTCCAATGACTCTGACGGCCAAGAGGGCAGTCATTTCATTGGTGTAGCCCATTTACATTTAGGCTAGTCTGCGCTACCTTTCCTACAGAAAAGATTTTCTGGAATAATAGAGAGTGTTTGGATCTTAATATTATTATATGCCATGGGTTTAAATCCTAACTCTGCAATTTACCAGGTATATTAATACAGAGAAAGTATTCCACCTCCTTGAATGTCAGTCTCCCATTTATAACTGGGATCTTGATACCTAACTCAGGGGACTGTTAAAACGTTGAATGAGACGGTTTGTTTGAGAGTACCTGGCTCATAGTGGCTCCAAAATAAACTTTCACTGAATCTGAACAGTTTAGCTTTCCAGTAACATGGAAACAAATACCAGGAACCCAGTAACTTCCCAGCATGCAGAGAGTTAAGTGTACCATGTACGAGAATACAGATGCTTTATCTCTATAAAGGCACTGCTACAAACAAACAAACAAAACAACACCAGAAAACCAAATGCCACATATCCACCTAATAGGACTGGAATGATTGACAGATAGCACTGACCTTCTCCCAGGAAATCCCAGATTTTCAAAACAAGCACTTCTTAAAGTTACGTAAGTATGCAGCATGAATCACAAAAGCACGAGGTGGTGTTTGCTGTTTTATCAATACTTATTTTCCATAGCTTCCATCTTCATTTTATTGCTGGGCCAGCTATTTCCCACCATAGGAGAGGAAGGCTATTGGGATGTTTGTTATAATCGTCTGCTTAAGGTTCGTTGGCAGATCACATGTTTTACTTAATTAAATAATGTCCCAATTAATTGATTTGTTTGTAGACATTCTTAATTTAGTAAACGCTGAGCTGAATGCTAAAAATACCATTATATTTCTGACAGAGGCACCACTAAAGTCTGATAATTGATAGCTTTGCTGTTTTCTCTGATGGCCTGAAAAGCTTTTAAAGCTAAATTCGGTAATCATGTTCATCTTTGGAAATTAGTTTTGTGAAACCACACATTTAGTTCTTGCTGAGAAATCTCATTTTAGTCATTTTAACATAATTTATAATGCATAAACTAAATTAGCTTTTGTAGCTAAGCCAGCACATTTTTCTTTAATTTTTATCTCATCCTAATATATTTTTGACCTTGAAAACTGTAATGTCTGTTGGATATTGAAGCCTCTGAACAAAGAAAATCATTTCCATTCCATCACTATGGTTACACTTTCTTCGCTCTCCGGCACTGAACAGCGCAGAAAGTGTTGTCTGGATTCCTCAGGAGGGCAACGGGAACTTCATGTAATATCATTTAGTTCTTATTAAATAAACACATATACATAATGGAACCCAGGAAAGTAGCAAATTCCTTCACTCTGTTTACACTGCATACGATATGACTGATGGTCAGAGGCCATATATCACTCGGTGTTGTTCGCCTCAGGTTCTACTGTGTGTGGTTTTTTCCCCAGGCAGTCACACATACATATTCGTCTCAAAAAACACAGTCAAAATGCCAGGCAGCTCCTAACACCTCCAGTACTCCTGAAGTCAAAGCAGTTTCATCCCTTTCTGACAACAGAGAAATTCAAGTGTGAATCACAGTTCCCTGTCCACCAGAGACAGGTTTCAAATGAACTTGTGACATCTCCCACCATCCTAAAACGTCTTTGGCTGCCCTACAAAAGCAAGACAAGGAACTGGTCATTCAAATAAATGCTATACCTGCTGCCTCTAATAGGAAAAAATATCTTTTTACATGTGACACCATTTGGTAAAATGTTGCTTGAATTGCTTTTATTACACAGCTGGTTCACCATGTTAACTCCAAAAGGTTTTGTTATTTTACTTTCCTTAGTAGTTCATGTGTCAAAGGTATCCTGAAGAAACTTGTTGGCAATAGTATCTTCAAGTGGCCATAACATCTAAAAGAGTGTGTCCAATCATAATTGTGGCAAGTTAAATCCATAGAAACTCAAATGGAATGTCTCATTCCTAAAATTCATATGCACACAGGTTTCCAGCTACCTTGATTAGGTTGTGCAAAAGCAATGCAGAGTTATTAATTTCAGCAGCGCATGATAGGAAAAAAAGGCGGGGTGAGGAAGAAAACACTTGACCATGTGCTAAAGCTCAGGAAGAGAAGAAGTCTTCATCCTCAACAGCCTTCAGATACAGGGACCACAGTAATCACCTGTGGCCTGGCACAAGGCTTGCCCAAAGTGAATATGTGTTAAATGTGGTGTGGAAGGAGAGGTAGATGGATGAAAGGGCTCACCATTTTACGAGATTTAAAGATTCTTTGATGGCGGGACACAACACACTGACACTCTGATAGATGAAAGGCAGAAAGAACCTCATAAAACTTACAGTTCCAAATGAGAGAAGGCTATCAGGAAGGTCACACAGGGGGCTGCACTGAGGACAGGATACCAGCAAGCTGGAGCTAGAGGGGGCACCTTATGTATGTATGGCAAATGCAGTGTAGTTCTCTAGCTTTCCTGGACTCCCTGTGGATTGGCTAATTTGAATGATTCTGTGGACTCCAGGGCACAGGGGTCTGATACCTGGCACCTGGGTAATTATGGCTGGCGTAGAGTGGCCTAGTAGCCCTGGAGTGTAAAAACCTGATAAGGAAAGCTGATTAATCAGCTGCTCAAGGAGAGGAACTGATTAGCCTGTAGCCAAAACCTCAAGACTGGATCAAGACAGTATTTTTCTCTTTAAACTTTTTGACACTCACCTGCCTATAGAGGAGAGAACCCGGTCAAAATTCAGGAAAGCATTTCTTGGCATTTAAAAGCAACTAAAATGTCAATGAAGCGTGAGAAGGAATGTTGAACAAAAGCTAACCTGACTCTTACTTGCACTAACTATAAACATAATTATAAAGTAATTTATTAGAAGTCTTTTGGCAGGATAATCAAGTTTTTACAACTTAGTTTTGGGGAATAAAAGATAAAAAAAGGCAACTCCCAAGTGTTTTCCCATGTGTTAGGGTCAATTCTGCACATGGGCTGGAACATGTGTATATTTAAAGCAGATATAACTGGCACTGTCTGAGTTCAGGAGAGACTGCCATCATATCGCACACTGCACCATACAGCATCACAGGCCAAAATCAAAGGCCAGTGGTGGCAGGCAGAATAACCGTCCCCCAGGGATGTCCCTGCTTTAATCCCTATGGCAAAGGGGAACTTAAGGTTGCAGTTAGAATTAAGGTTGCTAATCAACTGAATTTAAAATAGAGATTTTATCCTGGTGGGCCCAATGTAATCACAAGGGTTCTTGAAAGTAGACAAAGGAAGGAGAAGGCGAGGTCAAAGTGATGAGACGTGAGGAATGAACCGCCATTGCTGGCTTTGAAGAAGGAAGGAGGGGCCACGGTCTAAGGATTATGGGCAGCTGCTAGATGCTGAAAATGCAGGGGAATGGGTTTTCCCCTGGAGCCTCCAGAATGGAGCACTGCCCTACAGCCACCTTGATTTTAACCCAGTGAGAGTCATGTTGGACTTCTGGCCTACAGAACTATAAGATAATAAATCTGTGGTTTTGGAAGCCACTGTATTTGTGATAATTTGTTACAGTAGCAAATAGAAAACAAATGACCACCCCAACTCCCAAAGCATAAAACCATTACTCAAAATTTTGTTTACGGAGGAAGAAAATCCTCAGGGACAACAAATTTTTGCTTTTGTCGAATGATTTGCAGGATATACACACACACACACACACATACATATATATATACACACACACACATATATATATATACGTCTCTCAGTATCTATGGGAAATTGGTTTAAGACCACCTGAAAACACCAAAATCCATGGATGCTCAAGTCTCTTATTTGAAATGGCATAGTATTTGCATATAACCTACACACATCCTCCTGTATACTTTAAATCATCTCTAGATTACTTATAATACCAATACAATGTAAATACTACATTGCCAGCACAAGGCAAATTCAAGTTTGATTCAAGATTAGTTGAATCCCAGATGCGAAATCTGCAGATATGGTTATGTAGGGCCAAATGTAATTCATGACAACCTTGTTCTGAAGGCATTTCTGTTCATGTACCATCCTTTCTCTCAAATATCAACTCTCTTTGAATATTCATATTTAAAAATAAGATCTAACCTATTTTTATTTTTCAGAAGGTGACACTGGGACAGAAGAAACTTGCTTCTCAGACTACATTAACTGACTCTGAGGACTTCAATTCAATTTCTTTTTTTTTTACAAATTGAAGGTTTGTGGCAACTCTGCATTGAGCAGATGTATCACTGCCGTTTTTACAACAGCATTTGCTCACTTCCTGTCTCTGTGTCACATTTTGGTAATCCTTGCAATATTTCAAACCCTCTAACAGCAAAAAGATTATGACTCACTGAAGGTTCAATGATGGTTAGCATTTTTCAGCAATAAAGTATTTTTAAGTTAAGGTGTGCACATTTTTAGACATAATGCCATTGCATACTTAATAGACTGCAGTATCGCATAAACATCACTTTTACATGCATTGGGAGAGCAAAAAAATTTGTGTGACTCACTTTACTGCAATATTTGTTTTACTGCAGTGGTCTGGAACTGAACCCGTAATAGCTCTAAGAAATGCCTGTAATAATTATTCTACTTTTCTTCTTCATATTCATTCTTGTACACTCAAAAGAATGCAACTCAGACTAAAAGCCTTCGTTAGAAGTGGAGGACGCCAGAATTTACAGTGTGTTTTGAATGGAACACACTGAACAGTAAAGAAGAAGTGGTTTCAAGATCAGGGTTAAAGAGTCGGATGGGACATGATGGTGACTAGAAATATACTAGATGGCTGTGTTGTCATAGCATGGATCCTTCGTGGGCAGGCATTTCTCTAAACTGGTTATCAGGTTTATAGGTAAATATCAAGAGGTGCATAACCTTGAGAGCAGATAATGGAGTGAAGAGTGAGGTCAAACTGCATGTCGATGGCAGCCTCACTCCTGAGAAGCCGTGGGCAGTATTCAGGTAACCTCCCTGTGTTTCTGTGTGACCTTCCTCTGTTTCTACAGCTAAATCAAAATGCTTCTACAGCTGACAGGGAAACTCTAGTCCCTTTACTTTCCACTTGTTTCCCATAATGGAGTTTTGATTCTTTGATCTGTCTCTCCTGCTTTTCTCCTTCCTGAGTTCACAAAGCTTGAATATCTGATTTCCCTCTCCTGTTTCTCTCTTATCCTCCCAATCTGGTTTCTAAATGTCAGTTTTAGTCAAGGATATTTCTGTTTTCATACTGGGCTTGTCTTCATTTCCTTTGTTCTTGAGAGGAAAAGCTCTTTAAAAATCTACTTTATAACTGTTGCTTACTTTTGTTGTTTCTTTTAATAACAAAACTTCATGGCTCACAGTAAGTAGCGATAATAAAACCTCTGTACGTAAGTTTACTCCTTTCAGAATCTTTTCACTGAATGCCTACTTTACTTCACGATAAACTTCAGAGAGGAAAGAAGAAAAAGATGAATAAGGCAGTCCCCCTTCTCAAGAAATTTACCAACTAATAAATACGAAAACAAGTACATTACAGAAAATAAATAAATGAATGTGATGACCGATTTCTGAAGGACCTGATATGATGTAATATGACATATGATGGGACATCCTGCTTTCCCTTTCCTTTCTTACCTTCATTTGCAGACACTCAAAATCCTGTACATCCACCCCAGTTCCCTCAGTTGAAATACAACCTAAGAGAAGAGTAAATAAGCAGGTACCCATCCCATCAGTGACCCACAAATACCTGAACTTCAAATCTTTCAGGAGAAAGGAGAACAAGGATGTTTAGCAGTTTCCTCGAAGGCCATACCCAGTACTCTCACAGTGCTTCAGCACCTTCGAAGCCACTGAAAATTCTGCAGGAATAAAAAACACAAAGGGGTTGAGATAGGGAGACTGGAAGCGCCAATCAGTAGAGAAAGTTTATCTATTTCACACAGAAACGTTTATTCTTAAGTAGGTATTACAGAATCATCACCTATACCCTCAGTCCCACCCCTAAGCCTCTTCTTCTCCCTGTGTATTCATTTCTTCAATTTCTCTCCTAGACAAGTAGGCTAACCATCTTAAGTATATCTTTAGTTCCTCTCCTCATCTCAGTCACTCTTTCAATTAGTCACTAACTGGCAATGATTCTACCCTAGTAATGTCCAAATTTATCCCCTCCTTTTAACTGCTGAGTACAGTTTCACTGTATGGATAGAACACAATTTATCCATCTCTTGTTGGTGGCCATTTGAGTTGTTTCGGTTTTTGGCAGTTAGTAATAGAGCTTCTATGAATAACTTTTTACAAATTATATGCAAGTCTTTTTGTTGACATGCGTTTTTATCTTGGGTAAATACCTAGGAGCAATTTGATCATAAAGTAAATACTATGCTTTGATTTATTAGAAACTGCCAGATTCCTAAATTGGTAGAACCATTTTTCACTCCCATTAGCAATGCATGAAAATTCTTCTTGCTTCACATCCTGGCTAACATATAGTTGTGAAGTTTTTACAATTTAAGCAATTTTATTCATTCATTCATTTATTTATTTATTTAAAGTATAGTGATATTTTAATATTAATTTGCATTTCCCTTATGACTAATAATGTACAATTTTTCAAGTGTTTCTTGGTCATCTACATGTTTTCCTTTGTGAAATTTCTAATTTGCCTATTTGTTACTGAGATGTTCTCTTTTTGTTGAATTGAAGGGGTTCTTTATGTTCTCTGGATACAAGTCCTTTTTCATAATTTGTATTGAGAATATTTGTTCCCATGTTTATGTATTCATTTTCTCAATGAACACTTCCAGTGAGATGAAGTTTATAATTTTGAGTAGCAACGCATCAATTTTTTTCTTTTATGGTCAGTGTTTTCTAAGATCAATTTACTTATCCCAGGGTTATGAAGACACTGCCTTAAGCTTCTGAATCAGATTCACAACTGTGACTTTGCTCTAATGTTTCCTGACTTTATTATTGTGTATTTATTTCATTCTCAAATTTCCCATTCTTTTTCTCATAACTTTGTTTTTCCCATTTTGCAAAACTACTCATGCCTGTTTTAAAAGGAAAATAACATGAAAATGTGTAGAATAAAAAGCAGCAATTGCTCTTCTGCCTACTCCACAAAGAAAATGGTTAACCACTTAGTACGTGTATTTATTTATATTTTTACTTTATATGATCTACTTCTAGACACATATAAACATGTCCTGTTGATATTATTTGATATTTTCACATAGGTATGTGTACCTTGATGGACATGGTACTATTTATTTATGAACAGTTAATATGGTACCTACCCTTTTCACATATTTTGAAGTGCACAATACAGTGTGGTTAAGGATAGACACAGCATTGCACAGCAGATCTCTGGAACTTATTTATCTTGTATAACTGACTTTAGTGCTATATAATTTCAAAGTAATAATAAATATCACATTGAAGGATTGAAGGTCTCCTTGATTTTGGTTACTAGCATTGGACCTGGATGCCATTTTGAATTTTACAGATATTTATTTTTATTTGTGTATGATTTTGTATGTAAAATATTAAACTATGGTTGTACGTCCACTCAGGGCTAAGGCCTAAACAGTAGCACATATGTTGAAGGGCACTTTGATACCTGTGAAAAAAGTAAGCTGTTAAAATAAGTTGCCCTGTAGTATCTGGAAACTGATAACTATAAAAACCATGAAGACTAAAGAGAGATAGCTGGTAAAAAATGTAAGGAAATCTTAACCTTTCTTATAACAAGTGTCTTTCTAACAGAGTGAGAAAAAAGAACTTATAAATGATATAGCCATGAGAAAGTCATGCCATCTTTACTTTCATAGAAATAAATGTCATAATAGATCAGTGCTCTGCCTCTATTTTATATATTCAATGTATATATTTTTTTCCTCCTCTATTCTTTGGGACTGAAATTACTTTAGAGAGTAGTTAGAGAAAATTGAAATTGTTTTGGAATGTATAAGAATAGGAAGTTCAGACTGCAGTGAAATCTTTAATAACTTGTGAATTATGTCATCTGTGAAGTAACAATAGATGACAAACTCAGCTTTGAGAATAAAAGCATCCTTTCCTTAAAAAAACAAAAAGCCACTTTCCCTCTACAATCATGATCGCCTTTATATTTTCAATGTTCTTTGTGCAAAGTTTTAGTGCACCATGAAATATATCTTAGATACAATAAAGACGATATTGTTAATAGAGTCTGGGGTTCAAGTACCAGTTTCTAAAGTGTTAAACCTGTTTGGGTGGTCTCTTGTTTGGAAGAAATTCAGATTGTACATACCTAGATTGTTTTACTAATTTATTAATTGATTATCTCTGCCATATGTATACCAGATTTTCTGATAAACAAAGAGGTTTCTTATCAGAAATTCACCAGGTATTACTGCTAATACTGCCCACTTCATATTTATTTTCTCTTGCATGACTAATAAGCATCTCATACTTGAAATCTCCAAAACAGATCTCCTTACATCCCAAATCACCTTGCAGCAGAATTTAGTGGATCTCCCAACATTTTGTTTTCAGTAATGTTTCCCTTTATTGATTGTACAATTAAACTTTAAAAAATCATGTACATGGAAAATTCTTTGCTAAGGGATTCTCATCTTCTTTAAGATTTTAATAATCAGAAATTCTTACTTCTTAAAAGTATCTGTTTTGTTGGTTTATAGGTCTATGCTCAGTTTAACAGTCAGATTGCACATATTTATTAGTAATACCCAGAGAATAAAACATCTCAGTGACATTTTAGATTAGAAGCAATTCATTTGCATCATGTGATACAGTAAAACATTTAACTTAAATGTAGCAGAATGTTGTCTGTTACACATTCATCACAAACCTGTGTGAGCTTGATTTTTTTTTGGAAATCTCAATCTCTGAGTCCTATATATTTTCTCCTTGGGAAGAATGACCCCTTTTCTTCTTTCTTTCATGAAACAAGAGTTTATGGTCTGTGATTTAAGTTATAGCTTCTACTCTACAATCTTATGAACAATTTCCCAAATTCAGTATTTTCTCTTGTTTATCTTAAGGTAGCCATCTATAAGATCTTAAAGAATGGTTCATAAAGAGGTATATTATTTAGAAAAGAGAAATTTTATCTGTAATCCTAATTAATCAAGTTTATAAAGTGACATTTATTTTTATACATTCCCTTCTTGTCTTTTTAGTATGAATATATTTATATATTGCCACATTTGTATCAAGTTTTCAGTGGGCAATATTAAATCAGCGTTATACTATAATCTTTATAATGATCATTTAAAATTTTAATAACTTCCTTTTGACTTAGCATTATCTAGTAAGCCTCAACTTGACAATAATCACTTTAAACATTCTAATTCCTGTTTAGTATTTCATATAGTGGATATTCTGTAATTTAAGGAACCATTTCCTTGATGCTTGTCATTTAGATATCTTCGAATTTCCTCCATTATGCATTATGCTCCAATAAATAGCTTTTAATGTCTACAGAGACAATCAGACACAGTCAGCAAGAATGAAAATGTAGTAAAATGTTAACATATGGGTAACTTGGGTGAAGGATACACAGGAATTCTTTGAACTATTTATGCAACTCTTCCACAACTCTGAATTTATCTCAGAATAATTTAAAAGAGTGCATGTAAATAGGTCGAATTATTGGATCAAATGCTATACATGTTTTGAAAGGTTTCTTTTTACATTGTCATTTTACACCAATAAGTGGTACAGCAGTATGTGAGTATCTGTTTCATTGCTCAGTTAGCAAGTGATCTATGAATAATCCATTTAGAGAAGAGATTTCTACTCTTTACTAAATTCATCAGCAAGTTCTGAACTGAAGATGGGAGACTGGAAATGTGAATAGTGTACAGATAAGGGAGAGAGGGAAGCAACACTGCATTGAGAGGAACAGCCATGTCAAAAATTTTGTCCAGTTACCTTCAGAAGTATTCACATCACAGAACAAGAGTGGAATGACAATAGATTGTTATTGTTTTGCTGCGTTTTTCGTCCCTCATTGATGAGTTTCTATCTGGCATATATACTCTGTAGAGTAACTCCATATTGTTGGTAAGATTTATAATATTGGTACATGCAAAGTGATAGAACTGAATATTTAAAGCTAGAAGGAAACTTAAGGATTTCCCAACCCAAATCCTGCAATTTTACAGATAAAAATATAGAAATGCAGGATTAAAGACCATGGTTAATTAACAAAACTAATCAGCAATAGACCCATTTCTACAACAAAGTTGTCTTTTTTAATACCCCTGAGCTTTTTCCAAAAACATCATAATCTTAGTAAGTATACAGAATGAAAACAGATCCTACCATTTTCATATAAACCTAAGTGCCAGTTACTGAAGTGTTCTAGTTCTTGTTACTTCTTAGTCTTTAAATTAGCGGACTACCCAAATTACCCAAAGTTCTTAAGATAAATATGTGAGAGTATTCACAGACCAGTATGAGTCTTGGACAAAAATTATAATTACTTTACTTATTGTTATTTAATTATTTTGTAGAACAGTGTAGTTCACATCAGAAATATTTACAACTTAAGAATTTCATCAGAGGCACCTTACTGATTTTTCAGCAAATATATATTGCCTGGTTATTATGTGTCACTTATTCTTTCTCTAGGTTCTAGGGATAGGGATGAAACCTTAAATAAAACGAAGTCTAGCTTTCATGAAACTTGCATTTCATAGAGAAATTTGCATTCAATTGAGTATCAGTTTAACGTGAGCTAGATAAGTTGCTTTCATATGTAAAGATAATTCCCCTGATCTTTGTCCTGAGAAGACTATCAATCTGTAGGGATCATAGTGCTTGGGATCATGATTTGTAAAATGTAAGCATGAGAAGGAGAGATGAAAATAGCCTTTCATGGCAGCATTTATAGCTTTAAGTTCACCAGTTCAGCACCAAAGAAATGCTAATTCATTCATTTATTCATTTCTCATATAATGCATTTTCCCTTCCAGCTGATGGTAGGAATGTGGCTCACTGTCTCTTCCCCCAAATAGGAGGATATTCTCCTTTGAGATCTTTCTGGTGACTGAATGCTTAACCCAACCAAATTTATATTCACACATTTTTTCACTGGGTGATAGTTTCTCCTGGAGACTCCAGTGTTCTACTATTACAAACAAATGTGGCAACTGTCATTTTCCTGTTTGCATACACAAGTATATTCACAGATAAATTCTCACACCAAAGATTCTGACTTGAAGGGTGTGTACATTGTTAATTTGACTGATATTGTCAAGAAGCCCTCCCAAGCAGTTGCACCAATCTACATACTGACCAAAAATACATGAAAGTGCCAGTTTCTCCATACACTTGCCAATATCGCATGAGTTAAAACCTTATCCTTACAATTGAAAATGGTTTTCTAATATTGTTTCAATTTTAATTTATACAATTACAAATAAGAATAAGTGTCTTTCACTTGATATTTAAAGAGATTGAAAATTTATAGTTCTGGATAGTTGGGCAGGTTCTGAAAAGTGTAGTTTTTAGCTTCTGAACTTGGAGCTCCTATTTCCAGTTACTTTTGCAAAAGAAACATTGAGAAATTAAAAAAAAAATTACAGTTATTCATGTTAAGGATACTTTTAGCACATCTCTTCTCTCTTTGACAAAACTCTTTATTTTGGATATGTGGATACTTCTGTTGAAACCAATTTCATAAAAGTGTGTGGGTGTTTTCCTTCCATGAATAAGAATGAGATGAGTTCATTTAAAAGTATTGAAAGAAAGACGGTGTCTTCCATACACAAAACTGATCTTTTAATTTTCTTGCTGTCTTTTGCTGACTCAGTGCACAAGACTATGGAACAATGTATTAAACTTATCCCCTTGGGATTTCCTGGAGGTGATTATTTTCTGAGAGAATTGTATTCTACTTGGCACATACCTTATTTTTGGGGAAAGGGACTTAGAATTCTTTTGATTTTCTGTGAATTAGATAGTTGTCTTACTTTTGTGAAATATGAAGCTTCATCTACAAGTAATGACATCTGTTTAATTCTACCATATGTTATTTTGGTGGCAGACAGCAAGTTACCTAGAGAGTAGCTAAAATGCACAGGATAAAGATGTCAGTGGGTTAAACGGTAAATCTTTTAACAAAACAATTACAATTTAATATAGTTCATCACAACATTCTTAAAAGATAAACATTTATGTCTAAAATGTACTGATTAGATTTTATGTCTATTTATGGACTTCATGAATTATAACGAAAACCGTATTACATTATTCATTAGCTTTGGGTGGCAACTGTACTATGAAGGCTGCTTTCCAATAAAATCTAATGGGGCTCATAGCAAAATTCAGTGACAAGAACTATTAAGATTAAAGGTAACATTTGGATTGACAGGTGGAAATCAAATGCAAACCCTCACTGTGGCAAATAAAGTATCTCACTCTGATATTCTGAGGTGTCATATGGATGGCATAGCATTTTGTTGTACTATCAGTGATTGTAGAGGAAAACAGTTTTCTTCTGAGCCAGGAGGTTTGGGGATTATTTGCCATTTGCTAATTCATGTTTACCTAATTAATACCTTTATCTTCTCTTTTGATCAATGCCCTGTGTTTAACCCCCCCCACCTTTTTTTTGCTGATTAACAGGAATTTTCAAACTCTACACATTAGTTGATTTTTTTCTTTGAAAGTAAGAAACTTTGGAGAAAACATACGCTTATTCGTTGTATACAACTTACAACGGAAGGCACTGTACCCTGCACTTAACTCATCTTGTAGGTGAGATAACTAGATCTCAGACAGTAAGAGTAACTTGTAAATGATTCAGTATATAGGTGGTGGATTCATGATTTGAACTCACAACTGTTGGACTTTAAAAGCCAACCTCTAAACAGACTCACAGGCCTAGAGAACAAATGTATGGTTACCAGGGGTTCAAGGGCGTGGGAAGGGATAAATTGGGAATTCGAAAGTTGCACCTCTTGGGGAATGATGGAAATGTTAGCTATCTTGATTGTAGTAGTGGTTTCACTGGTGTGTACATCTATCAAAATTCATTAACGTATACATCTGAAATATGTGTAGTTTTCTGTACAGAAACCATACTACAATAGAGGTGTTTAAAAAAGCCAACCTCTAAACATTATACTATGTTACTTCAATCAGGTTAGTTAGTGGGGAAGAGGGGCCAAATGCTCACTGAACAGATGAATGCAACTGTCTAAACCTACTGCATCTTGCAGTACATTCTCGGAATCTATTACTTTGAGGTTGTGGCAGAGAAACACAGTGATTCTCTCTTTTATTAACAGTCTGGGTGATGATGTCCTTGTAATCTTTTCACAAAGTGAACTGGAATTTGCATTGGCTGAGGTTCTTCTACATAATGGTCATGCTATACATGATTATTATATTTTAATCCTCATTTTAAATCTCTAAAGTAAAGATGGAGAAATTGAGGCTTATTGGCTTGCCCAAAGGTGACAAGTGGTCTCAGTGTAGTTCTAAAATTCAGAGGTACCTGTCATGCCCATGGACAATGTAAGGTTAAGCAAAACATTACCATTTTGTTCTATAGAGAGAACATTATAAAAGAGTTTGACTGTTTTTGTGCTTGACCCAAATCTAAAACACAATAAAGTTTTTCAGTACTTGCCTCAAATATAAAAAAAAATTAAAGTTTTCACTATTTTCTATTCTTGAAGACATTTTAACTGGAATTCTCAAGTGGGAAAAATGTGACATTTTTATGGTATCTTAAGATTTTAGGAAATACAGAAACAATGATCTTATGACTCTGCCTTTTCCCACCAGAGTGGACCTACTTTTCAGAACCAAAATATCATTATTTTACCAGTGGGAGATTTGGGGGAATGTTTTAGGTAACAGAATAGCTTATTTTGACTCATGTCTCCATTATTCCATTTCAGATATGCCTCAGGTCAAACACTTTCTTTCGAAACACTCTTTCTCAAATAAAAGTCCTTTGTAGAATGCCAAAGAATAATGTGATGCCATGTTTCCCCAAAACCAATACCGTGAGACATTATATTTTGGTTAGAATATGTGTTCATGAATTGAAATAGGCTGAAACCATTTCAATGCACTGAGCTTGAACATTAATCATATTATTTTGAGAATTACCAAAAACTACAAGAAAAGGGATCAAAAATTTTCAGGCAATTAGAACTTGAGATTAATTTAGTTTTATGAATTTAAAAGAAAGAGATATTTGGAGATTTTTAAAATGACCTTGTCATTCACATTAAAATAGTGGATTAAACAGCCACTTCCAACATGATAAGCCTTGGAGATGGGGAATCATGACCTTTCTGTTACTTAGTGCTATAAATATAAATATAGCTTTTTCTGTACCGCCTCAGTCTATCTCCTTTAATGAGTATTAAGTGCTCTGTACTTGTTATGATGTGGTTTCCCTTTTTTTGTATAATGATTCCTAGTCATCTTGTGTGAAATTCACCAGATTTAAGCTACGTTAAGCTATGTTAAGTAGTACAAAATGGAGTCACAGTGGCCAATGTGAACTTCCATACTAGTTTGAAACATCCAGTGTAATGCTGTGAGTATCTTAGAGTGATAAAGTAAGAACTTTCTTTAAGTAAGCGATGGGCCATATAAGTCTGGAACAGAAAGAGCAATGACAGAGTCAAGACCCCCTCCCTTGGGGTAACCATTACTCCTTAAAAAGAGACAATCAAGGTGAGTGACTTGAAGACTCTTGGCTAGAGGAAACCAGACTCCTGGCTGCTGAGAAGTATTCCAGAAGTTTGTTGCCAGAGGCCCTACAGTAGCCTAAGGCGACTTCCCTACTCAAGCTTGCTGTGAGACAGGCTGCCAAACTGGGGACCACTGCTTGTACCGATGCCCTCTTCCCAGACCTCTCCTTGGAGTGATTGCTGTCCTCTTTTCCCTACTTTGACTAACCTGTGTTGTGCGCTAACTGTGTGTAATGAACTGAGTGATTCATGAATTGAATATTGGCTACCGTTTTGTGTATCTCCAATTCCATGATTCTTACTTGCCCTTAATGTTGGGCCCTGCAACAGACAGTACTTATTTGGCTACACCAGGTATTTCGATTTGCTTAGAAGTGTGCTTTATTTTACTCTATTTGTTACATGTTGTCTCACAGATGGGACAATTATTCAGAAACATTCTCCTATCATAAGATTTCTTAAAATAGAAGAAGCTGTGCCCAGAGATATAAAAACTAGAAAATGATAACTTTTGGGAGATGTCAATTTAACATGTCCTATGTAGGTAAGAATTTTATTACGTGAGGCTTTTAGTATTAAGGGGGCTTCTTTATTCAGGATTACTACATTAGAAAACTCCTGTCCTCTCCTTCCTTACAAAAGAAAGGAACAGTTAATTCAATAAGTATTTTACATGATTTATTTTCTTTCTTCATTAAATAATACCATGAGATATGAATTATTATCCTTGGTTTACAAATGAATAAGCTGAGGCTTGGTGAAGTTCAGTAACTTGCTCAAGGTCATAAATATAATAAGTAGCAGAGTTAGAATTCCAAAATACTGACTAAATGCTTAGTGAGATAAATGGATAAACAAAAATGCTGGGTCATGCTTATTCCATACTATATCCAAATCCAAGACACAAGTGTATATTGTGAAATGGTAATATAATTTGATCCCTCGGACCTTCATTCAGTCTAAGAATATGCACATGAACAGAAGAGAGACAAATCTGGATTACTCTAGACAATCATCCTCCACCTGTTTATAGTAGTTTAGAAAAGACCTGGCTTAGCTAATCAGGTTTAGTTTAGTAGCAGAATGAGCTGATACCCGACGCTGAGCTCCAGAGCCCTTCCCGAGCACCCTCGCCATTTCTGTCCTAGACTCAGGAACTTCCACTAGCGCAGAGTTGCATACCTTCTCCCTGCTCCCAGTTCCTTACACATACGTGAAAATTTCAAAGGGCAGGGCCCCCCTCCTCAATGAGAAAGCATCCAGCCCAGCTATGCTCCTCTTAGCATGAACTGGGCAGCATGCTATCTAGCAGAGCTTCAAAGAGCTGCAGAAAAGGAAAGGTTTTTAAAGGCAGAAAGTAGGAGGGATAAGGAAGTCACAAACAAAAGTGAGGATTATTTCAGATAAGGTCATCTTTCTTTGTGGGAAGGCAAGAGACTATCAGGTGGATTACCTTTTTAGTGCTGGCCAGGAAATGCCAGACTGACTGGTTAAGATTATATTCCTAGGAGAGGCTGAAACTGTAATTAAGTTAGGTATTAAGTCTTGGTTTGCTGACATGGGGCTTAGCCCAAGTAACTCCATTTTGGCCTGTTGTTTTTAAAAAAACACGTGTATATCCATGTTCCCTTTGCACAACACTAGAGTATCCTGCATTGTTCAAAACAAAACTAATGGTGTATAAATCTTAGTTCATTTCATAGGTGATCACTTCAGATAAGAATTCTATGAAGCTGAATTGTTTAAAGTATATTCTGTTGTCTTCCATTCTCTTCTTAGCATTTTGTTTCCTGCTGACTTACACCTGATAATTCCCTAAATGTGAACCTAGTCTACTCAGGGATCAGCTTCATCAAAATCAACCCAAAATTCAGAACACAACACTATGCACGGGCATTATTCAGCATGAATCTTCTATGTCAGAAAGAATTATCTGTGGGTAAGTAATGGAAATCCCACAAGGAAATGAAAACAGGCCATTTCACACCCTTATTTCTCTCTTTCTATCCTCTGCTTTTACTTACTGACACCTTTTCCTTTTCTCTCCCTTCATGACCCTTCTTTCTCCTTGATTCTTCTTTCTCCAGTGAATATGCTGTCCAAAAAAAGTACAAATGTACAACAAAAATTATTTTCTAAACTAAATATAATAAAAGCTTCATGTCAATGAAATACATCTTCTGATGTGATAAAATGTATTTCTTAACTTGTAAATTCATTTAACTATCCTTAGTGACTACGTCATTTTTCTTTTCTAAGACAAATATTCAATTTTCCAGAAATTTCAATATTTGGGGTTCTTATATAATTCCATGCTGATTTATTAAAGGAGATGTAGAAAATACACAATTCATAATAGGAGGAAAGCCTATCTTCTTTTATTTAATTTTTGAAAGAATTAAAAGTGGTTTTTTTCTCTCACTTTTTAAATATCCCAATATCATATTGGGAAAAAACACAATTAATCTATGAAGCATAAAACCATAATTTGAAAATAATGAACAAACCTGGTATACTCATCTCTTACTATTATTTTCATTATGTTCAAAGCCTCTTATTTCTGCCATTTATTATGAATAATATTTATTATCACATTGTAATGTTTTTATCAGTTAAATAAGAGCCTTAAAGGTTAACAATATCAGGTCTGGAGAGGAAAGAGGGACTCATCTGGTTCCAATTTCAACAACAGTGTATGAAGCTCTGGTGAAATGAGAACCTATTCTCAAATGAAAATGGCAATATTTACCATTTGAAATATATAATAAAATGCACCAAGATATTAGTAGAATAATGTTATTATAGCTCCCTTTGTAAGAACAAACATGATCACAGTAAGTCAGTGTAAACAGGGGGCTTGTTAAGCGCATATGGCACGTCCACATGACATAGCTATATAGCTGAAATGGAGTAGATGGGTATATGTTGATTTGAATAAAAAGCTTCAGGGTGCATTAAGTAAGTAGTTTGGTATAGAAAAGTGAGTACAGTGTGATCATTTTTTATGGTTTAAAATTGAGATATGCATGGAAACTATTTCTGGACTTACAGACAAGTAACTTACTGGCGGCTTCCTTTGGGAAGAGACACTCAGGGGTATGCGGTTGTGGGAGGCTTTGACTTCTCATTATATCCTTTTCTGAGCATTTATCATATCTAATTATGTATATGTATAACTTTAGTATCTTTTAAATATCAAAGAGGCTACTGAAATTATAAGGCCAAATAAGTATAATCTGGGAAATCTTAACTTGTGGCTGGTAATAGTAAAATGTTGCAGTGTAAATCCAGGATTTATTCTGTATTCTCTACAGAAAGAAATCCTGATTTCAAACTAGATGCTCAGGATTTCTGGAGCAAGTTTTAGATGACTGACTATATGGATATGCAGAGCTCAGAAAAATTGCTTGGTGACAGGAAAGAATGCACAATTACTAATATGTGTTTGCTCAGGCCCCAGCAGCCAGCGGCTGTTCAGTCAGGTACATGGGATCATGGAAAGAAGCCATCTCCTGTTCTCCCTGCCATTACTGATACAGACTCTAAGCCTCCTTTGCCTCTGGGCCTCTTGGCAGGACCCTACTGACTCTTTCCCTGGCACAGCCATCAGTGGTCCCTTGGTCCCTGTTGCTCACTGCATGGATGTGTGCACCCATTGTCCCCTGGTGCTCACTGTATGGATGAGTAGACCCACTGTTACCACACCATGGGCCCTGGTCCTTGCCAGAGTTGCGGCTCCAGCTTCACCACCTGCCGGCACCAGTATCAGGGATATAGTGGCTGGATTTCTCAATATCCCCATTGAAATGGGAGGAAATGATCCTTTGTCATGTTTTGAGTTTCTCATGTTAGGTCCAGAACAGAGTTCACAAAACAATTCAGATGATACCAAGCATAAAGCACTCACAATCTTTCTTTTCTCTGACATGACCCCTTTTCTTCCCTCTACACTATAACCGAACCAATATACCAAGAAGCTCTTTATTCTCAGCTTAAATTACAACTACGTGAGAGGTTAGAGATGAACTTGAATTCCTGGTGTGTCAACTCTGGAAATCTGCCTTCAGCTTTAGTATGTCTCGTTACACTTATAGTACTTTCCTAACAATAAGATGGCAGCTCTTTTTGTCTATACTAACAGAATGGCACGTGTCAGTAATTAATATAGCTTCAGTGACTACCTGGCTGCTGATAGTCCCAAATACTGTGTAACTGTTTTTTGAGGTCCAAAGTAGAAGACTATCTAGATAACAAAAAGACATCCCACATTCAGTGTAGCTTGACTTGGAGTCACTATTTTTCCTTAACATAGTACTTAAAAGTGCAAGACTTTGGAGTCATGGGTCTGAATTCTGGCTGTTTCATTTGCTAGCTGCATAATATACTGAAAGTAAGTTATACAATATCTTAGTGTCTCACTTCTTTCATATCTAAGAGTTGGTGTGAAAAAAAGATGATTGTGAACTGCTTAGAACACACTACACGGCATTTACTAAGAGTTTCACAAACATGTAGAACTTGGATGTTTATTAATTTTTCTTAAACTTATTAATGGTACCACCCTACACATTCTCGAATTCCTTCCTTCCACCTTCTAAACTCACAACAGACCCTAGAGCCAGCTCTCTCTTACTACCTGTGTGAGGTTAGGCAAGGTGATTAACTTCTTGGTTCTTTAATTTCTTCATTGGTAAAGTGGAGATAATAACACCCAGCCCACAGGACTGTTGTAGTAAATGAGATGATATATGTAAAATATCTGATACAAAACAAACATTATATAAGCAATAATAAACCTGTAACATAACACATAAAATCATATTTTTTAATAGTAGCAATTATGTAAAACTAATTTATTAATTTCATCCTCTAAATTATTTTATGATTAACACATAACTTTATTGTAGAACTAATAATTATAATTATATAATATAAAACGATAAATATTACATGTCTTTTCTATAATAATATTACTATTATAGAAAATATTAACATCAGTTTGGTGGTTAAGGTTTATTTTAATAACAAATTCAATTTATCTCACTGATAGCGATAGGGTTTGTGTTTCATCTTGTGAAAACCAAAACAGCAAATTATATAGAAGAAAAACAAAGTAAGCATGAACAAGAGTTGCAAAAAGACTGTGTAGAGACAGATCTTGCAGGGGTAAAGCAATTAATAGCCATATAGTCAGAGAGTTACCTTTCTAGTCCGCAGAGGTACAGAAATGGAAACCACAGAGATCATTTCAGATGCATGAATGGAACAAAATGTTAAAATAAATCATAAGAATAAGAAACTAAAATTAAAAGGTTCTATCCTTCACTAGATGTTGGAATATAGGAGGGTAATGGTATAAAACCTGAGAAAAAGAGAAAATGTAAAACTTTATATGCCAACAGATAGGGAGTATATGAAAAGCAGTTCAAAGGAAATCTTTGGAGGACTAAGCAAAATAATAAAAGTGTAATGTCCTAGAAATAGAAATTATAGAGCATTGGCATGAGGAAAACCTGTAGGGAAACTTATTATCCAAGAACTGCTTGCATTTGTGGCTTGTAATAATGGTAAATAATGGGAAAATAGACAGGGGTGGATTTATGTTTAATTTATAAAATATTATAAAATATATGAAATTTATATGAGAAGATACATTAGCATAAGTATGATTTGGGGAGGGGATACAAGGGTTTTTATAATAGTCTACCCCCAGAGTGTTTGTACCAAATTAATTAGCACTAACAAATGATGATTCATTGATGTTATTTATAACAGGCAAATTTTGTGAAAATAAAACTAACAGAAATAAATATAAGTTCCTGCACATCCAAAGACCAAATATAGATACACAGGACACTGGAAAAGGCTTAGTAGCAACTTACATAAAAAGAACAGTAGTATTGTAGTGAGTGGACTTTAGGAGATATTGGCATGTTATGGAATGGATCACTTTTATAATCACTTCTATTTGTGATCCAAATTTAAATTAAGAGAAAGCCTGAAAACTGAAAAAAGTATTGACCTCCCTGTATCACTCATTCTCAGGCTTTCTATTCATATGGGAATTTATTTCTAATAATGGTTTAGATTTATGGTGGATCATGCCTTCTTAGTAACAGTTGAAGCAGCATAGGTGTTTTTACTAATATCAGTCCAAATATTTCCTAAAAAAGCTCACATACATCATTGCATCATAAGAAAATTCAGTATTAGTCCCTGCCTTAGATATACTGGCATAGCTATTAATTCAGTCCTTCAAATTGTCAGGACTCTTGATGGTGTTCAGCTATGATGCACTGTGGCTCTCTCCACGCAGAGGAGAGCTGAGTTTGCTAGGATTGGTGCTGGTCCATCTCCATCACAAAGGACAGATTCTCTCATTCCCTTTTGACTTTGCCTCTCATCCTTGTAATTAAGACTCTTTTGATTTTGTTTGGCAACTCACCATCCACAAAAAAAGGAGGGCAAGCCCAGAAAACTGGCGCTCTCACAATTTCACAGGGTCCTTGATTAAACTCCGTTTAATTCGGAGAATCTTAATCAAGGTAATTATCTGACTGAGGGTGTCTGCATCTGCACTTGCTCCTCTGGTGGGTTTCTCTAACAGCTGGAGGTGTTTGGGATGTGGCAGCCCTCCACAATGGGCCCACTGCGGAGGAGTGGTGTGTGTATCAGCAGCTCTCTTTAGCATAGTCCTGAGTGTATGGCTGTATTGATTTGTTTTTAAAACCTTCCAAATGTGTACAAAGCAAGCTGCTTATTTTGTGCCAGAAGACTAGATTAGCTAATTTGCAGTAATGCTGAATTCAACCCTTTAAAATATTTCTCCATAATTCTCATACTAAAGTGCACTAATTACTTACCTAGCACAATCACTACCTTCCCCAAAATGCAACAGAAAATTCAATCCAGAAAAAGGCCAGGGGGCGCCAGTCATTTCATGCCATTTCAGGTTTCCCAAATGCCAAACATTTTGACTTTGTTAACTAGCCAACATTGCAGAAAACACAAATTAAAATAAATTGTGATATGAGAAATGTTTCTCTCAGGAAAACTGAAAGTTCTGTTAGTCAAAATAGTTTTGAGAACTAGTGCTATGTATAACTACTGAGCTTAGCATTTTGTTGTGTTACAGTGTTTTATCCAAGAAAGTTCATCTGGGGCTGGGGGTACATAGATTTTCTTAAAAACAATCCAGTTTCTTCCCTTTGATTTATACTCCATGAGTGAATCTATCTAACTAAAGCCATTATATATCTTCCCTTTTCCATTTCTTTCCGTCAAGGCCTTCAGTTTGTGGGTGGAGGAAAGATGAGAATCCTCTAATCACGCCACTGCAGGGTAGGAAGGCCTTGGACAGCCTCCAATCCAGCATTTCTCACTTTTTTTTTTCTAGTTTTTGATTTTTGTTTTTTAAATTGCTGAACATTTTAATAATAATATAAATCTAGTGAACCCTTGTGGAAGTTTCTTATTAAAATTTTTGGTATGGCTTATATAGATTATAAGCCAAATATTTTAATTCATATCCTATAATACTGAATACTATACTGTTAATACAATATCCAACATATCTACAACATATACAATTATATTATCTCTTCCATTTGTCAATTCAAATTAAATAAATGAAAAGCAAAATAGTTTTTGATGACAAAGAAATGTAAAAGGCTGTATTTTATATTTTGTGTGTTTCAGCTAAAAATCTTCTTAGCAAAATAGATAAAAATTGTCTTTATATCTGCATGCTTAGAATTCTTCAGCAATTAAAAAAAGTAATGTCCATAAGTTATTTTAGATAATAAAGTAATAGAGACAATGCTAGATACTTTGTGCAAGCATTTTTCCTCTAAAAACATATTACCAATGTGAATCATTTTGAATTCTAATTTCTGATACTATTTATAATGTATTTCTCATAAATAAAAATCCCAATGAATCAGAAATGTTGCTATATATTTTTGTAAATATTAAAGTTATCCTGATGTGCCATATAGAAATTTGCTAATATGAATTTAATTTATGAATCTTCTGATTTGGTTTGCTTTGAAAATCTATCTTACAACTTTTTGTCATTCTTGACTATGAGAAAATAGTCATGTTACTTAACATCTCTGTGTTTCAATGTATGGCTCTGCTTTGTAGAATAATTTTCAAGATTAAGTGAGATAATATTTGGAAAGGGCCCAGCACAGTGCCTGGCCCAAGAAGCAAATTAAAATATTAGTTTCTTGTCCTCCTCCTGTTTGACGCTCCTTTCACTATAATGTTTAAATTTTCTAAATCTCTGGCTTTTTTAATCCTCCAGTTCCCTCATATGGCTTTTGCTATCTCCCTGTTACTAGTCCACAGTCCATTCCAGGTGGGTGCTAATTATCTTCCACTCATCACTTCGACACTCTCTTCTCTGTGAGCAGTCCAGTGGTGACTATAAAACCCACTTTCTCAATACAGAGTTCAGTGAATCAGAGTGCTTTGAAGACTAGTGGGTGTTTTTGTCCAAAAATAAAAAAAGAAACTATAATTCAGAAGTTGGTCTTTATGTGTTCCAAGCCAACAATTCTTCAAGTGTACAGCCATTTAACTTGGCTTTTTTTCCTTTCTACAACAGACAGTATTGGTAATGCTCAGGGAACTGAACCAGGAAAATACAAGAATGCTCATGGAAAAAGGGGAGTTTTCTTCAGAGTCAATGTAACACTAGGATGATTTTTTTCCCTTACTATCCAAAATTATGGTTTATGTAATTACTTAAAAATAAACCAGTACACTCTATTCTGTATACATTTTTCTTACAATTATATTTAATAATATACAAAACAAAAATCTGTACTGCAACTACTAGAAAGAAACACTCCTCTGTTTCAGCAGTGGTCTCAGAAACGATATTCTTCTTCTCCCACATTTGTGAATTTTCAATTTTCTATAATTAAGCACTTATGACTTTTGTACAAGAAAAATTATGTGACTAGCCTAAGAAAATGAGTATTTAAGCACATTTGTGCAATAAATTGAGGTGTCACTTATGAAAAAATAGTGGGGGGACTTAGTACAGTGAATATAGATGAACTTGGGTGCCACTGTCAGCAAGTTTTGCTAGAGACTCCCCACAAATCTATGAGGCATGCAGTGACGATTCTTAGAACAAGCAATCAAGGTTATTTCAGCAAGCAGCTGTCTCACAAACACCTCCAGGATGCTTTTGAAGGTTGAAGGATGTTGATCAAAGCAAAGTCTCTCATGAAACTTCAGAGACGTTTCAGCAGCACATTAAAACAAAACAAGGGAGCTGACATCAACTTAACTCCCCACCCTGATGTGGTTTGTCCTGTTGGCACCGTGCCTCTGATGTTATGCATGCACAAGGATTTAGATGACAGTGCACTGCTGTCACCATAGCAAAAACAGAATAATAGCTATTAGTGTATACTCTACGGTCCACCAATGTTTAGGAAAGAAAGCACCACATCTTCTAGGATTAATTTCTCTTTCATGGGGTAAAATGAAATTTAGAATCACCTAGATGGGTACTTTTGAAACTTTGCCTTTCCCCAAGAAACGGCTAAGGACAGGTTATCCAGTAGCTCTACAGAATTAATTCTGCTCTGTATCAGCTTTGCACACAGGGACAAACAAACAGGAGACCCCCAAATTGCCCACTCCTATCATGGCCTCCTGAAGAAAAAAACATCACTCCGTGTTAACTGGTAGGACTCAGCAAGGCAGAAAGACATCGATTTTAAAAGGCAAAGTCTCCAAGTTCCCTAATGAATAGATTTGCCAGGGTAAAAACCATTTTCCTATCCACATTCCATTGGACACATTTAAACTATTCAGAAATTCTGTGAACAGAGTCTAATATAGATAAACATTACAAAGTTCTACCGAAGTCATAGTGAGACCTGCAGTGCTTACCCCTGGACAAATGTCTCCTCGAGTAACAGAGTAAAAAGAAACTAAAAGGGACTGAAAATAACAGTACACGTGCACAGTTGGGGCAAATTATGAAGAAGATACAAAAAGACCCAAAACTCAACTGCCACTTCTGAGGTGTCAGGAGCAAAAGCAGGGGATTGTGCAAGACCCCTGCACACAGCACCACCCAGGGGGTAGGCACACTACCTAAGCCACCCCTTCAGCCTGACCCATAGAGTCGCCCCACACTCACCCCGTTCCTCAGGGAGCGAGCAAAGGAACCTGTTGACCAGTTTTCACTCCCTCGTGCTGCAGCACGAGTCCCAATAAACTGAATTTCTCATCTGGCCTCTTATCAATTTCTATTGATTAAGGAGTCCAAGAACCCTAGCTAGTAATGACAGCATTCCCAAACAGCCAAGAACAGGAATCTATCTGAAGAATGCACAACCGGAAACTTTAATGAGTTATTTCAAGACACGTATAGTAAAATACATAGTTTTAAAACTAAATTTCTGTTACCTCTTCTCTTGCCATGTTACTGTTTCTCTGAATAAAAAGGCTGACTCAAAGTCTTCACTAAAAGAGGGAAAAGCTGGCAATCCTATTATTATAGACATACTTAGCATACTTACATAATACAGGAGCAACAGAACCATGTCCGCTTGTACTCGCTCGCTCTCACACACACATGCATACACACACGAGCATTTACGTGTACCAGAGAACTCTTTGGTATATCTAGCCCTCCTTCATTTTTGTCCCCTTTTTATCCTTCAACATATGAGAACGGACACATAAGGCTGAAGGAGCTTGGTTTCAGTTCTTGTCCACGTAATCCTCAAAGGAAACTGGACATTGTCTCAACCACCAATAATACAACCTAACCTTTGAAACTCAGGGAAGTAGGAGAGTACTGTTGTGGTGTGTACACCTCATGACCTCAATTATTACCTATTTCATGGATTTTAGTGAAATCCAGTCTCAACTAGATAGAGGAAAAAAGATACACAAAATAGAAATTCATAAACCCTGGTGGTCTTAATTAATAGACAGTGTACACACTGATGTGAGAAACTGGATTAAAGTTTGAGTTTTCCTTAGTGCTCATGTCTGGAAACCACCACATGCTAATATTTTCTAACTGTGATGGTAAAATCCAAAACACTTCTTGACTTGGCTTCAACCCATATTTCCAAACTCATTTCACACTCAACTTAACATGCTTTCCCTAGAGTGAAATCTATGCTGTCCCAAACCTGCCCTTGCACTTTCTTGCATCTGACACTTAGCCTGTTATTTCAGTGTTCACTCCACATGGAATATCATGACAGTCCCATCTCTGCCTGAAGGACCTGGAGCAATTCCACTGTCCAATGAAAAGTTCAAAATGTGCAATTATTTCCATCTGTCTTTGTTAATGGACCTTGATCATGCCATTATTATAGCACTTAATGCATATTGATTTTCTTAAATTGAGCTCTTTGCGTCTCTAAACTGTAAACTTCTTGAAGGCCAGAACCATTTGTTACTAGACTTAAGAGAATGAATCCTGGAGTCATGCAGACCAGAGATGATATCTAGTCTTTGCAACCTAGAGATTGTTTGGGGTTATGGAAAATTCTTAATCTCCCTGAGCCTCAGTTTCCTAATTCATAACTCAGCGATGTTTCTGTAGTGAGGATTAAACATGATGGTGAATTAAAGTGCTATTACAGTGGCAAACACTTAAATATGGTTGTTAATATTTCACTCCAGGATGTCTAGCATAGGGTTAAGCTAATATTGAATCCTCAATAAAAATGTATTAATTGTTCAATGAATGAATGAATGAAACTGTCTTCTTTCAAAAATCACTGAAATTTCTTACTCTTTTGAAAAAATTTGTGAGAATTCTTTTCTCACAAGAAAGGGGAAGTAATAAAAGGAGTCAGTTCTGTGTGTAACAATGAAATCTGCAGAAACATTGACAGACCAACGGGGAGCACTGTAAGTGGTGAGCTGGATGCACTTTCTCTTGGAGGTACTTTTTTAGAAGAAAAAGGAAATGCAAAGATATGCACAGAATATCTATCATCCAGCTGAGACGGCTTATTAGTGCTCTCATTGACACCACCAGCAAAGCCCACCTGTTAAAGTTCTACCCAGGAATCCCTGGGACTCAGGTGGCTCCAGGTGCACAGTGACAGCCAGAGTACACAGTAAACCAGGTCATCAGCCTGGGAATGGTCTTCATTTAACCAACCTGTCCTTGTCCTAGCTATGGTGCACACATGTGAGAAAGGAAAATTTTGGCTTCATAGATGAAGAAAATGATCTACTTACGCCCCATGGAAATAGATCTTTACAATAAAGCATGCACAGCCTAATGGCTGAAAAGTAAACTGGAATGGGAATTGCTTATCCAATGTAAACTGAGTTGTCCACAGATAAAGGAAAAATCTTTGAAAGTATTCCCCCAATTTATTGTGGAGAAAATAAAATAATTTTCTTAACTTAAAATGAACACAAGTGTAAGTTGCAAGCTCCTTTCTTCCTGAGATATAGAAAAAGTTATTTGAACTACACTTCCACAGCCTGCAAGTCCAAAGCCTGATTCAAGATTTCTGACATTACCTGGGATTATGATCTACTGATTACCTCTATTTCTGGGCTCTTGCTTTTTGTTTTTTGTGGGGTGTTTTGTTTTTTTTCCCCAATTTTAATATCTGTTCTGTACAACTTTAACATGGGTGTAAAACTCTGCCCCTTTGCAGTTTTTTGTAAGACATTCTGATTTTAGATTTGTTGTTGATTTGGGCATCACGGGGAGGGGGCACAATATGCAATGCAGTGTAAAAGAATGCAACATTTCAGATTAAACACTCCTTTTCTTAAAAGCCTTTCAGTCATACCTCCTCTGAAAGCAGGGTCTGGACCTCAGCATCCTCCAGCTTTCTGCCGTCTCTCTGGTTCATTTCTCTTCCTGCTTCTTTCCCCCCGAGCCATTTCTCCTTTCTTTTTCCTAGAACACACAAACAACAAAATTCTTCTTTATTAGATGAAGTCAGCACTGCATAGTGCTGAGGCATGGACTGTGGATTAAGGCTTCCTTGGTTCAAATTCCAGCACTGCCACCTACAATGGCATGACCTTGGATAAGTCACTTAACCTCTGTACTTCACTCTCATCACCTGTAAAGTAGAGAATAAAAGAATTCATACCTCATAAAAGTAGGTATGATTCACTGAGTTAATATGCAGTTCTTGGCACACAATAAGTAACAAAAATGTTTACTTAAAAATCATCTCCTCTGATATTGCTGCTCAGACACCCTCAGTACCTTATCTTCAATCTCCAGTGATTTATCAAGATAGTTTCCAACAAAACACCTATTTTCTTCTTAAGAGGAATTCTGGTATCAAACGTTTAGGGGATGCTGGTTTCATATTAGAAATGGTTCCATCCTAGAAATCATTTGCAAAACACTGGTGTCTGCTATCATTTTTTTTGGTGACAGTGCTAAAATACTATAAGGAACAGATATTTACAGATAAAATGGTAACCAACCTAAGCACTTTATAGTTTTAAACCCGTGGAACATGATTCTGTAGGACCTATGATAATTAGAAAATGGATATTGTATAGTCTTTTAACAAGTTTATTAAGAGAACAAAGCTTTTCAAGTTCAAAGGAAACATCAGGAGAAATAATTTTATCTTGGACAGTATCACATTATTACCCAAAGCAAAAAATTTTCTTGAGATGCTGATATGAAGCTGTTTTAATTCCAGCAATGTATGGGGCAATGACCAAGATCCATAGGCCATTTAAACTTGCCTCTATAATAGTGTTTCATTCAATGAAATGATAAGCAGAACTGTCTAAGGTCATCTCTAGGTTAAAGGAATAGCATGCGAACAGAAGCTCCCAGGACATTTAAAAATAAAAACTGACATAAAAGGAGGCGTTATTAAAAGTAGGGGAGAGTAGTGCGAAGGGGGAAAATGATTAGGGAAAGATTAGTGCCAAATTATCTAAAGACTAAGACAAATTCAACTGGGAATGCTGACTTTTAGCTGCTCCAGCTGGCCATGAGCACTACTTGGAAACTTGTTCCAAATGCAAATTCCGGAATCCCTCCCACGTGTACTCAATCCAACTTAGACTCTTTGTAGAGGAACGAGGAATCTGTTTTAACAGGCTTTCCTGATGATTCTTATGGTGTTCAAGTTTGAGAAGCACTGAGGAGTATGCATTTGGGGATTGCCCACCATCTCTAAAATAATTTAAGTGAAAAATTCAAGAGAGAGCAGGCTTAATTTGGCATTTTTATTTTATTTAAAATTTGCTGTTTAATCTTTTTGATAAGCCAAGCATCTCCTTTAATTTACCAGCATTTGAAGTAAATCGGTTGCACAAAAGAGAGTAATTTCATGTGGAATTTTAGGATTATCTTAGTAGACTGCTTACTTGAATAAATAAATTTGTCAAATTTCACATTTAATTGTCAGGAAGTCCTGAGCAACTGGATGTCAATTTCTGTAAAATGATGCTATAACTTCTTTATTTATCTGTGATAAAAATTTTTGGCAATCTACATGGTATCAGGATGTTTAAGAGGACTGAGAAGATAGGGTCATTTTACCAAGGATTCTATAGATGCCGGTCTTCATTCAGGCTGACAGTCAATGATAGTCTGTTAAGGGCTGAACTGGAATCTGAGTTTCCAACATTGAAAGAGATGGAGAGATTTTTATATGTTGAATGACAAAATAGGAGTACACCAGAAGCAGGGGTTTCAAAATTTCTTATTAGAATCTTAGCTTAAATAAAATGTTATAGAAGTCTTTATTTATTTAAAAAAGGAAAAGGTTTTGAAATAAATAATTTTGAAGATGTGAATGCTTAGCATTTGTCAGGCACTAAAATAATGAATGTATACATGATAAATATAATTTACTTGTAATGAAATAGTACAGGTTATTGATTTCAAATTTAAAAGCTAAACAGTTTCATATACTAAAGTTTTCCATTTTTTCACAAATTTCATTATACATTAGATCTTTGCTAGTCTGATATAGTACTGTGCTTATATTACAGTGGACGTAGATTAGATTTTTCTTCAGAATGTAACTTCAAAATATCTATCAATCACTCGTAAGAGTAAAAAATGCAGAAAAGTAACCTCATACAATTTCCTAAGCCAGTTTTTTCAGTCCTAAAATGGTTCCATCTTTGGCCAGTGGGAATCTTTTGAGTTGCCTCTTGTGTCCTTCTGACATGATTCTAGTAGTCTTTGATAAACTTGCTTTCTGGTGTGACAAATTTTCCCTTCCCACACCTGGAATTAGCCATTTTTTCCCCTTCAATAGACCTCATATTTTTAATGGTGAATTGTTTTGAGAGACTATAACTCTGGTTATAGATTACTATGAACAACTTTTTTTGTCAGTATTTATTTAAATGTTCAAAAAGGGATTTTTTTTCAGTTATATAGGATTGGTATCAATTTGCTCTTCTTTGCTCACATACAAACTGGTTATTGTCATTCTTAAAAATTTTAATTTTATAAGGAAAAATAAAGTATTTGCATTGTTTTATAAACATTTATTTATTTATTAGCAAGATGGTATGTTTTCTTATTGTTCATATTTGTGAATTTTCTGTTTGTGCTCAGTTGGTTTGCTATATTCTTTCTCCATATATCAAGAATAAAACCTTTTGTCTCTGATAAATGTTTTTAAAATAGTCTTATGTTTGATCAGCATTCTGTCTTTCTAAAAGTCAATTATTTATCAAAAGAGAAATTAAACAAATATTTATTGAATACCTATTCTGTGCCACACGACAAATATTTATTTAGCACCTATTAGGTCCTGGTGATACAGAGGTGAATAAAGCAGAACATAGTTCTTGTTCCTCTTGGGATTCAATTCTAATGGAAATATTAAAACCTTTATTATCTCAAAACTATTTGTGTAGAAAGGCAATTATTAGATACAATTTTAAAAATAAGAATAAAAATCTTCACTGTGGTTAATATCTGTTTCTTATCTTTGTTTTACGATGGCTAACACCTAAATCTCAACATGATGTGATCTGGGATCCTTAATATTTTTAAGTGCTTACAACTAGTTCCAGAAATTCAAGTATTAGAATTTCAATCTTTTGAGTGAAATACTACTTACTGTTTTTAACACATATCAGATAGGTTTAGCTATTATTATATAAATATTATTACTCAGTTATTATGGTGACATAATAATGATGAATATAATATTACTATGCATTGCCATACATACATGCTATTTTATTTTGTAAATATTTAATATATTATTTGAAATTGTTTTATTAACACTAGCAGAAATAAAACATATGAAGTAGCATTTACTGAGAAAAAAGCTTTGCTTAATCTAAAAGGAACTTAAAAATGCATTTGTACGTTTATACCAAGCAATCAAAGCATACATCTTGAATTTTCTTAGATAGTCTTGATTTTTAATATCCTATTCCATTGATTCTAAAATTATATTCAGAATTGTCAAAAATCATGGATCCAATCTTTAGTCATAAAATATTAGCATTATTTATATTTAAAAACCATTATGTGGATACTTTGGAAATTATGAATGTTTTATGGAAATAGATGCTTTCACTAAAAATGATAATTGACTGAATGTACTTCAGTATTAAATACATTCATAGTAGAAATATTTTGTTTAAAAGACAGCCGTATACTTGTCATAAAGAGACCTGGACCATAAAAGAGTATGCTAAGAATTTAAGTATTATTTGTCCATCCCCACTATCACAGAGTGACCGCCATGAGCTACATGCGATGTACATTACAGGGTCATTTTCACTTCCAAATGAGCTTTAATAATGTGTACAAATCAGCAGAGAATTACTATCTGTATATAATAGAAGCTTTTTGTCCATTGAAAGCATGTAAAATAATCCCCATCATATAGGTATTAGCAGATCATTTTTTTCTGGTTTTACTGTTTGATTTAATAACATGCAAGTTGAATTTATGCTTGAACCAAAAACATCTTCAAACCCTCCAAGAAGTGATGGAAAAAACTAAATATGACCCATTGTCATGAAGAACACACAATGCTGTATACACTAAAATGACAGAATGGGATTATCCTAAATACTGAGCTTTTACTACTTTCTGTGCAGTCATCAATTAAGATCTACTCTCACCTGTGAGACTGCACAAATCCATTATTTATAGTAAAAGATAAGTGATGTTTCCTTCTCCAAATCTTCAGGCTAACAAAAATGTGTTTTCAACAGTGTTTTCTTAATGTTATTCAGTTGCTTCAGGAACTTTGTTGCTTTCAATACTATCCCCTACTCCCAATCCCCCTAAAGCACAAATCTACTATATTAAAAATAAAGATGTAAAAACGTCACTTACTTTTTCAAAGTTCCCTGAAACTGTAAAGATCTATGCCATCTAATACCTAAAAGAGACAATAAAGTGTCCAAGGAGAAGCAAACATAAATATACCAATGATTAACTATTTTTATAATGCCTTAGTCATGTTCATATTATCAAAAGTACAGCAAGTGAAAAACACTAACAGGCAGGATCTGAATTATCACTAACTAGAGCAGAGCTATGAAGAAAGGTCTTGGAGATATGGATTAGTCAGTAGAACGCTGCAACTGCCTAGGCAAGTGCTGATAAGGAGAAGAGAGACAGCAACTGTACTCTGAAGAGAGAAAGGCACAAGTTAACACGAGCAGTGTAGGCAGATGGCATTACTGTCAGTCTGCTCACCCTGGTTTAGAAATACTGAAACCCTTCCACAGCCTTTGGTTAACAGCTACTGGCCCAAGCCCGACTTTTCCACTCAGCCCATTTCCTGAAACCTGATTTCTCTGTGAACCAAAAAAAACTGAAGTTCTAAGAAACTTTAGTGAGGGCATGCTGAGTCCTGCTTTAGCACTAAGGCTCACACCCCCTATGATGCGATGGTGCCTGTGTCACTCAGATTGTTAAATATTTTTAGTATGACTTTTGTCTTTAAGAAATAGATGTGAACTTTTTTATTTATCCTGCACAGCACTTGATGTGCACTTTCAATATGAGGATTCTTGTCTCTCTTCAGTTCAGGAAGATTCTGCACTAATATCTCTTCAATGATATTTTCCCCCCATTTCGTCTATCTTCTTCTGTGATCCCTACTGGACTACTTTTGAACCTATGGGTCTTCTCTACATGTCTCTTAGCATGATTTTCCTATTTTTAGTATACCATCATTTTATATTATTTCTATAGCATTGTTTAATATGCACATTTAAAAGTGATTTTATTATGCTATGATTTTCATTTTTCCTAGAGAATCCATCTTCTGTTTCATTTCATTGCTTCACCTGCAATGAGTTTTAGTCATGTTTTGAATTGCTTATCACAAAGGACACCTTCTACTCTCCCTTTCTCTTCTGCTTCCTCCCTGTTTTTCTCAAACTCTGCAACGTTTAACAGTTTTGTAAATGATTCACTTGTCTTCCTAGGGGTCCCAATCCCAATCCACTGACACCTCGGTAGAGCAGAGATCTTGATGAGGTGATAATGTGGGACATTGCAGCCACTGAGAGTTACCAGCTTGTCTAAATCTTTCTCTGTCAGGATATGTCCACTACCTTCTCCCCCCGGTTTGTGGCTTCATGTAGGCAGCACAGCTCAGGGTATGGTGGAGAGGTTAGTTTTCTGCCTCCTTCAGTAGGAAGAGAAGGGAAGCTGCAGCCACACATTTCATGCAGGGAGCCAGGCCCAGTCAGCTTTATCCTCCTTACGTGAAGAACTTTTAACCCTCATTATATATACAAGGAATACAGCTCCTTACTTCCAAGCTTGAGGTTCTGTAAATCTGCTTTTCAGGACAGATTATTATCTTTGTTTCCCTCTTTCCCTGTGAGACCACTGCAGTGCTTGTCTTCCCATTTGGGCACCAATATTTCATTTCACTTCTATCATTTTATACTTTATTATTTCTGTGGGCTTAGAAGAAGGGAAAATGGTGCTTTTATCAGTCACGGTTCCAGCAGGAAACAGATGGTATGCTCAAATTAGGATAATTCAAGGCAAGTTTTAAAAAGGGACCACTGAAAAAGATGTTTTCAGGGTATAGGGAATCAAAATTGATACTGTCATATTCTAGTATGGAGTAGAACCTGTAGATAAGACGAAAGGGAATGGTAAGACAGGAAGAAAGAGGAGGAGACTGTCCTTTGTGTAGACAAACAAAAAAATCCAACTATATCCCCTCTCCTTCATACACACACACACAAATTTATGGGACATTCATCTGGGATTATTTTTGCAATTTGCTTCTTACCTTACTGTTGGGCTGCATCCCGCAGGCTTGTAAACCTTGTAGTTGCCCAGCCTAGAGACAGAAGAAAGAGCCCAGAGTCAGCAACAGAGACATCAATGTCATATCGGACAGGGGAATCTTACACAAAGGGTCCTGGAGAGACACCCCACCGTCTGCGGCAGAAAGTGGGGAGGACGCAGCAACAATCTTCGCTACTCTCGGGAGGAGGCGGCTACCATTTATAAGGGGAATTGACATCAGGTGGGCTTGTCAGTTACTAGGGACTAATTAAGCCCAATAATCAAGATGATTGGATACTCCTGTGAGTGAAGCAGGGCCTCGTGGAGCAGAGAGCAAGAAAACAGCCATCCTAAATTACTCATCATAAAGGAGGCCTTCTACTTTCCCTTCCTCTTCTTCTTCCTCTCTGTTTTCTCAAACTCTGCAACGTCTATCCTAAATGTCATCCTAAATGGCTAACCATATACTTACCCCTAACACTGGCTTATGAATAGGTCACATTTATGTATCCCTTATGTGATGAAATTTGAGAAAGAGATAAACTGTGTAAGCTTATACAACTTTATCATTGTGAAGACTCAGAACAACCTAAAAAGGTTGAAACAATAAATATACAATATGCATTCCAGAGAATGCATGGAGACTTTTAGTCAAGATGATATTGTACATTTATGTTTTTGTACATTGGGCTAGATAACGTCTGTTTGCCACTGCTATGGCAGAAAGTAAGGTAAAGAAGTATGGAGAAAGGTTTGAGTTTTCATAAATACGAATCTGTGTGTGTGTGTGTGTGTGTGTGTGTGTGTGTGTGTGTGTGTGTAGGAAACAGCTGCAGTTGGATTTGTGTGTGTGTGTGTGGCAGTAATGTAATATCCATACCCAAATGGTGACACAACAGGTGCTGCTTTTCACCCAAATTTTTTTAATGTCAGCTTCGTCTCTTTCTCTGGTTTCTATCATGTTCTGTTCTCTTCTTCACCCTCCCAAAGTAGAGAGTTGACTAGGTTTTCTTCGGTAATAGAAAATCCAAGGCATAACAGACAGAGACAGAAAGACCATTGGGCTTGGAGTGAAAGATTTGCTGTTTGACTTTGTCCATCTGATTTAAGGAATTAAACTCCCTAAATATCAGGATATTCATGTTTGCCTCCCCCCTCCATGGGGATGTTTATGTCCACCTTTACTCAGAGGTTCAAAACCAAAAGGGAAACTTCAGATTATCATTAAAATGGGTTTTACTTTTAGGGAGGACCCAGGGAAAGAGAGTGTGCCCTAGACCCTGAAAGTGGGCCAGAAAGGGAAATTTGAGCTGGCACTCACTCTGGCTAGGGAAGAAGAAGGACCCCTGAAGGCAAACTGTCTCCAGCAAAATGTTTTCCTTCCATTTACTCAACCTGCCAGACATCCTCTCACATTAGGTTCTTTGCACTGGCTGTTCCCTGTGCCTCAAATGCACTTCCCACAGATACTTGCCAGGTAAACTCCCTTAACTCTTTGAAGTTTTTGCTCAAAAATCATCTTACTGAGGCTTACACTAATGGCCTTATTTGACATTGCAACCTATAGCCCCCAGCACTCCTAATCACCTTCGCCTGGCTCCATTTTTTTCCATACCACTTATCACATTCTAATATATTCTATAATTTACTTGTTTACTACATCTATTGTTTTTTCTGTTGTGTGACAACACCACATCGTCCCTACAACACCCACACTAGAATGCAAGATCTATGTTGACAGGGATTCTGTCTGTTTGTTCATGGATGTATCCCAAGCACATGGCTTAGTGCTTGGGATAGAGAGTGTGTTTCAGAACTATTTGCAGGATGAATAAATGTGTCACTCTAATATTTTAAAGCAACCACATGCAGATTTCCCTGGTCACTGGCTGAAGAATGGCATACGCCACCATGAGAAGACTAGATGGAACTTGACAATAGGGACTGACCATAGGGCTTTGGGAGACTTCAGTGACTTAGAACCAAGTTAGGAAAATTCTGTTTGTTGCTCTACTATACCCTGCTTCTTCTAACCCGCTATCAAGGCAGTTATACCCATTGTCTGAGTGTGCAGTGGAGAAGTTCTTACAAAGTACTACCATTCTGACAGGCAGTCAGATCATATCCCCTGAGGAAGATAAACACACATAATTTTACATTCCAGTAGGCAGCGGCAGTTCACTTAACTGTTTCATCTTTTTTAGGTTGGTCTGAATCCTCAAAGTGATAAAGTTGTATGAGCTCACAGTTATCTTCCTCATGTTTCATCACATCAAGGATTCATACATGTTATCTAGTCATAAGCTCGTGTTCGAGGATGTTTTATGTGAGCTATTATTTAAGCATGCTTAAAATTAATTTAAAAAATACAGAAATGTTAAACATGTTCAATGTAAGATGCCAACTGCAAAAAATGTGTGTGTGTATGTGTGTGTGTGTATGTGTGTGTTGGGGGTGGGTTAATAGAGTTAGCCATTAAACCACTGTGCAGAAAGCCTTCCATGCAGAAAACTAAGGCAAAGTCTTGAGACTATAGAAAAAAACTTTCTCCAAATTCAAGTAAGCTGCATTGGGCAACAGACATCTTGGGCTGCAGCCACAATATAAAAGCCATAGAGGAAGATCCCCTAAGCTGAATAGGTCCCAGTAGCGCCAGAAAGATAGGAGTTTGTGATTCCATCAGTTGTGTTTATTTTTCAAACTCTCAGTGTATTCGGACACTACTTTAAATAAGAAGTTGTTCCTCCAACTTCACAAGACCCCTTTTTCTTCAAAGGAAGGAATAAATTTAGACTTCCACTATAGAAATGTGGAAATTTGTAAATAATGCTGCCATGTACGTCCATTTGAGACAGGAGGGAAGGGGGCAGGGCACAACCATTGGAATGACACAGAAATACAGGACAAACTAGAGGTTAGAACCAAGATTACAGAAGATTCTACTGCTAATAGACCTTCAGCCTCACGGCACACCCACAGGTGCCATGACAGTTCCCACGCTGACTAAAAAACGCCAAAAAGTGGGTGGGGCCAATTCCTGGAAATTCCCATCCCCTCCCCAACATAGTTGTAATAATCCTCCTACTTGTTAGCACATGAAATTACCAAGCCCATACAAACTAACAACTCGGTGGTCATTCTCTCTTGCCTTCTCAGATGGCCCGCTCTCTGTCTATGAAGTGTGTATCTACTTTTACTTTAAACTAAACACTCCCACACTGCAGGGCTTCTCTCCCTCTCGCCTTTTGAGATGGCCCACATTCTGCCTATGGAGTGTGTGTCTCCTAAGCTGCTTCCCTTCTAAGTGAGATGGGCCCCACTCTATCTATGGAGTGTGTTATCTCTCTAAATAAACTTACTTTCACTTTACTATGCCTTGCCCTTGAATTCTTTCCTGCTCAAGGCAAGAACCTATTCTCAGGCAACACATTCAAGATATACCCTCCATCCCTCCAGAGCATACATTCGCTTAGACTGGATGTGAAAACCTGTTCCTTCAGTGCAGTGGAATCTATATAGTGGTACAGGGTAGGTACCTGATACTCAGGTCCTTCTGACTGACCGAGACTTCAACCCTGGGTGCTAAAATGCATTGTCTTATGTCTACTTATTACCTCCACTAATTATGGGAAATACGGCTTCTTAACTTTTCTTTCCACCTCTGAACTGCAATGTTTATAATCATCATTTAATCTAATTATCACCTATTATTTTAATTCAAAGTCACATGTTTTGTTTTCAAATATGTATTTCTGCCTCATCTTACTCAATTCTTTTGTCTGCTGCAATTGTGGAGGGCATATGAGTCAAAGACCCACAAGGGGCTGTCTATCATGGTCTATTTGGAAATTCACAACTATGCCTTGAGTGATACAGTGACAAAGCTGGCTTCTTTCAAACCAATTATTTGGTTTCCAAATTTTAATGAACCATATAGAAAGAGCTGTAATCTACTAGTTTTCTACTTCTGGCTGAATTTTGAGTTATTTAATGTCAGTTATACTGAGGCAAAGACAAGGACCTTGGAATGAGTTATCCTGAGTTCTAGATCTGTGTAGTAGCTACGAGCATCAAGTGATCTAACATTCTAGAAGATACACATTATAGAAAGGTGATTTTTTACACGGGTTGTGAAAGGCTATGCACTTGGATCCTTTTATTCGCTTTAAGAGACAGGAGAAAAAGGGGATCCCTTTTGACTGCTATATTGCTCAGGCATTCAAATTTGTCATGTATTATATCACACTAAGATTAGTCAGAGATATTTTTAAATATTATATTCTTCACAAAAATTCTCTGTAGTTTTTCTTCTTTCCAACGTACTTATGCTTTGATCTGTTATTAAATTCATTTTCCTTCAGGCTTCATCTCATGATTCTTTTTCTATAGTAAATAGTTACATAATTCATTTAGTTCATTTTTTCTTTCAAAATATATTAATATATACATATTTATATATAAATGTTTATATGCACATGTATACAAATATAATGTGTGCACATATGTGTATATACACATACATACAACAAGGTTTATCACAAATGACTGAAGTCTTCTTATTTTTTTTCCCACCTCTTCACACCTCCAATCACTCCAATACCAGTCTCATTGCTTTTACATATTTCTTCTTATATTTACTTGTATTTTATTTCACTACTTCTCTCTGTTTTGAGTATGATATCTCATTCCTGCCTTCTGTTGCGGCTGGTTCCCTGTGCTTTATTCTTTACCAAATAAATATACGCACTTTTTATTTGTCAATTCTATCTCAATAAAACTTGAAAAAATGTTGGAAGTTTTGGAGAATGAGAGGGCTCTTACAGACATGGGCAGTGCATGCTACCTTATGCCATTGGCAGAGAAAACAGAAGGGTTGTGTATGTGGGTACAGCTCTTATACTCTGCAGCCTTCTAAAGTCTTAAGACTCCATTAAGCCATGTAAGTTAGTATACAAACTCCTACTTATGAGTGTTTAGTGGGGCTTTTACTTTCTATGTTGTTCATTTTGGAAAGACAAAAGACCTATATTTCTATCTTCTAAGAACATTATCTGCTCATGGTAAATAAACCCTGGTGTCCTAAATCATTTTTACTGACGGACTAAGGTAAGAAGAAAATCTTTCAGTAATAAAGAAAGTAATTTTAGTTTTGTTTTCATAAAGGATTAATGTTATCAGCTAAGGGGAAATAACTAGCTATAGGTAGAAGGGATCCAAAGTAAAAATAATTCCAACTCACCAGGCACCTCACTCAGTTACTTTGATGTAGACCTTACAGTTACTTTATTTCGGAAATTTTACTATAAATGAACATTGCTCAAAAGTTAGCCATTCTATGAGGTGGTGGTGGTGGTTGTTACTGTTGTTTGTATGCAGACATCTTGGTTATACTTGCTTTAAACTTCTGTAGACTAAAGGTGTTATCACTACGTTTATGACATAAACCCTTGGGCACCTATATAAAATAATCAAATGTATTGACTTAACTAGGGATACAGATTAAGATTTTTATGTATAGAATATGTGGTTATATTTTCTCTATCTAGGTAACTAACCCCATTGGCAAATTATCATAGAAAGAGTGACTGCTGCTCTAAAGGCAACATTACTTGGGCTATATATTCAGGTTTACAGTCCCTGAGCTTGTGGGATCTGTGTAGAACCAACAGGAAATAGGCCACAGACTGGTACACAAGAGATTTGGGGAAGTTGAATTGAATCTGAGGGGAGTTGCTAGGAAGTTAGAGGCTGAGTTGGGCGCCCTCAGTACAACCTTGATTTACTAGAAGGATTTACAACACTCAACATATAGTTGTACTCATGGTTAAACCTATTACAATGAAAATGAAATCATCAAAGGGAAAAGGTACATGGGGCAAATACTGGAGAAAACCAAATGCACTCTTCTAAGAGTTCTCTCCCTTTAGGGTCACAAAGGACATGCTTAATCTCTCTAGAATTAAATTATGATATGTTATCTATCAGGAAGGCTCATTATAGACTCAGTGCTCAGGGTTTTACTGGGGCTTGGTCAGATAAGCACTCTCTGCCTAGTATGGATGAAAATTTGAGACTCTTAGAAGAAAAGTGGTTGTTCAGCATAAACTGTATAGTTTGCACAGTTTAGGCACAGTAAGTCGATATTATCAGTTAGGGAATGGTGAGAACCCACATGAAATCCAAATTCCCAGATGCCAGCCAAGGACTGACCTTGCAAAAGGATTTCATAGTAGTCTCAGGCTTGCTCTGTTAACTCTTTTCTGGAAAAAAACTAAGAGGCAAAATAAGGGAACTACATTTTATCTAGTATCTCTGTTAAAATCTTTGCTAGGCATTTTTTATATCCAGTAGCCCATTTAATTTTCATGACGTCTCCATAAGGTACAATGGCAGGGGTGCTGAAGCTGAGGGGTGAGGAGATGTAATAATGAGCCCCCTTTGTCCCAGCCCTTGATGCCTAAGGACTCTGCTTTATATATCGTGGCAATTACAGAAGTCTAGAATTGCCACTCATTCCCATCCTGTGGGTTTCAGGACTCATATTCTGATTTGAGGATTCCTCTTCACTCATGGACTGCATTGAGTCGCAACAATCTTTCTTTGAAAAGTTAAAATTGGTTTCTATACAGTCTCCACCCAGTACAGAGGGCACATATACTCTGTACAGGATTTCTAAGGTTTCTTTATTATTTCTTGGCTTTTGGACTTCCCACAGAGAATGTAAGCACACAGAGAGATTTTTCTACTTTTCCATGGAATTGGGTGCATTTGGTAAATGGCAGAGAAAACAGACACATATGAATGTGTTTCATTTGATTAATTTTCTCAATTACAGCCGCCTGCTCATGGCATAGGATGTAGCAGGGATCAATGGCTTTTGTCATCCCCACTTCCTTACCATTTTTTTGATATCCACACACCCTCATCACTGTTCCTGCCCAGCCAGCACCTGTGGGGAAACTCTTTCTCCTTACTTTCTACATGTGGTTCAAGGAGAGTCTGACATTTAGAATACATCATTCACTGATGATAGTTGTTGAGTCTGTGCTCAAGCTAAGCCAATCAGATTCTATTACTATCTCCCCTGAATGTGTTGAAAGTGCAGTTGGGAAGGAAGAGTCCTTTTGTCTCTGGAGGGTTAGTGAAGGCATGTGAGCTTAGCAGCTGTTGGTGGCATGGAGTGGGGAAGGAAGGCAACTGGTGGAGAAAAGCAGGGATAAGAAATAATACGCTGTTCCTGGTCTCAGGTCTGTCCCCACCTTCCCATGTTCATGAGCCTTTTTTATTGGCCTAATTCAAGTTACATTTCTGCCTCCACAGACCACAATAGCCCTGGCCACTAGGAGGGTCTATTAACCTAAAAAACATTTGGGGAGAGAAAAATTAAACTTGGAATTCAGACTCTCCTGGTGAAGTAATAAGGAAGGTTATTCTAGAAACACATATCCATGAAGAGAACAGAGAACAAGACCATAGGATCAGGCCTCCTCTATCTAAAATATCTCGGGACAATTTCTTTTGTTTGGAAGTCTAGATCAGGAACTTCGCTGCAGGCCTGCCTGAACAGGTCCTGAGACTGAGAAGTGGGTCAGGCCCCACACCAGCTCTCACCCTGAGGTGGCTCTGAGGCCCAGGCTTTCCTATCAGAACTCTATATCCTTGGTAGAAGCTTCTGAGTATATGCCTTAAAAATCATAAAAATGCTTGTCAAACAAGATGAATGTCTATTATACTTTTATTCTGTTACCTTTATGATTTTTTTTTTTTAGTATTTATCTCTATAATAAATCTGAAATAGGCTGTGTTGCCTGGTGCAGGACTCTAACTACTAAAAGGCAAAAAATCTGTATACAAACATACAGAAAAAAGTATTCTGAATATTTGCTTTTAGAAGTATCTTAAAATATGATTTCATGTATTCTCTCCAGACGATCTGAAAAAGAATTCTGTACAACTCTTTTCTAAGTAATAAGAAGAAATTACCCCCATTTTGTTTTCATATCAGACAACAAGTGTGTCTACCTCTGGGAACATATTGAAGATGATTATTTCCAAATAATACTTGTTTGTGCCAAAGTGAGTAGATATCTTTTGCTCTATTTTCTAACAAAAAGAGCTAGTAAATGCAAATTGTGTTTAGGTTGACATCAATATTTTGCTGGGATAAATGCTGGCAGATTTAATTTCTCTTGGAAAATGGCAATCACATGACATCTCAAAGTGATTAAATATAAATTTGATTATTTGGAAGTAACAGCAAAAATCCACCTTTAACTTCATGCATTTTGGTGAGGAGTCATGCAGTTTCCATGCCAGGTTAATGGGAGTTTTCTCATCTGAATGACAAATCTAAAAAGACATCTCATCATGTAATCAGAATGGTGAAGGTAGCTTTCCATTCACAAACTCAGATGTTCAGGTGGTTGAAGTGAATTCTAAAACTGCATTCAGCAAGTAAATAATTCATAACTAGCCATGAATTTTGCCTTTGCTTTTATTTTGTTATACATTAGTGTGTGTTTTTTTCCCAATTTCCTAACCCAAATTACTCTCCTTACTATTAGTTTCTTTGGGCATAATGGATCACTATCAGCCAATCTGTGAGTGATTTATAAATAATTACATTTTCACAGATACATGTGTACCAAGTCACAGAATAATGCAATGAGATTATGAGCTTTAAGAGTTCATTTCCAAACTCCTTTGACCTCCGTGTCATCCTAGATGCCACTCTGTGGTTGTACCCTTTCCTAAGTAACTTGGAGAATTACCCTTTCTCGCTAATGTTCAGGAAAGCAATTTCCCCTCTAATGTGCTACTGCAAAGTAGCTGGAGCTGGTTGCGGTGGGATGTTTGTGTTTGCATGGTGCACATTTTTCCCCTGACGACTGCTGTCATATCGACTCACTTTGATAGTCAAAATAAGCCTTTAAAAATGTTTCTCTATACACTCCAGATTAATCCAAACCTAAAACAATCAAGCTGACTTTGTTTGCCTCTTGCAGCACCAGCGACATCAAGATAGCAGACAACACTTCCAGCTTCAAGAATGATTATCGTTGTCGAAGATGTGAGAGCCTGATAGAAGGAAGTTTGACTTTCATAAAAGAAATTGTCTCTGGAGGACTTAGAGTGGCTCAGAAAGAGCCTGCCTGGGGAATCAGGAAGACGCTATCAATGGCATAGACTTGAGATGCCATTTCACAAAGAGCTTCTTTCTCTCTCTCTCTCTCTTTTTTTTTTTTTTCTACTCTCTCCACCCCCATCAATGTTGGCAGAAATTCTTGCAAAGTTATAGAATGAAGGTGAACAGGACAAAATTAGTAGATTCCTGTGAGTCATAACAGTCTCAACACAACCCCTAGCTGTACTTCATGTTAAATCATAGTGTGGGGTATTTTGCAGATATGGGGATGATTAACCACGGGGAAGGCTCACCTCCAAAGGTGGTAATTTATGTCACTGTGCAACATAAATTGAAAGAGAAATAGAGACCAGGTAGGGGGCCAAATGATTTGAATTTGTACCATTTTCATCTCATTATCTTAATGTATGGTACAGACAGCAGACTTAGTAATGTCAAGCCTTCCTATTAACAAAAGAGATCTATAATGAGACCTAAGTTTCACAATGCCAGTGCTTAAATGGCCCCAAAGACCTTTGTCAAAGACCTGATATTAACTATTGGGGTTCTGACATGGCATTTAAAACAAAACAAAACAAAAAGAAGTGTCTTTCCAGAATGAAGTATCAAAATGATCTCTTATAACCAATGCAGTTACAGAAGAAAGGATAATATCTTCACTACTTAAGACAGAGCTGCATTCAGACAGGAAGGAATAATTTTTGTTTCAGTTATATTGGAGCAGAGTGGGATGACTGCAGTAGCAGTAGCTAACAATTGTTGAGCTCTTACTGCATGCCAGACATCATGCTAACTGTTTATAACCGCGTGCAATAGACTCACATCCACTCTGAATGAAGTATGTACTTATTAGCCCCTTTTATAGATGGGGAAACTGAGGCTTAGAGAGATCAATTTCTTTGACTAAGGCCACATTGCTAGTCAATGGTGAGACTTTGTAGGGTTTTCCCCCTCTTAGTGGGGAACAAAAAGTGAGAGCTGTCCTAACTTTGGAAATGTAAAATCATTGCTATAACTGGGAGGCAGAACTCCATGGTTCATTTTGCAGCATTTAGTGTCCTAACTAAAATGGGGACCTGGTTTTTTTAGGCAAGCTCACCAATATCAAACACCAGTTTTGTTTGACTGCAGATGAGAAATACGAATGCATTTGTTTCTGTTTGCACCCTTTTCCAGCTGAAAACCTCTCTTGTTAGCTGTCAACAATGTCACTTCCACATTTTCATGTGATGGGTTTCTACTGCTGCTTATTTTGAAACAGAGGTGATAATTAATCTTCCCACATTCAAGCACTGCAAACATATTTCAATTTCAAATGAGGTAAGACCCAAGCTGAAACACCCACACTTGTATTTTAGATAGCTTTGTGCCAGGCATTGTAACTGGCCTGAATTTTCTCTGTGGCAGTCACACTATTGATGACGAGTGTAGAAATATTTCTAATGGACAGTGTCAGCAGAAAAGGGAGCTGATACATTAGCAAAAGTTGGAAGGAAGAAAGGAAATGGGAATAAGGTTAATGTTAGTCATTTCGCTGACCCTATACATTTCCCTGCTTTATCTACTTGTCTTTAAGTAGCAGCATAATTTTGAAACTTACCTGTAGCACCAGGTAAATACATCTCTTTCTGTATTCACTGTCACTGATTTTGAAATTGGGTCTGGTCACAGTATAGAATCAGAACTGGAAGAGATCTGTCAGTCATATAGTTTGTATTTACATGTATGTGTTTGGATACTGATCTCTGGACTAGGACTTTAGTAAACACTTTTTACAGGGGATTTAGTATCTTTAGTTGGGATACTTTCATCTCAAGACGTAAGAGTAGAAATAAAAGAAGGGGTTACATTCTAATAACTTCTGTATATGTATGTTACACATGGTTAACTTTTTTTCCTTGAAGTTTCTCTTGAAGAAATCACACTTAGAACTCTAAATAACATGAGTAATATTATAGGTACATATTCCCAAAGAGGCCAGTGCAGGGTCTTGCATGCATAACACATGGTTCTTAACAGACACACATTCTGGGTTCTCATATTTCACAGGCAACCATGAGAAATCTATCCCTCTTTTTCTCACTTCCTTTTGTTTCCTCTGATCTTTTATGTACCTCTTAGCTGGAAGGATGAAAATCTAGTGAGGTCCATCAGCTCAGGTGATCAGGCAGTACCGTCTCTGCAGGAGAGCTGCTTCCAGGATATCTGCGCCACTCACGAGTCATGAAGGCTGTGTGGTGATGACTGAGGGCCCAGCAACTTCCAAGTACCTGTAACAGGAAGGGTACCACTTTCTCACTCTGAATGTTGTGATTATTAGAAATTCTTGAGATTTTTCTGGTAAATACATTTCTCTTCATTTTATAGATATGTACGCATACATATATAGATTGACAATTATCTATTTACAAAAGCAAAGATGTTAATTTACTTCAGCAACCATAACTGAGTGAAACAAAACAAAAATATTAAGCAAAGGAAAAGGTAAATAAAGGCAAAATAAATGTCATGGGCTGCCTTTCCTTACTTGTCTGATGACCCAGTATTTCATCTGTCATGTCCTGCTTCTAGATTGAGTTTTAAGATATTTTAATATAAAATAATACTAATTATTATCTACTTAGGTATTAGGTTTTTAATTTTATTTTAAAATAAATGAGACAATTCTGAAGAAAAACAATCCTAAATGGCATATTCTGACTTTGACTTTTTCCCTCTATATCTAGAAAATAGTATAAGAAAAAAGAAGGATGTGATGGGCCAAGAAACAAGAAAGGAGTGATTTGGAGGAGGATAAATAGTGACGTTTGGGACAAGGTCATTTGAGGTTTTGTTTTTGATCTATAAAGACCTTCTCGACATAAATTAAGTCATGTGAAGGTAAATCCTAGAACAGAATTGAAAACTTGAAATATTAATTTAAAAATCTGTAATCGACAAGAGGTGACATTTAAGGACTAATAACAATAGTAATAAGTCACATTGAGCACAATTTGTATTCCAGGATTGTCCTAAATGCTTTGCATAAATTAACTCATTTCATCCACACAACTCTGGAAGGTAGATGTTATTACTGTCCTTATTTGACAGGTGAGGGACAGCGAGGAAGTGTCAGAGTCAGGGTTTCAAGCCCAGGCAAATCTATCCACAAAGCCTAAATTTCAGGCAATACAGAGGATGGTAGAGAATGAAGAGAGGTAGCTCACAGAACACTGTGAGATAATTTGCATTGATGGACCAAATGAAGTCAGGAAACTGAAGAAGAAAGCAAAATAGAGCATGGCTTAAAGAACTTCCAGGAAAATTGAAATTGTGTAGTTTCTAAATATCCAAGATAGAAGAGCATTTCAGAAAACGTGAGACCAGCAGTGGTGGGGAGATCAAGGAGAATAAAGACTCAGTAAGGTCCATCAGCTCAGGTGATTATGAAGTAAGGTCTCTGCAAAAGAGCTACTTCTGGAGCATCTTGGATTAGAGGATCGTGGCCTTCTCTGTGGCTACACTGTCCATGGCACAAAGTTTACATTAGTTTCATGGAATTGAAAATTCTAATGGTTGTAAGCAATAAAAAAAAAAAAAAAAAAGGCTGGTTTGGTGGGAAACTCCTGACAAGGAGTGAGGAGATAGGTTCATGGCCCACTTCTTCAAGTTTTCTACTTAAATGTTAGTGAGGCCATCCCTGAAGACACTATATAAAATAACAACTGTCCCCTACCTCCTTATCTCCCTGTTCCCTATCCATCACTTTTTCATCATTGCACTAATCTCTCTCATATATACAATATAATATACTCGTGTATTTGTCTCTTCCCCCTGCTCAAAGCAAGGCAAACTGGGGAAAAATGTTTTGTTTTCTGTTTTATCCCCAGAACCTAGAATAATGCCTGGCACAGAGCAAGACACTTAATATCTCTTCACTAAATGAATGAACCACGTAATAATTACGCCCTGACTTAATGGTGTGGCTCAGGTCAGATCACTCATTGATTTCACATCTGTTTTTTCACAATCTATAAGATAAGGGGGATATCTGAGGTCATTTTTAAGCTTCTTCACTCAATATAGTCATGATTCTAAAATCCCCTACCTCCTCCTCCCCACCTCATTTTATTTCAGAAATGAGAGGCTGTATTCTATTTCAGTAAAGACCTAGAGCCCGTGGGCTAAATTTGAATCTCTTCAAGATGGCAGGATGCCAGGATATGATCTCCTGTCCCTTTGATGGTCCACTCTGAATCGTTCTGCACAACAGGAAGAGCTGTCTTCGGCCAGTTTCTCAGGCATTTTCTTTCAGCACAATTTATTCAAGCACAATTCTTTGAGGTTGAGGATGTGATTCCTCTTCAGAAACTATTCATCATTTGTTCACAGTCATATTTGTAGAGTATAATTTTATTTTTGAAGCAGAATTTTCATTAGCAGGTGACAAATTCACTAACTCAAAGTAGCTGCGTACCTCTAAGCTCCCAAGTTCCAAAACCTGAGTCGGCAAACTTATGAAGTGCACAAGATTAAGGTGCTGGATTTTCTGGGACATGTGCATGGGGAGCCAAAAAAGCTATTTTTTGTTCTTAAGGGGTTACAGGTAATTATATCATGAATGGTTTCCAGAGTTTCTTAAACAAATAGACCCTCCAAAGCAACCGAGTTTCAATTTCCAGGACTTCCTGGATATTGTCTGGATAGCCTTTCTCTCTACTTATGTGACTGAACTTTAAACAGCTGAGTTTGCTTTTTAGGGAAGGAACAAAAAGAGAGGGAAGTAACAGAACTGTTTTCTGAAAAGATATGTAACAGGTCTATAATTATTTTCTGGGGGATGATGACTGTGATATCTCCAGGTATGTTAATGTTCCTTGTGCAGCACAGAGGAAAATGGGTTAGTCTAGGTCTTCTGTGTCTGCAGCAAGTTTATTCATCTTCCTTGATCCATTGACATGATGTATCATGATTCTGGCAGGATATTTTAGAAACATTTTACTGATTAGTTAAGGACAAAATGGAATAGTGTGGACTAGGGTTTGAGGCAATCAAGAGGCTCTCTGCAAGTTAAAAAATTCACCCCAGAATGTTTTTGAATAAATTAAGTCACTCAAATTCAAAAGCAGGGTAATAAACAAATGAAGAAAGGATTCATGTCACCCTAGAGGAGGCTTTCAGTACTATATTCCTTAAGCCATTTTTTAAACTTTACTTTTGTGCCTAAAACCACGAATACTTAGAGAACTATATTGTAATTATCTCCCCCACTGGATGGACAATTGTTCAATAGATGAGACTGTTTCTTCTTCACATTGAAATGCCTGGTACTTAATATGAGTGATTTTCACGAAACTACCCCCACATACAGTCTGTAAAGAATGTGGAGCTCATCCTTCAACAGCAACTCATTTTAAGAGGGATGCCAAGCTATTGTCCATGACATCAGGAGCATCTTCGTAGTCAGTATACCCCTTCATAAACTCCCAGCAATTTCTGAAATGTATATCTGTGCAAATATGAAAATATGAGGGAAATACAGCAAAGGAGAGAAAGGAAAAGAACAGGCAATTCAATTTATAACTTCAATTCTTACGAGAATACTGGGGAAAATGACTATGTCTATTTGTAAAAGTCAGAAAAACAATATGATTCACTATCTTAACCTTTTTCACTAAAATAGAATGTTTTCTCCTTGTATTTGTGTTCATCATAAATCAGAGAAAATTAATCTGAATGTCAAAATGCAACAACATGTCTTGCACTAAAATAGCATTGCTTATCAATAATGTACCTTCAAAGGCATGCTCTAAAAGGTGTTTTATTTCCACCACAATCTCCTTAGAAACAGTTTCTGCTGACCAAACACCTCATTTGGACCTTTTTTTTGTCTTTCTGTAAACAAAATTAGAAAACACAAGAATAGAATGTGAAGGGAGACTGTTATGAGAACAAGGGTAAGCAGTATTAGGCAAAGTAGAAGGGAAAATTTTAAATCAGTTAGTGGAGGGGTATAGATGATTTATCCTTTCAGAATATACCTATTTGATTTGCATGAGAGTCCTGTTTGAACTCTATTACAACCAGTAAATAATTTCTTGCCTCAGATACTTATAATATATGGTCAAAGCAGCTAGAAAATAAGGATATTCTCCTTCACACACAGTTACTCACATGCTATCACTTTCTCCAGTTAAGTCCTCAGGGTAGCACCTGTAAGCTTCCAAAAATCACAGCCCTTCCTCAGAAAGAACCCACAAAAAATATAAATTATATTTTAAGAACTTTAAATGGTAAGAAGTGAATCATTCATTCAGTTCACTTCTAGGTGGCTGTGACTTTGACCTACCTAAGATTTTCTGGGTAGATATAAGCAAGTTGCTATATATATAAGGAGAAATAATAATATTTTGGTAGTGTTAATTACAGAGCGTACAGAACTTAACAAAATTTTACCTGGGAAAAAAATGAGGCTGTTGTTTTGCTTTTTCTGGAGCTTTTCAACAATCAATTTTGGATCACTTCTGAAACCTTTTCAAAACATTAAACACAGGAAAGAAAAACACTGGTAAGATGGAAATGGCTATCACAGTTTCTCTGAGAGTTCATGTATTAATTTGCTACTAGATTTCCTAGAGATCATTCTGAAACCCTTAATTTATAGTATTTGTTTACAAATACATTGGAAAACAATAAATGTCTCAAACACTATCTGCCTGTATTTTCCCTGAAGGGCTTTGCACACTTTCAGCAAGAAACAAGTCTAAATGTCTTATAATTTTCACTAAAATGTTTCATAATTTCATAGCAGCCCTGCTAATGAAGTACAGTACAAGCCCTTACAACAAGACAAAATGATTCCAAATTGCAGACAGTGCCTCCTAATATTGTGAAAACAGCAAGAACTGCTGGGGAGTAGGAGAGTTCTTTCCTGCTTTGGGCAGAGAAGAAGGCTGAAAGGAAATTTCATTTTGAAAGGAGAATAAGGAAGACTGACATGTGTATCCACCTTAGATGAAGTTCAAGGAACTCAGAAACTTAGAGAAATGAGTCTGAGAGGACCCAATATTAGCTGTGAGCACTGAGATCTAGCAACAATTTTCAGGATAGATACTAGATCATTTCCTCATATGTGGTATATGAACATCAGTGTAGAAAATCAACATTTAGATACCTGAAGAAAGGAACACTGGAGATTGCAAAATTGAATCTGAAATTAATTTCCTGGTTTGTCACAGTCATAAATCTGAGCTTTCAACACGAATGGGAGATAGGACAGCACACGAAGGCTAACTTAAGTAAGACTGGATTCATGGCATCAATATTAAAAAGTTCCTCTGACCAAGTGGAAATGCAAACACAAGGACACTAATAGTTATAGCAGCTAGTGGCTCTAATTTATCGAGTACCTACTATGCATCTAACGGTGAGGTAGTCCCTCCATAGTGTCAAGTTCTCATAACTCTCCTTTAGGGTGAGTATTACAATCTTCACTTTGCAGTGAAATCTGAAGTTTAGAGAATGTGAGTTATTTGTTCAACAACTTAAAGCTAGTATGTGACAGAGGTAAGAGAAAGATCTCTGACACATCTCTGTGGGTTCGTCACCAGTTGTGGGTTCTGGTCAGCAGAAGTCCCACCAAGACGGAATGAATTACTCAAGACTGTGGAAACGTCAAGAGAGCGAGAGCGAGTCGGGAGCCAACCCCAGGAGCCTCTCAGATCTCCCATATTTATTGGGTACAATCAAAGGCGGAATGCAGGAATTTAGGGTGGGATCACAATGAGTACAAAGGCTTGTTTATTGTTGGTGTTTGGCTCAAGGTCGGAAGACCCTTTTTGGTGAATCATGTTCCTATTGAGCCTTTCAGCTTATCAGGGCGGAACATATGAGAATCAGCTGCTTAACAGCTTGGACTCAGGCAGCTGTGACTGCCTTAGGTTGCCGCCCTCAGGGGATCTTACCTGTCACTGGCTAACCAGCCTTCTCTCCTCTGAGTCTGCAGCTTTTTATAAGTTGTTACCATTCCAGCCCAAGGCTGTTTTGGGGATAGAAGACTAACAAGCAGGCACACCCAGCGTTTATAGCTGGGGGCCTGGGTCATTGCTAAAACCTCAAGGCAGTTACTAAGCACGTCTTCTTTAAGGAGATAAGCAGCTGGGATCTGTTACAATTTGTTAACCCAATCATGGGCTCCCACACATCTCCTGTTCATGGTACACACCTGCTTCTGTGATCATCAAGCCAAATGGGCATTTAGTGTTAATTACTCTGAGTATGGACTGGAATATGTGTACTGAGAGTGAATGAGAATATTTTAGAAGGTCTTGGCTTCAAATAATATTATTTTTACATATTTACCTTAATATGTGTTATACAAATGCCAATAGTATACTATAACTCATATCTAGCTATATCATTTTTTAGGACAAAGTGAAAAATAAGGTGGGGGCATTCAAACCCAGTTTACATAGAACACACAAATTACTGGTGTGGTACTGAGGATGAATGTTGCAAGCATAAATTAAATAAACTAGCTGAAATTCTTCTGAGAAAGACGGTGATCTAGATCTATCTATTTATCAATCCATCCATCTTTCTATCCATTCATCCATCCACCCACCCATCCATCTATCATTCATATATCTATCTATTGTCTCTCTAGTGGATTTTCAATTTCTGAATTTCTAAGCCCTTCACTGTGTCCTTTTCAACAGCGTATTAAAATTACCTTTAGTGGTAGTCAAATATAGCAAAATTCATGAATTAGTATGTGAGGGACTGAAGTCTGAGCAAAACTAATCTAATCCAATGTATTCCAGAATTTGTTGAGGTACCAACTGAGAAATTAAATTAATATAAATCTATATAAATATATTATATGTAATACAAGGCATATAAAAGTAGACAACATAGTAGAGGGTAATAATAAAAAGAAAATGTGAAAATTGTAATTTTTTTCTAACCCAAAGGAATCTCTTTTCACCATCACTCCGCCAAAGGTATGCATATACTGCTTTCAATACCATTAACTCTTATCTCTTTTATAATTAAGGATAGAAGATACTAATACTTCTTCGTAACTAGAATGTGTCACATAACATCATATACTTTATTATTTAAAAATACAACAACAAAATTATCATCAAATCTCTCTCTCTATCACAAATAAAGTCACAATTGAAAAAATTTCTACCTACCTCACTATTGTGTTGAATATTCTATGTTCTCATAGGTGATGGGTTAGGGGTAATAATCATTCTATAGACTGGACAAAGGAGACATTACAGTTGAAGTTGGAAAAAAAATAACAGCAGGAGATGCTATAGTTTGGATCACTACAGAAGGAAGCCTAAAGTAATAAGGGTAAGTCACTTGGAATGTGTAAGAAATACATACATCCCTATAATGAAATCATAAAAACAGAGCCGTTTGAAATAGCGATTAGAGCATTTCAACTGAACTTCCAAAAGGTGAAACATCTGTCCAAATTGTGGCAAAACCTACTAATCCTATATTGGTTGGATGAGTAATTTAATAACAAATAAAACAATCTTAAAAAATATTACCACTATCTTCAACTAATTACTGATAATCATCTCCATATACGGATTCATATGTGCTTCCAAAACTAGGAAAATTCAGTTAGCAGTTTCAAACATGTGAACATGTGAGCTGTTATTCCATAAATATTGTATCAAATCAGAATGTTAAAATTCAAAGTGATTTTGTAGTGTGCAGGATTTCTTAAGAGTTTTAAATACAAAAACTTCAGAGCTAAATGATTTACTTTTTAATAGGCAAAGTTAGTAAAATGTGCTGCCTGAGTTTGTGATGGAAATTTTGCCCATGCCATTCTCCAAAATCACTGCAAACTCTAAATAAAGGATTAAGTACATGCCAGCTGCAGACTGAAGTGATAAAAGAATCAAAAGCCCAAACAAAGGGAAAATGTTTGGTTGGAAATGCATATACAAAACAATCACTGTCATAAATAAAAAAGTAGGCAGCACAAGGCAGAGAGCTCAATTGTAATTATGTTGGGGGAAGTAAATCTCTTCCATCTTTTACTAATGCAAACTTTACTTTCCACATTCTTGAAGCTAGCTCACTATTAAGTGATGGTGATGAAAATAATGGTATTGTATGTTGGATATGAAATTCAATGAATAATGGTGTCTAAAAGAATAAATTTAGTTCGATATTGTTGATGAAGATGAGCATAAAATTGAGTCTAAGGAAGAGTTTTTTTTTTCTGTGTCCGGATCTTATATCAGGACATGACTCCCTGAAGCCAGAGCAATTTTGTCATCTTTGTATCTGTAATACACAGCATAGAGACAAATACACAGGAGAGTGATAAATACTGCATCAGTGTTGGGGGAAACAGTCAACAACCTTTTGCTGCTAAAACTTCAATGTATACTTGTTCAACGCATGAAATGATTTCCCCAAATATATTTTGAAGAACTGAGAACTTAAGAGAAGGGGCTGGTGTCAATTCATCTGGAACTAACTTTTGTACTAAATCACTTAAAGCTTATAAATAAAATTTTAAAGTTTTGCTCTAGAGGGAAAGAGACTGACTTGAACAATGTAATCAAACAAAGTGTCTAAACCATCATTTTTGGTGGTTTAATACAGTTTGGCTGTTTCTGTCATCCAAAGGAATTTTGTTTGAATACAGAGAACTGAGAGGAGATAGACTAAACAAAGGTTTACAAAAGTTGCTCAAAGTTCATGTTAAATTAAGACTGATCTAAAAGAGCAAGGGTATGAAATAAATAAACAAGAAACAGAACTCCTCATCTTAAATATGATCAAAACTCCCAGGTTAGATGATAAGAAGCAAGTTTAAGTGTTTAAGGGGACTTGAGTTGCAATGTCTCAGACTGAGGAACCAGCCAAAAACCACAACTTCCTCCTGAATTAAGTAAAAGAAAACTAAAGCTAGTTATAAAGGGTAAAAGTACTACCTAGAAATTAGTTATATTATACCAATACCAAAAGAAGTCACTCCACTGTAACAAAATATAAGCTATCATAAAAATGAAATCTTAACTGTCAAACTCCAGTAAATATAAAATTGTCATATGTTAAGTGCTATACCGAAACAAAAAAGAGTAAAAAGGCTGATTTAGATTTTAGATATTCACAGTGTGCCTGGATGCTATACCATAAGTCTTCTCAAAGTATTTTCATCATAAATGATTAAAGTCTTTATATATCATCCTATATAAAATTTTAATATAGTAATTATATAAAAATGGTTAATGTTAAATTGCCAATATTTCTGATCACAAAAGTAATATATACTCTTTTTAGAAAAAAAAAGTTGAAATGTGTAAAGAATAATACAAACCTCTTGGAAGAAAACATAGGCAAAATATTATCTGACATAAATCTCAGCAACATTCTCCTACGGCAGTCTACCCAGGCAATAGAAGTAAAAGCAAAACTAAACAAATGAAGTAAACAAATGGGACCTAATTAAACTTATAAGCTTTTGCACAGTAAAGGAAACCATAAGTAAAACAAAAAGACAACCTTCGGAATGGGAGAAAATATTTGCAAAAGATGAGACTGACAGGGGCTTAATTTCCAGAATGTATAAACAGCTCATACAACTTAATAACAAAAAAACCAAACAACCCATTCCAAAAATGGGCAGAGGACCTAAACAAGCAATTCTACAATGAAGACATACATATAGCCAATAGGCACATGAAAAAATGCTCAGTATCACTAATTATCACAGAAATGCAAATCAAAACTACAATGAGGTGTCACCTCACACCAGTCAGAATGGCCATCATTCAAAAGTCCACAAACGATAAATGCTGGAGAGAGTGTGGAGAATAGGGAATTCTCTTACACTGTTGATGGGAATGTAGTTTGGAGCAGCCGTTGTAAAACAGTATGGAGATTCCTCAAAAGACTGAAAACAGACTTACCATAATGATCTAGCAATCCCATTCCTGGGCATATATCCATATATCCAGAGGGAACCTTAATTCAAAAAGATACATGCACCCCAGTGTTCATAGCAGCACCATTTACAATAGCAGACATGGAAACAGCCTCAATGCTCATCAAACAGATGATGGGATAAAGAAGCTATGGTATATTTATACAATGGAATACTACTCAGTCATAAAAAATAATAAAATAATGCCATTTGCAGCAACATGGATGGACCTGGAGAATGTCATTCTAAGTGAAGTAAGCCAGAAAGATAAAGAAAAGTACCACAGGATATCACTTATATGTGGAATCTAAAAAAAAAAGACAAGCAAACTTATTCACAAAATAGAACAGACTCACAGACATAGAAAACAAACATAGTTACGGAGGCAGGTGGAAGGGGGTGAAAAGTGATAAACAGGGAGTTTGAGATTTGCAGATACTAACTACTATATATAAAACAGATAAGTTTATATTGTATAGCACAGGGAACTATATTCAATATCTTGTAGCAACTTATGGTGAAAAAGAATATGAAAACAAATCTATGTATGTTCATGTATGACTGAAGCAATAAGCTGTACACCAGAAATGGGCACAACATTGTAGACTGACTATACTTCAATGAAAAAAATATATATACAAAAAAAAAAGAATAATGTATACTCACTAAAATTCTATTAACCATGGAAATTTCCATTAACATTTTGTTAACATTTATATTATCTTTCATAATGCATATCTTGGCAATTGTAAATAATGCTGCTAAGAACATTGAGGTGTATGTATCTTTTTGAATTAGTGTTCTAGTTTTTTTGGATATATATATCCAGGAGTGGAATTGCCAGGTCATATGGTAGTTCAAATTTTAGGGGTTTTTTGAGAAACTTCCATACGTACTGTTTTCCATAGTGACTGCACCAATTTACTTTCCCACCAACAGTGTGTAAGGGCTCCCTTTTCTCCACATCCTGTCCAACATTTGTTATTTGTAGGCTTTTTGATGATAGCCATTCTGACAAGTATAAGGTGATATTTCATTGTTTTGATTTGCATTTCCCCAATGTTCAGCGATGTTGAGTATCTTTTCATTTGCTTGTTGGCCATCTGCATTTCCTCTTTGGAAAAATATCTATTCAGTTCATCTGCCCATTTTTTTTAATAAAGTTGTTTATTTTTGTAATGTTGAATGGTATGAGCTGTTTATGTATGTTAGATATCAACCTCTTATCAATCATATCATGTGCAAATATTTTCTCTCATTCAGCAGGCCATCTTTTTGTTTTGGAAAATATTTTTTATAGGTTATTTAAGCCTTATTTGCATTTTTAAATGTGACCAATATATTTGGTCTTGGCTCATATTATTTTAAAATTACTAAATGCATTGTTATATTTACTATTTCTATCGTTGTCTGCTTTCTTTTGGTTTTGTATTTTATTTTTATTTTACATTTCTTTTGGTATTTATAAACTTTTGTATTTGCTCTAGTATTAATTTTCAGATTAATAACTTTATAAAATAAATACAGTCACTCTTCTTAACTTGGGCTTCTACTATTTGCTTGTGGAGTAGGTATTAGCTATGATTATCTAACTGTTCCTGTAGCCTCGCCCTGTACCACGTAATTTTGTAGTATGTGTACACTATATTGGGGCATACAAGCACTCTTCCCTGCATTTTGACTAACAATCATTTCACTATTGTTTTTCCAGTTTCTGTCTTGGTTGGGTGAAACTTTCCCTCTAGGATATTTATCAGGAGGTGCTCATGAGGGCAAAGTTTCTGAGGTTTTTCATGTTTAAACTGTATTTTTATAACTGAATTACAGTTTGACTGAACTGTATTTTTTTCACTGATTCTTCTTTGATTTTCTTAAAAATATTGCTCTACTCTTCTCCTGCTTCTTATGTTTCTGTTGAAAAGTTAGATGTCACCCATTTTTTTTTTTTTTTTTGCTTGGTAATTACTTCATATTTGACTGTAGCCTAAAGGGCTTTTTCTTTAAGTATAATAGTTTTACTATGATATAGTTTATAGTTGATGGTTCTAGACTGATTTTTTCCCACATGCTTGATGGGAACTTTCAATATGAGATTCAAGTCTTCTTTTATTTTATTAAAATTTCTTAAGTTAAAGTTTTTTACAAAATATTAAACATTTCAATTATTTTGTTTCTCTCCCTCAGGGACTCCCATCAGGTAATTTAAAAATCTTCTTTACTTGTCTTTTGTATCTATCACTTTCTTTCTGATCCCTTACTGCAAGTGCAGTCATATGTCCCTTGTAATTTTGGTCATATGTATTCTCTCTTGGATCTTGTAATTTATTTTTCCTTTCTGAAATGATTTTGTTTTATTCTTTAATTTCCCTTTTAGGTTTGGTCAGCTCTGATTTCACATCCTTTAATGTCTTGCTTTAATGTCTTAATTGCTATTCTGAGTTTTTAAATTCTGGATTTGTGATGTTCATGTATGTCTATAATTGCTTGTTCAATGTTACTTAATTCCTTTTGGAACATTATGTAATAGTTTTCCACTGATTCCTAGCTATTTTTAGTGTTTTCACCTATAGAACACATTTAATTCTATTTTCTGTTTTCTTCTTATATGGACTTTCATAGAAACTGGATTCCTTTTTGTTTATCTGTGTTTATATTAAATCTTTTTTAGACAGGCAATAATGTGTAATTCAATGGGTGTCATAAGGGCTTAGGGCAGTTTCTTTGGTTCTTAGCACCCTCTTCTGAGCTACAATGAAATTAATTAAATAAAAATAAAAGGTATGTTTTTACCTGCCTTTTTCTAATTTTTGATACTATCTTTTCTCAACATCTTTATAATATTTTTACTCATATTTTTTTCTCTGCATCAACAAGCCTGTAAACACTTTCCTTTTCAAATTGCCTCTGTCCTCTGTCTTTCCTCAGTAAACTGCCTTTCCAAGACTGCCACCAAGTTCCTTTCCTTTAGCCCCTAGTGGCCAGTGGTTTCAACTACCAAGTTTCAGGGCTCTTTTCAATATTTTCCCACTAAAGACAGAATCCAGTCTTCTAGGTGTCATACATTTGAGGTATTATCTTTGATGGGTGACCACCATAACCCCACTGCATACCCTGTGCAAAATTCCCTGCTTTGTTCTGCTACTATGGGCTCTGGATCCAGTTCTGTTGGTTTTAAGCAATCTTGTAATCATGTGCAGTGGTGTTTCCTAGACTTGGTTAGACATGGGTCTTAGCTGTCGTTTTGTTCTACCTGTAGTTTTATAGCATTTTTGGAAAATGTATGGAGGGATTAAAATATAGGTAGCCACTTTTGTCTTACAGAGAATACCCACATACATTTTAATTACAATAAAATTCTTTTATGGTTATTTTCAACATTTAATAGTTTTTGCAGCTGATCTTAGTAAACTATGAAATATGGCTTGTGCCACAGATGTTATTCAGTTGAACTGTGAGAAGACATTTTAAACATGTTAGAAATGTACTTGGTTTTGACTTTTTTCTCAAATATGATATTTTCTAGGTGGTATACTATCATACTGTTAACTTGTGAAAGTACATTCTATATGTCACCTGTGGTGCTTTAGTTTATGCAGAGTGAGCTGCTAATTGTGTAGTGGTGAAGAAAATGGTGGTAATTCCTTTAAAAAATAAAAATTCTGCCAAGTAACATTCTGTGAGGCAAGCCTTAAATAATATGGTAAACTACCCTCACAAAACATTTTGAAGAAACTTTTAGTCTGTGAGGGATTGAAATTTAATTCAGGAGTGCATCACAGACTCCTATTTTCTGTATTCAGTATTCTAGACCTTCTTCGAGAGCAAAGGGCAAATTAAAGTTGTTAGAATATTTAGGGAAACGTACATGGTAATTTAATTACCTGTACCAGTTCTCATTCAGTTCATCATTTCACACAGGGAGAAATTCGATTGTTGCTTCTCGCTTGGGCTGATGACAATGTTAAAGAGGTTCAGTTTGCTTTCCAAGAATATTTTTGTCACTGTCATTTGGTGACAATGGAAGTTGAGGTGGAAACTCAAACAAGTGAAAAACTGTGATGGTTCCTTTAAGTTTTGTAGTATTAATAGACCAAGATGTTTTTAAGAGTTCTGTGATGTTAATGTGTTCTATACAGTGTGCCTTCCATCAAGGGGCTAATTTCCTTGCCTTCAGTAAAAAGAAAAAAGAGAATAAAAGTGGCATTCTCTTATATTCAACTGTTAGGCTATCAAAGGAAGCAAAATAAAAGGAAGAAATAAAGTACAGTATATAAAGAGGAAAACACACAGAATGATAATGAAATGACAAATTATACACCAACTTGGAAATTAGCAAGGAAAAAAAGATGAAAGCTACAATTCATGTGAGCTTTGTGAGTCTCTGTCAAGGCACCATAAACAATGATTACGGTTGGAGAAATGTTATACTTAACCACTAAGCCCAGTTCTATCAAGAAATATAGATGTAACATCAAAGCCACAGTATAACGGAGATTGTCTAGCAAGCAACAACCCTAGATGTAGGTGCTTAATGCATTTTTTTCCCTCTATAATATTCCTAAAACCAGATGTAATTCCCAAGGAGTAACACTAAATTCCTCAATATTTTATGGTAAACGTGATAAATTATGAAATTCGGAATAGTAAGAAACAGATACTGTTCAACTAAATATTTTTAAAACATCATATTACTGGCTTAAAAGAAACAGCAGAACTATGCCAACATAAAACAATTTATAATTCAAATGATTAGCAATAATCATTATATTTCCATAAAATCAAGGTAAATGAGTGATTCAAAAGAACATTTACCCCTCTTTACAGACATTTTTTAATTCTATTCAATAAGGATACTATATTGAGTACTTATCAGTATCCCATATTTTAGGAACCAGTCAATAGGGACAGCCTAAGCAGACTTGCTTCTTAGAAACACTCGCTGAAAAATTTACAGAAAATGAAGAAAATGTACACACCAAGAATAGATAAACCAAGAATATCCCCATATGAGGATACTGGAGTAAGCAAAGTAGACTATTATGGGAAAATTGCCATTAAATCTTTATTACATTCATGGAGAGTAATTTTAAGATTACCTAGAGTTTTAATTCCTCACTGTCTAGTTCTAAGAAGATATTTTTCTTAGGATGCAATTCAGAGAGTATGGACTTTGAAATCAAATAATCACGCATTCAAATTTTGACTTTGCTCTATCTAATAGTTATTTTTAGAAATCTGTTCAGTTATATTGAGCCACATTTTCCCCACTGTATAAAATTTATTAGTATGTTTTGAGTATTAGGTTACTATTAGGAATTAAAAAAGCCTTAAGGGTCTAGTAGAATAACTGATTCTTAGTAAGTCTTTATTGTTAGCTCCCTTCCCTTTGTTGTTGAAGACAAGAATTCTAGCAGAAGAAAATACATGATGTTCTGTTTCTTCCATCCAATTTGTTTCATCGATGGAATTAAAATGCTTTCATGGTAAATATTACATGTTTTAAGAATTACCTTTCAAAAGATCAGGATAGCAGGATTTTATCAAGTAAGGTTGGAGTTCCAATAATAGAGGTATCTGTAATACATTAAATTCAACAAGTTTCAATATTCTATGCAAATAATCTTAATTCTCCAAATTCCACATCAGTCATAACTATTCCCTTGAAGTTGTGAGGTACTAAAGATCAGGGACCATATTACTTTTTGCTGTATCACTAAGTGGCACCTAGAATATATCCAAGATAATGAAACACAATATTATTCTCTTTTCTCTCTCATTATATATATGCATCTAGATTTACACATCATTGATTACACTGCATTTTTTCCATATACGCCAGCAATGTGTCTATGCATGTTAATAAAAACCTAAAAGAAGTTTGGGAGAGAGAAAAACTACTTTACTTGTAGTTTTTCAGTAAGTTATTAGCAAACCAGACATCTGAATTCAGAGCCATCGTGTCAGTATTATAACACAATGGTAAAGCCAAGCGACAGGGCTGGAAACTTAGCCTAGAAGGACGTGTAGACATTCCAGATTTGTTACCCTAGGCTTCAGTAAAGCCTAGAAAGCTTTACCAGGAAGACCTTTAAAGCATTTCAGATAGTTTAGGAAGGGGCAGTCAGCTGAAACAAAGCTGACAGAATAGACCACCAAGTCCAAAGTAAGGGTGAGTTAAAAGCCAGGCAAGCAGGTGAGGACAGAAGTAGTTAAGAATCTGGATGAAGGACGTTCATAGATATTAAACATCCAGTGGACAGCATGCAGTAAACATACCAAGTAGTGATCATGCAGATCCTGGTACACAGGAAACATGTTATCTCAACCAAGAGGAGTTCTGCTGGGGCAGGAAAAAGGGTCTGGGCAAGGTGACAATTTACTTCTATAAGAGGGGGCTTTGTGGTGTGTATCTTGCTAGGGAAGCCAAATGTTCAGACACAACTGGGATACTTTGAGCTTGCTTCAGGAACAAAGCAATTATGAAACTTGCCTAAGTTCTCTTAACTTTATTTTCTGTGCCAGAAGTGCCTAAGGTGAAAAGATCATTTGCAAGATTAGTTCCATTTCCAGGATCTTGTGGACTTTCCTCTAGTTTCTTTATTTTGCTTGTTAAAGGAGGTTTGCTTGACTGAAATCTCCATAATGGCATAGACTGAAATTCCCATTCTCACTTTTTATTATGAGTGTCTTGTATGATGATGCCTAATATAGTGGTTGCTCAAAACATATTGTTAAATAGAATAGTTATTTTTGACGGGGAAAATGCCCTCTCATCTCTCATATTTTCTGCATCTAAACAGAGGTGTTTAGGGGTAGGGTATAGTTCAAGTGGTAGAGCACATGCTTAGCATGCACAAGGTCCTAGGTTCAATCCCCGGTACCTCCTTTAAAAATAAACAAATTTACTTACCTCCTCCCACCACCAAAATAAGATAATTTGGTAATACAATAATAAATAAATAAAATATAAAAAAATAAAATTTTAATTTAAAAAATAACTAGAGGTGTTTGATTGGCTTGAAGGAGTTCAAAGTAGTTTTTTTTTTTAATTTGTTCAGATTATTATAACATACCAAATCTCTACAGTCATTTTTACATTTATGTAGCATCAGTGCTAATGCTTTTTGACCTATGAAAACTGGATATTGGTATTCTGATGCATAGAAAAGGCCAGGTCATTTATATCCTAATTAGTAACAACAGAAATATTGAGATGCTAAATGCTGACACACGAAAAAGATAAAAAATCCTAAAAGAGAAATTCTAAAAGAAGTCTTAAAAGATTTCTATTCTGCCTTGCTTAGAGAAAGGTGCTGTTTATTATGTTTGTGAATTGTTCTGGTGATGAAAGTACATAGAGTTGGGAAAAGGACAGGGCAATGTACAACACAGTGTCATCCTTTCCTATGATTTATTTTCTTACAGGGGCAGGGAGAAGACAGGAGGGCAAATCATACAAATATTACAGTAATAATAAAATATAATTTATTTCAATCTCTTTTTAATATGCCATTCCACTTCAGAGAGTGAGATGGTCATGCAAACAAATTAAGAACCAGACAATAAAACTTTTCAAAAAGAAATGATTACCACAGGATAAATAAGTACACAACCTCATAACATAAGCTGTCTTGTGTTTTCTCTAGTTATGCATATAGAAGTGTGTGGTGGGTGCTCTGCGCATTCTGGACTTGCCAGCCTGTTTCAGAATGCAGTGACACATTTGAAAGTCACTCACAAACTTTTCTGCTATCATTGTTTCTTGGTTACGAAACCTCCCATTTGTTAAACTGACTCATTGTCATTCAGGACTCCTTCTTTCCTTTAGTGCTTTTGGAAATTCTGACTGTGAGCTCATCTTCAGCAGGAGTTATTTTTTTGATGGGGATTCCTTATACCTTGTAATTTCACATTCAAAATACCATTACAAGGCATTTTCCAAGTTTTCCTTTCAGAACCTAAGCATTTTACTGGTTACAGACCAGTTTTTACTTTAAGCTTTATCCTAGGATGAATAGTGTCAATTCAGACTTCATATTGAGGCATACCCTTGGCATTTAGATTTTTCTCAGGTGACCCTATTTCCATCTCTGTATGTGTAGGATTCAGCCAATCTCTCTTATAAAACTTGCATTCAAATGGTGCCCAGATAGTAAGGTGACACACCACTCTATATATTTCTTTTTGATAAGGGACATCTGAGAAGAAGGGAGAAGGGAAAATTATCATGCAGATACCTGGCATTAGATCTCTAAGGCAGAGGGCAGTACAAATGTAATATGTTTGGGGTGTGGGAGGAGCAGCAAGGAGCTGAGCGTGGCTAGAGCACAGCGGGAATGAATCTGACATCGGTGAGATGATGTCAGAAAGGTAGTAGCAGCCAGTCCACACAAGGTCTTGTATGCCATCCTTGAATATAAGGATGAAAGCAGACAGAAGACAGTGGCTTAGAGGAAGGAGGGTGGTAACAGCGGAAATGGTGACAAGTTTTCAGACAGCAGATATATTTCAAAGTGGGAACTTGCTTTTGGGTTGATTATGAATTTTGAAAGAAAAGAGAGGGTTAATTTTAGAAGCCTTATAGCTATGTGACCTTGGGTTACTAACTTAAACTTTTGTAGTTATATTTTCTCATATATAAAATCCATTTTATAGTAGTCACTAGCTACATGTAAATATGATTATTTTCATTAAAATTAAAACTAATTAAGTAAAATTAAAATTCAGTTCATGAGTAGCATTAGGCACATTTCCAGTGTTCAGTAGCCACATGTATAGAATGTTTCCATCCCTGCACCAAACTTTACTGGAATGTGCTGGACTATATTTCTAGATGTCCTTCTACTCAAAATTTAGTAACTGAGCAATCCTAGTGGAAACACAGTGAACTTACATTGTTGCTATTTGTCAGTTAATTTATTTTGGCCAATATGCAGGCTTGTTTAAGTTGTCAGTAAGTGCTTACTGAATAAATGAACTGAGACCAGCACAGAAAACCATAACGATATCTCGGACTTGAACTGAAGGCCAGTAGCTACGACAGAACAAAAGGGGTGGGAGGATGTGAGACATTGAAAAGAATGGTCAGATCTTGAAAACTGATTAGTTTGGAAGTTGAGAAAGAAGTTTAGAGGACAACTGGAAGTGTACAACTGTTGTGGAAAGGAGGAAAATGGGTCAGAAGAAAGAGCAGCAGTGGGCCAGATGGGGAGTTGTATGTAGCCCGTATTGTGCAGGCATGTACTCTAAATGCTAAAATCCAGTCTTCAGGTTTCACTGCTCTGAAGGAGATCAGGAAGAATAGAGACAAAGAGAAATGAAGTACAGTAATTGATTGATTTTATGGAAATCATCATAATTATGTCAAATTGCTTTTACTCTAATACAGTTACTAGGATATACATTTCATCCTGTAATGGGACATTTGACAACCTACAGGAAGAAAATGTTGAGGTCAGCTTGCAGATCTCATGTCATTTAACCAAGTCGCAGTTCTGGCCTTAGTAATGACATTTGTACTAACATTTTCTATTATTAGCAAATAATTACCATTTTTTTCCCTGTTGGTGGAGGGATAACTTACCAACTATATAAGTGATTCCTCTCACTTCTGTTTTTGTTACACCACTCACCTCCATATTAAGTTACAGCCCTATTACTTATTCTGGCCCAGCCTTAACTCCTTATGATCAAATTCTACCTTGAAACTACAAATAAGAGGACTGAATTCAATGCAGGCAATTTCTGCCTGCACAGTAAAAAATGAGACTAAGAGATAAAAGAAACTTTAGCAAAGATGTTTTCCATTTTACCTTTCATTTTACAGATGGGGATCCTGAGACTCAGGAAGTGCAACATTTTACCCAAGTTAAAAGCTATCTGGTGGCAGAACAGAAGCTAAAACTAAATTCTCTCAACATCCACCCACTCAAGTAATATGCTACCAAATGACTTTACCAAGGAGCTTACAGATATCATCATCATCATCATCATCATCATCATCATCATCATCATCATCATCATCATCACCGTTTCTGAGTGCTTACTGTGTGTTAGTACCACTCCCTTCCAAGCTTTAACTCTTCAGCTAGTTCCAGATCATGTTTTGAATTAATTTCTTACACATTAGCTCATTTCATTCTCATAAAGTGTTATAGGGTAAATCCTATTATTATGCCTTTATTAGAGATGGGGAAGCCAAGGTACAGGGGGTGAACGCTAAATTTTAACGATCTCCATTCTGCACTTTCTTCTACATATATTCATAATCTCATGATTTCCTTCACTCTGTTTCGTACACTGCTTACTATTTCAATAATAATAATAATAACAACAACAACAACAACAATAATAATAACCCTATCCATTTCTTGAGCAGAATAAGACATCTTCCCTGAGCCTGACACCTACATTCTGGTAGCTGACACTTTTACCTAAACCAGTAATTACTACACTTTGATATGTTTTATAATACATTTTTATCAAGTGCATATATGAAATGCAGTAAATGAATCAGCTCACCAGCTGGGGAGGAGGGGAAAGTTCCTTTGAATTTTGCCTTGAAGGAAACATGTACAGAGCTGAGAAATAGGGGGAAGCATTCCAGGTCTCAGAATTGTGAAGATGAAGCCAAAATAAACTCATCAAGGTGAGCATAAGATAAATTGGTGAAAGAGACAAGTCTGGTAACATTTTTTGGTATTTACATATTTTTCTTCTTTAAATTCCTGTGTATTCAGTTACTTTTGTACTACTCAAAACACATAAGAAAATGTATACATTGTATAAATAGTTGCTGAACTAAATTGAAGACTGATTGAATGCAACTATTTCTGCACTTTTCCCTCAAATGTACATGAAGTTATGTGTAGAAATAGTTTAATCTAACAAACAAGGAAAACCTTGGAATCCTCAAACTAGCTATGCATATTAGCAATAAATTATGCATTTCCACTTGGCATCTGTTTATTAAATAATTCACTTAGTCTAAATTTTGTCTAAGTATCTTTCCCCAGTAATTTATGAAATCTCCTGACAGTTGATGAAACACACTAAATTCATTTCTTTTTTCCCCCTCCTTCCCTCCCTTTTTCTCTATTCCTCTCTCCTTTCCTTCTGCCCACCTCTCTGTCCTCCAAGAAATGATAATAGGTGAGGTTTGAGATCTACCAAAGACGTTATGAATTTACACTGCGTTATGTAAGTGTCAGAATTGACAGAACATTTTAGATGAGTGAAATACATGATTCATATGTTTAAGAGCCCTGGGAAGTTTTTTAATAGAGCTCTAATTACAAAAAAGAATATAGCTCGCCTTCTTTCCTTTTTCTGCCATCTGCTCCCCAGTTCTTTCTACTGATACTGCTGCAAAAATTGAGGGAAACACTTTCTCACTGAGATCAACCTGCGCTCTCTTGTAGTCCACTTTTACTGTCTTGATAACACAATTCTAGAGTTTACCATGTGTTTTTGGTCTTCAGTTCCTTTGCAGGGAGGCACATTTGGTGAATTGGCTGTCAAGTGGTTTTCAAAGGAGCCACTGTTCGTACCCTGATAGGGATTAGAGTGCAGGACCCAAATGGTAAATATTTAACAAGGGGAATTCTCCTTCCCTTGATTGTACTGTGGCACAGACTTGTAATACTAATAATCAGCCTTAATTAATAGGTGGCTGTGCCTGAAGTCACAAGCTTCCCAACAGCAACAAATTACATACACATCTTGTTAAACCTTTTCTTGCAGATGTCTCTTTTGCTGCAATAATGCACTCATCCTTCAATATGAGCACCAAAAACATTCCCTGGTCCATCACAGATGCTAAAAAAAATTGTTGAATGAACAAATAAATGAAGGTTGAACTTTGCTATATCTTTCTGAGTGACTGTATTCCATTGTTTATGTAATACTACTACTGCCAGGTTTGATGAGGGTGATAATAATAACAAAGCAAAACCCCCTGCATTTTAGGGTGCTTTGCAATTTGCAGAATATTTTCACATACATTGACTCAACCAATTTTCATAGAGAAATGAAAGAGGAGTTGAATTCACTTACATTTTTACAGGTGGTTACTACTGGTAACTCCCATCCAGGTAAGTCTCTTTGTCATCAATTCTAGGGCTTCTTTAATTATATTGAACTGTGACCGTAACGGTTTGTCTTAAACTGGGAGGTACTGAGGAGCAAGGAGGTTTCTTGATGTTAAACATGTAAGGTTTTTATCTAAAAGAGGCAGAAATTATAACAATAATTAGGAGAAAAGGGAATATTGTCATAAAAAATATCAACTGTCCTGCTTCTATGATGCTGGGTAAATACTATGCCAAGCAAATATACTCACAAGGATCATACCATCAGTGGCAGACACAGAAGAGTAAAATAAAAGTTACTTGTGAAAGCAATAATCGTATACTTCAGCGTTCTGTCTCTGGCAGTTTAATTAATATTTGGTTTGAGAGATAGCTTGTTTGTTTGCTCTCGAAAGTTTAAAGCATCATTTCCCTGAATGTATTATGCAGGATGGAAATTGGTGTAACCAAATGCAATCACCATGGGGATATGCTCTCTTCCAGGAAGGACTTGTGTCTGGGCTACAGGAAGTATGCAGTGCAGCCAGCAGTCATCAGATGGCCTCCAGCTCTCAGCTCCTTCAGGGTGGGTCTCAGCTGCAGAGAACTGCCTTCTGGTCTCCCTTATCTGGTGACTGAGGCAAGACACTTCTCCAGCACCCTGAACTCCATCTCAACATCCACATCAGAGAGCACCACCCAGAACACCAGAAAAATGGCTGTTTATTAAACTTTTCAGAAATCATCTAAGTTCTTACTTCTGAAACTCTTAGAGCCTATAACACGCCCTTATGTATCATGAATCTCTGAGACCAGACTCCGCGATGCAGCATTTCCCAAGCTTGACAGTAGCTTTTTCCCCACAAGGAACATTTCACAGGCGATTGTTCTGCAGAAAATGGGTTAGAGAATCAGCATAGCAATTCCCCCGGTCCACTGTAGGCTGATTTCCCAGCCATGAACTCAGATAAATATTTTTGAACATATTACATTTTGCTATACCACCTGTTGGGGAATAATGAGTTTTCTTTCTGCCCATTAAAAAATTGTATCTGATTTTTCACCTATATTTATCTTCTAAAAGCCACAAGGGGATCTTTTTCATCTTATACCTCTCCTATTTCCCCAGGATGAATTCTGATTCTCCATAGGTGCTTCTTTGCATTCCAAACGCCCCCTAACTCCCTTTCCAATCCTTGGTTCCAGTACTGCTGAACCATAGCTATATTGACATAAGTCTTTACTACTATAATTATTTTAGTTTTTACTTGTGAGTTTTAATTTCAAACTTACAGAAAAGTTACAAGAATAATATAAAAAAAATCCATATACCTTTTGTCAGATTCACCTATTGCTAATCTATTGCCCCATTTGTATGCCACATGCCAGGGTTTCTTTCTTTCCATTTGTATACATGTATGTATGTAAGTATACATACACGTTTGTGCATAATTTCTGAATCACTTGAGAATACATTGTTTACACTATGATCCTTTACCTTAAATATTTCAGTGTGTATTTCCTGACAGTATTTCCTTAGATACCTATGGTATAGTTCCCAACTTCAGTAAATTTACCATTGATCCAATAACTTTATTTACCACCTGTATTCCAATTTTGTCAACTGATTCAGTAATGTCCTTTATAGCATTCTTTCTCAGTGAGAAGGCCCTTCTCGATCATGGAAATATTAACAGAGACAGGGATAATAATTTCACTGTAACTGTTTTTTTTTTTTTTAACGTTGAATCTGGAATGAAATCATCACCAACTAATATTCCTTATACAGTTAGCATGTGCTTGGCACTTTAACATAGATAATCTCATTTAATCCTCTCAATAAGGCTATAAACTAGTAGTATTCCCATTCAGTAAGTGCTAGAACTAGAGCTCAAGGAGTGCAAGTGACTTGGCTAGGCTTAAAGAGCAAATAAGAGATGACTAATCCGTTAAGCTAGTCCTCAGGAACTTTTTGTCTTTTCATCTTTGCCTGTGACACAGGCTCCACAGATACTAAAAAAAAAAATTGGTGTTATTTGTTAAATCAACTGACTGAATGGACAACTGGATGAAGAGACAGTATCAAGGTGAGGTAACAGATTCTCTAAGTCCAAACTCAGCAAAGACATGCAGTTAGAGGAAGCTTGTACGCCATCTTCTGTGTGTGTTCTAGTATTCTGGGATATAATGATGATAATTTACTGGGAAAAATATATTAATCCTTGAAAATTCTCTACGAAATTGTGTTTCTTCAGCTGCCTTTTATTTTATGAAAAATTACATTTCTTGGCTACTAGGTTACTTTAACGTAATTGTTATGTTTTTGTTAGGACAGGCTCCAGTTCTATGGGAAATGAAAGCTCACTAAAGAATTCAAAAAATAGAAAATACTAAAATAAAATAAATTGGAACAGGGATTAAGAAGGAAAAACTAGTGAGACTATTATAGGGGGTATAACTCCTCAAAATAGAGAGGCTTTTATTTCTGTATGGAGGCATCATTACTTATTCTAATCATGTGTACTCAAAGAATATCTAAGAATCTTTTAAAGGAGGGTTCAAGCAAGTTTATGTTATTTTTTTTCCCTAAAGAATCCAGAAATTTCATAATCACCAGCTCTTAAAGTGTGTGTGTGTGTGTGTGTGTGTGTGTGTGTGTGTGTGTGTGTGTAAGGTAGCTTGCACAAAGCACCATCATCATTATTGAGGAGGTGACAATGTTAGCTCTGTCTCAGCAACGCATTAGTTTATCAATGGAAACTATCTGAATTTCCAGAAATCCCCTTTCTGCTCCTAGATCCAATCTGGCTACATATTTCCTTAAATGAGTCAGAAGCTTTGTATTTTCTTCCTATTCCAACCTGGAGTTCTGTATGAAAGTGGAAATACAGTCATTTCTCTTTCACTGCTCTGAATATGAGTAAATTGAATTCATAAACCCCCACTGCTGTACATCTCTGTGGCCTTGCCCCTTAGAAACGGCACTCAGGAGCTCTTGTTTTTGAGATTGTTCTTCCTGCATTCAGATTCAGGTACAGCAGGGGATGGAAGAAGCAATTTTCAGATTTCATGGTGGGCTGGATTAAATTACTCCACAGGCCATATGTCTCACAGATCTACTAGAGTGGATTAAGTGTTTTGCTTCCTCTTTGCATTTGAATATGTTTTTCCATAAAAGAAAGAAAACGTTAATGCAAACCTAGTAGGGGAGAGAGAGACAAACAAACAAACAAATTCAGTTAGCAGAGAAGTGTCCTGGATACTTCCTGTTGGTGCAGGTCAGCCAGGACTAGATGGATTTGAAGATGAAAAGGTTGAAGCAGGCCATTCTGGGTGGACTTCATTAACAATTAATATATGTTCCATCAAGGACCAAGAGTAACCAGCAGGTTTGGGCTTCTTTATTTGTTTGTTTTAAATCCCTTTCTATGGTTTTGTGACCTAGTTTAATAGAACTTAAAAATAAAGAATGTAATATACCTATAATTGCCCATGAAAGAAAAATACACTTTCGAGTTAGAAAAACACGGGTTGTGATTCACCAGCCATATGAACAATGACATGGTATTTAACACTCTCAACCTTTATTTTTCCACAGTAAATTGGGAATAAGAATATCTGCTGTAATAAACTTTTGTCGATAACAATAATAGATTTATTGTGTGGTACTATATGCATAGTACCTTGCTTGCCATTTCATCCTCAAGCAGCTCTCTGAAGCTTGTTATATTCTATTAGAGACAAAAGAAACTGAAATTAAATAATGTTTCCAGGGTTAAATGGTGAGGCTGAATTTGAATCCTGTTTCGTTAATTCTTGAACACAGGCTCTCAACTACAATCCTGTATTTCCATTTCTGTAGAGAAATTTAAAAAAAATCGTTAGACCTAAGGATGTTAGCTTCCTTCCTTTTATCAGATTTAAAATGGTAGGATTCTGCAGGTGTGGGAGAAGGAAGGAAGTTAATAAAACAGAAAGATTTTGAGATTTCTGGATGTTTCCGTTATTCTTTTTTTTAAAACCCAAGAAAAGGCAGTAAAAATGAGTTCATAATTTACAAAGAAATAAATCTCAAATCACAGCAAAGCATTTTCTCTGTGGCCCTTAAGCCTTTCTAAGGTAATTGAGTCTAAAGACAAAAACAGAAGCATATTATAAATAGAAACTAATAGAATAAATAGAAATAGAGTTTGGATTTTTTTAAGAAAAAGGCATATTTATGGCATAATTGATGTGTTAATGAGTGCTTACGTTCTTCTGGAGGAAAGTCAACCAACCCATTAAAGATGGGCTCCTTCAATATTAGCACTGTATTTATTAGCACATCAAGTTTCAAAAATGAACCTGATGGTGTCACATAGACACATTCTCCTTGTGATCACCAAACCCTTTGGTGGGACAAATATGTCTATTTTTTGGATCCAGAGAATGAGAGGGCTTCTTAAGATTATGTAAACAGACAGGATATTTGTACGTCCCAGATACCCTGTCTGGGGCTTCACTTTCGACTCTTATACTAGCTCTCAGAGAGTATTATGTCAAAAAATGGAACATTTCTCTTCGGGTTCCTCTGAAGAGATTAGCAAGCTCAAATACACACACCTAATTAGTGGGATGTGAAATAAACATTCTTCGAAGTCTCATAGCCCTATGACGGGGTAGGCTGCCAGCCAGAGCAGTGTATGACTAAAGACACAACTAAACAGAGCATTTAGACAACTGTGTGCACTAGGTTTTGCTCAGCAGCAACTTAAGTACTAAATGAATTGAATTTTAAATCATCTGCAGATTAGACCATTAGTCAAAGAGGCAGCCAAGTGGGCAGACATTGACTCTGCATATTTAATAATTTTTACTTTAGTACCAAATATTCTAAATCTTCTTCATTTGCTTTAAATTCTCATAATTAGGTTGAATTTAGAGGATGGCAAAATGCTATCTGGTTAGCCTACTGCTTCCCAGTCTTCTTAATATCTCGGCAAACACAAATATGGTGCAATAAAAATAGCACATATTGTTCCAGATGTCACTCAAGAAGCAAGTCTGGATGCCACTGAAAGAGATCATCAGCTTCAAAATGAAGCACATTATTTTAAGTGGAAATTTGTGCTTGACACGGGGCATGTTAAGAGCCCTGACTGGCCTCTTTCTGTTCCCTACACCTGAACCCAACTATGCGTAACTGGGATTGAGCACAGTCCTCCTTCGTTTGGAACACAGCTTCCTTTAGCAAAGTCTTGACTGCCTTGTTTGATGGAAGATGGTTCACCTTCGGCACTGAGCTGCTGCAGCAGAGTCATGCTGTGCGACCCTGAAGGAACAGTGAGTGCTGTGCATGGCTTAGGATATTCTACCGCCTGTGAGGACAGCAGGGCACTGGGTCCTTCCATACTCCAAGAGTTTCTTGGTGAGGTTTTTTGTAACAGGCCTTTACCAACCTCGGGTTTCTGCCTGCCCCACCTGGCAGTTCCAAAAATGCACTGGCTCAATATCACCTACCCTTTAAAGCATTTGCAGAGCACCACCATGAACACGGATCCCTTTCACAAAGCATCTGTTTTGCATCCTTCTAATGTCACCAAAAAGCCAGAGTAACAATGTCGATAATTAGCAAGTAAAATAAGCTCTCCACTATCTGGTCTGTTCCATAAAAGGATCTCTTGTACCAAACATTCTGTGTGGAACAAGAACAATGGCAGCTGCAAAGACACAGAACTTGAAACAGGTTCAGGTGAAGGAATATTTTATGAATTGTTCTTTTACATTATAGTAGGCAGTATGTCACCAGAACCTGACAAGGTTAGGAATAATCTCATAATTTACACTTCAGGAGAACTCACAAAAGCATTTTGAGGTTGAGAGTTCACTGGAACAGAGAAATAGCTTCAGTTATAGGGATCTGAGTTAGAGGGTTATAAATCATTATAGAATTTAGAAGATTATTTTCCAGAGTATGTCAGTTCACTCAGATAACATTAATAATATTTTTCCTAATTATAGGAAATTGTGAAAATAGAAATTAAAGTTAACTAGATATTACTCATAATTCAACTACCTAAAAGCAACTATCATAAATATATTGAAGCACATCTTTCTAGTCATTTTTCTATGAATATATTTATATATAAAATATTAAGATACATTGTTTTTAAGTAAAAATATTTAGCCAACTATTCCAACCTGTAGGGGGGAGGGTTTCCACACCACTGAGCAATTCTCCAACACCAGCTGGGTGTTCCACAATCCAACTCAATTGAGTTGACACTATCCACCCAGAGAAAGCATCAGATCCCACAAAGTTAAGGGCTCAGTAAGACATGACCCCTCCCCTGCTTCAGACACCAGTCACAAGTCCAGGTTATCACCTCTGCTTCTGACAGATGAGCTGTAGTTTGGAAGTTCCAATGACCTCCCCACATTGGTTTCCATTAATGTGCTAGAGAGACTCACAGAACTCAAAGGAACATTTTACTTACTAGGTTACTGGTTTACTATAAAAGCATAAAACTCAGAAGAGTCAGATGGAAGAGATGCAGAGGCCAAGATATGGGGAAAGGGCACAGAGCTTCCATGCTCTCTCCAAGTGCCCCCTCTCCTCAAATCTCCATGTGTTTACCAGCCCAGAAGCTCTCCAAATACTGTCCTTTGGTTTTATACAGAGGCTTCATCTTATAGGCAAGACTGATGAAATCATTGGCCATTGGGGATTGAACTCAATCTCTAGCCCCACTTCCCTCCACAAAGGTTGGGAGATAGGACTGAATGTTCCAACCCCTCAATCACATGGTTGATTCTCTGGCAATCAGCCCCCAAGCTTAGGTCACCCAGGAGCTTTCTAAAAGTCGCCTCATTAACGTAACAAAAGCCACCTTATGAAATTCCAAAGGTTTTAAGAGCTCTGTTCCAGAACAGTGGACAAAGACCAAATATGTATTTCTTATTATAAATCACAAAATCAGTCAGCTGTTGCTTTAAACTAATACATGTTGCAGATATCTTACCTCCTTAATACTTATATAATAGTGCTATGGATTTGTGCTCTCCCCTCAAAATTCACATGTTGAAGCCCTAACCCACAATGTATCTACAGATAGATAGGTCATTAGGAGGTAATTAACATTAAATTAAGCCATAATCGTGAGACTCTAATCTAGTAAAACTACGGCCTTGTAAGAAGAATAGATCTCTCTCTCCCTCTCTCTCTCTGCCATGTGAGGACACAGTGAGGTGGCTGTCAGCGAGTCAGGAAGACAGCTCACCAGACTTGTGATCCAGACTTGCAGCCTCCAGGACTGTGAGAAAAATGTGTTTCTGTGGTTTAAGCCATTCAGTTTATGGTATTTTGTTATGGCACCCCAAACTGATGAAGGCAAATAGAGCTAATTTATATATAGTTCCTAGTTATCTGTGGTCATCTCTTTCCTTCTCTAGTTACTTTTCTTCCCTTCATGCCTGACTACCACACTCTGGCCCGATACTCAGGTATTGCAGACATTCTTTTTCTCAAAGAAAGAACCTTCCCAAACTGCCTGAGGTGTTGAAAAGGTAATCTTGGTACTTTCTTGAAAATGACTTGTGAGTATCTACCAGATATGTTATAGCACCTAAAATACGAGAATGAGTCTCCTAAATCATAGATGATCTGTTCTTTTTGCTTTTAGCAGCATACTTGACGGATAAAAGGAAGGTGTTTATATGTCAACTTTAAGCATATTTATTAGTTGAAGTATGGAGATATTTAAAAAATATTATGGAACCTGTGAGAAAAGAAATGAGACTGACTTCTGATGGGAAATCTGTAGGACACAAATGATAGTTCCTTGTAAAATTTTTGCTAATGCTTGTAAAGCCAAGAGTAAACCTAAAATATTTTATTTATTTATGATTTGCTTCTTAACAGACTATTTTCATATTTGTATACTAAATAGCAAAATGAATTTGCTTTTCTCAGTTTACATCAAATGGCTTTAAAGGAGAGCAATTTCCAAAATGAGCTGAGAGAATGAGCAAAGGAAAATCATGTTAAGATTTAAAAATACTCCAAATAAGTTACAAAGTAAAATGTCTCCTTAGGATAGTAGATGCATTAGCAGTAGGCACATTAAAGGGTCTGTTCCTAGTGACAGTGTCTGTTTCTCAGGTTTATGTAGTGAAAAATAGGAAACAGAATGAACGTTGAAGGAAGTATGGAGAGAAGAACTGACTGTCTATAGTCTATAGCTTATGAGGAGCCTTTACTCTGGAATTAAGGCTCCCGAGTGGGATATCAGGCCAGAGTCTGCAATCCTCAGAAGTTAAAATGGAAGAAACAGAGTCCCAGGTTGCTAAACAAGTTTTCCACGGTCACTCAACTAGGAACTAACCCAGAATCGGAATTAAACTCTTCAGATGCCTAAGTTTAGTTTTCTTTTCACTCCACACAGTGACAACCATAACATTCCCTATTTGCAAGTGTGACAGTGTTCATTTGTAGGATTTCAAGTCTACATTTACTGAATACACCTAGTCCTTAAATCAAAATAGGAAGAAAAATCTAAAAATAAAACTGACATTATTTCTTATTTTCACTCTCCCTTCCTTCTTTTTCTCTTTGGTCCCTATTTTTTATGCTAAAGACATTTATAGAGAATGTAACTTTCTGGGGAAAAATATAATACCTCCAAATCCCTTAGTGAATATTCTTCATCAATTAATTTGGTTTCATAAGCTCTCCAGAAGGAATACAAATAGCACCTGTATTTAGAACTGATTTTCTTTTCCTGCAGTGCCTTGGCAGGGAGGGGGAAGTCGAAAGAGTGGGACCATTTGGTAAAACTCTTTGCCCTTTTCTTTTTGTAAATGTTGTCTTTTTTGTAAATGTCAAGTCCAAATTATAGGTGAGTATTGGCAGAGTTGCACAGACTATCTGAGACCCATTACAGCCTCTGGCATTTGTGCTGCTAAATTTGTAATGAGTTGCAGGTGTTTGTGATTGAATTTTGTGTTGCCTTTGTGATTGGCTCACTGTTTCACAGTCCATTAAAGCTATGCTTTTTTTTTTTTTTTTTTGGTGGGTGTTAAAATTGTGGTGATGCAAAAACTCCAGTTAAAAGATAAGGTAGATGGTAATAGTTTTAACATAGAGAGAAAGGTCTGTATATTTTAGACCAGTGTCGATTTTCACAGTAATCCACTGGGGCAGTTGCCAGTTCAAGAATATACTTCAAATGTATAATGATAACAGTTTGACATTTCATTGACAATTGAGGTTGGAAGATATCAGTAAGACCATCTTCTACCCAAGCAGTTCTCAGCGCTTAAATGTAGAAAAGTATAGAAATTACCTGGAAGAGATCCTTTTTCTAAAAAAAGATAGTTCTGTTTCCTCCTTTTCTTTCTCCAAGATTCAGACTCAAGTAGCTGTGGGTGTGGAGGCCAATAACCTGTGTATTGAAAAGCAAGATCTCAGGTCATTCCTAAACAACTGTTTCATATAGACCTCTTTGAAAAGCACTGGATCTGGTTTACTTTCTTTGCTTTATAGGGGAGAGACGAAGACCAGTGATGACAGAAAGAAAGATCTATTCGTATTTCCTGAAGACTTCATGGAAGAGGAAAGTTCACTCAGATAGCTTCTTTCCCACTTCAAAATGGTTGTTGTTTTTCTACTAGTTTAGATTATCCACAGACTTCACTGGGGGCTGCAGAGCTTATTATCCTGGATTAGTACAGAGGTAATATCTACAATACTTGGTCAACCAAGTGCCTACATACAATCTGAAATTAATATTTATATATTTTACAGGTGTGTGTGTACAGTCTACAAGGAAAATAAAATGATAATACAGAACAGTTTGTAGAATGTCTGATACAGACAAGATAGCAAGTGTCTTATGCCATGGTAACTATGAAGAATCTACAACTAAATGTTGTTCTGTGCATATCTTTCAGAAGCTTACCCCATTTCAGGAGCATCACTAATAACACTCACCTAAGTAGTAAGTACTTTACAAAAATTTACCATGCTCTTTTGAGGAGCATTTGGCATATATTATTTCAGTTTATTTTCACAACAGCCTTATGAAGCTGGTACAATTATTTATTTAATCCTTTTTTGACAGGTGATAAAATTGAGATTTGGAGAGTTTAAGTAACTTGTCCAAGGTCAAAGAGCTAGTAAGATGTGAAGCTGGCACTGAACCTAAGAACTATGATTCCAGACTCGAAGTCCTTGAGAATCAGTGTCCCACTGCCAAATTGCCATGGATATGTAGGAGCATCACTACAGTATGGACCAACAGGGAGCTGATTACCAGGGAGTACTGCTTGATGAAGTGAGAATTAAAAAAGCACTATTATATTTGCCACATCTCATTCAATACTGCATTTGTAGATTATGCTTGTATATAAGCTCATACCTGCAGTTTGATAAGTTACAGCTCTGAGTAAGGATCAAGCATAAGTAGATCTATTTATGTATGTATGTATGCATGTATGTATCAATTTTCTATTTCCAGGATACACGTATGAAATCAATGGTAACACTAACAGCAACATACCAGAACACAAATCATTTGCTACATTTTCTCAATGCATATTTTGATGGTGCTTTAGTTTGAGTTTTAACTTTGCCTAAACCCTTGCTATCTTATTTAAGTGAAATATTTACATAAGATTCTTAGGTATATATGTCAGATACAAATAGTGTTGACTGAGTGTCTGCTTAGTGCCTGATATGCAGCAGGCACTCAATATTTGTTGAAATAAAGTATGTGCTAGGCAGCATAGAAAATGCCTGTGTACAGTATCTGTGTTAGTCATGGTCCTTGCAGGAAACAAATACTCACCGAAGGTTTTAGCTAAAGTTACTTAAGGAAAAGACTATTCACACAAGTTTGGGCCGTGAGGTATTCAGGCACTAGAAACAGGGGCAAGATGCTACGACCTGTGAAAGGGCAAGAGAAAGTAATGGAGTTACCAGTGCCTGATAAGTCTAGGGCTAAAAAGAGAAGAGAGCTGCCAGGCAGTTCCGTAGTCAGCTAGCAAAGAAACCACAGCCAGGTAGGAAAAGGATGGGGGCCTGCCAGGAAGAGGAAGTTCCTCTCATTGTAGGATCTCAAAGAGAAGCTCAAGGGAAAATGAATCTAGATGATATGTTATCACGGATGCCGGGCAAGGCAAAGAGTGGAGAAGGGTACAAAATGGGCCTGGGGTGGAGGCAAAGAGAGAATAAGCTTCATATGATTTTGTGTCATTTTTTCAACAGTAATGAAGCTTAGTCATTGTCTCTATTACAAGGACAGGGAAAACGACTCAGGGATATAAAATGAGTAACTAAAGTTCATTCAGAAATGGGTGGAGCTGTAATTTGTCAATCTTTGTCCTACAAGGACAGTGGTCTACGAATAATATTTTTACTCATTTATATTATTAAAAAAAATATGTCTTATGTCAGCTAGTATCTAGACACCGGGGATAAATTCACTTAACAGGAAGGTCAAAGTCCCTGCTCTCTCTAAGATTACTTTCTAGAAAATAAGAGAGAAAATAAAACAAATGAATAGAACAAAACCATTTCAGACAGTGATTAAGTGCTGTAAAGACAATACAACATGCTTTTCCTACAACAGTTACTGGGAGAGAGACGACTTTAGATTTCCTACAACAGTTACTGGGAGAGAGACGACTTTAGATTGGGTAAGATGGAAAGGACTCTCGGAGGAGATACTATTTAAGCAAAGACCTGTAGGATATGAAGAGACTATGAAGAGGGAAGCCTTTTAAAATCTGACAAAAGAGAGCTCCAGGAACAGGGAACAGAAAGCACAAACGTATAAGACAGGAACAAGCTTGGTGGGTTATGTGAAGAACAGCGTAACAATGGCAAACAGCCATGCATTTGGTGAATAGGGAGAATAACACAGGAGGAGGTGGAGGGCAAGATAACACAGGGCTCAGGAATGAGTTTGGGTTGTATTTAAAGGACAATATAAATCCCTTGGAGGATTCTGAGCAGGGAAAAAGCTGCTATCTGATTTATGTTTTTAAAAGATCACTCAGGTTGTTGCACTAAGAATAGACTATAAAAGGGCAGGAGAACAGGCGTAGAGACCCATTAGATCCTTAGCAGTGGCTATGATAAGGAGTCCATAGAAATGAGATGTACTTTTCTCTTCTCACACCAACAGTCTTATGTGAACAGTAAAGAAGAGAGAGAGAGAGAGAGAGGGAGAGAGAGAAAGAGAGGATGACAAGCAAAATAACCACCATGGCTTTGTTTTGAGTAACTGGGTGAATGACAGTGTCACTTCTTGGGAAAGGGAGACAGATGGTCATGGGTGAGAAAATGAAGAATTCTGATTGGTGCTTTTTATGTTTGAGATGCATATGAGATATCCACGTGGATATTGTATGCACGCAGAGAGGTCAGTGCGAGAGATAACATCTAGATACCTGGCTTATCAATGGAGTTTAAAGCCACGGGGCTGGAGCTGGGCTGGATTATCTAGGGAGTGTGTAGACAGAAATGAGAAAGTTAAGCACACAACTGTCTCAAAATTAAAATGCTTTTTATATATGGCATTCTTTTGGATGCCTTAACTTAAATTGATGGCTAAGAAAGATTTTATTTTTTGCTAGAATGTACTTAGCCTGTAAGACAGTGGTTTTCAGTTATTTATTCAGCATAAAAAAACCCTTTGCAAGCCAAATCTTGTGAAAAAAAAAACACTACATGAAAGATACTGTAATATTAATTATGTAAAGCTGGGTGATGGGTACATGGGGGTTTATTACAATGTTCTCACTATTTTTGAATGTGTTTAAAACTCTCCATTTAAAAAAAAAAGCATAAAAGAAGTTAAGAGTGGAACTGGCCTATCTGAAGCCGAGGATGGAGAATCTCAGGACAGTCTCCTCATCTCTTTAGCTGCTCTTGTATGGAATCCTTACAATTCCTCAGAATAAACTTTAAAGTTCCTGCCATTGATGAATATTTTTGAAATCTCTATGGTAGATTAATTATGAGTAGGAAATATTGCACAATTACTATGGAAAACACTTTACAATTGTTATATTGTTAATGTTTATGACCATCTTATTAATGGGTACCACTGGCATCCCCCTTTTAAAATTGAAGTGTGGCTTAGAGAGGTCATGTAACTGGCTCAAGTTCAAGTAGCTAGTAATTGGAGGAGCTGTGATTCAAGCTCATGTTGCCCGACTTCACATTAATAACTGCATTAATTACAGCAGCTGACACTCAAATTAACTTCAACAAAAAACAACAATCACAAATTCAATCAGTCCTTTACTTACGATGAGAATTTTCCAATTAAGAACAGTAAAGATGTTAAATCCTGTCTCTGCATTTCTTTACATCATGAACATTCTCTGCATTGAATTTCTCAGAGCCAAATTTTTACTCTTTTCTCTTTCTAGTTACAAAATATTATCACAGAAAATGAATGTCAAATAAAAGGAATAGTGACTGGCATTTACTCCTAACTTAGTGACAGCAGAATATGGAAGTTCAAAGAAATGATTAATTAACTCAGTAATGCACCAACCATATATAGTAACACCAATTGAAAGGCATTTGTACCAGGTTGCTTTTTCTTGATTAGACTATTATCACTTTATTTTAGCTGAGATTTATGTCTAAATCAGAAAACTTTGATCTTGATATTTTTTTGGAGATCAAAGTTTCACAAGTAACACTGTGCTTTACAAGGTCTCAATGCAATGCATACTGTTGTAAAGTATTAAATTAAGACAAAAGAATAATTTACATTGGTGCTGGAAAATGTAACTTAGATATATACAGGTTCTCCAACACTCTATTATAAACAATAATTAAGTTGAAATATGGGAGGAAAAGTGAATCTTCTATAACAACATACTTCAATCAATTTCCTTTTTCTCTTAGCTTTTTGATTCTAGATTTTAAAAGATCAGTTTGTGTGTTTGTGTGAGACAGAGAAAGTGTGTCTGTGGGTGTAAGCAAATTTGTTTGTGCATTTCATTGTTTTTTCCTAGTTTTTAATGGGGAAAGGGGAATGTCAAAGCTATTTTCATAGTCTTTCTTGTTTCTTCTTGTTCTTTCGATTGCTAAATGATGCAGAATATATATATTATTTTTAACATAGGCTCAATTCGTATGTAAGACATCCAAGCAAATGCTATAAACATCATGTCACTTCCAACCTCATAGTTTCAGCCGGCAGAATGACTTTAAAATCATGGTGATTACAGCAGAATTTTGATTCTTCAGTTGTGAAATGAGGTAGAGAAGCTCTTCCCATCTAAAATAATTGTATTATAAATCTGTCAGAACATTGAACATTATCTCTCTCCCTCTCTCTTTCTATTTCTCTCCCTCTTTCCCTTTTCTTCACTCTGTTTCTTCCTCTCCCTTGTCCTCCTATTTCCATCACCCTCTATCTTTCCATCATTTCCCCTTTTTATATCTCTCTTTTCTTCATTGTTGGGTAAGTACTAGAGAAGGATAGATTTAATGAGTCACAGTAATGACTCAAAATTACTCAACGGTAAAACTATGTTTCTGTTACTCATTTTGAATAACAGTATTTAATATAGTTTGGTTCTACAGCTTTTACTGACTAGGTCTATGCTTGGAAGAATATCACATTAAAATAATAAGTAACGTTAAAATTTTAGAGTTTACACTTTTGAATGTAAACTACACCAAGACAGTAGATCTGAAATTCTACTCCTTCCAACCTGGAAGCCTAGACAAAGTAAATTAAAACTAGCAAAGAGTATCAATACGTATCAAACCAAACTTAGGTTACAACTTTACCCCAAAATCTTTAAAAGTTTTCCTTGTGAAAAAAAATGGAATTAATGTACAAAAACCCACAGAAATTTCTGCATAGTTTGGTGAGAATATTCTGCATGCTTCCAAGACATAGTCAGATGGGGAAATGTGAGCTCCCTAAATCAAGAAAAAATGAACCAATCCCTTTCAATTTGGAGAGAGATAGATTTGGAGAATGGGTAGATTAGGGCCCCCTTAACTTATTAGGAGTAGTTTGGACATGACTGCTTGGGAGAAGTAATGAAATGAAGAACATTAATACTCAGTGCAGTCTTTTGTCAACACAAAACATGTAGTCTGGATGACAGGAAAAATGTAAAACTTAAGGAAACCTCACAGAATGACAGTGCTCTCATCACAGAAAGTCAACCATTAATATTGTAGGGAATAGAGTAGAGGTCAGGTCCTCCAAACAAGTGTCTCCATAGTTAAACTCTTCTCTTCTAAAGTTCTCCCACGGCAGTCTACCCAAGCAATAGAAATAAAAGCAAAAACAAACAAATGAGACCTGATTAAACTTACAACCTTTTGCACAGTAAAGGAAACCATAAGCAAAACAAAAAGACAACCTAAGGAATGGGAGAAAATATATGCAAAAAATGAGACTGACAAGGGCTTAATTTCCAGAATAAATAAACAGCTTATACAACTTAATAAGAAAAAAAACAACCCAATCCAAAAATGGGCAGAAGACCTAAATAAGCAATTCTCCAATGAAGACATACAAATGGCCTATAGGCACAGGAAAAATTGCTCAATGTCACTAATTATTACAGAAATGCAAATCAAAACTACAATGAGGTTTCACCTCACACCAGTCAGAATGGCCATCATTCAAAAGTCCACAAACAATAAATGCTGGAGAAGGTGTTAAGAAAAGAGAACCCTCCTATACCGTTGGTGGGAATGTAGTTTGGTGCAGCCATTATGTAAAACAGAATGGAGATTTCTCAAAAGACTAAAAATAGACTTACCATAATGATCCAGCAATCCCACTCCTGAGCATATATCCAGAAGGAACCTTAATTCAAAAAGACACATGCACCCCAATGTTCATAGCAGCACTATTTACAATAGCGAAGACATGGAAACAACCTAAATGTCCATTGACAGATGACTAGATAAAGAAGCTGTGGTGTATTTATACAATGGAACACTACTCAGCCACAAAAAGAAGAAAATAATGTCATTTGCAGCAACATGGATTGCCCTGGAGAATGTCATTTTAAGTGAAGTAAGCCAGAAAGAGAAAAAAGAAATACCATATGATATCACTTATACGTGAAACTGAAAAAAAAAAAAAAAAGACAACTAATCTAGACAGAATCTTAAAAAAAAAAAAAAAAGAACAAACTTATTCACAAAACAGAAACAGACTCACAGACACAGAAAACAAACTTATGGTTACCAGAAGTGGAAGCGGGTGGGAAGGGATAAAGTGAGAGTTTGAGATTTGCCGATACTAACTGCTATATATAAAAAAGATAAAGTTTATACTTTACAGCATAGGGAACTATAGTCAGTATCTTGTAGTAACTTATGAAAAAGAATATGGAAAGGAATCTATGTATGTTCATGTATAACTGAAGCATTATGATGTACATCAGAAATTGACACATTGTAAACTGACTATACTTCAATAAAAAATATATATACAAAAATGTATTGCCATTAAGTTATGTATAATGTCATATTGTACTAGTTTTAATACCTATAGCATTTTTAGTAATGTCCTTTAAAAATTCTCAATATCTGTCATTTGTACATTCTCTTTATTTTCATTCATCAGTAGTCTGGAAGCAAGTCCATTTTATTATGCTTTTCAAATATCCCAAACTTGTATTCATTGATTTTGCACTATATACTCATTTTCTTTTATCAGTATTTTAATCTTGTTTCTTTCTAATTTCTTTGTATTTGATTTGTTCTGTATTTCCAGCTTCTTGAGTTGGATGCTTAGCTTATCTTTCTGCCTTTTCTCTTTTTTAATGTATAGATTTAAGGCTATAATTTCCTTCTGAACATATATTTATGTGCACTTTGATTATCATTTAGTTAAAAGTATTTTCTAAGTTTCATTTTGATTACCAGTATTGTCCTAGATTACTTGGAAATGTAGCTTCCGATTTCTGATATATGGGCATCTGCTGGTTATCTATTTACATTGATTGTAACTTAATGCATTTGGGTCAAACAGCATTTTCTGAACAATTTCAATTTACTGGAATTTGTCACTGGAATTTTTGACTTCGCAAATTTTAATATTTGGAGATATTTCATATGTACTTGAAAATGATATGTATTCTGCAGTTGTGATCTGTGTTCTATGTATATCAAGTAGATCAGCTTTATTAATTGTAATGACCTAATAATCAAAATCTTAAAGAAAAAAATTGGAAGGTCTGTGACCTTTACTCTTATCATTAGGAACACATGAAGATGTCGCCCTTGGTGGACTCCTACTTGTAACAGTAAGTCAAAGACTTTACAGAAGTGTATCAGGCCCAAGATAAATTGAAACTCATTATTGAATTAGTTTATTGAGTAATTTGTAATTGACAAGTAGACAGTAGTTAATGTGAAATAGTGGACCCTGAGGAGTTTACATGAAATTAGTTCTTATTTTGTTCAAGTACATTAGTAATTATTTCTGAAAGTCTCCATAAAGAATAAACCATCTCCAAGGGGCATCGCCTTGATTCTTAAGCACAGTTGCCCATACTTACAGGCAAATGCTTCTGTTGCCCACTCCTTAAGAGGCCAAACTTCTAGGATGTTCTAAATGCCATTTCTTAAATTACAAACCTGTACATTTTCCCAGGGATTCTGATTATACCATTTATCCTGTACTTTCTGAGTTTACAATATTTATGGAAAATTCCCACCTTTTCAGAACAATTCTAAGTTTTTGGCTATAGGTACTTTTATAAATCTGATCCATATCTTTCTATATTTTAGGGATTTCTAATATTATAGGCCCACAAATAGTATTCTCTTTTTCTCAGCTCTAAGCATTTACTAATTTTAAATAAATATTCTTAATATTAAGAATTTTGGATATAAGGATAGGTCTGAGTACTCAGGCATCCATCTTGATCCATCCTTTAGCTTTTTTCTTCTTCTGAGTCTTTCCCAGCATCTCTTTTAATGAGAAGTGGAGAATTTTCCCTACTTATAAAGATTCATTATCCAGGCTAACGTGCAGCACAGATGTGCTCTCACAATGATTCAAAGTGGTAAAGAGGATCATAATTTGCCACTCCCAAAGTACCACTTTCACAGATACATTTTTTTGAGCTGAAGGCCTCTGAGAACCAACAGATGCAGAAAGAAGCCTTCTCAGAGCGTCCCTTTTCTGACTGACATCAGAAACTTCTGAGACATGAGGACTATCATAAATCCCCTCACCCAGGGGAGTTTTATTGCTATGAAAAAATGTAAAATCAGCACCAAGATGGACCTGCATGAACTTGACTAGATAACCCTTATCTTCCATTGGTTTCTCCCATATATTTGTTTTCCCACAATTTACTGTCCTTAGAAGTTCAAAATCCTTTTTCTTTCTCTTGTCACTTCTTCACAGATTTATTGTCCTTTATTAAAATGGTATATAAAACTCCAGACCTGATTGCCCCTTTGGTGTTTTTTTAATATCCTTCTTATTAGCCCCATATATACATGAAATAACCATTTGCCTCCTGTTAATCTGTCTTTTGTCAGTTCAATTTGCAGGGCCCCAGGTACTGAACCTAGGAGGACAGAGGAAAAAGTTTTTTCCCTCCCTATCAGTGATGTATCCATAGTATGTGAAGGTAGCCCCTGATTTCTGAAAGTTCACTTTAAGCCACTTCTCTTTTAGGACAGACCTACATTAGTACTTGTTTCCACTAATCAAAAGAAATCTGAGGAGGATTTTTGCTTTTATAAAAAAAGACAAAAACGAAAAATAGTGTTCCGTGTTAGTTTTGCACGGAACCGTTATAGAAACAGCATGCCCTGAGCAGTGAGAGTGGCATCCCCAAGTCCTTCCAGGGAACTCCACTCAGCATCTCAGCATCGAACTACCATAGCTTTTGAACTGTGTCTGTGAGCAGCTGTGCTTATCTTGATTTATTTTATTCATTTACTAGCAAGATGAGTCCTAAAGTAATTGCTTCTTTGCTTTACACCATTTTGGCTTATGAAATGTTTCATAAGGTTTCAGAAAGTAGGGGAAAAGTTTATCAGGGTGCTAAGTACTTACAACCTCACAGAAGATGGCATAGTTACATTTCCAAATAGAGGTTTTTGGGAAAGAAATGTGGATAATTTTAAGCAAAGAAGATGATGGAGGTAAGGGAAATAAGATAGGAAACTGAGGACCCCTGAGATTTTTCACAGAACTAGAACAAATAACCCTAAAATTCATGTGGAACCACGAAAGACACTGAATAGCCAAAAAATCTTAGAAAAAATAACAAAGCTGAAAGGATAACCCTTCCAGACATCAGACTATACTACAAAGTTATAATAATCAATACAGCATGGTATTGGCACACACACACACACACACACACACACACACACACACACACAAACAGACACAGATCAACAGAACAAAATAGACAGCTCAGAAACAAGCCCACACACCTATGGTCAATTGATCTATGAAAAAAGAGGCAAGAATATACAATGGAGAAAAGACAGTCTCTTCAACAAGTGGTGCTGGGAAAACTGGACAACTACATGTAAAACAATGAGATCAGAACATTTCCTCATTATCATATGCAAAAATAAACTCAAAATGGTTTAAAGACCTAAATATAGGACCTTAAACCATAAAACTCCTAGAAGAAAATGTGGCAGAACATGCTTTGACATAAATAATCATAGCAATATTTTCTTAGATCAGTCTCCTAAAGAAAAAGAAATAAAAGAAAAAATAAACAAGTGAGACATAACTAAACTTCAAAGCTTTTGCACAGCCAATGAAACTACTGACAAAACAAAAAGACAACCTACTGAATGGAAGAAAATATTTGCAAATGATGCAACCAACAAGGGGTTAATATCTAAAAATACAAACAGTTCATACAACTTAATGTAAAAAACCACTACCTAATCATAAAAAGGGCAAAGGACCTGAATAGATATTTTTCGAAAGAAGACACACAGATGGCCAACAGTCACAAGAAAAGATGCTCAACACCACTAATTATTAGAGAAATGCAAATCAAAACAACGAGAATTCACCTCGCACCTGTCAAATGGTTATCATCAAAAACTCTAAAAATTATAAATGTTGGAGAGAATGTGAAGAAAAGGGAGCCCTTGTATGATGTTGGTGGGAATGTAAATTGGTGCAGCCACTATGGAAAATAGTATGTAGGTTCCTCAAAAAGTAAAAATAGAACTATCATATGACCCAGCATTTCCTGGGAATATACCTGGAAAAAATGAAAACACTAATTAGAAAATATACATGTACCGCAATGTTCATAGCAGCACTATTTACAACAGCGAAGAAATGGACGCAAACTAAATGCCCATCAACGTGACTGGATTAGGAAGATACGGTATATGTACACAATGGAATATTACTCAGCCATAAGAAGACTGAAATATTGCCATTTGCAGCAACATGGATGGACCTAGAAAATATTATGCTAGGTGAAATAAATCAGAGAAAGACAAATACTCTATAATATCACATATATATAGAATTCAAAAATTAATATAAGTGAATATTAATGAAAAACAGAAACACTGATGGATATAGAAAACAAATGTGTGTGGGGACACATTATAGAGGTATGGGATTAACAGATACAAACTAATATATATAAAATAAATAAGCAATGAGGATATACCACAGAGTACAGGGAATTATAGCCATTATCTTTTAATAACCTATAGTGGAGTATTATCTGCAAAAATACAGAATCACTATGCTATGAAATTAAATCACTATGCTATGAAATTAACATAATATTGTAAATCAACTATACTTCAATTAAAAAAAAAAAGAAGAAGTAATGGCTAGGTCAGTTTAGCTAGAATAAAGATTCAAGGAACAAAGGAGTACAAGTTGAGGCTAGTCAACTGGGACCGAGCTATGTAAATTGAACAATGTCACTCCCTTGCATAAAACAGCAAAAGCCTTAACCTGTCCTTATAAGGACCTGATAACCTGGTCTCTGCTAACTGCATGAGGCTGAACTCCTGATGTTTTCTCCTTTTATTATATGGGCTCTAGCTCACTGGCCTTGTTTAGGTTCCTCAAATACGCTTTGCCACTACAAAATACCTTCATGACTTTGTATATGGTGTTTCCTTGGCCAAATCCTACTTTATTACTTTTTTTAAATCAAAGCTAATTCTTTAGATCTCACCTACATTTTTATCTTCCTAAAAACAGTTTCTGATTCTTCCCTTTAGTAACTTTGGGGAAACCCTTTTATCCTCTCCAATAACCACCTGTGAAACTCTGTTTCATAGTACTTAACACACAATAACTGAATAATTGCCTCTGTAACAGTTCTTTAAGTTGTTTTCCCCTGACAGAAGAACAGAAGCTTTGCCAGGCAGGAACTGTGGCTGTCTTACTCAGTTTAGCAAGAGATTACAGAGAAGAATTTGAATTCCAACTGAAAGGAGTTTTTGAAGCATCAAACTCAGGGACATACTGATAACTAAGACAATAAAAGCAAACATAAAGATTTGAAAACTCAGCCTCCTGTTTACACATTTATCTTAAAATATCTATAAAATTTTAAGTTAATTGATAGAGGTGATTCTTATTTTATTTTCAACTATAAATCTGAAAACCCCCACACATATGTTGTAGCTTTGTGTAGTAAAAGACTATGAATTAGAAATCAGAAAATCTCTAACTCCTGTCTTTATTAACTGATGACTTCTCTTACCTCTTTCATGCACCTATATCATTGACAGCATGTGAGGTTGAATAAAATAATGTATATAAGCTGATTTGAAATATTTTAAATTTTAGCTGTTATTGTTATTATCTCAACATAATGAAGTATCTAAGAAATTGTAATCATCATATTAACAACTGGAATTTGTTATCAGAAATTTCCTCAAACATTTCTGATTTGCGTATACCCTCTGGAGGCCAATATAACCTTTGGTTAATAAATTAATAGGCTTTTATATTATTTTTTTACATTTTTGATTCTTACATAAAAATTTAGTCTCCCCCCTTGACACTTTTCAAAGAATGATATCGTGTTGTTATTTTTGTCTGTTTGGGGTTATTTTTGGAGACTTGGGTATATGTTTCTTTGGTGGATTATGGCATACTCAGCTCTGAATGTGACTGAGATCAACCCTAGGCATCCCTGTATCAGGGTCCTCTTTCACAGAACCAGGTGCTATTGGGATATGTACTCTACATCCAGACTATACTTCTAGTAAAGACACTGTCTTTCGATAAATGGATGTTGATTAAGGTGAGTGTTGACCTGGGTCAACAATATTATTTTCAGCTAAATTTTTCAGTTATTTGCACAAGATAAGGAGTGTGTCTCCACACATCAACAATAGCCAGAAGGAAAAAGATATGTTCTGTTTCTCACTAGAGTCCCTTCAATGAGATGTCAATCAAAGTATGTTAGTGGAGCTGTCAGTACGCACATTAACACTGAAATAAGCGTTAAGCTTTACAAAACAATAAAGACAAGCTGGAGATGCACCAGCAAGTCACTGATTTTAATCTCAGTCAGATTAAATATTCATTTTGACAAACTTAAAAAAATGCATGTTAAAAAGAAAAAACATAAAAGCTCTTGCTTTTCAGGTCATTCCTCTAAAGGGTCAAGGGAGAAGGGACTGGCAACTATTTTCCTTAAATGCTACTTTAGTGTTGGTAGTTTGCAAATATGGAGCATTTATTGTTTGATTTTTGTGACTTCTTACAACCTAAGTTTGGCAGAAACACTACAGTATTCTTAGGGAAAAAAGAAAAAAAAACTTAGACATTTCAACCATCTGCCAGATATACCTATCAAATTATTCATTTCTCAGGCTGCTTAAGGTTATTTAAATTCATAGCTTTTCAAACTACTGACAAGGTTTGCACACTGTGAAGAAAATGAATATTGTTAAGGGTTAAATGGACAGCTTCACACTTTAAATGCATTATATATTCACCCCAGGCACTCTCCTACTGATTTTTCTTTTTATTATTTTATTTTACAATCAGAGACTCTTTGTAATTGTGGACCATGCTGACAATCTGCATGACAACGTAAAGATTCAAACAAAACTGACCCAGGTATAGGAGAACAGCTGCATTATACCTCCAAGGAAACAAGTTTTCACATAAATTTTAGATATATAAACAGTGCTTACAGAAAGAAAGATACACAAAGGTGAATCCACATCTGCCGTGCTGGCTGGGCATATATAACCTACTCTATGCAATTTGCATCACTTGACATGAAAACAGGCAAGATCACCTTTAGAAGTGGTCATCATTAAAATGCAGGCTGTCTATCAAGAGAAATGGTCTCCCAGAAATCAATACCTTAAAAACCCTTGTGGCTAACCGCTCTGCCAGACACTTTCAAATTTTTATAACACTGAAAATAGTGTAGAGTAAGTAGAGGTTTCACTTCTTTGATTTCTTTTTATCACATTCTGTCAGTCCTCGATCAAGTTTCATAACTCAAAGACATACATTTACCACCAGGGGTAGTTCAAAGGGATGTTGACCTTTGATTTACAAAACCCCTCAGATTTACTCTATGCTTTTCCTGAGAGGTTTTCCCTTTCCACATACCATCACAGTTACACAAACAAGAAAAGGCCTGCTGAGTTCAGAACATGACTAATGACTGTGCTGGACCTTGCTCCCCCTGGTGGCCAAGGGGGTCATACTTCACCGTTCTTTTTGTTGATTGGTTTGCAAAACTGGTTTAGAGAGAGATTACAAAGTATTTTAATAAACTTTGTTACAAAGGGGCAATCATGCTGTGAGTGTCTGACAAGTATTGTGTGTTTGTAAATAATTACAATTGGACCACATGATTTGGATCATGAGGCCCCTATCATAAAACCTTGCTCTTTCTTGTTAAGACAGACTTGGCAAAAGATATTCTGATCCTGCTTCAGAACTAAATAAGGCAGCTTAAGCCAGTTACTTAACTTTTCTGAGTCTTGATTTTTCTCATCTGTAAAACAGGGCTAATAATTCTCTCCAGGTCATAGAATTCATAGGTGCAATAAATGAGACAGTGTATTATAAGGACTTAGATCTATGATTTTGTAGTGCTGGAAAAATTACTGCTGAAAATGAAGAATTGTGATATGATAGTTGATATGATGATATCATTACATCAAAATAATTGCTATAATGATAACTGATAGTTTTAAGGATAGTCCTCACCAGTTTTATGTAAAACAGAACTAGATTCTTAATTTATAGATTATGAATATTATTCATTTATTAGCAGTCCTCAAGTTCAGAAGTATGGAAGGTGGGAAATATTTTCCCCCCTATCAATAGAAACGAGATCACAATTATTTTGCAGGCAGGTCTAGGCAAGCTCACACAAGCCTGAAACTAAAACACTGTCATTTTGCACTGAAAACAATAGAAAATTGTGCAGTTATAATAGCATTAATTAAATCAAAATATTTAAATTATATATAAAAATGTAGTGCTGGATTAGATATTGTTGTTTTAGTAAAATTTTCATTATCTAGAGGATGATAAGTAAATAAAAAAAAAAAGACTTCTACAAAGATTGGGGACATTTGGCTCCTGGCATAGGTCCTGGAGTTCAGAGGCAGTAGAGCATACATGGGTTCTGGTGTCAGATGTCTGGACTGTGGATTCTGTCTCCATCACTTGAAGGTGACTGTGACCATAAGATGATTCCTAAATATCTGTTTCTACGGATCTGCACTACAGGAATAATAATGGCTTCCATCTCATGAAGTTTTATAGAGGATTACATAAATTTATACATGTAAGTGTTATGCAAGATAACTGACAGCCAATAATAATAATACTAGCTAACCCTATATGTACTTCTCCATATGCATTGCCTGATGGATGTTTAATGACCTATTTAAAACTTAAAGAATACATCAGTTGAATATTCTTAAAATGCTTAGACCTGGAATTATGTTTAATGATCAATCATTGAACAAATAGATCTTCTCTTTCACCCTTGAGCCTTAATAATAATCTTAATGTAAAGCAATAAAGCTTCAATAAGGTTAGATACAAATAGGATTTCCTAACCTTGGACTATCCTGTACACTGAAGTGAATTATTGAAGAAGGTAGTAGAATATATCTCTTTTAAGAACTTTAAAAATGAGATTTTTAACAGGTGAGAAGGATGCTTTGGAAGCTGATTATATCCAAAGACTTATGGATGAAAGATTAGACTATCTTACTTTGCTTTTTATAAGTCATCTTCAGCAATACAGACCAGAACGAGAAGACTTAGACCCAAGACTATACTCCCCCGTATCCTAGGGTGCATACTGTGGGCACACCCCTATGTATAGGTTCTGAAAACCAGCAGTCAGAGGAGAATGTCAGGACAGTGTGGACTGGGGCACTTTCTCCCTGATGTAACGGTCATTACATGGTTTGCAGGCTGGAACAGGAAGCAGTGTTTCTGTAGTACTTATCCATTTTATCCCTCCTTTATCCTCTCCAAAACTATAGACAGCTTATAAAAATACACTTTATTCAGCAAGATATAAACAAACTGAAAATAATTAGGTGAGCCTTTCTGGACTTTGGGGAGATGAACTCGGTAGAGAGCACCAGGGATGAGATTACTGCGAACAAATATTGGTTGTGTGGTCCTGCATAATTGATAGAAGTAGATGCTAAATTTTTCTAACAGCTATCAAAAGGTGGAAAATATAGCCGGTAACATAATTCAGGTGTCCAAAAAATACAGACAGATAAGCCAATAAACAAAAAAATAATGAGTTTCAGGTAAAGTATGATTCCTCTTTCTAGGTTCAAACAGCAGCCTTTTAGTGCTCACACAAATGGATTTCACAGAGCTGGCTGATTCTTACAATACCCTTCAGTGCTGGCTCATGGTGGACAAAACAAGCCAGTGCAACATGGTAAAGATAACATAAAACACGAGGCAAGGGTTGGTCTGTCAGCCGGTAGCAGGGCTCCAGTATTTGGCTAGGAGCCAGATGAATTTCTCAGATGATGAAAACAGGGACTAAAGTAAAGAGAAGAAACCCAGTTACCCAAAGTGAAGCACAAAATAAAGATGGTGTCTGAGGAACACTGCCTAATTTCACTTACAGACTTGAAAGACAAGCTCAGAGTCAAATCAAAAGCCAGAGACTCAGGATATGTAGTTCCCAAACAGCTGGTTGGGAAGGATCTATTAAGTCCATTCTGATTATACTGAGAGTGGAGCTAGAAACAACTTAAAGGTTGAAGCATTATGCTGTACATCAGAAACTGACACAACTATACTTCAATAAAAATAAACATATATTGGAAAAAAAAAACAACCTTAAAGGTTGAGGTCCAGCAACCTTAGCTGGAAGGAGTGACAGTATATTACTGTATGATATTATGAGAGTATTTTATCTGCTTTTCTATCAAAACAATTTAAAATCTCAGCAGACTCAAATAGAGAATATTGTAAATGGATATGAACACATTAAAATTTTTCAGAAGGAATTTCAAAGTTATTCCTCTGTTATTAAACTTGTTTTGACTACTTGTTTTGAGGCTCTAATAGCTTTGATATAACTCCAAGATGTGCCACTATTTCAGAAATGCCATAGCGTCCTCATATCTACATTTCTATTATGATTTCATTTTGCCTTTTAAAGCCCTTTAGACTTTCTTTTTGCTCCTTCATTGCTTCTCTTCCCTATGAATTTTTCTATAAATTATTGCTTTTTCACACTTCGACCATATTATTCTTGCTTACAATATAGGACAACAAAATTTATTTATTTAACCCAGATGAAAATATTACTTCATCTGTATTCTTACTATTCTATATAGTCATCCTTAATATTTTAATTATTCCCAGGTGCTTCAGTGCATTGTGGCAGGCTGTGCAGAAATTAAGTAATATAACTGAATAGATAAATAAAGAAAGATAAGTTTATCTAACATATTGAAAAACTATTTACCTCTTCTGAGGACTGATTTAACAAAAACAAAATGGAAAACTAAAATATCTGTTTTGAAATTGTTGTCATCGCATAGGTGACACTTGTAGCAAGGGAAATCATTTTGTGCTTTAGAAAACAATTGTCTGCTGCTACTTTTTCTTTCTTGTGCAAGAAAATTCCCCTGAAGGTATACATATGAGGGTGAAGTTCAATAACATTTGGAGTTGCCTGACTTGGTGTCAGTTTGAAACTTAGGATTTCTAAATAAAATTGACAGTCATTTATAGAAACTTCACATTTTTATCCTTGGGACTAATAGCGGCAGGGAATAGAAGCATCTAACCAGCAAGATAGAAAGAAAGGTCCCCTGATGCTTTGTGATTTTTTAAATGAAAATAATGGAAGATGAAAGCAAATCTTCATTTTGTCTTGTTTGTGATGCCTAATAATTATGCTTGAGGAGACAAACATACTCATTGAAGAAAACATTTAAAAACTCCATAGGCTAATCCACACTCATCCAGGCTTGCCTACAATTCTTTGTTAAATCTTTTAGAAAAGGACTTTTCTCTCAGACATCTCCCGGAAAATGGCCTGAGACTGGGTTATTTTTATTTCTATTTTTATTTTCTGGTAATTCATTTATTTCAATATTGAACAACATTTTATAATTACTATTACTATATTCAAGGACAGCACTGTGGAAGATACAAGAAAAAGATATGGTGAGATATGGTGTCTATTTCACCCATAAATAAGAGACAATAACTTCTTACCTTTGCAACCTAAGTACTTAGCATGCTACTTGTCATAATGTAGGCATCAAAATTTTGTTGAATTTTAATGAAAAATCTCAGTCTGGTAACGGAAAGGAATAGTTATAGTATGCTAAGGAAATTCTGTAATAGTATGTGTGAAACACAATGGGGACACAGAAAGAAGTTCACACTCTAACTCAGAGAATTCAGGTAAGCAGCCCAGGTAGGATGATAGTTGAGCTGAATTTTACAGAAAGTGTAGGTGTTTACCTGTGAGATAAGGGAAGGGAAAGGCAGGCCAGGAGGGGACCATGATATACAAGATGCTTGTACTGTAAACTCATCTTGTGTTATATATATCATTGACTTTTAAAATTTAGAAGGTTATCTTCTAGAATAAAGTGAAGACAAATGACAGCCTTATCATATTTGGAAAAGATGAAAGAAGTTTAGAGAAAATAAATGTGCTTAACAAGCAATACAACATTCGAGGCAGCAGGAAAAACACAAACCAAAACAAATGAGATGGCATTTGCAAGTACTGACAAGAATTTTTAAATTATAAATCCAAGATTGGTTGAAAAAGGCAATAAAATGTAAAATATTTCTGGAAGACATTTTGTCAAACTGATTCACAAACTTTAAACATTTTTGACCCAGCAATCCTACTTCTGGGGATTTCTATAACCCAAGCATGCAGCAATATTTATATAACAATAGCATCTTGAATACTTATAAAAAAAAAAAGTAAAAGCATGCAAAATATCTAACTAACAATGGTCAAGAAATCTTAATACTTCATCCAGAACCTAAACATCATGTTTCGGAAAACATCTGATGACAGAGGGGCTTGCTCAAAATATAATATTAAGCAAATGAAATGCTATACCAGCATATACGTGCCGACATCAATGTATTCAAGAAAATATATCTACTACAACACCCAATCTATTCAGCCAACAGCAATGGTCTTGGTTTTGCATTGGCAACCAGATTCGTAAGATAAGATTTGGTTCCTCCAGCACCAAGATTACCCTGTGTAAGACAGGACACAAAGCAGGCAATGTAGTAAACACTGTCTACTGAGAAACCAAAGATTCTCCTCTCACCCCCCAAATTATTTCCTTCCCTCTATGTACATCCCTCCAGTCAAGAGGTGGAGCCATATACTTTCTCCCTGAATTGGGCTGAACTTTTAACTGCTTACTGATGTTCTGGGTTTTTGAATCTAAGCATCATAAAAACTTGGCAGCTTATGCTTTTGCCTTACTGCAACCCAATGCTAAGGAGCTGCATGGATAGCTTCATATAGTGAGTTAAGGTGCCAAGGTCACAGCCCCAGCTGAGTTTCCTGGGAACATTAGCATCAGCCATGAGAAAGTCAATACTCCAGCCCCAGTAGAGCTGTCCACGCTGATGCCACAAGGAGAAAAGTTGGGCTTTCTTCCTACCCGGTCCAGACAGCAAACAAATGGTACTGACCTAAACCACTAAATTTTGTACACAGCAATATAAAACCAAAACAAGGGATAACTCCATAATGGAGTTGAGGTCTAATTCTCTTCCATGAGACTTCCGCATGTCCCATCCACTTCATCCACCTTGCATTTGCAATCTGCATAGGCACAAATTCTAGACTGTTTGGGTATCAACTGCCTCAGTTCAGGGATGCTAACAGATCTGTGGTGCCTTCAGCTTTTGTGCCTTATAGTTACGTAGTCTCTTGAGGGAGACATGATTAACTTCACTTACTAGTATAACCACATTTCATAAATATCAGTACCCAATAAACAATCTGGGCAACAAGTTTCAGGTGCTTGGTCCTGTACGTACTACCTTGGCCGGACCCTCATTTATCTGGGATCCTGTTAGATTCCAAAAAGTCCCCTGAATTATCATCAAAATAGGCATTAAATCAAAGGACAAATCCTCAAGTGGTTTTAGGTAAAGGAAGGTACACACCTACAGTTTATCCTTTCTTTCCATCTATCTAACTGTATTTATATTGAAAAAAGACCAGAAGGATACACACACACAGACACACACAGACACACATACACACATATTGTAGTCACTGGATTGTTAGTGATTTTTATTTTATGTTTCCAAATTTTCCATTTCTTCAATATAGTAATATAATAAAACTTAGGTCACATTGGAAAATGCAATGGGAGCCAACTTTTAGGCTCCTTCAGGCTTTTACCAAGTGACCTGTCTAAGACAGAAAGCCAGATTCATTTTTTCAGGAGGCAGTCACTTCTTTCCTTGACCTTGTGTTTCTACATTACCATCCAATAGTAGAACACACCTGAGCTGTTGCCCAAGCTTTTACTTCTACCTATAGATGGTGAATGAGTTACCAGATTGGTAGGTTAGGGGAGCATGTCAGGCATGCATCACACAGCCTTTCTGCCCCATTTCTGTAAAGAGCCAGGAGGACAGCAGGAAGCATTGTGCTCTGCTCCTCCTTGCTGGAAGTGGTCAGAATGAGCCCCACTACCTGGGAAGACCTGTGGTGATACAGGACTGCCTATGACTGGATAGATATGTCTGCTTAATTGTGGCATTTCTTATTAGAAAGTCAAATAATGTCCCATATCTAGGTGACATTCACCCATGTGAATTTCAGCTGGGGTGACAGTATATTTTGTTGTCCATACTCAGAAACTTTTGAGAATGAAAGACGGTACCAAATAGAATAAACAAGTGTTTATTGTTTAGGCAATACCAACTTTGACACCAAAAAAGCTGATGTATGGATTCTGACTGATTTACTCTTGTGGTTTATTATTCAGTTGAATCAATCCCTATGATGGGAAGAGTAGTGCTATTTTTGAATCCCCCTGAAATCCCAACATTAATAATTTCTTAAAATTTTCTACCCTTCAGAGCAATGCCTTCCAAAAGTGAATTACTTAAACTAGTCAGTGTGCAAAAAATAAATCTGGGAAACTATACACAAAACTGTCAATACTGCTTTTCTTTAAAGGGTAAGATTTTAGGCTAATTTCAAGGTATATATAGTTCATATATATACATATGAGAGATTCTGTTTTGAATTTTTACAAGTATTTCTTTTTTTTTTACAAGTATTCCTTTGATAATCAGGAAAAAGAAATTAAAGAAAAAAGTCTCATATTAACCAGTGAGTATGTTTATTATGTAACAAGCCTTAGAATTATCTCACTTAATCCTATTAAGAACATATGAACTAGACCTTATTTCTCTGTCTTATTAGTAAGGACACTGAGATTCAAAGATACTGTGCCCAGGTAATGGTGGAGCCAGAATCTGAATTTAGGCTTATTTGGGCCCACAGTCCACATGGTTAATTGCGGTATTATGCTGCCTTACTGTTCAGCTCATGATGGTTGATAATTGAGTTGGGAATTGATAGCTCATTTCTCATTTTACTCTGTGTTATACAGCTGGTTCATGTGTGAAGATAAGTGCACCTGAGCTCAGTTCTCAGATCAGCAGTGAGCATTCATTTCTAATTACCAAGAATATCTAGTATCCTATTTTCATAGTCATAGAACTATTCCTTCACATCTAACAGTCACACTCCTGTCTCTGAGGAAATTTTACTACCTGGTTTGGATGTCTTGTTTTTTATTTAGTTCTCATATGATTGATTTACATGTCTTGAATATAGCATTCTACACTTTTAGCCATCTCTCAATTTTGCACATTTTCTGCTATTTTTGTTTTGTTTCATAACTTACTGTAGAATCAACAAATGTGTGGATGCACATGAGTACAAGGCTGATTGAGGACAATGTACTCCATTAAATTGTGTGTGCTGACAATTGGAATTAAATTTCACACCAAATCTTGTTTCCTATGTAATAGCTCACTTATCTTTTTACGGGAAAATTTACTTATGCTGAAAAATCACCTGTGAATTAACTGGATTTAAAGAGGCCAGAATGAAGCCCTGTAAGAATGATTGCATGATCTTTTACCTATACTACAGGTTCTTCATTCAACCCTAAATGTACCCTTCTTCTTAAAAATATGTTTTATTGAAAACAAAATGAACTCATGCTAGAAAAATATGTCTTGATTTTTAAACATTAATATTTTAATTGAGATTGGAATACTTTTTGTTTTGCACTCAAAATAGAAAATTAATTTTACTCTGAAGAGGTGCTGTGTAGTGATCAGCTCTGGAAGAAAGTGGTGAAAATCAAGAGAAGTCACTATGAAGAATCAGGTTGAATGATGGCAATATCAATGTTAACACAAATGCTGTCTATTGGAAGGAGAACATTTGGGAGACCTTTTTAGTTTACCTACTCAAATTCTTAATCAATCCATACCTTGAATTTTATTCATTATAAAGATGATAATAAAGAAGACATCCCATAAGAAACTTTTAAAGAAAACACAATTGTTTTGAGAGTTCCTATGACCATATACAGCACAAGTCTTTATGAATATATTGATGTTAATTTCTGAAACAGAAATAATATGATAATAGCCAACAAAAGATTGAGTACCTTTAACTAACTTGTCTAGTAGGTTTAAGTATGGCCAGGTGTTAGATACAAAAATAAGTTCTGATAAATTTCCACCAGAGATTATGGGTAGCATACTTTGAAATAGTATTTTTCTTTCAGTGGCAACTTATTTCTCTATTTAGTAAACAGACATTCAATGGAAGACAGAGTACAGATAAAGAGAGTTACTGCTTACCCATCAGAGTTCATTTTCTTGTTGGGAGTATAAACATCAACCTATCAGGGAAAAAAAATGGATTCCTTATGAATAAAAACTGTTTAGATTTCTCTACGTTGAAGTAAACTGAAACTCTTACATCTAGACTGATTAGGCAACTTGAGAAAAATTAATAATAAGGTTTTCCTCTTGTGCAATTCCTATTAGCAAAAAACCTAAGTTGCCTATATTCAATAAAAAACATCATATATTAAAGTAATAAAAGTTTGTCTAGTGCCAAACATTTAAAGATTTACAAATATTTTGGCATTTGAGCTAGGGAGTATAGATGGTTCACAGTAAGTGGTCAATACATTTTTTTCCCCTTGTACTCAAACTGCATTGGTATTATTGATAGCGTAGAATGTTCTAAAAAATATGACAAAAAATGAAAGCATTCTTTTTCCCAGAGCATTTTACTTTAGCCTTGGATCTCAACTTTAAAAAAGAATCTTGACATAAAAATTGTATTAATAATTCATGGACTATATTAATGGCTGAGTTAAAACTTTAACAAGTTGGTGTTACAAAACTGTCAAAAACGTAACAGCCCTGCCTTCTTTAATTTCAACTGCTTCCAATGAAGCGTAGGGAAATGCCTTATTGGTGTGCAGTGTTACCAATTATCTGACAGAGCCAGAGTGTATTTCTAGCTAATCAGAAATAAGAGTGCAGAATTAAATCTCCCGTGTGAAACTCATCATTTACATATTTATGATTCAGAAATGATAATAAGGCTAATGAGAAACTCACATACTGCCTTTAAAAGTCAAGTCAATCTTACAGTTAATTTTCAACAGATAAAGCTCCTGATACATGGTTGTCGAAAGATGATGTCTGTTGATAACAATTTATTTTAATTAAACATTACAAGTTATTTGTATGGACTTATCCATACATTATATAAGAAGGTTTGTTTTAAACTGCCACCTTTGGGCTAAGAATGAGATACAAGGTTAATGGAAATGGGTGATACACGAGGAGGTTTTACAAATAAAATGTGTTGGGGAAAATGGTGATAAAATATGCATGCATGCACACACCTAACCCCAGCATACTTTATACGTGTCTGGGAGGATCAGAGATGAGGTGACCAGCTGTAGTTTGTGAGGGCTCTTTAAAGCTATTAAGAACTTCAGGTTGTGTGTTGCATATGCATTCCTGAGTTGAGGCAATATGTTGTGCGCCATGATTACACTCATTAAGTGGCACTATCTTCAGAGCCAAGACATTTGAATATGCTCACTGCTCAACATTATTAACTAAAAAGGTGACATGCTCCCATCCCCACATCCACTCTCACTAAGAAATGCCCTATATAAGCCATCAATTTGCTGATGCTGGCAGACGACCCTTTCTGTATATAATACAGGTGTTACTTTTCTGTGGGTTTCTTATTTGTCCAACTATTTGGGGCACTCTTGCACTGTCACAGACTGTGTTTTCAAAGTACACTTTTTTCCTCTTAGGTACCTTTAAGATAAACTTGAATTCAAAAGTTTTAGTGCCATAAAGAGTGTTTATTTCTATTTTGCTTTCTTTTTAACTCATTTCCTAAGAATTTTTGCACTGAAAAACATATGGCTGTGTGAAAAAGAATAGAGAATTAGTGTCTTTCAGCTTTGTTATAGGACTGTTTAATGCCTTATTGTTATTAACATCATTATGATGATAATAATGTAACAATAACAATAAAAATAGTGAAAGAAATAAAAGCTCATACGGTGATAGGAACAATGGAAGGCAAATACAGCCTAGAAGAGGAAAGCGTCATTACACGCACATTGCTGTATTCGTTTTCCATTGCTGCATTAGAAATTACCACAAATAGTGGTTTAAGCAATACACATCTGTTATTTCAGTTTCTTTGGGTCACAAGTCTGGGCACAGCTTAACTTGGTTCATTGCTTAGGGTCTAATAGGCTGCACTCAAGGTGTTCCTGGACACCTCTAAAGCTCATTGTCTCTTTCAAGATAAAATAGTTGTTTGCAGAATTTAGTTCCTTTTGGTTGTAGAACTGAGGCCATAAATTCCTAGATGTTATCTACAATTTCCTTCCATGTGGAGCTTCTCCATAGACAGTTCACATCATACCAGCTTACTTACTTGAAGTCTACAAAGGAGTCTCTTGCTCCAGTTGCTAAGACAGTGTCTTATGTAATGCAACATCATCATGGGAGTGACATCCTATCACTGCTGTCATTTTCTATTGATTAGAAGCAAGTCACAGTCTTGCGCTCATGAAAGAGGATTATATAAGTTTACGAATCATTGTGGATGAACTTTATAATGTGTCTACTTGTCTACCACAGTCACTGAAGGGCAGCATACAACACTAGTTAAGAATAAGGGGGTGAGAAGGGATAAGTTGGGACTTTGAGATTTGCAGATACTAACTACTAAATGCAACATAGATAAACAAGTTTCTACTGTATAGCACAGGGAACTATATTCAATATCTTGCAGTAACCTGTAATGAAAAAGAATATGAAAAGGAATAGTGTATGTATATGTATGACTGAAACATTATGCTGTACACCAGAAATTGATACAATATTGTAAACTGACTGTATTTCAATTAAAAAAAATAGATTCTAGCTCACACAAGCTCAAATATCAGCTCTATCATTTACTGGCTACGCTACATTTGGAAGGTATTTAACCATTCTTTGTCTTAGTTTTTCATGTTTAAAGTAAGACTAATGATGGGATCTATGCCTAATACTTTTCTGAGGATTCAGTGCATTAATTTATTTTAAACATTAGAACAGTGCCTGGTACATAGTAAATTCTTGATAAATATTACTATTGTTGACTACTACAGTGAAATAAGCAATTCTTATTTCCATATTCTTTAGAGAAGAGGTAACAGTATATCCACCTAGATAGATAGATAGATGAAGATTTTCCAGTGAAATGGCAGAAGTCATACTTTACTACTAGATTACTTTCCTTGTACCTACCAGGATATCTGTGACTTAAACCATTGAGATAATTTGTATAATGCCCTTGCATTTTGACTTTTGGAGAAGGTGACTCAGTGAATAAAGTTTATGCCTTGAAACCTCCTTTGCTCTAAACATAGCAATGCTAGATAAAATTTAAAAAAAAAAATCAAAAACCAAAATGATCTAAGTAGAGTTGAAAAAAATTCATGCTTAAGACCAAGAAACTGAATAGATTCGAAAAATGTTAAGCATCTGTGAAGGAAGAAGTGATTCTACAACTAGAAGCAGGGAGGGATGTTTAGAGTCCAGCTCACATGGACCAAATATGACCAAAAACATTCTATGGAAAACATAGGGCTGATGCTATGCTTAGGTTCTCGAGACTTGGAACTGACTTTGGACTTCTCCCGCCACCTTCAACTATGACAGCAGGTGAGGGAAAACAAATCTATTTTCTGTATGGGAAATGAACTAAAACATATGTACATACACATACACACATATGAGCTAATCAGTCAAAAGGAAATACGGAGAGTCCCTTTTCATCAGAATCTAAGGAAAAAACAAAACAAAACAAAAAAACCTTGCTTGATGGCTGTGTGCTTGGATCTGCAACCTTTCTAAGAGCCCACAAAGCAGTAGAGAACCTGAACTGTAACTTTAAGGTCTGGTTATGGAAAAGCAACCCGGAAGAACTGTGGAATCATTGGCAGAATCATCTGGTGTTGTGCATAAATACAGAGGGAAAGGGAAAAACAAATTATAAATAAAAACAAAAGCAAATAGCCTCCACCTAAAATGAATTTACAAATAAAAATGTTAAAATACACATATAAATATAATGCCAAATGATAAACAGAATGTGAATTTACTGTAGTGGAAATTAATTTCATGAAAATATTTTTTAAAGTAAAAAGTAAGTATTTTATTATGGCCAGCGAAATAAAAGGAAGATACGACTTTCATAAAAAATACAAAAATTTGAAAAAATACAGATAGAAATTAGACTAGAAAAGATTAATAGGATATGAGTTAATCTAAAATATTTTTTTAAAAATATTTATTTATATAAAAAATAAAAACAATAAAATTTAGAGTGAATACGTAACAAAGAAATAAGTGAACTGGAAGGTATATTATGGCTTTTTAAAGAAAAAACATAAAGAGATTTAAGAATGCATAGAAACATTTTTAAAAATACAAATGAACATTTAAGAGATGTATAAGATAGACTGAGAAACACCAGAATTTGTCTTAAAAGGAGATTTGAAAATAATAAATGGCAGAAGTAATAACAGCATATATTTGAAGAAGTAATTATTGAGAGTCATCTAGACTTAAAGGGAGACATGAATTTCCAGTTTAAAAGTTCATTACAAGTACCAAGCTCCATTTTTTTAAGTAAAAGCATATTCACACTAAGAAACATTATAGTAAAATTATACAAAGTCAAGACAAAAGAAACAATCTTAAAATTGACTAGAAAGGAAGAAACAAAAACAGGTATGTGTAAACAAACAGATATCATTATCAACACTATTTTCTTGAAGAAAATGATGTTTCTTTCATTAATTATTTGAATGCTTCAAGTAATAATGAAATTTAACTGTTACTTTGGATTTAGCCTGTATTCTAAGTAAACTGTATATATTTTGATAAGACTACTATTATTATTATTCCCATTTTACAAATAGGCCCTAAGAAGTTAAAATTTAGCACCCTAAGTCACTCAAGTAACTCTTGGAAACTGCACTTGATTAAGAGGATGAATGAACGCAGAGAAAATGTGCAGAAAATAAGAAAGAACAGAAGCACAGTCTGACAAATGAAGTCAGTAAATGTGATTTTCAAATTTTTTGACTATAAAAATGACACCTATTTTCTGAGTTTAAAAAAGTAAAATGAAAACTGTTAAAATATTATGATGTGTTGATTGCGATGGTAGTTGTAATGGGTAAAGCATGGCAAGTTTTACTGACATTTTGGGAGGAAGACAAAAATACTGAATAACGATTTTATTAGATCAGTAAGTCAATAATTTATATTAAAATTATATTCTAAAATATATGTATTATAACTTACATATATTATATACTATAACTTCCAATGTAGTAAATGGTTAAAAGAAGATTGTGAGTTGTAGAAAATAATATTAACTTAATAGTGGCAGAGAAGAAAAAAAAAGGCTAAACATAAAATGCAGAATAAAATGGTGGTAAATGTTAAATTATATCATCACAATAAACATAAATGTATTATATACACCCATTAAAGCACAACGACCTTTTAATATGAAAAAACTTATCTAGCTTTGTTTGCTCTCAAAATATACATCACAAATAAAACCACAATGAAATGTTCCAAATAAAAAAACCCAAAAAGTATATTGAAACAAAACTGTTCAGAAGAATGCTATTTTTCCAATACCATAATAAACAGGATTAAAATTAAAATTAGGGCAGAAGTATTAACACAGATAAATAGGTATATGGCATAAAAGGCAAAACAACATTTGCATAAACAAGAAATTAATAAAGTGAAAACTGCAAGCATTGCAATTTCACCAGACACTGATAAACCAAGCAGATAAAGAAGAAATCCTTAAACTTAATATATTTTTATACAAAACTGACTATAATTTCAAAGAAATGATTACCCCAAACACACAATTTAATCATAAAGCATTTAAAATAGAAATCAACACTTAAAAGATCAATTTAAAATTAAAGCATGCTTCAAAAGTTTAAAAGCTTTCAGAGATACTTAAAGTTTCTCTGAAACTTTGATTTTTTATAAATTTAAATGCAGTATTTTATATTCTTTTTAAAAAATTTCATCTTGTTAAGCACTTTGCCTGACAAGATCATCTTAGATATTAACTTTGTACTTTTTATTCCTCTATGATTGGTGTCAGTTTTTACATTAATAAACATATATTCCATACATTTCTTTGAGTCATTTACAAAAATGCTAAATCTGTTAACATGAAGGACAGAGACTTAAACTCCTAATGTATCTATTTAGTAATAGAATAATGTATTAATCCTTCCAAGATTATAAAGATTTGTATTTTAATTATCTCTTTTTTACTCTCTGATACTGTATTAGATAGTAATAATACTGCTTCCCTTTTAAAACTATGCTCAATTGAGGACCTAAATTTTTTTTTTTTACTTACCAATACCATGACCAAGAAAACATCAGTACATTAAAAAAGGAGAAATGTTTTGCTAAAGGCTTAAGGGAGCAAAGAAGAATATAAAGAAATAAACAATAATACATGCACCTTGTGACTGGCATATTTAACTTGTTTTTTGAGGCATGCAGATTTTTTTGAGAAAATTTTCCAGCATACCGACTCTAGTTCCTTATTTCTCTACTTATAGGATGAATACTAAACATAAATTTCACCATTAAGGAGTGTCCTCAGACAGCTAGATCCATTAGTAAAGATCAAGAAAAAGGAGAATTTTATCCCTCACACAATTTTGTGACTGATCTCTTCAATTTTGTATACCTCATCAAGATAGCTGTACCTTTGTTTCCCATTAAAAAAAAAAATTGAAGCATAGTTGATTTATAATGTTGTGTCAGTTTCTGGTGTACTGCATAGTGATTCAGATGTGTATACACACACACACACACACACACACACACACACACACACACACACACACAGATATATTCTTTTTCATTACAGGTTACTACAAATCATTGAATATACTTCCCTGTAGCTACATTTTGTATGAGATCAAAATAACAGTAATATTCGTATCAAAGGAGTTCTACTCATGTGGTTGTGGAGGAAACTACTGCAGAAATACAGTGCATTATTTAGGTGTTAAGGAGCCTGGGTACCAACCCTCACTGGTTAAACACTGGAGTGTGAGTTACAGTAAAAGATCTTCTCTCTGTGCCTAAGTTTTCTCATCTCCAAAACATGGGGTTGGACTAATTTAGGTATAAGGCTTCTGTTCTGATCTTTTGCTGGGCTGTGATCTCCTCCAATCTGTTCAAAGCTTGGCTCCCCATAAAACTCAAAAACATTCTCTCTAGGCAGGAGGGTATAGTTCCCTAGAGAGCCACTAAAAGCTTAGGTCTCCCTTTTCATGGATGTCCCAATTGTGTATCTGGTTTCTCTGTGGCTATGTTTAGCCAGTTGGCTTTTTTATTTTTCTGATAGAGAATTAATTCTCTAGCCTCTCAGTCCTTCTGAGGCAAATCAAGATTTCCTTTCATTACTTGAATCTTCATGTAGGATGGTTTCTGCTATTTCCCTAAGCCTACTGAAGGTAAGTGTTCAGCCAAATGCAATTATTCCCCAGTTCAACCAACTACATGACCTCAATTTTCTTCAGGCATATCCTTAGCCTACAGTGCTCTGCTGACCTTGCAAAGTGGTTTATAATCCCTTCTCTTAAATATGCATTTCAGAGTGAAGTCATTAATTTTCCACTTAAATTGCTGTATCAACAACTTTTGTTCATAGACATTAAAAGAACATCAACTATCTGACATAAGTTTTCAGATCCTTGTTGCAGTAAGGTGATATCCTGTGACATTCCGTGGAATTTTACTGCCTGGTCAATCTCACTCTTTAATATGCTATGAATTAAGGAGGCCAAGATGGCGGAGTAGTAGCACGATCACAGCTCACCCTCTCCCACAGATACACCAAGACTCACATCCACGGACCCACTCAGCCAATCAGAGCACCTGCAGAACTCCGACAGAACACTGTCCTCTTCAAAAGACAAAGATGCCAAAAATCTGTTTTATTCCTACATAGGCATTCGATACATAAATAAATAAATTCCTTTAAGGACCACAATAGATAACTGATACTCCATAAGCCACAGTGCCAGAGAGATATGAGCAAGATGAAGAAGCAGAGAAACCATTCCCAATTAAAAGAACAAGAGAAATTCCCTAAAAGAACGATCAAAGAAATAGACATCGATAGCCTACTAGATCAAGATTTCAAAAACGGAATGATCAAAGTATTGAAGATACTAAAAGTAATAGTGTTTAGAGATATAAAATATGTCAAAAATGAAATCGAGGCTATAAAGTAGAGCCAAGTAGAACTGATAAACTCTTTGGCTGAGATAAGAACGGATCTAAAGGCTGTGCAAAGCAGACGAGATAATGCAGAGGAACGAATTAGTCACCTAGGAGACAGGACAACAGAAAGCACCCAATCAGAACAACTGCAAGATAAACAAATAAAAACAAATGAAAGCAACATAAGGGACCTATGGGATAATATAAAGCATGCCAATCTTTGCATAATAGGGGTCCCAGAAGGGGAAGAAAGATCAAAGGGGATTGAAAAGGTATTTGAAGAAATCATGACTGAAAACTTCCCAAACTTAAAGAAGGAATCAGATATCCAAGTACAGGAAGTTCAAAGGGCCCCAAACAGGAAGAATCCAAACAGACCCACACCAAGACATATCATAATCAAGATAGCCAGAGTCAAGGACAAAGAAATGACCTCAAAGGAAGCAAGAGAAAAGCAAAGAGTGAGTTACAAGGGAACCCCCATAAGGCTCTCAGCTGATTTCTCTACACAAACACTACAGGCCAGAAGGGAGTGGCAAGATATATTCAAAGTCCTGAATGAAAAAAGATGCAGCCTAGGATACTCCATCCAGCAAGGCTATTCATTAGAATAGAAGGAGAGATAAAGAACTTCACAGGCAAGCAAACACTAAAAGAGTTTAGCAACACTAAACCCATGCTAAAAGAAATATTGACAGGTCTAGTCTAAATAGAAAAGAAGCAGGATGCTACAAAAATGAGAAACTCATAACTGGAAAGGTTATAACTGCCATGAATTCCAAATAGAATAAACACAAAATTGTAAAAGAAGACATCTAAATCATTAAGAGTGGAAGAAGGAAGCAAGAAAATACAGAGTATTTTTTTTTTTCTTTCAATATTAAATTTTTTGTTCTTGGTACGATGAGTTTGAGATTACATTACTATCTGTTTAGTACAAACAGTTATAGTAATAGGTTAATAGAGTTACAAAAAAGGGTAACCACAAGCCAAAAACTTACAAGGGAGTCACAAAAACTAAATAAAATCCAAGATAATACAAAGGAAAATTTCCAAACCACAAAAGGAAGAAGAAAGGAACAAAGAGGAAATACCAAATCAACTGCAAAGATAAGTTCAAAATGGGAATAAAAAACACATCTGTCATTAATTACTGTAAATATTAATGGACTAAATGCTCCAGTCAAAAGACATAGAGTGGCAGACTGGATAATAAAGCAAGAACCTTCAATATGCTGCATACAAGAGACCCACTTTAGGGAGAAGGACACATATAGATTGAGAGTGAAAGGATGGAAAAGGATATTCCATGCAAATGGAAAAGCCAAAAAAGCAGGTGTAGCAGTACTGATTTCAGACAAAATAGACTTTAAAGCAAAGGTCATAAAGAAAGATAAAGAAGGACATTTTTTAATGATTAAAGGAGTGATGCAAGATGAGGATATTACACTTGTTAATATATATGCACCCAATATAGGAGCACCTAAATACATAAAACAATTACTAACAGAGATAAAGGGGGATATTGATGGGAATACAATCATAGTTGGAGATTTTAACACCACATTAACAACACTAGACAGATCTTCCAGATAGAAAATAAATAAAGCAACAGAGAAACTAAATAATACAATAGAAAAATTAGATTTCGTGGATATTTTCAGAGCATTACACCCATCAAAAATACGATATACATTCTTTTCAAGTGCACATGGAACATTTTCTAGGATTGATTATGTACTTGAGAACAAAAGAAACCTCAGCGATTTTAAGAAGATAGAAATTATCTCAAGCATCTTTACTGACCACAATGCCATGAAACTAGAAACCAACAACAGAGAAACAAAGAAGAAAAAAAGGAAAGCATGGAGATTAATCAATACGCTATTAAAAAACCAATGGGTCAATGAAGAAATCAAAGCTGATTAAAAAATACTTTGAGACAAATGAAAATGAAAGCACAACCACACAAAACTTATGGGACACAGCAAAGGCCATGCTAAGAGGGAAGTTTATAGCTATACAGGCCTTCCTCAAACAAGAAGAACAATCTCAAATAAACAATTTAACCCACCAACTAAAAGAACTAGAAAAAGAAGAACAAAAACCCCACAAGGCAGCAGAAGGAAGGAAATTATAAAGATCAGGGAGGAAATAAATACAATAGAGATTTTAAAAAACACAGAAAAAAATCAATCAAACCAAAAGCTGGTTTTTTGAAAAAGTAAATAAAATCGACAAACCTCTGGCCAAACTCACAAAGAAGAAAAAAGAGAGAGCACAAATTACCAAAGTAAGAAAGGAAAATGAAGAAATTACAACAAATAAAATAGAAATACCGAATATCATACGGGAATATTATGAAAAGCTAAATGGAACCAAACTGGATAAACTAGAGGAGATGGACAAGTTTCTGGAAACATACAACCCACCAAGACTGAATCAAGAAGAAACTGGAAGGTAGAGGTGCCGGGGCGGGGGCCGCGGGGCTGGCGGCTGGGGTGTCCCAGAGGCCGTGGCGGTGAGGAGTCAGCTTTGCGGGGTCCAGGGCTCTGGGCGGAGAGCTCTCCTTCCTCCCCGACCGCGGAGGCTGTGCACCAGCGCTGGGACCCGTGCCGCATAACATCCCGATGGCTGCCCAAGGAGAACCTCAAGTTCAGTTCAAACTTGTATTGGTGGGAGATGGTGGCACTGGAAAAACTACATTCGTGAAACATCATCTGACTGGTGAATTTGAGAAGAAGTATGTGCCTACCTTGGCTGTTGAGGTCCATCCCCTTGTGTTCCATACCAACAGAGGGCCTATTAAGTTCAACGTATGGGACACAGCTGGTCAGGAGAAATTTGGTGGACTGAGAGACAGCTATTATATCCAAGCTCCGTGTGCCATTATAATATTTGATGTAACATCGAGAGTTACTTACAAGAATGTACCGAACTGGCATAGAGACCTGGTGCGAGTGTGTGAAAACATCCCCATTGTGTTGTGCGGCAACAAAGTGGATATAAAGGACAGAAAATTTAAGGCAAAGTCAATTGTCTTTCACCAAAAGAAGAATCTTCAGTACTATGACATTTCTGCCAAAACTACAACTTTGAAAAGCTCTTCCTCTGGCTTGCTAGAAAACTGGTCGGAGAGCCGAACTTGGAGTTCGTCGCCATGCCTGCTCTGGCCCTGCCAGAGGTGGTCATGGACCCACCCCTGGCTGCACAGTATGAGCACGATCTAGAGGTTGTGCAGACAACTGCTCTCCCGGATGAAGATGATGACCTGTGAGAAAGTGAAGCTGGAGCCCAGTGTCAGAAGTCTAGTTTTATAGGCAACTGTCCTGTGATGTCAGTGGTGCAGCGTGTTTGCCACTTTATCATATAGCTAAGCAGAACATGTGCTTAATCTTTGGGATGCTGAAGGAGATGAATGGGCTTTGGAGTGAATGTGGCAGTTAAAAAAAAAACAAGCTTCATTTTTTTGGACCTGCATATTTAGCTGTTTTCGAACGCAGTTGTTTCCTCCCTGAGTTTCAAATATAAGACTGCTACAGTCACATCACAATATTCAGTGGTGAAATCTTGTTTATTACTGTCATTCTCATTCCTTTTCATTTAGAATCAGAATAAAGTTGTATTTCAAATATCTAAAAAAAAATATTTAAAAAAAAAGAAGAAACTGACCACTTGAACAAATCGATCACTAGAAATGAAATTGAAATAGCAATAAAAAACCACCCTACAAATAAAAGTCCAGGACCAGACGGCTTCACGGGGGAATTCTACTAAACATACAAAGAAGAACTCATACCAGTCCTTCTCAAACTCTTCCAGAAGACTGAAAAGGAGGGAATACTCCCAAACTCATTCTATGAAGCCACCATCACCCTGATACCAAAACCAGGCAAAGACACTACAAAAAAAGAGAATTATAGGCCAATATCACTGATGAACATAGACGCCAAAATCCTCACTAAAATATTAGCAAATAGAATCCAACAACACAAAAAAGATTATACATCATGACCAAGTGGGGTTCATCCCAGGGACACAAGGGTGGTTCAATATATGCAAATCAATCAATGTAATACATCACATCAACAAGAGAAAAGACAAAAACCACGTGATCATCTCAACAGATGCAGAAAAAGCATTTGATAAAATTCAACACCCATTTATGATAAAAACTCTCGCCAAAGAGGGTATAGAGGGAACATATCTCAACATAATAAAAGCTATATATGACAAACCTACAGCCAGCATAGTACTCAATGGTGAAAAACTCAAAAGCTTCCCACTAAAATCTGGGACAAGACAAGGATGCCCACTATCACCACTCCTATTCAACATAGTCTTGGAAGTCCTAGCCACAGCAATCAGGCAAGAGAGAGAGATAAAACGGATCCAAATTGGAAAAGAAGAGGTAAAAGTGTCACTATATGCTGATGACATGATACTAAATATAGAAAACCCTAAAAGGTCCACACAAAAACTACTAGAGCTGATTGAAGAATTCAGCAAGGTAGCAGGTTACAAGATTAATGTTCAAAAATCAGTGGCATTTCTTTACACTAATGATGAATCAACAGAAAAAGAAAATAAAGAAACAATCCCCTTTAAAATAGCACCCAAAGTAATAAAATACCTAGGAATAAATCTAACCAAGGAGGTGAAAGAATTATACACAGAAAACTATAAACCACTGATGAAGAAAATTAAAGAAGACTTTAAAAGATGGAAAGATATCCCATGCTCTTGGATTGAAAGAATCAATATTGTTAAAATGGTCACACTGCCCAAGGCAATCTACAGATTTAATGCAATCCCTATCAAATTACCCAGGACATATTTCACAGAACTAGAACAAATCACAATAAAATTTATATGGAACCATCAAAGACCTAGAATTGCCAAAGTATTACTGAAGAGAAAGAAAGGGGCTGGAGGAATAACTCTCCCAGACTTTGGACAATACTATAGAGCTACAGTCATCAAGACAGCATGGTATTGGTACAAAAACAGACATATAGAGCAATGGAACAGAACAGAGAGCCCAGAAATGAACCCACAAACTTTTGGTCAACTCATCTTTGACAAAGGAGGCAAGATTATACAACGGAATAAAGACAGTCTCTTCAGCAAATGGTGCTGGGAAAACTGGACAGCAGCATGTAAACCAATGAAGCTAGAACACTCCCTTACACCATACACAAAAATCACCTCAAGATGGATCAAAGACTTAAACATAAGACAAGATACAATAAACCTCCTAGAAGAAAATACAGGCAAAACATTATCTGACATACATCTCAAAAATGTTCTCCTAGAAAAGTCTACTCCAGCAATAGAAATAAAAGCAAGAATAAACAAATGGGACCCAGTGAAACTTACAAGCTTCTGAACAGCAAAGGAAACCATAAGTAAAACAAAAAGACAACCTACAGAATAGGAGAGAATTTTTGCAGATGAAACTGACAAAGGCTTGATATCCAGAATATATAAGCAGCTCATATGACTTAATAAGAAACAACCAAACAACCAAATCCAAAAATGGGCAGAAGACCTAAACAAGCAATTCTCTAAGGAAGACATACAAATGATCAATAGGCACATGAAAAAAAGCTCAATATCACTAATAATCAGAGAAATGCAAATCAAAACTACAATGAGGTATCAACTTGCACCAGCCAGAATGGCCATCATTCAAAAGTCCACAAATGACAAATGCTGGAGAGGCTGTGGAGAGAGGAGAACCCTCCTACACTGCTGGTGGGAATGCAGTTTGGTGCAGCCACTGTGGAAAACAGTGTGGAGATTCCTCAAAAGACTAGGAATAGACTTACCATATGACCCAGGAATCCCACTCCTGGGCATATATCCAGAAGGGACCCTACTTCAAAATGACACCTGCACCCCAATGTTCATAGCAGCATTATTTACAATAGCCAAGACACAGAAACAGGCTAAATGTCCATCAACAGATAACCGGATAAAGAAGAAGTGGAATATCTATACAATGGAATACTACTCAGCCATAAAAGCCGACAACAAAACGCCATTTGCAGCAACATGGATGCTCGTGGAGAATGTCATTCTAAGTGAAGTAAGCCAGAAAGAGAAAGAAAAATACCGTATGAGATCGCTCATATGTGGAATCTCAAAAACAAAAACAAAAACAGACAAAGCATAAATATGAAACAGAAATAGACTCATAGACATAGAATACAAACTTGTGGTTACCCAGGGGGTGAAGTGTGGGAAGAGACAGACGGGAATTCAAAATTGTAGAATAGGTAAACAAGATTATACTGGGAAATATACACAAGATCTTATGGTAGCTCACAGAGAAAAAAATGTGACAATGAATATATATATGTTCATGTATAACTGAAAAATTGTGCTCTACACTGGAATTTTTGACACAACATTGTAAAATGATTATAAATCAATAAAAAATGTTTAAAAAATATGCTATGAATTCATGTAAAACATAACTAAATCTAAAGTAGCTTGTCATTTGGGAGATCTGTATACTCTAACAGATTCTAAGTTAATATAGTAATCAGTAGCAGCTATTTTTTTATTTGCTAGTGAAACAGATATCTTGTTTTAGAGGGGTAGTATAATTTTAACTCAGCATTTAAGAATAAGTAGAAATTACACAGTAAAGGGAGAAAAGAATATCAGGGTGTAGTATGAAAATAAGAATAAATACGTTGTGCTTAGAATGTTTAGAGAGGTATTATATGATGATATTATAATATATTAAAGTAATAGGTTGGTAAATATTATCAAAATATAATCTTACACTGTTTTTCTTAATATTATAGTGAAAGGCAAGCTTTTCTTTGATAAGAATAACAATCAGGTTTGTGTTCTAATATGATCATGAAAAGGATATACTGGAGGTGAGATAAAGTTAGGAAGTATGAGCCTAGGTAGTGGCAAAGGAGAGCAGAAACAGATACTTTAGGACTTGATAATCACCTGATACGGAGATGATACAAATGGCTAGAGGAATAGAGAGAATGAGGCCATGTTTTACAGTTTAGTAATGAGTAAATGATGACATTATTAGCATAATTAGAAAACTGAAAAGAGGTGCAAGCTTACGGGAATCAGAGAAGATATGATTTCAACTTTAACTGTGTTGACTTTAAAGCTATAAATAAAAATTTGAATCTTAGGAGAAAGCTGAGATGTAAAGTTACAGAGTTTGAAAGGTGACTGGAAAACAAAGACATTGATTGTGTCTATAAAATGAAGAATAGTCTTTATGGATAGAGTTTAGATGCCACTATTATTTGTAGTCACTTACATTTATTTACTAATACTAAAGACAACTAAGTCTGCAAATACAACAATGGTATGTTCATTTGACTCCTAGAATGTAAACATTTCTTTAAGATCCATATTATTAAAGTGTCCTCAGCAAGCTCTAGTAACACATTTCCATGCTTATGTTTAACCACATGGCTTAAAATCAATTAATGGGAGACTCTAAAAATACACTGAGTGAGGAAAAATTATGTATTAAAGCTCTTAGACACCACAGAAGACCAAGGTAGTCTTAGTTGCTTATTATCTTTTAACAAAGACATTTTGTCTTTAGAAATTTTGATTAAATTTGACTGAAACTTCTTAAGTGAAAGATTTAGTGTTTCTTCCAATATCAGAAGGTTTATTTATTTATTTATGTTTAGAGTGGCAGGGGGTTTGTTTCTGCAGGGTACCTCTTTTTCAAATCAGTCTTGATGAATTCTTTGAACCTGTGCCTGTTTTATTTTTCCACATTTCTTCATTCTATTAGATCCCAATTTTTCCCTTTTATAAAGAGTAGTAGCATAAGACTTGCTGTGAGGTAATTACCGATTTTTTGACATAACAGAACTAACATCACATTGCTAGACTGCAGCATAGTAACATTACTAGTATCATTAATTCATAGTCTTAAAAATTCCTTTGTCATTTCTTTCCTCAAAAGTTTTACGCAACTCATTCCTTCATGTAAAATCCTGGCCTACTGCACACTTTTAGTTCATTTTCTATCATCCCAGGCTTGCTAAATCACAGCTACTCACCCAAAATCATATTCATCATATTTGTATATTAGCCCCCCAAAATACATTTTATCTACTTTTTTTTGTCTCATCTCAGTCTTTTAGGATATACTCAGCCTCAAGTTCACACCAAATAGATCCACTAAAATACATCCAAAAAAGACAAATTTTCTCCCTGAGAAAATCTGGAAGTGACTTCTTAAAAATAACACTCAGTTCTAATACTATAAATTATCCATCAATTTCATCATGTGGCAAATTATAGTGAATAAAAATTCTTTCAATCTATAAAATTGTATTAGGTATTTTTCCCTTTGAATAAGCTCCAAAATGAAAACAAAATAAAACATGGGCCACTTAAATGATTCATTGTGTGGGAATGAAGTATATTGCAAGAAGCATTCTCTAAGCAAATGGTAACAAAAATATAAAAGTGGTTATCTCCTTCCAAGAAAAAATTCTAGGTTCCTTAAAATTGCAATAAATGATAAAAATATTTTGGAGTTGTGACAGAGACGCTCATTTAGGGAATAACGCACAAACAGAAATTATCTCTTAGAAAGCATAGAGCCCAAGAATAGAGCAGATGTGAGAAATGGTGAAGAAGAATGCACTGAAAAGGGAATAATCTTGCCTAAAATGAGTGGTGCTATTGCACACTGAAGGTGTTGTGGCTTAACGTTGTCTCATCCACTTGAAGTATTTTGTGGTAGAAGGAATCAGGATTCTATCCTAACACAATACTATTTCATCCAGGAAAGATGGGGACATCATGGATGAGCTTCCTCAGTACAAAAATGTTCTGCACCTTGGACAATCTTGTCAATCTATCAAAGAAAAAGAAAACTAAAGAAGACAAAATTGATGAAGACCAAAAGCTCTAGAGGGAAATATAACTCTACAAACCCATAGGAACAGGTCTTCTAAAAAAAAAAAAAAAAAAAAAAAAAAGAGGGAACCCATTCTTAAAGGAGAGCAGCTCTAAACATGAAGCCCAAATAGAAATGGAGTGTCTGAAAACCATTTTCTTAAAAGGAGATATCCATGCCAAAATCTCTTAGGATTAGAGGAGATCTTAACTGTCTCTCTGATGCGGTTATAACTTGCTTTGCCTTGGCAGAATAGAGGGCTGGGATATAAAAGAAAGGAAAAATGCACTAAGCTATTCATAAATTTTAAGGCCAATTAAGACTTTCTATTATGTAACATTTACATTATTTTTCACTCTTAAGTATCACAGAGGAGATACTCTGGGCAGGGATTCATGCATATGTTTAGGGTCACACTGAGCTATTGCTTTATCCAGCACTTAAGTAGAGGAGATAGTCCACTGAAGAATGGAGAAAGGGAGACACTTTGGGGAGTGAAGTGTAAGTTCAAATACATGTAAGAATGAAACCATACAGATTCGATGACAGCAGCGGTACCAGACACTTTTAAAGGGGAAGAGTAATGGTTTGCTTAGTTGTTTATGACATACTTGCTCTCATCTGAAGACATTTTTAATGGGACTTCAACTATTTCCTTACTTGAAACCTACAGTGGCTAAATCAATAAGATCAAAAAGTATATTTTTACTTTATAGTTTACATGCATATGCAATCACTACATATCTAAAAAGTCCAGAAATCTGCATAGGTCCCACTGAACCTTCGCTTGGATACAAGTTTGTACAACCAGAGGGTAAAATACAACTTTGTTGGATAAGAATAACTTATGAGGAAAGAATACTTAATAGGGTTCCTGTATGGAAACAATTCCCAGAGCAAACACAGAGGTAGGAATCATTTATGTTCCCACCAAGCTAGAGTGGAGAACCCTCACTGATTTTACAGAATTAGGTAGAGACTACAGAAGGCCACATGAAAAAGTGGGGATAAATTATCTCTAAGATGAAGACTACATTTGATCTCCCCAAAAGAAAACATTTCAAAATTTGTGAAATGTAGCTAAGTAAGTGTTTAGAAGGAAATTTATAGCATTTAAAGCTTAAATTAGAAAATAATCATCTAAAGATGACTGATCTAAACTTTCACCTTAGGAAACTACTAAATAAAGGTATTTTAACTACAAAGAAATCAAAGAAGTAGAAAATACAATTCAGTAGGAAAAAAAAAAAATCCATGACATCAGGAAGTTGATTCTTAGAAAAGATCAATAAAACTGATAAATCTCTAGTCATATTAATCTGGAGAGAATTTTTAAAAAACACAAAATTTAAAAATCAGCAATGAAATAAGAGACATAAACATAGATTCTACAGATATGTAAGAATAAATAAGGGAAGGGGGATTTGAGAGGGGCATATAGAAACTTTTGGGGATGATGCATTTGTTCTGATTACTGCAAATATTTCACACATGTATACATGTGCTACAAAATTTATCAAATTGTAAACATAATATGTATAGCTTATTTTATGTCAATGACATCTCAATACAGATGTTAGCAGTTTTAGTTATTATTATATATAAAAAATTACTGGACATATGTTGTGGTATGTGTGTATATGCATTCACATGTGTATGTGAGTTGTGTTTGTCAATAAATATAAATTGCAGTTTCACTAAGAATTACTTGTAGCATTTACTTATGAAAATCATCAACATAATAAATACTGTAGCATATATATGATTAAGATTTTAAGTTTATCTTCAGCAAATAAAAATTTTATAACTGCATATAGCTGTTGCAGGGAGTAATTTATATTTATTATGCATTATATGACACAATGCTCATTTAATTAATGAAACATACTTTGATGTATATATTTTTATTATTTGATTTTATAATTAAGAATTCTGAGACTTAGAAAAGTGAAGCAATTAATTGCATGAGTAGTTACACATAGCAGGTAAATTTTAGCAACTAAGTCTGGTTGACTCTGGGCTTGCATCTTTATCTAGCAGACTATACTGCCATTACTGCCATGGTAGGTGCCTGCAGTTGGGGATTTTAGCTGCGGTTGTAACATGTGGGGAGAAATTAAAACCATGGAATATTAATGGAAATTGATCACATTTGAAAAACATTTACAGAATGTCTGCTATATTCCAAATATTGTGCTAGACCAGAGAACCCTGAAACATGTTTTCATCTGGTAAGGCACAGAGTGATAAAATGTCTAATACACATATGTACAAAATCTTTGTTATTACTTTATTAGTAAATATAATTAGAAGTCCATGTTTGGGCTCAATAGTATGAGGAAGCTTGATTTAATTTTCTCTTGTTGCTGGGTTTTTGTTTTTTTTTTTTGGTTGCCCATTTTCACTGCACATGTTTTATTTAAAATTAGTTGATGTATAAATGTATCTATAATAAAAAGGCTTCATTTCTTTTGTATATTGCTGTTTTTACCTCTTGGTACTTATAAATTCCATCATAGTTGTGATGGTCATTTATTTATGAATGTAGTTTCTACACTGTCCTCTGATTTCTGCTGTTTCTCCTCTTCCATACAGAGAACTCACCAGAGGGTAAAAGCATGCTTGAATCAGAGGAAGCATTTTTCAAAGTCAGTCTCTGAAGTCTGCGTAAACCTGTCTTAGGATGAACACTAAAATGGAGATCCCTGGCTATCCTCAAACGGACTGAATCAGAATCTCTTCAATGGCCAAGGAAACTGCATTTTACCAACCTCTGCAGGTAATCCTACAGAGAGTTCAGGTCAGAGAATTGGACTCAGGAACCAAAAACTACTAATATCAAAATCCACTGTTATGAACAACTCTCTTATTTCTAAAAGCTACTTCCATGATGGTAGCTTTTACATCTTGTTTCTAGAAATGTCTTCTTGCTTTCTTTTTTAATATTTATATCACCTAGATGTAACCCAGTCACTTTCCAGTATGCTAACACAGTCTAATGGTTTTTGTCACTGCCCAGAAATAAAAAGCATTGTCATTCAGTTATGGGTTATTTTTAAAGGCCAAGAGAAAACAAATAAGTTTATTCTCTGAAATCAAGCATTTCCCTTCATCACCAGCCCTCCCCTCTAAAAGGACTTTTCTTTGTGAAATTTCACAACTGTGACAGAGAGCCATGAGATCTCAGATTCACTTTGAACAAGAAACTTTTCCTGCAGCTCTAATTAAAAGGAAGCTTCAAATCTACAAATTAACAGTTTTAGTATGCTATTCCTGGTGATTAACTGCTTCATTTTAACAGGCATTCACTGTTAGCACTGAAATTGTTAATTTTAACGGCTTGATTTTTAAATTCCAAGAGGAGTAAAACTAGTTCAAAATGATTCCTATAATCTTTACCATTGGTCTAACAATCTTTATTTAGAAAATCTTCTTGAATAACCTTATTCTCCTTTCAAGAAATTTATCTCTTTTACCTAGAATAGAATACTTAGAAACAACCCCTTTCTCTCTCTTTTTCTTTTTTTAGCTATACCTCAAAACTACCTTTGCATGTTACTATGCCTCTGAAGACTGGGTGAGAAGAAAATGTTTTAATGAAAATCTCCTTTTAAAATCAAACATTTATATATATATTTAACATATTGCAGTTTTTAGAAATAAACTTTAAAAATTAAGCGACAATATAACAAATTTATAACAGTAGATACAAGAACATGTGATAAATCAAATTTCTCATAAAATCTAAAATAAATATGTAAGGCCACATTTACAGAAGCTGACTCCTGACTTACAGAGTTTTGCTTGTTCATCTGTATCCCAAGAAGACACAGAGTTCCTGATTATCAAGGATAATATCAAATCCACAGGCAATCCAAAAAATTCCCTGTAGTCTCTAGTTTTAAAGATTTCTTTAAAGAAATCCTTTTTCAAAGCTGCTAATCAGCAGCTAGAGTGACTGATTAAAAATGCATCTCAGATAATTGTATCTTATGAATTCATATCAAATGTCACTTTCTAGCATCCAATCTTTCCCATTTTAATGTTTCTGTCATTTTTAACCTATTTCCCCCCATATCCTACAGGAAACCCAATCTCATTCATTTCTGGCCTATTCTTTCTGTTTACCCTTTCTGTTCACTTCTTTATTAAAAAAAAAAGATCAAATAGAAACATATTTACATATTTGATACATACTATAATATACATATATATGTTTATACATATATTATACATATTTAGACCTTAAATACTATATATACATATATTTTCTTATTTCTTTCTTATGAAAAATATAGCCATATAGATATCCTTTCACCTTTTGCATTCTTCCTCCTAAGAATATGTATCTTGAAAATCCCTTTGTATCAGTTCACAGACCTATGCCTTAAATTTTTATATAGTTGCATTGCATTTTGTTTTGTGTACTAGAGTTGATTCAATTACTTTTCTATGTATGGTCATTCATTTCATTTTCAATCCTTTGCAATTACAAATAATGCTGTAATCGGTTACCTTTTGCATACATATGTGGAAGTATATATTCAGAGTAAATTCAAAAAGTGAAAATGTAGAATCAAAAGTAAATGTATGAGAGAGTCCTTGTACTCTGCAACTACTGTAACAGAAAATTACTAATTTTAGTGACTTTATCAGGAATTTACTAATACGCATTTTAACTTTTGCCAAAGCGGTATCTTATAAATATATCCCTACAGTGTTTATTTACATATCCAACTATGACTAAGATTAAACGTTTTTTCATATGTTATATAAATATATAGTGAATGGTTTGTTAATGTCTTTGCCCATTTTTTTCTGTTGGAAAGGTCTATTTCTCCTCACCATGTAAATGTTCTTCATATAGTAATGATATTAGCTCTTTCACATGATATATAGTGCCAAAAATTTCCCCTAGTCTTTCTATTTCCTTTTGCCTTACTTGTCTGTGGTTTTTGCTATGGAAGCTTTCAAAGAAATATTTTTATACAGTCAAATTTGTCAGTCTTTTCATTCATTGCATCTGGATTTTGAGTCATAAAAAGCCATCTTCTACATCTATGTCATCAAATAATTCATCCATGTTTTCTTCTAGCATTGGCATAATTTCATTACTAATATTATTTTACCTTTAGATCCCTGATACATTTAAAGTTTATTCTTTTGTATGATATGAGGTACGGATCTAATTTCATTTTTTTTCAGTGGCTAACCATTTGCCACGGTTCTAGTTGTATTTTTGGTTTTTTATTTGTTTGTTTTTTAAGTTCATCTTTGCCCCAGTGACTTGAGATGTCAACTTCATTATATATTAATTATCTGTATGTACTTGCGTTTATTTGTGGACTTCTTATTCAGTTCTACTCTTTTCCGTCTACTCAGGCACAAGTAACATACTGTTTGAATGACGGAGGTTTTATTGCATATTTTAATGTTTGGGAGGCTAGTACACTACCACAGCTTTTTGTTTTTAGCATTTTCATGACTATTCTTGAAGGTTAGTTTTTCTATGTAAATTTTAGTATCAAATTCTCTAGTCTGATTGAAAAATCAAACTTGTTAGTATTTTAATTTGGATTGAATTCAATTTATAATTAACATAAGGATGACTGCATTTATCTCCGTGTCTTTCAATCATGTTTTGTCATAACTTTTTTGCACTCTTACTATTAAGTTTATCTTGAAATACTTAATATTTTGTACTGCTCTTATAGATTTATGATTGAACTCTAAAGTGGGGGACAGTTTTGTGGGACTGAGCCTCTAACCTTTGGGGTCTGCATTAATTGGTAGTTAGCGACAGAATGAATTAAATTGCAGGATACCCAGCTGATGTCTGCTAAGAGATGAAGAATTTCTTGGTGTGAAAGCCCCACATATTCGGTCTCAGAAGCGTTATGTGAGTAGACAAATATAGATTTTCTTTTACTCATATACATGGCAAGTCTAAAAAGCTTTGTAGTGCTTCATTTTTAAGGATGAATACGAAGCACAGACCAAAATTCACGTTGAAAAAGCCTCACATAAACATGACAATAACAAAAATAAATGAAACGATGCAAAAACAATGGGGGCAGAAGAATTTTGCAAATAATTATCATTAAAATTCTCATCAAGACAGGAAGATATTGTATCCATGCAATAAGAACAGAAGTTATTGCCAAGGAACAAACAGAGAGTAAACTATAGCCTTGGAAATTTTAAGTAAGTAATTTTAATTTTAAGCAGAAGTATAAAAACTTAATGAAAAGCTCAAACTGTGTAGCTAAGAAATAATCCTAAAGTGGACTACCAGAAAGGTAAGGGCTGCAAAACATAGCAGAAAAGTAAAATTCAGTCATTGCAGGGAGCACAATTTCTGATTAATTGGCACTAGAGAAGGAGAAAACAATGGACCTGTTAAGAGGTAAATTATCCTAGGAAAGAAAATTCCATACTTAAACACTGTGGGTTTTCAAAATAGAGAACCATTAAAATGAATGAACTTTCAGGACACTGTAGAAAAAGATATCTTTAAAAATTTCAGAGAGACATTGGATTCATTGCTTTTGGTTGCTTTGTTTTGTTTTGTTTGAGTAAAAGGAAATGAGATTATTATGCAACACTGGTGCTCTTGTGACTGCTCTGTATATATATATATGGGTTCAATTTCAGGTAGTTCTTACTGTTTGCAGTCCCATGAAGATCCCTCAAATACCTATTACTGCTGTGTCCTTTGCCACCTTTGCTCCTAGAATAAGAATTTGAAGCTGCGGGTGTGTCCTGAGTACCATTAACACGTACATATTAAGCTTCCCAAACACAATAGCAAATGTATGGGAACATATGGCATTGTGATGGAAGGTGGGCTTAGATATGAATCTCTGCCCCAATTCTTGCTGGGCCAATTACTTTCACAAATTTCAGAATAACAATACTTCCCTTGCTTTAACTCAGAGATCTCTCAAAAGAACTGATGACTATGAAAGCATTGTAACAGAATTCTATATAAATATTATTATTCAAATAATATAGCAGATATTAATTCATCTTAAAAATATCTTCCCCTTAAAAGATCAATCCACAATAGATAAGGCAAGGGACTGCCCTTCCTAAATCACCCTCTTCCCAAACCAGAAGATAATATTTATACATATGATGCTTTATCAGCCTGAGTTATTAGGAAATTGTTTGAGTCATCACACTGATTGTTCTTGCATTTTCCATTGTTTTCTGTTCTGTTAACCATTTTGGTAAAATTTGGTTATGCTGGTGCTTCCTTTTTGATGCTATATATACCCCTACCCACACTGAGAGGATTTTATTTCATTGTCCCTGACAAGCACTAATATTATGCCTCTTCTTCACTTTGCCAAATTCTGACCCATTAAAAACAATGAAAAAGGGAAACACTATAACATTTTGTTAAGAAGAGTCGATTCTAATATTGGAAATGATTTTATGTTAGATAACAGAAAGGCTATATATTGGCCTCTGCCCCCAGTTCTTGGCACAGAGCCTCTGAAACCCTTGAAATTTCCTAAGTGATAACACTAGGAGCATCTTTTGCTCTTTTGAGTGACTCTGGGTGGGCTTCTGAATGGCTCCTGAATGAGGACTCGTCATCAGAAAGACCAAGCCATGATAAGAAGCTGGGAATTTTCAGCCCCACCCCCCATTCTCCAGAGAGGGGAGAGAGGCTGGAAATGGAGTTAACAGTTGATCATTCCTAATTAAGGAGCCTCCATAAAATCTCAAAAAGCATGGTGTTTGGAGAACTTGCAGGTTAGTAGAAGTATCCACACCAGGAGGATGAGGCACTCCAACTCCATGGGAACCGAATCTCTATCCTTCCAGACCTTGCCCTATGCATCTCTTTCTCTGGCTGTTCATCTGTATTCTTTATCATATCCCTTAATAAACTGGTAAACATAACTAAGTGCTTCCCTGAATTCTGTGAGCCTCTCTAACAAATTAATGAAACCCAAGAAGGGGTTACTGGAACCTTGTCAGAACTGCCGATCTATATAGCTGGTTGGTCAGAAGTGCAGGTAACAACCTGGACTTTTGACTGGTGTCTGAAGGGATTGGGGGTAGCATTGGGGGAGGAAAAATTTGTGGTACTGAGTCCTTAACATGTGTAATCTGATGCTAACTCCAGGTGGATAGAGTCAGAAGTGAGTTAAATTCTTGGACACTCTGCTGCTGACACAGAATTTCTCATTGTGGGGAAAAACCTCCACACTTGTGGAGACCAGAAGTGTCAGAAGTGAAGTGTTCTGTGTGCGCAGGAAAGGAGACAGACAGAGAAGAAATGCACAGTGGGGAAGAACTAGGTTTTCCCCTACATAGGAAGGAAAAAGACTGTGTTGTTTTCTATTACATTTTGTTGGTAGTCTATCCATAAGCCAAAAATATCCTGACACTCTTACAAAAGATTCAATATAATACAGCTTTAATTTCCAGAATATCTCAACACTGTCACTGGTTTGGACCTGGGAAGTAGACTTTGGCAGCCTGGGTGTTTATTTTCTTTTTCTCACTATGGAACTTATTTCTGTATAGTTGAGGACAGTTTCTGTTTTTGATGGTTACATTTACTTGGTCAATAATTATCAGTGTTACTTTTGAAAGTGAATGTCTCATATATTGTATTGGCACTTTCTACACAACAGTGTTGACATATACCTGATCTAATAAATTAGCATAAGCATACAGCAGGCATATCTGTCAATAAAATGAATTCATACTGTAAGGTATGGGCTGACATAATTTTTGTGGAAATTATCATGTATTATATTTTTAATAGTTAAAACATTAAGCCTAAATATTTTCTGATTTTCTTATAGAAATAATCCTGATCTATACTAGAAATTGCCATTCAATGCGGAAGAAGGAAAGAGTCACAGGAAAATGAAAGAAACAGAACAGGAATATCTTTACAATGAGTAAAATAATCTTATATTTTTGACCCAGTTAGGTACAGAAAATTATGACTCTACATACCTTACTCAAGTTAAGTTCAAATGATATTTGTTCTTCCTTCTGTGAAAACTGAAGTCCATTCTTCCAGAGTCAGTCCTCCAAAAACTATTCAAATGATCAAAGCATCAAACACAAAGAAAATCTTACATTAGCACTATAAATATATAAAAGCATAATAAACATTAATATGGCTAAGAGTTTACTGCTAGTTATAGGACAGCTGGGGCAAGACTAAGGGCCATAATTTAGAGTTGACTTGTAACTCTCTTTCATGAGAAAGTAAGTCAATATTCCTATCAGAAAGCAAGTACTCAAGAGTAGGGGTTTGGTCTGTTTTGTTCACTACTGCACCTCCAGTGCCCAGAATACTACATAAACATAGTAATCACTCAATTAATAATTGTTGATTTACTAAATCACTTACTAAATAAATAAAATACTTGGATTAATAAGTGAAATTCATGGATTACAGATCAAAACAATAGCAGAATTTACCAAGTACGCTATAATTTGGAAGATCAAGACTGAAGTCTGATTGAGTTAAAAGTGAGGGCTTTTTCATTTGCACCCCCTTTCAGTGGGGGTTAACAACACTATACCTGACCTATACCTGAAATTGAAAGCCAATTATAACTCCATTGAACCCAAAGTCCTTGAGTTACAGAGTCCCTGTAAATGCAGCTTTTTCACTCTGAACGGCTGCATTTTGGATTTTCCCAATGGAGCATAATCTGGAGCATAGTCCTCTGTTAATGGAGCAGGCATTCTCCAGTTAAAAAGGCAAAAGCACTAGGGAGAATGCCAGTCTCAGACACAGTGGGACCCAGCATAGATCCCAGGTCACACAGAAAGGTAAACATGGAAAGCTGGTCACTGACTCAGCAGTTTAGACTATCAGATAAATAACAGTACATTTTAATAGTATGAGATTTTCACTCTCAAGGAAATGGATGACAACATAGACAATAAGACCTGAAAGATTAAATAATGAGCCAGCATACCAATATGATAGGGACGTATCAGATTTACAGACATATGTACTTGTATGCATTTTTTATGCATATATGCAGGGTTCTTAGAAATCCTTTTCCTTCTTCCTATACTTGCAAATACTTGATTAGGTAAGGTATTTCTTTTCTTCAAACCTCAATGGTTTACTGATAAATTTCTGTAGTGAAAACTGTTCTGTGCTGGTTTAAAAACAAAGCTATATAGCCTGTTCTTGGTGTCTGGGAGCCTGTGTCTGAGAGAAAGCAATTTAAAATTAAGAGTCTAGCAAACCACTTTTGGGAATTGACTTTACTTCACATTACTTCATATGTCTGATAAAATATGATGAAACAAATAATTCTAAAGCATAAGTATTGCATTGGCAAAGTAACATTGTTTGAGTCAGGTTCATGAATCTACTTGGTAAATCAGGGATCCATCATTTTACATATGTGCCCTCCAAATTATTAGCCATTTAATATGTAAGCATATTAGTGCAAATGGGACTAAATGGCAAGGGGCTTTCGAAGTGGAAAGTCTGTTTGAAAGAAATGTATTTTATGTGATATAGGTGAACTATTTTTAAAGTGACAAATGGCCTGACATGAAAATATGGCTTTTTCTGTGGACATGAATGCAAAATTGGAGGTGCTGTGAAGTTCACCAATAAGCATCTGTAACTATATTGCTGAAACTTTCTAAATATTTCCCATGTCAATTTTTATATTTTTTCCTTTATTGTCCAAATTCATCACTCTGACAAGAGTCAAATAACTTTCTTTATCACTGTCTTTCCAATCTCAAGCAATATATGCATTTGGAAAAGTCAGTCATCCTCACAGATCTATATTCTTAAAAAAAAAAATCTTCTTTCACAATGAGGTTGACATTCCCAGTACGGATTTCGTAACTACTGTGTAATCTCTGCAACTCTTCCCTGTGAGTACCAAAGGAGATGTTCATTTATAAGCAATCTTCAAAATGAACAAGCGTTAGGTTAAATAATAACTTATGTAGATAATTATGGCAAAGTAGTGAATTCTTTTGAGAGCTTGACCTGAAAGTGAGAATAATTTAACTTTGTAAATGCATTTAGAAACATACACACACACACACACACACACACACACACAAAGTTACACACATACTCTCTCTTTTAAATAGATTCTCAAAAATCACCAAGACCTATTTAAACAACTCAGTATATCCATGACAACTCAGGAAATAATGGAGTCATTTGAGTATTATTTCTTTAAAAAAAATTTTAACTCAATGACCCTTAAGGAGTCTTGTCCAACTGCAGAAAGAAATCAATCAGAAAATAAGGATAGAACTAATTGAACTACATACACACTAAAATTTAAGATGGCTTATTCTGTCAAGAAACTATAACTAGGTTTTATTTTGAGTTTTTTTTTTCACTGTGACAATTGTCCAGCACTCCTGTGAAACAATACACACACTCTGTGTTCAAAGTCAAAAAAAGACTCAAGGAAATTATAACCACATAGGCCAGATTCAAGGAAACATCTATAACTAACTCTGAAGCCTTATAAAACTGATTCATAGCAAAAGAAGAGCAAGCAATTGGAGTTGGTATGATTCATTCACCAGTTTAATTCCTTTTGTGAAGATAAAACTATTCCTTTCCATTACCATGCTTTTTAATCGTAAATATAGACCATTTAAATTCAGTATTTACTGTGTTTATCACTTATCAGGTATTGCTCCTGGAGCTGGTGATACATTAGTGAAGCAAACAGATAAAAGACATCAGCCCTTGTGAAATTTTATATTTTCACAAAAGGAGGCAAACAATAAAAAAATACATTGAACATAGTGAAAATGGACGTGCCAATGGCTTGGTGCAGTGTTGAATCCACTTTTAAACATAGGTATGATTAGGTTACTATCACATTGCTAAATTCACTTATTAGTTCTAGTAGAATTATTATTATTGTTGTTGTTGTTATTATTATTATTATTGTTGGTTTTGTTAGGATTTTCTATGTAAACAATGCTGTTATACATGAATGAAGACAATTTTACTTCTTCCTCCTTAATAGTTATACCTTTTATTTCATCTCCTTCTTTATTGCACTGGCTAGAGCCTCCATTATGAGGCTGATTAGAAATGATCAGAGTGGTTATCCTTGCCTTGTTCTTGTAAGGGATAAAGTTTCAATATTTCACCGTTAACTAACTTGTTGACTCTGTTTTCTGAAGTTTCCCCTCTATATTTGGAAAACAATCATGCCATTTTCTGAACTTTGTTACATCATTCTTATGCATCTAGTATGTTAAATTCAAATATTAAACCAACTTTGCATTCCTAAGGTAAATCCACTTGATCATTATGTTCTTTATTTGTATGTGTTTCTGAGTTCTGTTTACCAATACCCTGTTAACAAATTGTGGATCCATGTACATCAGGGATGTTGGTCTCTAATTTTCTTTTCTTGTAATATATTTGCTAGATTTTAGTGTCATGGTTGTGTTTGATTCACAAAAACAGGTTGAAAATTCCTTTTATATTTTTGTAAGAGTTTTTGTGAGATTGGTACTATTTCTTAGAAGTTTGAGAGAATTCACCAATGAAATTATATGACTTTGTAATATTATTTATTTAAAGTTTTTATAATGAATTCAATTTTTAAATTACATACAGGAACATATGTCTTTTTATTACTTTTTATTTCTCCTCCCCTCTAGGGCTTAGGCATTAGCTAAGTTTCCAAAGTCCTAAATTGGATTGTCTGAGAGAAAAGAAAAAAGAGAGATATAGAAATCATTTTGCTGGTTAGGGGCATACTCTGTGGTAACCTTGACCTTGGATCTCTACTGCCCACCAGCAACTGGAAATAGTTTCTTGGAGAACTAGTTCTAAAATCCCAGGAGATGAGTCTAATCAGCCCAGCATGGCTTTACAAGTGGAATTCTAAACTTACTTTACAAAACTAATTTTAATCACTAGGGTATTGCAGTATTTTGGTTATTCAAGACATACAGAAGACTAGATAATAAGTTTGCTTTCTGTAAAGAAGGGACTCAAGGGAGCTACAAGAGGTAAGACAGACTCTCACAGACATTTTAATATTTATCTATGACTTATCTTAAAAAATTCAGCATATTTAAAACAATGAACCAAGGAAAACAAGCCATCCTAATGGAGATTTAGGTCATAATAGCTGAGGAACTTCACGGAAAATAATCAAACAAGGCTCAACCACATCATGTGCTTTCTGCCTGCCTCTTGGGTCTTACTCAAAGCTGGCAGTGCAGTTTTTCTCTTCCAGGCTTGACCCACTTGTGCATGGTGCTGATAATTATTTCAGTCTAAATTCAGTATTTTAAAAAGCCTCCCACATTTTGCATAGTGCTGCATAAGGCAGTTATTAAAAGAGATACGAGTTTAAGTATAAACTTTTTACGAGGAATCAAACATTATGACAAAATATCTGTGTTTGAAGCCTGCACTTAAGCTGTCTAGGGGATCCATCATTTGAAGTGTATGGCCCTTTTCTTTTCTTGGATTAGCTACTAAGCCAGGAAAAAGCTATGTACTATATTGATTTTTCTTGCAAAACTAGCAAAAATTATTTCTTATAGAGAGTCATTTATTTTTAAATGGGGCAGAACAGTTGTTGCAAAAGGCAAAAATTGACTTTGAAAAATGAATAAATGAAAGAAAAAGAATTAAAACTTCCAAAAGCACAGAACTTAAACTGCAATTCAGAAACTAAATTTTCCAAGTAAGTAATTAAAAAATTATCTACATAGCCCCATATAGTCTTTTAAAATCAATATGCTCCTAATTCAACAGATTTATAAGAACACTGAAAAAGGCTTATTTTATGTTAGTCGAAGTTATTTTGTTTATAACTCAGTGATTATAAATATTACATAAGAATATAGAGCTGTACCAATAAAATCTAGAGAAAAAAAAATGATACCCATTATTGAGGTAGCAACATAGTGAGTCAAGTAATGCATATTAAAATTGATTATGGGTTATTGGCCAAAAGTTCAATAATTTCATTAATTTTAATCCTTTGCTGTTAGGAAAAACTATGCTAAATATTGCAAAATACTCCAACTTAGGAAAGTGTCATTAACTCAAAAGTTATCCACATGATGATTATTAGAAAAAAGCTACTTTATGAATCCTGAGACATTTTAATTAAATCCTTTGAAAAGTAGAAATGAGGGATATAAATAATTTAGTAGTAGGTAGATGAACCAAGATAAAGTCTATGAAAAAAAAGAATGAAATACGGTTATTAAGAGTTGTGTTCTTGACTGACAGGGACAGTCAACACTAAAAGCTGATTAGTGCTTTTAAAATTAATAAAACATATTCCCTAAAAACACTAACAAAGGGAATATAAGTGCATGCTTCATTGTCCATCATTCCATAAAATTATTTTTGGGAAAAATAACAATTATGTATATAGTGCTATTTATACATATATGTATGTGTATGTGTGTGTGTGTGTGTGTGTGTGTATACACATGTAGGATACATAAAATTAAGATTGAAATTCTATATTCAAAAAGTTAAGATATATGTCAAGAAAAAAATAAAATCTCTACTAGCCTACAAAAGCTCTTAGATACATTTTTTAGGATAATAACTAATAAACTATTATTTAAGTAATAGTTATAAAATTCCACAATTTTAGAAGTTAAGGCTGTAAAACTTTCATGAAATCCATAATTTCTATGACATACTTATTATTCCAGATGGTAACATATGAACATTTCCCCAAAATTAGTAAAATTATGAAAATATAGGCAAAATTGTACAAATTTGCAAATAAAGAACTTCCATTCTCAGGTTTTTCGTTTTATAAAATATCTTAATGTAAAAATAAAACAAAGTCAGCAATAAATTAAAATTATAGTCATGACCAAAGAAATTTTATTAAACTTTTGAAAAATAATTTTTATTAAGAAAGGTAGTAATATAGCTTATATAGCTAACTTCATAAGAGAAATAATGGTCTTTATAGAGGCTGGACAAACTTCCTGATTAAAAAGCAAAACAAAAACAAATGAAATAAATTGTACTAAACCAGAAATGGAAAGTTCTTAAACAAAATGAAAGTTATCCTTAAAAAGATCCAACTAAGCTCTTGATAATGAATCAATAGGAATCTTTCTGTTGAACCAGGATCTAGGAAACATTAAAACCCATATAATGATGACTATGGAGGAAAAAAGAGAGATTTTGTTTACTACAGGGAAAAGTATAATATTATCAATCTATAGATAATATAATTTTTTACTTAGAAAACTCAAGAGGATCAACTGAAAGCAAGTTAGATATATGATAAAATTAAGTAAGACACATACTACAAAGAGGTGAATAAAGCAACAAACAAAATGCTGAAAAATAATATTTTATGTATGGGTATTAATTATTTTATATAGTTATAATAATTTAAGGAATAGATCATCAGTGTAAGAATAAGGATACATATAACTTCAATAGAAAAGAATTCCCTCCCCAAATGCATGGTATTTTAAAACATAGTAAATACTAAAATTATCACTTCAAATCAGTGAATAAGTCTGGACTATATTTTCAATCAATAGTTGAGAAAATGAATTAATGATTAGGCAAAATAAAGTGATAGTTTTATTGACAACATATAATGCATTTTCTTGGTTTACTAAGTTTTTTTATGTAGAAGTGTAAAAAATTAATCCATGAAATATGTATAAGAAATACAGTTTTTATTCATTTACTATCAAACTAGTTAAAGATTTTGACATTAAAAAAACTATAAATAACATATTTCATATTTTATAGACTTGAAGAGACATAATTTAAAAAAATTGTATCCAAAATACCAAAATCAATTAGATGGCAGTGGAAAGTGGGTATTTTTTTTCACAAATTAGTGGATAATAGCCTTAGAAAATAAAGCAAAGGATATGTTTGCCAGTTCGCAAAATAACTTTTTAAAGAGCCCATTATTTGCTAAAAAAAGAGACATTAAAATATGCTGGCACTGTTCACCTATCAATTTGCAAAGATAAAAAGTAATGAAAGCCAATGTTTTCAAAGTGTGTGAAACCAGTACTCTCACATTCTGTTTTGTCAGAGACTATAATTGTTAATTTATACATTTATCTTACATATTCCTCTCATAAATCCTACCTCTAAAATAGTAAGTAATATCCTCATTTTAGATGAAGAGAAACTGGATTTGGTAGAGTTTAAATGACCTGCTCATGGTCACACAGAAAACTGCAGAACAACATTAGGCTCATACCTAAGTCTGAAGTCCTTACTTTTCCATATGCTTCCCCTGATTCCCATATTGGTTCTCTTAATGAAAGCACAAAAGATGCAAAAATAAAATGGTAGGGGTTTCTAATCTGAACTCCTAACCATAAACTTTTCTACTTCTCCTTCATTCTAAAATTTTCTTTAGAAAAATTAAAATAACAAATTTTTAAAAAGGGAGTAAATTCATCACGTGGAAAAACCATGAAGAATGCCACCAGCTGATCAGAACCATGAGGAATTTCTGGAACCTATGACAGCTAATTAGATTTAATCAAAATCCTATGGAACTGAAGAGTCTCCAACATGATAGAAATGAAATTGGGAATTAAATGAAATAAATACAATAAAGTAAAATAGTGAGTTTAAGAAGAAAAGCAGGATATCTTCAGGACTAAAGGTAGCAGGGAATGGGAGAGGAAACAGGGTCCACAGAGAGTCATCAGCTTAAGGGTACACGTCCAAAACAGATTAATCCTACATGTATCTACTAGATGTTAAAACATTGAGCACAGCGTTTCAAATTAAAGTGGGAATCCTGACTCAAATCACTTCCTGAGGTTCTGCAGAGTAGACAAATGTTAGGTCCAGAGTTAAACAACAGCTACCACAAAAGACTGAGAGTTCCTTCACTCCCAAAAACCAGCTAATCTGACACCCTGAAGACTATTCCTTTGGCCATATATTATATACTTGCCCCTTAACTTTGAAACCACAAGAATGGGGACCAGAATACCTCTTACAGAGTAGCCCTCACTGAGATTGAACCAGAGTATTTCATGTGATCTTGGGGAAATAAGCGCAAACAACGAACATTGATCAATATAGATCTTTACTTTTAAACATGGTACCACAACAAAGGATCACGAAGTATTTGAGGAAATCAGAATCATGAAAAGGAGAGAGAACCAATCACAAAAAAAGAGAAAAATTAGTATACGAAATAAGACTGTATATTAAAGAAATAAAAGATAAATGCATGGAATTAAAATCCATTGATATTATTGAAAGGTTGTGATACCCACAAAATTAAAGATTACTGTTATACAAAAATGAAACAATAAGAGCATTGAAAATTAAAAATTATAGAGGTGACATTTTAAAAGCAAATAGATAATAAACAAAAAAATTGAACAGGTTGACTATTAGAATAAACATAGCCGAAGACTTAATTCTTTGCTTTGGTACATGGAATCAATAGATTATCTCATAACATAGTGTGAAAGATAAAGGGATAAGAACACTATGACAGCATGAGAAGTTGGACAATCTGTTTAAAAGGAGTTGTAGAACAAATGAATAAAGGAAATGGAGAAGAGAAACTAGAAAAATAAGTAATTTTCCTGAGCTGAATAAAACCTCAAGCATGGATGGTTGTGTTCAAGGAGACCTAGTGACCCAGTACAGACATTTAAGAATTTCAAAGTTAGAAAGCTTCATAATAGCTTACTACAAAGAAAGCAGGCAAAAAAGGTGCCTATTGTCAAAGGAATTAGAATTAGACTGGCATCAGATTTACATTTTGTAACTCAGGGTTTTTGGGAAAAATAGAGAAATATTTTTAATGTCCAAAAGAAAAATTATAAATGTAAAATTTAACATACTTCAAAAATATTCACTTTTAGAGGCAAGAAAAGTACATTTTCCAACTTACAGGATGGTGAGAAAGTCTTTCAGAAACAGTGAATGATTTACTCAAAAATATATATCTTTTTAAGTTGAGGTCAAGAACCATTGAACTCATAAAATTTTTAAAAACAAGGTTGATCAAAGAAGCTAGCAAAAATTAAAGTTACATATATAAGAGGGTTGAGAGTGTGAGTATAAGCCTTAAGATAATCAATAAAATTTATATCTATAAAAGTAGAAGCATATTGAAAATATAATTAAGAACGAGAAATTAAAACTCCAGAAGACTTCAACAAAATATGGGTTATTGGAAGGAAATGGAGAAAATGACAGCTTGCAGAAAGTATTTTTATTTGGAAGGAAATGTTATAGTTGCTGATTAGTTCACCATGTTGATAGAGAAATATGTTTAAATACTAAACAAATGTTTAATATAAATTTTACATAAATAATTATGGAGTCACCATATTAGCACTGGATCACCAACCTTAAGATTTTTTTTTAATATGTGAAAAAAATAAAGATCTGTCTTTTAAAATTACTTATTGCTATATGCAGTGGAATCTTGTTCTGACCAATGTACCTTCTACTTGAGTGAAAAAAATAAACTTACCATGGTTTTTTTTTAAACACTTGAGATTTTAGTTTCAAGCATCTATTTATTTTTTACAATTACCTTGCTAAAATGTATCCTTAATAATACTTCAATATCCATTGTCTTTGTATTTCTGAAGATGATACATATTTTCTCCCTCACTATTAATGATAGTTTAGTTATCATTATTTCTGTAAGTGTATAAAATTTTAAGTCAAAAATTTTTTTTTTAACCACAGTACTTTGAAGACAATGTCTAAATTCAATGTAGCAAATAGTAAAGTTAAGGTCAATTATGATTTCCGTTATTTAAATAGTCTGTTACTTCTCATTAGGAAGTTTTCATTAATTTTCTCTATCACTTCAGAGTTCTAAAATTTTGCTATGATATGTGTAAGAGTAATCTTTGATTATTTATCTGGCTTGAGACTTATGTGTCTTTCTATTTGAGAATTATGGCTTTTAAATAACACATTCTTTTTTTAAAATTTATCTTTTATTTTTGGTAAGAACATTTAAGTTCTACTCTCAGCAGATTTCAATTATGTAATACAGTGCTATTAATTATAATTGATAGCTATAAATAATACATTTTTATGATATTTATGTTGGGAGAGGGATAATCAATTCACCCACTTCTTCTTGAACTGGAATTGCATAATCTATATTTTCAACAAGTAGATAGGTGTCATAAAACTTCCATCTGAAAAGTGCTGCAGTTTGACTTTTGTCCCAATGTAACTTGAGTTGATGTGACAAGCAGCCCAAATGTATAAACATAGAAATTCTGGATAATACAACAATTTTCAAAAGAAATAACTTCCTTAAAATAAAGTGAAATTTCAAGTGCTAGAAACAAAGAGAAAAATCAAAACCAGTTCAGAAAGTGAGAGCTGGTAGTGCCAATGGCACTCAGGGGCTTTGGACTTAGATATGGACCCTAGTACCTCGGGGCTGACATTTTGCCCTGGATCCCTAGAAAGCAAGAGATCCAAAGGGAATCCTTTACATAAAACCTGCAGCTCCGAAGAGCTGGAGCACCTGTGAAGAGGGACTGGAAATCTTGTTCTCTTCCTCGCGAATCAGCAAAACACCTTCTATCTTTGGGTAATGAAAGTTGCCTGTGAGCAATCAAGTTGAACCTATTAATATGTGGGAGGAATTGGAAGGTTAAAAACTAAAATATAAGTGAAGCCAGGGTCATTGACTCCTTCAATGTCAAGGTAAACAAAGGAAGTGCACTTTCAATTTCTGGGCAATATTCACTTGTATTAATAGAAAATAAAGATGACCTCACAATAACAATATTAGAGTTTACACAGGAACAGCAATTAACAGCTGAAAAGTTCAGTAAATACAACAAACAAAAAGGAATGGAATATCAGAGAGTTCTGAAAAAAATCTAAAGGATTAAAATGATCTTAATAGCTAATCATCTAATGTTAACAGTATTTTATACTCTTTAGTGTTCAATAACTGTAGATCTTCCCCTGTGACAAAATTAAATATAGTTTTGATTTATCTAGAGAAAAGAAGATAAATTTTCACAGCTATTACTTTTTAGAATAATATAAAAATTATAAAAAATAATACTAAGACACTGGCCATACTAACCAGAGAAATCTATAGATTTAATGAGATCCCTATCAAATTACCCATGACATTTTTCACAGAACTTGAACAAATAATCCTGAAATTCACATGAAATTACAAAAGACCCAGAATTGCCAAAGCAATACTGAGGGAAAAAACAAAGCTGGAGGCATAACCCTACCAGACTTCAGACAATACTACAAAGCCACAGTAATCAAAACAGTGTATTATCAGCACAAAAAAGAGACATAAAGATCCATGGAACAGAATAGAGAGCCCAGAAATAAACACACACACCTACAGTCAATTAATCTTCAACAAATGAGGCAAGGATATACAATGGAATAAAGACAGCCTCTTCAGCAAATGGCATTGGGAAAGCTGGACTGCCTCATGTAAATCAATTAAATTAGAACACTCCTTCATACCATATACAAAAACAAACTCAAATTGGATTAAAAATCTAAATATGACATTACACCATAAAACTCACAGAAGAGAACAACAGGCAAAACACTCTCAGACATAAATTGTAGCAAATATTGCTAGATGCTTAGATCCATCTCTCAAGGCAAAAGAGATAAAAACAAAAGTAAACAAATGGGACCTAATCAAACTTAAACACTTTGCCCAGCAAGGGAAACCATCAACAAAACAAAAAGTAACCTAAAGGATGGGGAAAATATTTGCAACCCACGTTAGTAACAAGGACTTACCTTTCAAAATATACAAATAGCTCATACAACTCTCTCTCTCTCTCATATATATACATGCATATCTCAAACAAACAACCAAATCAAAAAATGGGCAGAAGACTTTTCTCCAAAGAAGATATACAGATGGCCAGTAGGCACATTTTATGAAAATCCATCAGGTTTTTACGAAGAAAGGATTTTCTCAAACATATAATCACTTTGTGTTTTCCTATTTGGTATGTCATATTTTCGTATATGTATGATAAGTTTAAAACATTTAATGATAAAGTGAATTGATGTATGAGCAGAGTGGCTTGTATAACATTAGAAGGTATTTAATAAATAGAGAGTCAATCAGGCAATATATTCAAATCAAATTTTATTTTCTGTCTATAAATTAGTTAAAATAGAGATTTCTAAGCTGGGTGTCTCTGTTTTTTTTTTTTTTTTTTTTTTTTGTAAAATGAATGAAGCAAAAATGAATTTGACTAATTAAAACAGCTAGAATATTTAAATCAGAATTGGCCAAATTTGGAGGATAGCTGGTTGGGTGCATCTCTTTTAAAAAAAATCAATAGTAAAGGCATGCTTTATCATGGTGTAGTACACACACTGACAAACACACATGAATCGGAAACTCATTTTCATAATAATTTACTTATCATTATATGTATGATACCCTATAAAAATCTTTCTTCTATTTCATTTCATAAATCCTTAAATGCTGACTGTAACCACCTAATTGATTTTATGATATATTAAAACAAGCCTGAAATATCAGTTTTAAAAACCACTAAATTATTCATCTTACAGATAGAAGAGTAAGATATTTGACAAATTAACTCACTTTTTTGAGCATTCATACCAGAATTTGGTAAAATCCAGATTTTTTATTGTTAGTCCCTTTATCTTTCCTGTAAGATACTATCCTGCTCTATTTGAAAGCATAATCATAAAAAAAATAAATATAATTTAATTTGCTCATTATGGTGAGAAATTTCATAATGCATTTTTTAAATATAAGGGGCTGGCTGACCTCTTGCAGGTTAATACCATGAAACTTCATTTTGCGGAAAAATTAAATCTGATGCATTTTGAAGTCTAGTCATTCTTTCAGAAGAGGGTTAAATACACTGTAAGTTGTATTCCAGGAAGACTACAAGGTCAGAGAAGGTCAAGCTATTTGCTTTTTGCAGTTTAAGATTGTCTTTGACTCATTTCCACAGCTGAGGTAAGACAAGCTTAGTTTTGACATACTAAATGGACCACCTCTTTCTTGCTCATAAATGTATTCAACATTTAATGAATTCTTATTGTGTGTTAAGGCAAGTACTTCAAAGATAGCAATCACCAAGGCATGGGCCCTGTCCTACGGTAGTTCACTAAATTTTGGCAGGAGTCTTGAATTTCTTAGATCAGGTTGCTTGTAGAGAACATTTCCCAAGCCCCTGTCTCCTCCAAATGATCCTCTCATGTGCCTTACTCTCCTTGTGTGACATAGTTTGTCTCTGTGTTAGCTACTCTCCAGGATTTACTTGAAGAAAACATGAGATAAATGATTATGATTATATGTATATTTCATAAACGGACTGGGAATGTTTAACCTGAAAGGAAAATACCATTTTGATGACACAGTGCACTGTACCCAAAGCAGGATTATAGAGGCTGTTTTTTATGTCTACCTCTCTTAGATTACTCATCTTAAGGAATTTAAAATCAGATGACTCATTTTTGAGAGGAGTGTAGAAATCAAGAGAAGGAGGTTGACAGATTCTGCGCAGCTTTATTTGTAAAGAAAATGCATCCAGTAACCCTCAGGGCATGGACAATCACCATCACTGCTTCTATTCCAAAATGGTTTTTATATTTGATACTAACAAAAAAGAATGACAAAAGAATTTATAAGATACAGGTAAAATTAGCAATGGGGATATTATTGGAGATAAAATACTGAACCATTCATACAAAAAGTAAAATAAAATGACAAAATAAAACTTCAGGATACATAAAATATAATGGTACAGATATAGTAGGAAATCTAAATTGAGAAAAAAGATAAAACAATCAAAAACAACAAATAAAACCTATAAATAGGTTGATATCACCTAAGACAAAGAGCGATATAAAAAGAAACGAACAAAAAAGAAAAAACACAATGGGAAAAAAAAATGTTAAAAAGTTATATAACCAAACCAGCTAACTGAGCAAATTAAAAGAGAATCAAGGACAGGAGGACAAATACAGAAGCAGAGGACCCTAGGCGTTTACAAAGTTAAGGACCAAGAGCAGTAGTGTAATTGTCTTCTAAACCTGATTACTTGTGATAGATTTTCTCTGAGGACTATAATGAAGGAAATCCTACTCATTTAACTTTTCCTTTTCCTTTTTTAATTATAAAATATTACAAGCAAAGACAATAAACCTTTCAGTTTTCCTGATAATTATAATGTTTCAAATATTAAAATGTTATATAACAGCAAGCAAGTTTTTGTTTATTGATATATCAAATCTTACTATTATCCATATTTGCTTCAGATAAGTATTATAAAAAGTTATAAAACATTAGAGTTAAGGCTAGTGGTATGCCTAAGAGATCTCATTTGCTTTACTCAAACCCTAGAAATAACTACTATTTTATGATGGTTATATACTTCATTACAAAGTACGCTTTCAACTTTACTATAGTGACATAGACATCAATAATATGTAATACTGGGATCTGTTGTAGCATTATGAAAATGTGTATAAATATAACCATATGCTATTCATTATTTTGTAACTTGTAACATTGAATTTTGAAACCTATCCATGGTCTACATATCTAGGGCTTTCACTTTAATAGGAGTCTTTGATCTTGATATCTGAATATGTTATTTACCAATTTCCCTATTTAAATCATCTAAATTATCTAAGATAATATATTATATATACATACATATATCCATATACATTCATACCTATATAAAAACAATGCAATTAACCTTCTTTTCTTTTTTGAATTATTTTCTCTTTCTCATTCAAAAGAAATTCTTTTGATGCATAAGTACATATGGAATTGCTGGATCTAAAGAATTTTCCTCTTCCTAGACACCACCAAAAATTTATATACAATTCTCACCAATTTACATACTCTGACTAACAATCTGAATATTCCCAGTTTCTCACATCTTTAATGATAGTTAGTATTACCCATCTTTTCTATTTATGCCAGTCTGCTAGATCTGACATAGTAAATTATTTTTTTAACTTGCACTTTCCTAATTATTAGCAAAGTTGAGCATCTTTTCATATGTTTATGATCATTTAGAGTTCCCTTTCTGTGAATGGAGTGTTCAAACTTTTTTCCCATTTTAAAAATTGTGTTGCTTGCCTTTTCTTATGATTTGAACAAACTTCTTAATACAGTCTAAATTTTAATCTATTGTCAATTAGAGGTGTTATACTTATCTTACATATATTTTGCCAGTATATATGTGGGCAGTCTTCTGCATTTTTGTGAATATATATATATATACATACATAAATATATATAACATATGACTTTGTAATTAAATATTTTTTAATTTTAAAAAATATATTTATATACATTACCACTATAAAGAATTATTTCATATTATCTAATAGTTTTAAACTTTCAGTTTTAATATTAATATTTTATTGCATATGGAATTGATGTTTATGTATGTTCAGATGAGAATGTAATTTTATTTTTCTATTTTAATTTTTCTTGTTTTTTTAGGTTTGTCCATTTTTTTCTTCCTAACTTCTTGATTTGAATATTTAGATCACTTTCCCCAATATTTCTTATTTTCTGATAAATGATAAGAAGAATAAGAATTATTTATGCTTTATTTAAGCCACTGTATTTTGTAGTTTATTTCTACAGTTGTGTAATATGAATGCTAGAGAACAGCATTTCTATTATTGATAAACTTCCTTGGGTGTTGTAGTCTGATCATTTCCAATGCTTCTTACTTGAGAGAGAAATATTCTTGACAGTTTATCTTGATTTTTTCTTTATTATTTCCATGCTTTTAAACTATAAACTATATATTTTTGTGTGTGTGAGCATCTGACAAGCGTATGAAATCATGTGGAACAAGATACGTTAAATTCTTTATTATTGTATTATATGTATTATATTATATTACACTATTCCTTTGGTACTTTGGTAAGTACAGAGTGTGCTATCTATTTGATACATGCCTGTCTCTCATTAGTCTTTGTCTGTGATTTTAGTCAGTTTCTGATGGAAATGACTCAACTATCACCAACTGAATTAATTCTAGGAGAAAAGTCAACTCTAGTTGTATAATTTGGTCATAAGTAAGGACCATATTTATTTTGCCATTATTAAATATATGTACTTTTATTATGACAGTGAAATACATTTTTCCTTCACCTAAGGAGAAGTGGTGGAGCAGCCCAAATTTCTAGGTACCTTGAATTTCCTGACCTACAATCTCTGATGTCAATTCAGTGGTTCTGTCATCCTAGGCATTAAGCTGGCGCCATCGTAAGGTTTACTTTTTTTTTTTTTCTTTGTTAAGGATCACAATCCTCCACTGTTTCACTGCCAAATGAGTGGAATTTTTTGTGTATATTTTAGTTGTTTCATATGTCTTATTTAGTTGCTTCATGTGTCCTGTTTAAGAATCTTTTATTAACCAATGGTCATGAAGATGATCTTTTATGTTTTTTCAGATGCTTTATTGTTTTATAATTTTCATTTGTGTCTATGATTAATCATAAATAAATTTTCATGTATTGTGTGAGGTAATTTTTTCCCAAATTGGTATCTAGCTAACCTAACATCATTCATTGAAAAGATACTGTTTATCCATTGAATTGCAGTAATGCCTTTGGCATAACACAGGTGACTGAGTATACGATCCTGGGCTCTCTCTGCTGAGCATTGGTCCATTTGTCTATCCTCGCACCAGAAAGAGACTATTTTAATATAAGTATTTAACCTGACAATGTGAGTCCTCCAATTTTGTTCTTTAAAAAAAAAAAAACTGTATTACCTATCCTAGATTTCTTATGTTCCAAATTTACATTAGAATCAGCTTGTCAATTTATGCACACATTCCTGCAATGAACCTATAGGTAGGTAAATTTGCAGACTGGCATTTTAACAATATTGACTTTACCAATACATAAACCTAGTATATTTGTCTACTTATTTATTTATTTCTTCTTTTAATTTAGCTTACAGTATGTTTTTAATCACTTGCTCCATCCCTTGCATTTCTATAAACTAGTAGTTTTATCTAAAACCTTGATTATCTTCAAGGTAAATTTTACTACCTTAATTTGAAGAACAATTTTTATAATTCTTACAAAAATTACAGAATATACATTTGCTGTGATCCATTAAACATGAGGAAAACAGGTTTTGCAGGAACACTCATTCCTGTTGCAGAAAAACAACATTTATCATAATGTGCAAATCTCTGGTGTCCATTCTCATACAAATTTAGACTATATGTTCATTCTCTGTTGTCTTTTTTCACATGAATAGTATCATGTTAATCACATTACTATTGAATTTGCTTTTGTTACTGAAAAAAAATGAGTATTTCTGTAAGTCAAGAGATTAGAGCTATGGCAGTTTTTTCTTGTATACCTGAAAAATTCTACTTTATAATGAAGTTATTCAACATAATCAAACATTTTCCTACTATCACTTCTCAGCCTTTTGGCTAAGAGCAAGTGAAACATTTTCCTACCGATGGACATTATGCATGTTTACAGTTCAAACATAATGTGCATGTCAGGCTGATTCTTTCCACATCCATTATGGGTGGACACAATAAGTCATCTTATGTGGTTGCATCAGAGAACTACAATTCCATACTGTTTACAAAGAGTTCATTTTCACAGTTTCTGTTTATAAATGGTTACCTAATTCTTTGATTTGAGTAAATGGAATCCTGAAACACCACCAAAATCTCAGCTACTTTATTTCACTGCTTGGCTGCATTTTGTATTTCTTTGTGTCTCTGAAGACATTTTAATATATTTCAATTTGGCTCTGAGACAGCTTAATGCTTCCATTCAGACCCTTAAATCATTATTTTCTCTAATTTGAATAAACAGGGTCTTCACTCCATTGCACATGTTACTAAGGTTGTAGCTAAGATGTTCATCAATCTCTTTATAACTTGATTGAGGAATATATTTTCTCCATGTTCTTCCTTCTTGTCGAATATGTAGATCTTCCAACTGAATACGTTTTGTGAATTTAAGGTCAGAAAAATAGTTTTACTTGGAGCTTACTCAAATAAAACGTTTGCTACTTCATTCCTTGAAATGGGAAGATAGCTTGGCCTCAGTGATTTGTCTTAGTTACTATGAAATCAGCTTATCTATAAAACATTTATTGTTCTTAAGATTTAAAATTTTTATTCTTGAACAACAAAAAATAAGAACAGAAGTAAAAAAAAGCAAATATGTAATATCTGTGAACTAGTAAATCTAGCTTTTGAATGAGAGAAGCCATTTGCAAAGACGTAATGAACTGTGTTACTTAACATATATTGATGTAACTTAGTCAATTTTGTAATAAAATAAAAAGTCTTTTTATAATTGTGGCTTTATATAATGATAAACTTTAGGTTTTTGCTGCTTAAATAGGAATGATCATTATAATAACTATTGTTTTCATACACACTCAGAACCTCCAAATAGTTTATTATATTTATTTATAATAGGTATACAATGAGTGCTGAGCTGTCTAAATCTGTTTTCAGTGCAAATGAATCCAACAGGAAATTCATAAAAATAATGAGCTATTTTCTTTAATTACTATTACAAAATAGTTTTGGGGTAGTTTTATATGTGTCTCACTTAGATTCCATTCCTTTAGTGGTATATGAAAGATGAATTTCTAGGGTATGGGAACATAAAAACTTCTTAAAGTAAGAACTAGGGAGTTAAGTCTTGGATTCATAATTCTTAGTTGAAAAACACCATCTCTATAACTTCTATAATAATGAGAGATCTAAAACTGAAAATCTCTCAAGATTCTCCAGAAACTGATGGTGTTATGAAGGAGACAGCTTTCCCAAGGACCTAGGATCAATCAGCAAACTACCAGATACATACAGGTTTAAACCCAAACCTTCAGATCAAGACCTCTCAATGCCAGAAGGCAATGACAGCCACATTCTTCCTTGTCTCTTTCTCTTCCTTTTTTTTTTTTTTTGTTTATATATATTTTTAATCATTCTCATGGTTTAAGGTTTGTTATTAAAAACTTCCCTTTGGGAGCAGGAATCAGGGGCGATTGACATGTATTTATTTGGTGCCTGTCACTTTATAAACTGGGATCACGTTAAAATGCAGATTCGGATTCAGTTTGTCTGGCATCATACCTGAGGTTCTGTGTTTTAACTAGCTTCTAGGCTGTACAGATGCGCCTGGTCCATGGACCACTTTGCAGAGCAAGACTCTAGAGAGGGTTATGCATTTGGTATTTTAAGTGTGAATTGCAAAAACAGTGAAAATTAGAGTTAGTACAGCTTGAAGTTCCTATATTAAAATTTCCTCTCCTATCCTAATACTATTCAGGCAAAATATAGCAAATATAAAAAGGAAACTAAAAACCCAGACATGAAAGTGTTCCTTTAACTAACTAGAATTACATCACGATTCCACATAATAAGAGTTACTCTTATACCACAGAACCTTGCCCTTGACATGTTCCTAATTATTGTATTAATCAAAAGAGTGACTAATTTCTTGCCAGAAAATATCGCTTCTTCATGAAGCCCTCTTAATGTAATTATCTTGCAATGCAGTAAACTTTGTCTTTCAATAGGGGATAGCATATTAATGACCAAAAAGGAAATAGCTCCAAAATTTAATTACATTTCAGAATTCTCTGACTGCTGATTCTGGTTAGGTTTGTAAAACAGACGCAAAATATCGTTAAATAAATTGTACAAGAATGAAAAAAAATTGAGAGAACGAATTCAACACAAAGTTATGAAATTAAATATGGTATTATCTGGCTAAGCATTAAATTCTACGGAGCTGTAGAGATCTCTGATCTGTTTGACGATATCCTAGAAAGTTAACCATTCATTATATGCCATAATTGAGTCCACAAGGCCAGCTAAAGAATGAAAAAAGGAAAATATCAGGCAAATTCATAAACACTCTGTTTATAGTTCCAACCACAGACACATTCTTTGTTTAACTAATAGGGTATGCATGTATAGGCCATTAGTGATCATTAATCTATGAAACAGTTCTTGAATTTCACAAGTATGTTTGAATTTCATGAGCTGCAGCATCAGGGAGTCAAGATTATTCACCACTTTCATATGCTAACACCTGTGATCAAGGCATAAAGGCTGATAAACTAGCATTTAGCTCTTTGTATAAACACATGAGCAGAAGGATAAGTCAGGAATTTGCCAATTGCTTTCCCCTGCTGAGAGTATTAGCTGATATTCATAACACATGCACACGAAGGCTTGAAAACGTATCCTCCCTCATAGCAAAAGAGTATTAAAATGCTGGTGTGCATGATCAAACTCAAAAGAAGAAACTGAACTCAATATTTAGGATAGCATTACTTTCTTCACTGTTCTTTATTATGTGTGGTACAGTGGAGGCTCTGAGGTAAGCAGACATTCAAGTTTGGCAAGTTAACTACTATGCTTTTTTTGAATTAAAAGAAACAATGTTCATCAATTTCGTATAATTTTAAAATAGATGAGACCCTGGTATGCATAAACATGGAAGGTATGGTTTTTGTTCCCTTATTTCATGGAAAATGAGGGTTTTATTTGTTTTTACCAAAACTAATATCTTTAAACCTCCATTGCTTGTTTCATGTTTTAAATAAGACTCTAAGTAGAAATAATATCATAGGATGCATCCTATTAATAAATGTGGGAATCTTTAATAATGGATATAGAGTTTTTTGTGGCACATGTCAAATAAAACCCCCACTTGCTTGACTGCAAAATTGAAACTCTTTCATTCTATAAGTCCCTAATTATGTATCAAACAGAATAATTAAGTCAATTAAATATGAATGGTACATTTAAAATCATGGATTGCTTATATTATTACTTATATTTATTGCTTACATTATCTTATAATACTTATATTACTGGGATAACTTGAATATATTGTATATAAATTTAACCAGTTAATTCAGTATACTTTTCTCTGATTCAAATGTTTACAATACCAACGAACATTGCATATTCACTTAAATTGAGGGAATCTGATCCCAGCTGATCCTGCCTTTTCCCAGCCATAGAGGTGACCAAACTTCATATTTAAGTATTGCTTCACTGGTAGATGTTTTAAGAGGATATTGGTTATTCTAGGACTACGGAAACTCCCAGGGGCGTAAAAGAGCTTGATGCCAAGGTTACACAATGGGGAAAGGATGGTCTCTTAAACCAAAGAAGCTGGGAAAACTGGCTATCCATATGCAAATGAATCAAGATGAACTCTTGTCTTATATCACATACAAAAACTAACTCAAGCTGAATGAAAGCCTGAGACTAAGACTAAAACTATAAACTCCTAGAAGAAAACAGAGGAAAAGCATCATGTTAATGGATTTGGCAATGAGTTCTTGGATATGACACCAAAAGCACATGCAATAAAAGCAAAAATAGACAAATGGAACTAGATCATACTTAAAAATTTCTGCACAACAAAGGACACAACCAAAAGAGTGAAAGGAAACCTACAGAACTGGGAAAAATTTGCAAACCATGTATCAGATAGGGGATTAATATTCAGAATTTATAAAGAACTTCTATAACTCAATAACAAAAAACCAAATAATCCAATTTAAAAATGGGCAAAGGACTTGAATAGATATTCCTTCAAAGAATATATACAAATAAATGGCTAATAAGTACATGAAAAGATGTTCAATATCACTAATCATCTAGGAAATCCAAGTCAAAACCACAGTGGGTTACCACCTCACACCCAATAGGATGACCAATAACAAAAAAGGGGAAAATATCAAAGGTTGACTTAGATGTGGGGAATTTGGAACCCTTGTGCACTGTCAGTGAGAATGTAAATTGTACAGCCATTATATAAACTGTATGGAAGTTCCTCAAAAAGAATTAAAAACAGAATTATCATATGATCCAGCAATTTCATTTCTGGTTACATATTTACAAAAATGGAAACAAGATCTTGAAAAGATATTTTTACACTCATGTTTGTTGAAATATTTGCAATTAATATGTCTACTAATCAACATTAACATCACTGAGATGAATAGGTAAAGAAATGTAGGATAAACATACAACTGAATATTATTTATCCTTAAATGATGGCCATACTGTGATACGTCACAATGTGGATGAAACTTGAGGACGTCATGCTAAGTGAAATAAGCCAGTCACAGAAAGAAACTACTGCATGATTGTATTTATGTGAATTATCTGCAGTATTCAAATTTTTAGAAACAGAAAGTAGAATGGTAGTTGCCAGTGGCTAAGGGAAGGTAAAAAGGGGGAGTTGTTTAATGTGTATAGAGTTTCAGTTTTGCAAGATGAAAATGTTCTAGAGATCTATTGCACAATAAGGTGTATATACTTTACTGTACATTTAAAATGATAAAGATGGTGAATATTACGTTGTGTTTCCTACATTAAAAAATAGAAAGGAAAAATTCTTTTACTATTATACATAAGGGTAGTCATTAGAGGGACTAATTGGGGAAAATGAAGGAAATAAATGTTAACCTCTAAGAAGCAGACCAATGTCTCAAATGGAGAAAAGAATAAACCTTCTATTTATATATCTATATTTTCTAATTAAATAAATAAAAATGCAAAATAATAAATACTATATAAAACAATGAATGAGGTTGGATTTCATAGAAAACCAAATGAAAGGTTATGCAGAAAAATACTAAACTAAATATTGGACATGCCATTAATACATCTGTGTGTACTGAATAATTAGGGTGATAATAGAGTTTTATAAATTTGAAGAAATTTGAATACATTATTTTTATGGTACACTAAATTCCTATGTTAGCAAAGAGATTAATGGCAATTATTTAGACAATACAAGCTTTTCCTTTTTGATGATTTTTCGCTTAGCTTAGCTCAAAGTGAGTATTTGAAAGATATAAAGAAATTGAATTATTCATTTTCCCCTAAAATGCTGTGAGAATAAGAGAGACTTTTAAAATGATTTAAACAATGAATATAAAAATTAATAGATTTAAATTAATAGCATATAATTATAGAATGGCATATGTAAATTTTAAGTAATAGGGTACACATTTATTAAAATTATTTAAGATTCCAGTGATATTCAATTAATGGCCCTTTAATGCTCCATTTCATCAGACTAGGAAGACAGGAAGAGATAGGAAATAAATGATAAATTCTACTTTTTTAATTCTTATTTCATTTGACTTCTGTATTTTCTTTGTCACTATTTTATTCTTTTGATCAGTAGGAATCTGAGTTTTATAACGATTATCACTATAAATTAATATGTGAGAGTGTATATTTTTTTCTTTGGAATAAAAACCAAATTTGCTTTGATATTAAAACATTTCAAAATTAATTTTATATGTAGTGAAAAGAGATGACTTTATATTTTCCCAAACTGCTAACTGCACTTAATTGAACATACTGTATAATAATAGTTGAATGTATATATTTTTGACATTAGTAAATCTTAATTTATGGTAATTGTTTATATTTGTAAAGTGGAGAGGATTCAGCTTCCATGAAATATTTATTTTGTAGTATTTTTAAAATAATTGATTAATGCATTTTGCAAAGTGTTGTTATATATTTACAGAAACACCGTATTTATCCCCTTGCTATAGAATGAACTATTTTATGTGTAAACTTTCTTGATACAATTTTCATATAATGGGATGATGCAAGAAGAGGTAAGAGGATTTTAGTAAAAGACAACATGGAGAGAAAACATTAAAGAAACTTATATTGTAGTTTGTTTTTATCTTTCTTTATGGAATTAAATGTTTTGTGATCTTTGAAAAGGATTTATACCACAGGTAAGTGTGTTTGGGTCTTTTTTTTTAAATGAAAGAATTGGGGAAGAAGGGCTACTTGCCATCCATGAAATCATATTCTAAGGTAAACCTGCTTTTGTTGCTTTCTGTGGCCCTGTCAGAAGGGATGGATATATATAAAGGTCAGCTCCCTTCTTCACACTTGATCATTTTTTGTTATCACTGTTTTCCTTTCCTATTCCTCTGTCCCCATGTCCTTCATTCAGGGAACAGGAGTTCATATTTTAGGTGATATACCCCCTTTTCTGGTAAAAATGAATAGTAGGTGAAGAATTCCTACTATTGTTCACCTTGAGATCTTGAGTGTTTGTAACATAAACAGGATGGTAATGGTTATGATTAAATATTTCAGGTCTATCTGATCAAATTAATGGTAATGATAAATACTAGACTACTGGTATTTTATCTACTACAGAATAAACTTCTAGAAAAAGAAGAATTGAGAAATCTTTTCCCAAGAAAGGAAGGCCAGAAGGGAAAATGATAAATTTTACTGCATCAATAATTACTAAAATTTCCTATAATTTACATAATGTATTCACTACAATAATAAATATGCGCTTACCTAAATGTATCAGGTAAACATTACATTTAAAAAACTTTCATAGTAAATTCTATAACCCTATTGCCAATTTTTAGATTTTTTTTTTTGGCTCCTGTAGAATAGCTGTTATTTATTATTGGTGGTAGTAGCACTATTATTGTTAGCATTGTCATCTAGCGTTATTAGTTACCAATCTCCATTTCAAGCTCTGGCTTTGTCATCGTGTACCTTCTTAAAGAGGTTCATCTAAATACTAGACTGAAGTGACCCTTGGACCATTTATCTTGGTTCTTCTTTAGTGCTAGCATCTCACACATTCCTTCTCTTACTTTTTTTCAACACCTGCTGATACATCTATGGGTTAATTCCTGACCATGTGTCAGGGCTTTGTATGTATCACTTTGTTTCCTGGTATATGCATCCTTTGGTTCTTGTTCAGCTGACATTTTGATCTGCTGCTCTAACCTAGCCTTGTTTTTGATATATTCCTTGATTCTGGCTTCCCTACCTGCATTGATTCAAAGCTTGTTTTTTCACAAATCAAATCCCTTCCTCAAGGATTTCTCAATTCTTCTTTTTCTAGAAGCTTATTCTGTAGTAGATAAAATGAACTATATTGATTAAGCGCCTACTGTGTGCCCAATAATGAGATAAATTATATGTACATAAAAATGAAAAGTTTACAGTATTCTGCTGCCACCCTCAGCATGACAGACTCCCTGGTTCTAATGAGCTATGTGTTAGGTAACAGATCTCATCATTTCACTAGTTGCCAAGCATCTTATGCTTCTACCCACCAACAAACCAGTTTTTCTTTACTATATGCTAGCAATAATTGTCTTCAGTGTCAATCACTCTCTCCTGAATCACTAAATACATGGTATTGTTATTACTATAATTATTGCTATTATTGCTATTGTACGTCATTTCTGAATGCAGAGGGGAATTCTGAAGACAGAATATTTTGAAAAGGATGGTACTGACACTTTCACTAAAAGGAAATGAATTATGCTAAATGTGAGTCAGAAATTTTGAGTCACAAAAAAGGAACAAATTGTGTGTGCCTTGTTAGAATTTTTCTTGCTAGTAATTATAGTATCATTCCTTTTCTGAGCTGCCTCAGAATCAGTAAGATGAACCTGTTAGGCCCCTTGGAAATACAGTCCTCTCTGTTCTTGGCCAGGTACATCGAGGAGATCAGGGTAAACAACAGTCAGTCATGCACAAACCAGACGCTAGACCCTTAAATTTCCAGGGTCCACTAGGAGCTAAAATAGCTGAAGAGAACTCATTTCAGGTTTTAATATTTCGCCATTTGTCAAGATGCACACTCTCTAGGAACACAATCTTCAATTAAGACCTTCGTACTTGATAATACGAAAATGACAGCGAGAGAGAGAGGGAGAGAGGGAGAAACCATATTAACTTCTAGGTGTTTTTAGGAACATTTATGGCTCACCCGGTACTAATTATAATATGATTTCAAATGTGCTAAGTTAACATTTCATGAAGTCCTTTTCATATGCCAGCCTTAGCAGGTCTTATTTTTGCTTCCTGCATATTTTCAGGCACTGAGATAAGTAGTTCATATTGCTTCTTTTCCTTTTATAACTTTTTAAATATGTGTGCACTCAAACATTATTTCTTAACTGGATCTGTATTGCTCCCCTTCCCTCTTCAGGCTCAGATATTTTAACTGTACCATATCCAATATATTCATAATACAAATAGCATATGAAATGTGTCAGTCTTCACATTGAATTTATAAATAAGTCTGGTCACAGTCAAATAATTTCACACATTGCCCAGTGTAAACGTCAATTTAAAATATGAAGCTCATAAATAAAATGAAAACTGTTATCCAGTGGATCTAAAAACAGTTATTGTGTCAGAGTTAATCTTTGCATCAACTCATGGTCTTCCTACACACTGCTTTAAATGTGAACCTCTAAATACCAAGGGTCCTGCGTAATAAATCTTAATATGTTAGCTCATCTGCAAATTTAAATTGGTAAAACATCATCATCTACCTGAATGAAATTTAACTTGTAGAAAAGAAGACAATTGTATATTCGTAAAGGATAAATAAAATAACATGAGATGATGCATTTTTAACTGAAAAATAAGAATGTCATGAAGTCTTAAGAGTGCTCTGCAAAAGTCACGAAAGCATAACCACAGCCCAATCTTCCTTGCAGCATAACCACAGCCAATGACTCTTTTCAAGGATTGGGAAACAGTTCTGGCAGGTCCCACTTTGAACCGAACTACTGGCACCTGACCATTCACTGTACAAAGATCATATAAAACACAGGTGGAAAACAGAATTATATCAGTAGATGTTCAGCTTACAAAGGGATCTGTAGGATAAGTACATATTTTCAAGAAGAAAGCACTATTCTACATTCTCCCAAGGAACAGTAGAAATAAATATATTTTATTGTCACCATGGGGTTTACATTCCCTATGCAGGAACAAAGGGAATAATTTTTAAATGTGCTGTTAAGGAGTTGCCTACATGACAACCCAGAGTGGCCCCACATAATATATGTCTATATAATTATTTTTCATCAAAAATCTTTTTGTTGGTCTTTTTTGTTTATTTATATAATAAGAATTAGATTTTGTAAATTATATCAACAGTGAATTTTCTATCTGTGGTTGCTCCAATGATGTCTGCAAATGGTCTACATTTTGTCATTGTTTGGAAACGCATGAATGTCTCTCGTAACTTTTCAAATGATTATAGCTTGATTAGTTGCAACAATTTTTGTTACGCAAACTTCCAAAGCCACTTTGATTTCAGCAGCTATTGTGGATTGGTTGTGATGGTGACTTCTCTTTGAACAATTTATCCTAAATGAGTAGCGTATATTAATGTCTCTCTTAAGTATTTGTCATCTTCTGTCATTTATTGAGATTTCTATGCATCAGATTCTTAGGCAGTTTGCGTAAGTTTTTATCTTTATTTTCTCAATGGTCATAACAAGTAGGTATAATTTCCATTTTACTGAGATGGAAATTTTAAGTAATGGAGACATTAACTTTTCTGAGCTTAAATGATTAGTAAGTGGTAGAGCCACAATTCAAGTCAAGGTCTAGCTGATCTCACAGCACAGGTTCTATATTCTAGGTGTGTATATTTATCATCATTTCATCTTTCTTTAGTGTGTGTGTGCATGTGTGTGTGTGTGTACATACTTTGAGTCTATTATTTGTTTCACTGAACTAGATTTCTTCAGGGCTGGTTTTACTATCCAGTGTTTGCACTGATGATCATATTTATTCCATAAATGAAAAATCTCTGTTTTTGTTTCATGGAAATGGTGTTTTTTTCCTTTTCCAGAGAATACATGGCAGCTATTTTCTAAAATCTTGCTTTCCACAACTGTTACTAAAACGATGCAACTCATTTTTCTTCTGCCTTTGCGTTTTTATATGGCTGAACATATACATGATTGGTGCTAGATTTTGCTGCTTCTACTCACTCAAGTTTCCTTAAAAAATAGGCTCTGAGGGACATGGCTCTACAATCCTGTAGGCAGTACCCATGACAGTATAAGTTCTCAGTGCTAACGCTGGGTGAAAGGGTTAGGGTTACTGGAGGTATTTCTGAACGTACAAGTTAAATTTAATCCTACAGTTGGTAAGAAAGGTTGAAGGTTGGAGGAGAGCCCCAATGATTTAGCCTCCAAATAATGACCCAATGCTCAAATCCAGTCAGTCAGGCAAGAATCATCAATAGTATTTTCCCCAGATTTGTGATTGAGGAATATGAATGTTCACATGTCCAGAGCATTTAGTGCCCTGGATATCAGACATTTGATTTTCAACAGACTTCTCTCCTAACATTTAAGATGAAAGCAGAATAGTCTTCAAGAATCACTGTGGTTGGAGTCATATGGACTGTGAATAACACTTGATTGATTCTAAGCCAACCATTCTAAAAATGGTAGGATTCTTAAAGCAATGATTCTCAAATTCTACATCTTAAAATCCTGGCCTCAGAATCACCTCAGGAGATACTTCTATGGAATCAGAATTTCTTGGGTTGAGCTAAAAAAATCTTTTCAATTACCCTGAGTAATTTTATGGCACACTGAAGTTCAGGGGGGTAAAATGTCCTTTAAGAATATGGAATATACTCAATTGTTTTCTCTAAAGTTATTACAATTTTTTTTCAAGTATTTAAGGGGTTTAGAAAACAATTATTCCAGAAATTCTACTTACTCTTTTATTTTCCAGAAAATCTCAACAGGAAAATTTTATAGCAAAATGTTGTATGAGAAAATAGTGTTCAATACTCAAAATGGAGTCTTCTCATTTGCCAGTAATAATCACTTTTAGAAATAAACTGACTTCTTTGACTTCACTCAAAAGAATTCATTTCTCGTAATGTCTCCTTCCATCTGCCAGGTAGGAAGAGAAAATGAGAACTAAAAGAGTTATTAATCTTTTTGCCATATTCATTATCATTCAAACAATAAAAAGCAATTAAGATCTTCAGTTTAAAAACAATTGACCTATCAGAATCTTAACAGCTTCTTTTATGCTTTTCTAAAAAAAGAGTAGGTGCTTTTTTATGTGGAAATGCAATTACACTGTGTTCTAGAACATCTTTGCTTTAAGATATACTTCTCTGATAAATTATGTGAATATAAAATTCTATTCTAGAATGTTTCCCACATTTTGAAAGGTAAGTATGTTTTTCTGTGGCTTTTGTGTTAACAATTTCATTAGAAACCAAAGTCCTTTAACAGTCCTGATTTTAGAAAATATACATGCATGTATATGTATACATGTATACATATATGCAGTTATGTTACACATTATATAATGATATGAGAATAATTTATAATAGTCACAGAATGACATAATACAGGGAGATGAAAGCAAAATTAAATAGCTTTTGTTTCTAAATTTAGGCTTTAATTAATTAAAGGACAGAAATTTGACTTATTTAGTAATGATTATAGGCTTTATATAGCTTTTTATATGATTTTTAACACAACTTTTGAACATCGCTATTCAATAAAAGATAATGTAGAGTTTTAGGATGAGTACTATGCTAGAAATCAGAAAACAGATCTTCGCCTCACTCTATCACTCAGGCAAAATGACTTTAGGTAGGTCACTTTAAATGTTCAAATTCCATGTTAAATAAAATTAAAGAACTTTCAATTAATGATGTCTAAGGCTCAAACCAGCTTAAAACTGAGACATCCTTCATTCTAATTATGATTTTCTATTGTGAGATACAGGGTGACAATTTTGGCATCATGAAGAAATACACATCTTATGACAATAAATATTAAACATGCAAGGAAACTAATAACAGCCATCATATCCTATTGAGTATTCATTTAAATCTTTTAAAGTATTTTTCATGGTTCTTTTCACTACCACATATTTTTATATTTGTCTAATGCCTTAAGCTGAAAAACTAAATAAAGAAAAAATTTCTTGCTATGTTAGGTCTAGGTCATGATGAACATTCATCTTTATTTAATACAGAGCTGCCTTCATTGTTTTTATTTTATATGTAACATCTTCCCCAAAATGTGCTATTAAAACTTTCAAACACTCACAAAGTGAAAGAATTGTACAATAAACATTCTTATACCTACTACCTAGATTCTATAATTAATTGTCACAGTATTTATCTTATTATATAGCTCTCCATTTATCCATCTCTCTATACATCATTCTGTCAATATTTGTCTTATAGTTTTTATGGACATGTCAAAGTAATATGCAGTCACTGATACACTGCTGGGGTTCAGGACATGCTACCCCAAAATATGGCACCTTGGCATAGTGAATATCTTAAGCTGAAAGAGTTTAAGAAAATGGCAGAAGCAGGAAAGTCACTCTGACCTTCCCCTTTCTCCCCTTTCTTCCATGAAAGCAGGAGAGATATCTCCTATGTGAGATGTACCAGGAGGAAGAGAGATATCCTTATCACCATAGACAGGGCCACAAAGATTATATAAACAACCTTTTTACTTTTCCATTATTTCCTACCAATGGCCCAAACCCCTTTGTCTTGTTAATTCTTTACATATTCATTGTTTTTATTGTTTCTTTGTCTAAAAGGTATAAAGCTTCCTGCTCTGGTTACTTCCTGGGAGGGTCTTCATTCTCCTGTGAAGGCTTCCATGTACATTTAAAAATTCACAAGAATTTACCTGCTCTTCTACTCTTAATCTGTCTTAAGTTAGTTTAATTCTTAGTCCCAGATAGAGACCCAAATAGGGTAGAGAAGAATTTTTCCTCCCCTACAACACTTTTCAACACTTCAGCATCTATAGTATTAATTAATTTAAATTTTTTTTTTTTTACTGTTCTTTGTTTTTTTTTCTTTTGAGACGGGGGAAAATATATGTGTGAGTATTTGCATGTGTGTTTATTTCCCTGATTATATTCTCTAAGTGCTGTTTTGTTCAATATAACTCTTAATGTGTTTGCCCATAAAGGAAATAACTTATAATTATCATGTTTTTTGCTTTTGTTTCAAAAAACATGGGTGACTATTGGTTCTCTTCTCTCCTTCCTCTGACTTTAAAGTAGAACTTTCCAGACTATTCCAGATTTGAAAATGATGGAAATTCTTTAGCATGGGTAGATGGGATAAGGAAGAGAAAGAGGACTATGGGAGAAAAACAGCAAGCCACAGACATTGTTGACATAAAGAAGAAGAAAGACCAGTTGGAAATGAACAGGTATTTGAACCCCTAGTTCAAAAATAGATAATCAAGACATTCTCTACACAGTTTGTGAGAAATACTGTATGATCCTTGTCTTATTCAGAGAACTTACATACAGACCACAAAACCCCCTCTAACTTATTAAAACATAAAATTGATTTATTATCAGGTGTTAAATGTTTCAAAGCTTTTCTAGGAACACAGCACCAGAGAATCAACATTCAAAGTTACACAACCAAGACGAACACACAAATATTGTATTGCCTGACAATTTTCAGACATAACGGCACTGCCATTGAGTATTGGCACTGCAGCTTACATAGTGGACAGTGAGCATAAAAATCTAAATATGGCACAATTTATAGCACAATCTCTGCCACTGTTAGTTTTGAAAGCTTGAGTTTATTGACCATACACTGCCACCCATATAACACAATGAATTTGTCACATTGATCTCTTTGAAATCAGTGTCTCTTTTGGGTGTAGCTGATTGGCAAAACCTAGGTCACATGCTATGCCCCAAGGGTAAGAATACCCGGGACAAAGAGTTACCTAGCTCCTACATTGGGAAGATGAAATTTATAATATGGGAAATAGCCATGATGTGAAAAGGTTGTTCAAAAAACATAAGGCAAATATTCATTAGAATCTTATTTTTTCATTTCTTTGAATCCTCTTCAATTTCCTTTATCAAAGTTTTATAGTTCTCAGTGAGATATCCCATGTTCTTGTATTGGAATATTAATATTGTTAAAAATGGCCATACTATGCAAAGAAATCTACAGATTGAATGTGAGCCTTAACAAATTGTCCATGACATTTTCCACAGAACTAGAACAAATAATCCTAAAATTTATGTGAGACTGCAGAAGACCCAGAATTGCCAAAGCAATCCTGAGGAAAAAGAACAAAGCTACAGGCATAACCCTACTGGACTTTAGACAACACTACAAAGCTATAGTAACCCAAACAGCATGGTACTGGGGAAAAAAAAGACATATAGATCAACGGAACAGAATAGAGAGCCCAGAAATAAATACACAAACTTTTGGTCAATTAATCTTTGACAAAGGAGGCAAGAATATACAGTGGAGAAAAGACAGCCACTTCAGTAAGTGGTGCTGGGAAAGCTGGACTGCCTCATGTAAATCAATGAAGTTAGAATAACCCCTCACACTGTACACAAAAATAAACTCAAAATGGCTTAAAGACTTAAATATAAGACATGACACCATAAAACTCCTAGAAGAGAACATAAACAAAACATTCTCTGACATAAATCATACCAATACGTTCTTAGATCAGTCTCCCAAGACAAAAGAAATAAAAGCAAAAATAAACAAATGGGACCTAATCAAATTGAAAAGCTTTTGCACAGGAAAGGAAATCATAAACAAAATGAAAAGACAACCTACAGAACGGGGAAAAATATTTGCAAATGATGCAATCCACAAGGGCTTAGTTTCCAAAATATACAAATAGCTCATAGAACTCAGTATCAAAAAAACAATCCAGTCAAAAAATGAGTAGAAGACATAAAAAGACATTTCTCCAAAGAAGACATATAGACAGCCAACAGACTTGAAAAGATGCTCAACATCATTAATTATTAGAGAAATGCAAATCAAAACCATAATGAGGCATCACCTTGTGTGGGGTCAGAATAGCTATCATCAAAAAGTCTACAAATAATACATACTGGAGAGGGTATGGAGAAAAGGGAACCCTTCCTGTTCCCTCCCTGTCCCTACCCTGTTGGAGGGAATGTAAATTGGTGCAGCCACTATGGAGAATAGTATGGAGGTTCCTAAAAAACTATAAATAGAGCTACCATATGATCCAGTGGGTTTATCTGGAAAAGTTGAAAATTAGAATTCAAAAAGATACATGCACCCCAATATTCATAGTGGCACTATTTACAATAGGCAAGACATGGAAGTAACCTAAGTGTCCATCAACAGATGAATGGATAAAGAAGATGTGGTATATATATATACAGTGGAACATTACTCAGCTATAAAAAGAATGAAATATTGCCATTTTCAGCAACATGGATGGTCCTAGAGTTTATCATGCTAAGTGAAGTAAGTCAGGGAAAGACAAATATTATATGTCACTTATATATGTGGAATCTAAAAAGCAGTACAAATTAATTCATTTATAAGACCAAAACAGACTCACAGACATAGCAAACAAATTTATGGTTACCAAAGGGGGAAGGAGGGAGGAGGGATAAATTAAGAGTGTGGGAGTAACAGACACAGACTACTATATATGAAAGGATTTACTGTATAGCACAGGGAACTATATTCAATATCTTATAATAACCTATAATGGAAAAGAATCTGAAAAACAATATGTCTGTCAACCTATATCCATATCTATGTGTGTGGATATATATATACACACGCATATATACATAACTGAATCACTTTGCTATACATCTGAAACCTGAAATTAACATCATATTAAAAATCAACTATACTTCAATTAAAAAGAAGAATCTTATCATCTGGATATTACTTTGTCCACAAGTGTTTTCTTGAAGGAATTCCTTTTTTTCCCCTGAAATCAATGTATGTTATGCCAGTGTCTTTCTGCTTATCTAGCAATTTGCTAATTCTCTTATAATCCTGCATGCCTAGGTTGTCTCACAAAATCCTATGTTCCTCGTTTATTTTCTTTTTGAAGTTATGTTTGAGATCTATTTTAATTGGAATCAAATATCATTATACTATTCTAAAATTCTCAGTTCCCAGTTTATTTCACTAATTCATATAATTATAACAAATAGAACAGATCAGTTTCTTATAGTGTTTCTGTAATTGTATAATCAATCTTTCTTTTTCTTTCTCTCTCTTTCTTTTCCTCCCCTGCTTCAATAATAGGTTTGGGGTTTACCACATAATTATAATATTATTATTATTATTATTAATAATAATAATAATAATAATAATAATAATAATATAATAACAATAAAAAAATACAGCTGATATCATCCTTGGAATTAGTCATATTTCCTTTACCCCCTTGAATAAATATGATAAAATTAGATAACCTGACATATCTAAACAGTGAAACAGGGTTTTATGGTTATTATGAAATAATAGCCTAAAAATATTGATGTTTCAATTTTATTCAGAGCTTAGTAGCTGTAAAGAATGACCGAAATGCTTCTCCACCTAGGGTGCAGTGGATTATCTTCATGGAGTATGGTGAGATGTCTCATTTTTATAAGAAGAAAGATCTAGTCATTGGATAAAATAGGGGATTTACTTATTTTTGTGAGGCTTGGAAATAATGCACCATGTTTACAAAGGTTCAGTATTTGAAACGAATGAAAAAAACAGAAGTGCTAGTCTAAACATTTCATATTTTAGAAAAATAAATAAGTACACTGGAGCCAAGAAGCAAAATATCAAAATTAATTGCTCAAAGGATTGGATGAATAGGCATGTACTTTTTTTCATAGAGTAGCTAGATCAATGATTGGCCCATTTTCCCTCAGCTTATAGAATTTAAAAAGGAGAACAGAATGATAGTTATTAATCTCACTGAAAGTGAGTAGTTCAAAGATTATGAAAGACTAAAGGTAACATCAATTTAAAAAGAAAACTATTAAAGGTATTTGTCATAGAGCCAAACAAACTCAGATCACATCATAAGATCTTAAAGACACTGATCAATGGAAAATCAAGCTAAAAGTCTTCTTGATATGAAAGGAAAAAGTTTATGTTGAACATCTGAGACTTAAAAAGTGGTTAGAGTGCTTGACTCTCAATAGGTACCTGCTAAAGGGACAAATTATCTTGAAGCATATATTTTATCTATTGAAATTATTTATTCCAGAACATAAGAGACGTTTTATAGCTCTGACTAGAGAATAGTTTACTCATTACCTGTCCATTTTGTGTATATTTATTCCTTTTTCATAGTTCAGTTATATGCTTATAATCAAAGGTAAAAGCTATTGATTTATGGAAAATGAGAAATAATAGTTATTGTATTTTCTTAAGTAATCAGATTTCTGCTTCCTACCCTATAAAATTATTAAAACTGTGTTAGATATATTTTAATGGTCACTAACTTTTGAAAAACAATCCATTTCAATAACAGCTAAGAAATCAATGGGAACGTACGGTATTAGATTTAACTCGTGCATATGTTTCTAAGAAATTTACATGTTTTGTTTCTGTTCATTAAAAGAAGTCTCTGAACATCAACCTCAAATGCTTTTAATTTTTTTATTAGAACATCAACCATGTTAAAAGACTGATATATCAACTTATTTTGACTTAGGATACACTGGAAAGCTATACACTGCTTTCAGAAGCATTTGCCCAGTGGTCCCTTATGAAATTAAAAGAAGACACAGACTAATTTGGTGGGCAGTCACTTGGGATATACGATCATCCTCAAGCTACCAAAAAGTCACGGGAGAGACAGGTAATATGGTACCCAAAGAAATACCATCCACTAACATCTCCTAATGTCAGCTTATTTCATCATCATATTTACTACCCCCGTTAACTTGGACAGCAGAAAGGGAACTAGCATGACCTTTACTGGGGCTGTTTTTCTTCTCTTTCCTTTCCTGTTGAGAGGGTACTTCCCATACTGTCAGAAAGAAATGTTAAATATCATTTTGATATTGCAGTCTTTGCCCTGAAAAGGCTTCTCCATGGTGCTTGATACTACTGATCTTTTGCTATTGGAATCTGATGAACACCCACCTGTGTTCTACATGGACCTTCTTTTCTTGGATCCTCCATGGAAAAACTGAAAAATATTCTAGGATACTCTAAGCGGCGGTTCTGACTGGCTCTGTTTATCAAACAAAGAATAGTTCAAAACAATAAAATAGCTTAGTGCAGACAAAAGAAGTTGTTGAATCTTACACAATTCTGGAGCAGGAAAAACTTCAGACACCGATTCTTCAGTGGGGAACTGTGACTCCTCCTTTTATCTCTTCCAAATCCTCATGGTTCTGTTTGTTGAGTCTTAAAAAATGTAAAGTGAAACAAACTGACTATATATGCTGTAGCTGATCTAAATTATATTATTTTTAAGGAAGTGTCATGCTTATATCTCCACTAAAACTGTAATCATTAGGAATGAGGAATTCCTTATCCCTGGTCAGGGAGTCTGGTGTTCTGGGTTCTGTTAATTACAAGTTTTAACACTTTTGAACATTCTACTTGGGACTTCAGAATCTAATCTGTCAGAAAAGAATTAATTTTGATCCTTAGATCTCTAAGTTTCTTTCTTGATTAAACACTGTTTATTTGCTTCCACACAACCATTAATTCACTAAATATTTACTGAGCACTTACTATACACCAAGTATTCTTCTAACATCTAGGGATACAACAGTGGATAAAAGAGATACTTCTGCTCTAAAGAAGCATAAGTTGTAGTTGGAAAAAAATATCCTATTTATGTTTTTATAGTCAGTAACTTTTAAAAACACTGCCTTAAGCTCCATATGTGTAAAAGAAAGTTATTTTTCCATTTCCATTTTTATTTGCAAAGTATCTTCAATTTTTATCATAACTATGATAATAAAAATGTGAGATACAGCAATGTTTCAGAACCTCAGCATATTTGGTACCTCTCCTCCCTGCCCTATATATCAATTTGATACCTGTTTCTAAACTGTGTCATCCTAGCCCTGAAGTGTTTCTTCATCCTGAAACTAGTTACAGAACTTTAGTCTTGTACCATCACTGTTTATGACTTCAAACCTTTTTCATTTTTGCTGTTTTTAACCTCTACTAATCTAATAATGTTCCAATTGGTCTCCTTACCATCCCACACACTATAACTTGAAGAACATTCTTAATGTTTAATCTTAATTATGTTGTTCTTTAATTTAGAAAGCACTAGGCTTCTTAATTTCCTTCAAGACACAGCTTAAAATTCTTATGTTGGTAAAGAAAATTCACCCTATCTGGAAGTCACTGTGCTATCAGCATATCACATTATCTCTGTTGGAAGGCTAGAGTTCACTTTATGAATAAAAGAAGGAACAAAATGATATATTTACTTGATGAATCATATGTAGGAACTAGTGTAGAAGCAGTATTTCTTTTGGGGAATATGCTAGAAACATGGTTCTAAAAATTTTGTTGTCATAATCCCTTTAGATTCTTGAAACTTATTGAGAGCTTTGGATTATGTTGGTTATATCTATCAGTATTTAAAGTATTAGAAATTAAAACCTAGTACATTTAAATATTTAGTTATTAAATCATTTAAAAATGACAATAATAAATCCATTACATATCAATGTAAATGACATTATTATTTATTTAGCTATATTTCCCTAACAAATAATAAAGAAGACTGACATTGTTTTACATTTTTTTTCAGAGCTCTAAATGTCTGGCTTAATAAATGACACCTAAATTTTCGTATCTGTTCTACATTTAATCCTTCATGATACATTGTTTTGGCTGAAGATTGTTAAAAAACTCTGGTCATAAAGATATGTAGTTGGAAAAGAGAGGAGTATTCTATCCTTTTTCAGGTAATCAAGAATATTCCTTTTTAATACTTCATTAAAACTCAATTATTAGTAAGTTCTTACAGATTAGTGGTACCATGGAATCTAAAACCGTTGTTTATAAACTTTTTGTATAAAAGTGAGTCTCAAAGAACGCCAACATTATTATGAAACTCATTTTTACATGATGAACTTCCTGAAAGAGCCTTGAGAACCACTACGTAGGAAACAAGAAATAAACTCTTGCATCCATAATATTGATTTGATACTACAGACTCAGTTTCAGAAAAAGTCCTACTTCCTCCACTTACATGCTATATGAGCTACAGTGGCTTATGATACCTATCTAGGCAAGATTTTCTCCCTCTAAAATAGGGATTATAATAATAATATTAATTTTAAAATATTTTATGATATTTAAATGATGAAGTCATTCATATAAAATGTGTGACACAGTGCTTGGTCTATTGAAGAGTCTCAGTAAATGTGACCTATTATCATTACTAGTGGGTTCATAATATGGGACAGAAGTCAAAAATCTACAAATGATTAAAAATTAGTAAGAATGTAAGTTAAACAAGCTTATGTGTATGATCTATATTTTTGGAAGAAGTTTTCAGCCTATTTGGCCAAGAACTCTGAGCTCCAGGGCATATTTGGGATAAATAAAGCTTCCAGAGCATCCATATGGCCCAGAGTAGGACTGAATTATCACAATAAAAAAGGCTCAGTGAAATAAAAGTATCAGGATGCCTACAAAGAAGATTCTGCCACAAGTAGAAACAAAACAAAGCAAAACATGTTTATGCAGTTATAAGAGGAACTAACCAAGAGAATGAAAAAAAAACCTCAACTGAACCAATCACAACAGAATTGAGTTGGACAGTGTTTGCCTTATTTGAGAAAAACATTTTTCTATCCTTTCATTACTGCATCCAGTATATAGTCCCATGTGATTAACAAAATCATCTTGAAACACTAGCATGCCTTGGCCACAGATGAAAAATTAAATGGCAAATTTAAATTCCCGCCCCCTCATCTAAGAGAGAATGTTGTTGCACTTGGATTCCAGGCTGTCTAATCAGGCAGCACATTTCCTATCATGTCTAACACCTGGCTGACTCCCGTGTGCCAACTGTGCCCAGTGCAATGATATGTCTGGAAGTAATTATTTCTATCACCCACATAAGGGCAGTATGAGACTCATCACATGCTTACTTTGTACACAGACTTCATTTTTCATTTTAAATGTGTGAGTTCGCCAATGTAGACTCACCTGAGTCCCTAAAAGAGAAATTTCCCTTCAAATTGCAATTGTAATGAGAAGTATCAGATAAGGAAAGTACCCTCACCAGTCATTCAATGCTCCCTAGAAAGCAAATATACATACATAACTTTGATACTGACATTTTTTTCTAAGTGAATTAAGATCAAGAACAGCTGTCTTCGTGCCACAATGATTTGCCATATTTATGTGTTTTGAAATGACATTTAGAATGTCCTGTGAACAAGAAGCCACCCATGACATTGGTCTATGATTAATATGATCAAATTTTGGTGGATGTGTGAATTTTCTCTTTCTTTCTCCAGTCTGTACATTATAGAAAGATAATGGATAAAATAAGATTTTTGGAATCAATATAATTGTACAAACTTAAATCCTTCACATTGATATTATAATGTTCAAATACTTTTCCTTTTGCTAAACCTTTGTGCTACAGACATTGATTAAATCATCTCTTTCAAGACCCTTGCGTATTTAGATTACAGTATCTTTGGAGCCTTGTTCTGGCATTCAATCAATGCATGCAAGAGAATATGTTGTATCATATTTAGCAGACTAAGCTCTCTGAGGAAAGGATTAGTGAATAGTTACTGAGTACATTTTAAAGGCAGATTTTCTCTGTAATATCCATGTCTATTCTTAGAACATATAACTGGGTATGTTCAAAATACAGATGCAAAAAGGAGAGATGCCCTAAATAAAGTGTATTCATCTGAGCTGCATATTTTGAAAGACCCGATTCTTCTCTGCTTTCACATTTTATTTTTATATTTTAATTGGAGCTTTGCATAATTTAAAAGTGAGATGATAATCAATACAAAGATCAATTCAGCACTAAATCTATGCATGAGATCACTAAGGTTTTCTTGGCAAAACTCTGCGTATAACTAGTTCAGTGTCTCCAATTAAGGTAATCTACTAAAATATCTTTTAATAATAATACATAAGGAAGTACAACTATATTATACAGAAGGAAAATCAGAGGAAGAACAATACAATCAAATACGAAATTAAAAAGTGATAATTTTATATAGTTATATTAAATCATATGTATACTGATAAATTGAAATTCCAGTAAATAAAATACAAGTCCCTTGTAGCCTCCTACCATATCCCATTTCTCACCTGGTGTTCTCTGAATCCTTCAGCTACAGAGCCACTCATCCAAAAACATTTTCACCTTGATTCATTTTTAAAGAAAGAAAGTGGCCTCCTGTTTGAGGCAGACATATAACAGGGGGAGGCCATTTTGACATTAGCTACTGTCTTCTCTGACCATTAGAATTCTTATATTCACTGTCAGAAGAAGGAATTCCATGATAACAAATGGCATCAGCTGACTTTCATCTCAAGAATCATATCTCAAGAAACTGAGATAGCATTCTAATTTGAAGTAGATGCCCCTTCTTTTCATATATTACACAGAAAAATATAATTAATGAAATTTCATGTTTCTATTTATAAAATCATGGTATACAAGGAGAATTTGCTTACTTATATTCTAATATTGTTGGACTTGCATACAAAAAATATAAGTTCAATGCATCAAAAAAATGTAATAGCTGTAGAAATGGAAATTAATTAGTGGTTTCCAGGGGCTAAATGGGATATGGTGGGAGGAAAGTGGATGTAGTAATTAAGGGGCAATAAGAGGGATTCTTGTTGTGTTGGAAGTACCGTACTTTATCTTGACTGGAGTGGTAGATGTAATACACATGTAATAAAAATGCATAGAGCTCAACCTACACACACATGTACAAACACAAATGAGTGCAAGCAAAACTGAGGCAATCTGAACAAGATCAGTGGATAGTATCAATGTCAATATCCTGCTAGTGAAATTCTGTAGTTTTGCAAGATGTTATTTCTGAAGGAAACCAGGGAAAGAGTCCACAGGATATCTGTGCATTATTTATTACTCCTACATACGAATCTACAATATCTCAAAATTAAAGTTTTTAAAAACTATATATATGTTCTGGTTTCTGGTCCAGGATGTAAAGAGCTTGGAAAAACTTCATCTTCACAACAAGAAAAGAGCTGAGTAAACTGAATATTAACCCCTCTTCTTAGATCCTTTTGAGAACAGAGATCTCATGGCAAACTGCTGTGCCACCCTCCCTCCCCAAACTGGAGAGATGGACAAGCAGATAGAGAATCACAACTTACCAGAGTAGAAGTCCAGGGGCAGAAAACATTGCTGGAGCCAGTACAGGGTTAAAAAAACTTAAATTGTAACTGATGAATTGCTGGGGGTCTATGTGGACAAGCTTGAGAATTATAATTTCAGGGGGGACCCAGTCATAGAGGGGCCCTACACTTTCCTAAAGTTTACTTTAAGGAATCCTATCACAATTAAGATCAATGAAAAAATGCCTTTATAATTCCAGCTGAGGGAAGATGAAAATAGCCATTTTGAAATACGCCCAGGACATTATGTTCTCCTTAACAGGGCCTGTCCACAAGGGAAGTATTTTACTAATTCTAACTGAAGGGGGTCTTACCAACCTGTTTGAAGGGAAATAAACAATTCTAGAATGCTGTAGTCTTCCATGTGGGGAAGGAAAATACCAGCTCTAGCTATGTCTGTCTTACTTGTAGGGGAAAATAAAATAAGACAAGGCTGAGAAGCACTTAGGAAGTAACAGTCCAGGGACAGAGACTCACTAAAAGAATAAGACATGACTACAAGACTACAGAACACTTCTCTTACCCATACGCCTTACCACCACCTCAATGACACTCCTGGATTTAAGAGGGGGGATACAATTGAACACTAAGCATCTCAGACATCATTTAATAAATCTCTAGGGAAATACAAAAACAAAAAAGACAACAAAAACAGTGACACCAGAGGTGCCTCTGACACTACAGCTACAAAAGACAGTGAACACAGCTTAACTCCTAGCCAGATAAATGCAAAACCTCACACTAAAGACCTTTACACCTCAGTTCATTTAACCTGCTACATCATGTCTGCCTTTCTACAAAAACTATAAGGCATATTAAGAGACAAAAAATACAGTGTGAAGAGACAAACTAATCATCAGAACTAGATTCAGGTATAAAAGTATTTTGGAATGATCAAACTGGGGATTTAAAACAACTATAAGTAATATGGAAAGGGCTCTAATAGAAAAAGCACACACACGAGAGAATACATGGGTAATGTAAGGAGAGAGATGAACATTCTAAGAAACAATTAAAAGGACATGGTAGAAATAAAAAACACTGCAACAGAAATTTCATGGCCTTATCAATAGACCGCGCATGACTGAGAAAAGCATCAGTAGGTTTGAAGAAATGTCAACAGAATGTCAAGAAATGCAAAGAAAAAAGTATGAAAAAATGGAACAAAATATCCAACAATCATGGGATAACCATGAAATGTGCACCATATGTTAATAGGAATACCAGAAGTAGAAGAAAGATTTAAAGGAACAGAGAAAATGTTTGAACTAATAATGGCAGAACATTTTCCAAAATTAATGATAGACACCAAACCAAAGATCCAGGAAGGTCAGTAAACATCAAGCAGGATAAAAAAAAAAAATCTATCCTTAGGCATACTACATTTAGAATATGTAGAAAATCCTGTAGAAAATCAAAGACTAGGAAAATTTTGAAAGAAGCTAGAGGAGGAAAAACATATATAATATTTAAGGGCAAGGATAAGAATTAAACTGTATGTCTCTTAAGAAACCATGTAAATAAGAAGGGAGTAGAGTGAAATATTTAAAGTGTTGAAAGAAAAAACTACCAACCTAGAAATCTGTATCCTGTGAAATCACCATTCAAAAATAAAAGAGCAATAAAAACTATCTCAGACCAACAAAAATTGAGGAAATTTGTCACCAGTAAACCTAGCTTGAAAGAAAAGTTAAAGAACTTCTTCACAGAGAAGGAAAATGATATAGATCAGAAACTTGAATCTACATAAAGAAAGGAGTTAGAAAAGAAATACATAAAGGCAAAATATAATATTTTTTCTTATTCTTAACTTATCTTGCAAATAACCATTTATTAAAATTAGTAATAGCAATTTTCAGTGATTATAACACATGAATAATTGTGAATGACAGTAATGGTCTAAGGAAGGAATTGGGAATACTCTGTTATTTACTTGCACTACATATGAAGCAGTATGATGAAAGTGGGTTTGGACTAGCTGTTAATGTATAATACAAATTTTAGGGGGATTATTAAAAATTAAAAAAATATAGTAGATATGCCAAGAAAGGAAAGAAAATGAAATCCTATAAAATGCACAGATACAGCCTCAATGAACACAGATGAAAAGATCCTCAAGAAAATACTAGCAAACCAAATTCAACAATACATTAAAAAGATCATACACTACTACCATATATAAAATAGATAAACAACAAGAACCTACTGTATAGCTCAGGGAACTATATTCAATTTCTTGTAATAACATATAATGGAAAAGAATCTGAAAAGAAAAATATATATGTATGTATATGTATAACTAAATTACTTTGCTATATACCTGAAACTAACATTATAAATCAATTACACTTCAATATTTTTTTTAAAATATCATACAACATAAGCAAGTGAGATTTATTCCAGGAATGAAAGGATGACCCACAAATCAATCAAAGTGGTACCACATAAAAAATCCATTTTAAAAATGTATAATTAAAAAAGAGGAGGCAGAAAAGAATGGAAAACACATAACAAAATAAAAGAAGTAAGAAAAAAATAAAATAAGTAAGAACAATGAATAGAAAACAGTAACAATTATGGCAGTAATAAATACAGTAGAATATTAATCACTTTATATGTCAATAGTTTAAATACACCAATTAAAAGACAGGTTGTCAGAGTAGATTAACAAAAAGAACCAACTATATGTTGTCTACAAGAAACCTACTTTAAAAATAAAGACACAGATAGTAAAGGGATGGAGAAGACAGATCATGCCAATACTAATCAAAAGACTTAGAGTAGCTATATTAATTTCAAGAGAAGCAGAATTCAGAGCAGGGGAAACTATCAGAGATAAAGAGGGATATTACATAATAATAAAGGGGTTGATTCTTCAAAAAGACATAATAATTTTTAAGGTATACGCATCTAGCAACAGTGTCCAAATATATGAGGTAAAACTGAAAATTGCAAGGAGAAAGAGGCAAATTTGGAGACAAATGCAGCAGCAAAAAATCCCCAAAACACAGTTGACCTTAACAGTGCCATTGATCCAGTTGCCACTTTAGAATACTTAATCTAAAACTAGCAAAGTATATATTCTTTTCAAGCTCACATGGAATATTTAATGAGAGAGACCACATTTTAGGCCATAAAAAAAACTTAAGAATGCTTCTAACAACTGAAAACATTTAATAGACTAGAAATAATGCAAAGTATGCTCGCAGATCACAATGGATTTAACTAGAAATCAACCCCAGAAAAAAATCTAAAAACAATAAAATAATTGGGGATTAATAACACATCAAAATAACACAAGGACAAAAAAGAAGTCTCAAGAGATGTCCAAAAATATTTAAATAAATGAAAACACAACTTATCAACATTTGTGGAGTGTAGAAAAAGCATTGTTTTGAGGGAAATTTGAATCATTGAATGCATATATTAGAAAATAACAAAGTTCTAAAATCAATAATCTAAGCTTCCAGCTAGGAAACTAGAAAAAGAAGAGCAAATTACATCCAATGTAAGCAGATAAAAATAAATAATAAAAATTAAAACATAAAGTAATGAAATTGAAAGCAGTATATAAACAGATAAAACAGACATAACCAAAAGTTGTTTTTCTGAAAACATTTACATTAAATTAAAAACCTTAAAACTACAAGCCATGCTAGGAATAAACAAGAAAAAACACAAATCACTAACATTAGAAATAAGTGAATGGTCATCATTACTGATTCCATGTATATTAAAAGGGTAATAAAGTAATATTATGGGCAACTCTATGCCCACAAATTTGATAACTTAGATGAAATGGACCAACTCCTTGAAAGACATGACTAAAACTCATACAAGGATAAATAAATAATCTGAATAGTCCTATACCCTTTAAAGACATCGAATCAACTACTAACAGCCTTCTAAACCTACCAAATACCAGGCACAAATTGTCTCACAGGTGAATTTTCCCAAATATTTACAGAAAAAATTATATAAATTTCCTACAGTCTCTTCTGGAAGACAGAATCAGAAGGAATATTTCTTAATTCATTCTTAGCCAGAATTATCTTGATATCAACACCAAAAAAGACATTACAAGAAAAGAATACTACAGAACAATATCTCTCATAAATATAGATGCAAAAATCCTTAAAAGCTGTTAACAAATTTAACAACAATGTATAAAAAGAATTGGACACCACATAGTAGAATTTATCCCACATATGCAAAGCTGGCTCAATATTTAAAAATAAATTCATGTAATCCAACAAATAAACAGCCAGAAGAAGGAAAATCACCTGATCATACAGCAATATGATTGGTGCAGAAAAAGCATTTGACAAAATCCAACACCCATTCATGACAAAAACTATCAGTAATCTAGGAATAGAGGAGAGCTTTCTCAGCTTGATGAAGAATATGTACAAAACACCTAAAGCCAGCATCTCACTGAACAGTAGAAACTAAAAGCTTTCCTGCTAAGATCAGGAATAAACCAAGTATGTCCCCTACACCACTGCATTTCAACATTGAAGTGGAAGTCCTAGCAAGTAAGACAAGAAAAAGAAATAAATCGAACACAGATTGGGAAGAAAGTAATAAAACTGTTTTTATTTACAGACGACATAATTTCTCTGTAGAAGATCACAAAGAAGGAACGTTTTAAAAACTTCCTAAAACTAAAAAGTGATCACATCAAGTTTGCAGACTATGGGTTAATTTAAAAAAGATAGTTGCTTTCTTATATACCAGCAATAAACAAATGGAATTTGAAATTAAAAACACAGTGCCATTTAAATTACCATCAAAATATGAACTACTTAGGTATAAATCTAAGAAAATATTTATAAGTTCTATAAAGGAAAACTATGAAATTCTGCTAAAAGAAATTTTAAAAATCTAAATAAATGGAAAGATACTCTGTACAGATGGATAGGATCAACACTGTCAAGATACGAGTTTTTCCCAACTTCATCTATAGTTTCAATATAATCTTAGTCAAAGTCCCAGTAATTTACGGGTATCAATAGGTTCTGAAGTTCATATGGATAGGCAAACAGCTCAGAGCAGTCAACAGCCAGTATTGAAGGGCAAGAACAAAGTCAGATGACTGACATTATCCAACTCCAAAATTTATTATACAGCAAAATAAACAAGAGAGTATGGCATTGGTGAAAGAATAGCCAAATAGATCAATGGAATGGAATAGAAAGCCTAGAAATAGATCCATCCAAATATAGCTAACTGATCATTAACAAAGGAGCAAAGGCAATTTGAGGGAGAAGGACAGTCTTTTCAACAAAAGGTGCTGAATCAACTTCCCTTGCCAAAAAATAAATCTAGTCATAGATTTTACAGAAGTTTTACATTTTACATTTCAGAAAAGTTAACTGAAAATGGATCACCGACCTAAATGTGCAACACAGAACTATGAAACTCTTAGAAGATAACACAGAAAATATCTAGATGACTTTGAGTTGATAAGATTTTAGATAGAACACTAAAAGCATGACTTATGAAAAAATGGTAAGTTGGACTTTATAAAACTGAAAACTTTTGCTCTGTGGAAGAAAATGAAAGCACAACTAACAGACTGGGAGAAAATCTTTATTAAACACATATCTGATAAATGACTGGTATCCAAAATATACAAAGAACTCTTAAACTCAGCAGTAAGAAAACAGTCCAATTAATAACTGGACAAAAGATGAACAGATACATTACCAAAAATACAGATGGCAAATAAACGTATGAAAAGATGCTCAGTATCATATGCCAAATTAAAACACCAATGATACATCACTATACACCTACTAGATTGGCTAAAACACTGACAGTACCAAATGCCAGTAAGAATAAGAAATATCAGGAACTTGCCTTCATTTCTAGTAGGAAGAGCCACTTTGGATGGCAGTTTGGCAGTTTCTTGCAAAGAATTACATTCCTTGGTGTTTACCCAAATGAGCTGAAAATATATGTATATACCAGAAGCAACATATGAGTGTCTATAGCAACTCTATTCAGAATTGCCCAAACTTGGAACTAACCAAATCCTTCACTATACGAATGGATAGACAAATAATGGTACATCCATACAATGGAGTATTATTTGGTGATAAAAAGAAATGAGCTATCAAGCTATGAAAAACATGCAAGAACCTTAAAAGCATATTGCTAAGTTTGAAAGAAGCCATTCTGAAAAGGTTATATACTATATGGTTCCTACTGTATGATATTCTAGAAAATGCAAAACAGAGACAGTAAAAAAAAAAGTCAGTGGTTGCTTGTGCTTTGGATGGAGGGAGGGATGAATAAATAGGTGGAGCATGGGGGGTTTGTAAACTACTCTGTATGGTAGTATAATGGTGAATGCGTGTCCCTAAACTTTGTCGAAATCCATAGATTGTGCAACACAAAGGGAATACACATCTCAGCTATGCACTTTAGTTAATAATAATGTGTCAAAATTGCCTCATCAATTTTAACAAAATGTACCACACTGATACAAGATGTTAATAATAGGGGAAACTACCTATGTGTGTGGAGTGGGGAATATTTGTGAATTCCCTGTACTTTCTGATGAATTTTTCTATAAATCTAATATGGCTCTAAAATACAAAGTCTATTTATAAAAAGTGTAGTAGGCTTAAATGTCACATTAATTAAGTTGTTAAAGGATTATACCCCAGCAAATACTTTCTTATATATTCCAGAGTTCTTTGTAACAGAATATGAGATCCTGAGGAAAACATTATTTTTTCATGTAACATCTTTATATACATAAACCGATTAAGCTTAACTATAAATCAAACTACTGCCAAAAAAGTAAAGACTTGATATTTACTATTGAGAATACAGAAGAAAAGGGCACAGTTTTTCAAAATATACATCACAATATTTAAAAATTATTACTATGATTTATGGTGAAACATTTTCTCAGAACATGTTGAGTTTGATAATTTTAAAAATTGGGAAAATGGAGTTACAAACATTACATATGGTGTAAAGAAAAGGATTTACAAACACATTTAGTCTCATAAAGTAAGATAGACATTTTTACCCCTAAATCATTCATGAAAATGCAGGGATCTGTTTTAAAGAAGCAGCAGGTAAAAGGGTATAGATTCAAGTCTAACACATTTTCTCACAAACTACTTAGTTTCTTTTCTATCTTTTGTGGGCCAAGAGAGATGCCATTTACTAAGAATTTAATTTATTCAAGTCTGTAATGCTAATTAATTTAATATGATTGTTTCACTATCACAAAAATGTTGAAACATAAATTTAGTTCTTTCCTTTTAAGGAGATGAAAAAGTTTAGTGAATTTGTGAGTCAGAAATTTGATTCTAATTTATTTGACTCCTAAGAGGTTATATTTAACCATTATTCCCTGCCTTGTTAGTAATTTATTTATTTAACTAATAACGACTAATCTTAGATGATTTATGTCTAAGAAATTATAGTTTTGGAATTTGCCATGGGTTTAATTTTTTTGTACAAATCTAAAAGTCAATGAAGCTCTAAATCAGATTAGAAGATTCTAAAAACAACCACTATATATAAATAAAAATAACAAGATTTACAAGAAACTTGGTTTTGTATTGTTAATCTTATTACAGATATAAAATTGGGTCTGTAACTTTACCATACACAAAAATCAATTGCAGGTGGATTAAGGTTTTAGATACTGAATTTTTTTTAATGTCAACTTTTAGAAGAATATAAAGCAAATATATCTAATTTTTGTACTTATTCTAGTCTTAAGACTATTGTCTAATTATCTATTGTTATACGACAAAGTACTCTGAATCATAGTGATTTAAAATAGCAATTTATTATTATCTCTCACAGTTGGGCAGTTCTCACTTGGGGTCTCATATCGTTATAGTGGACGGGCAGATAGAGCACAGGTTGAAGTTTTCTGAAGGCTTGACTTGGCTGGACACCTACGATGGCTCACTGACCGGAACAGCAGCCAATTCTGACCTTGGTAGGAAGTTCAGTAGAAGCTGTCTCCCAGAGTGCCTAGTGCCTCAGAGCCTAGTGGCTAGGACCTGAAAGTGTGTATCCCAAGTAGGAATGTTCCAAGAGACTCATTCTGTGTCCTAGCCACAGAAGTTCTAGATTGCCACTTCTGCTCAGAAAGTCACTAAAGCTAGCCTAGATTAAAGGACAGGGGAATTATATTCCACCTCTTGACAGGAGAAAGATGGGATCACGTTAACAGACGAGTACATGGAATAAGACTTCTTGTCATGCTCATTGGAAAATGCAATATGCAACAGACAGAGAAGAGCCCTTAACTTAGGTAAAATAAATACACTAACCATAAAATAAAAAATACAACCAACCACATTAAAATGAAAATTTTATGTTCATTATGGTACAATCAGATTGGAAAATAATTGGTTATTATCTTGAAAATGTGAACTTTCCCACATACCTACCCTGCAACTCAGCAATTCTTTACTAAAGTATATAAACTTTCAAAAGATACTTGCATATTATTAACTAGGACATGTGTCCAAGAAATTAAAAAGGAACCTTTTTCATAATTGCAAAAACTTTGGGAAAAACTGAACGCCAGCTATTAAAAATGGACAAATGATTTGTGATACATTCATTCACACAATGAAATGCTATAGTGGAATGGAGGAACAGTCACATTATTATAGTATTAAAAAAAAAAATGAAGTTAGTCCCAGAAGACTACATAGTATAATCTCAATTAGAAAAGTTCAAAAACAAGCAAAATTAAGGAAAATCTTGCTAAAACCTTTAATAAAATTGTAGTGTAAAAATTTTAAAATAAAAATCATTATAAAAAGTCAATGATAAACAAAATAGCAAAGATTTAAATACAAAAAATCATATTATGCAGTAGCATATCTAGCCATACTAAAACCTAAAGCAAAGAAGAATCTTTAAACTGGTAAATTATATCCTAAATTGGTAAATCTCACCTCTTCCTTTTAAAACACAATTCAGTAGTATCAAGCAAATTTTAAACTGTGCATTAACTTTTGATACAGCAAACTTGTTCCTAGGAGTCTATCATAAAAAAAAGTTTGCTTATGTACACAAAGGTAGATGTACACTGACATTGTCAACATATGTAGAAATAAGGAAAGGAGGCCAGAGAACAAATGAAAAGGTTTGGAAACATTTCCTTTGATCTGATTCACCGTATTTGGAGAGAAGTTTATGTTGATAACATTTACTTCAACAGCAAAGAATGTTTTGTTTCTTCTTGCTCAATTGTTACGTTACACTTCGAACGAAAAGGGGAAAGACAATACCTCTTACTTCTTTCCAGACCATCAAAGCTTCAACAAAGTCTAAGCACTCATAGGTGTAGATCTGGGGTTGGCCAGCTGTTCCCTGCATGTGGATACTTGTAATGGCTCCCTGGGTTCCCTCAACTGAAATATAACACACTTAAGAAAATGCTGTCAGATGAATGTGGCACTTGCCCTGTCACATATGTCTCCAGCCATCTGGAATGTAATATAACCACATCCTTGACTCAATATTTCACTTACTCCAGTTTTGCTGCAAGGAGCTTAAAAAATAAACACGCAAAAAGACTTTCCTAAAAAGCAGTACATATTTTCATTTGTGGAAACTACGAGATGCCATCAAAGATGTCATGACCCATAAAAAAATGTTTAAAATAACACTTTTATCTTAATAACACTAAATATATAAGTAATAGTTGTGATGTTTCCCAGAGAGTAGATACTATATATTTTTCAAGGGTATTCTAGGCTCTGAAACAGGTTTTTATTATCTCTTTGCATAATTTTTCTTTATTTTCACTAAACATGTCTAAGTGTACTTCAGATAAACTTCTTGACTTCTCAAGAAAATATCAGTTTCTACCTATAAAAAGTACAGATATTAATTATTTTAACATTTCATAAAATATAATTTTTGAGGAAAGGGAGGGCTTATAGAGACAGAGATAATATGGAAGTTTACTAGTTCTAGCTTATGTAATTATATTTTTATTAGTCAAGTATTCAGTTAGGATATCAGCATTTATGTGCAAATTAAACAGTACAAATTTCTGATATACTCTTGTTATTTTTGTAGCACAGAGCATACTACATCATCTTACCACAGGAAAATTTAAGGGAAGTATAGCTTTACTTCTTTGAGCTTAAATAAGAAAAAAATAGATAACTGAAAACAAGATTAATTTATTGGTCACATTACTTGAAAAAATAAAAACCTCAAAATTATCCTAAAATGTCTTGCATTTGTAATGTACAAATTTCCCATTTCAAAAATAAATTCTGAAAATTATATTTCTGATTATGTGTTAATAAAACTTTTCTTTTGGTTCAAAGGAAACACTGGTAGCAGCATAAACATCTGGAGGTACAGCGGACATTATAATGAGGGGGATGCTGCTGCTACAGTTGTAGTTAAAACGGGTGCTTGTCAGCTTCATACTAATCAATTAGCAATAAATACCATGTATTATACCTCAAGGGACAAATATACTATTGTCTAGTATAGATACATACATGTAATATAAACTGTGTGCCTGTGCCTGAGACAAAAAAAAAAATACTGCCAATCACACCTACTATGTAGTTATACAATCTTGGCAGTAATATCATAACTGGAGAACAATATGTATTTTAAAAGTTACCTTCAGTGAAGCACTCCTACTTCCATCAGTTTTATCTCAACCAATCATCATATTCTGTGGATGGCTGTGCTGATATTAGAATCCTTTTTCTTTCTCTAGTCAAAATGTTTTATATATTTTTTGTCATTTTATTAATTTCCTGCTTTGGGAGTAATTTTGCTGTCAATTCATAAGAACTTTGAAATGTCATGAAACTTTTGGAAAGTATAGTACTAATAATTAAACTTTAACCAGAAGTACCTCTGATAGTATCATCTGAATGTGCAATTTCTTCATATAACGAAAATGAAGGCAAGGGGGAAAATCTGTAAAATGAATAGACTGCAAATATATAGACTATATAGTACATACTTAATATATGTCATAGTGGTAGCTTCTGTAACATACAAATATATTGGAAAATGAAATGCACAGGGACATGAAGCTATTAGGTAGTGCAGACTGTCATTTTTCATGTTAACAGAGTATTTTGTCAACCTTATCCAGCAAAAACTCTGATGTATAAAACAACATTGCTAACAGATCTGTCACCCTTTGTCCTTTCTTTTTACTTTGCATACACACCTCACAATTCTCTAAAGGGACATCTCACAATTCTCTAAAGGGCTTGTCTCCCCTTTTAGCCCTTCACAAAATCCCTGAGCTGCCTTTTTCATCTGGAGCCTCTGTGCACAACTGTGAATATAGCATCTTTCATCTCACCTGATAGGTGAGAGCTCCCCAAATCCCACGTAACTGTTAGAGGACTTGAGAAATGCTCTGTGAGAAGGAAATCATAAGAGCTCTGCTCTCAAGGGAAGTCACTGAAGAAAAAAATCAATCACGTGAATTAAGAGCTTTGGATGAATAAATAATTCATGTACACTAAATTAATTAACCAATTTCCAAGTCAGGCTTAGTATAGCATTCTCAAGTTAGCTAGCATTGCATCAATCGAAATATAATCATTCGGTTTTGCTTCACATGATTTTCAAATACAAAATGACTGTGCGATTGAAGGCTACCATTTAAGAGAATACAACAGCCAAAACTAGGTGGTTGGGCACTCACTTTCCAATGTACAAACCAAAGACTAAAACAAGTATTTCTTCAAAATACTGACCACTGTATTTAATAGTGTTGACATTTACATAAATGGATTGCAGTGTAGTTGTCGAACATATACTGGGATGATTCCATAATCCTGTTTTAATTAGATGGATGTTGTGAGCATAGAAAAATCACAAGCTGCACTCCCTGTGGTGATGCCATACTGGCAAGGAATCAATCACCACGGCTGTGGTTGCCATAGAAACTGATAGCTCCTGCACCACCATCTAAGTGGCAAATGATTGGTGGTGTACTCATAACACAGGGAGAGCAATGAGTTTTTCTATCCTGTCCAGCAGCTGTGCCAGAGAGTTAATTAAAAGGAGAGAACATGAAATAAATCTAAATCTGTGAAGAAATGAAATGTACAGTACAAATTGAATTCCCGTGTCGAACAGAAATTAATATGCAGCGCAAACCACAGAGCTGCCTGAGCAAGCAGCAGCTGGGAATCTTGGGAAATGTTGCCTCTGAGGCGGTTAGAGCTGAAATGTGGAGAGGGCACCTCCTTATCTTATTACCTAAACAAGCACTTTGTTCAGCCTTTGTGTTGACTGATGTATGCAAATTGCAGCCTCAAATGTTAAGAGTTCCCGTTTCTAAGCAGGCAGGACAAAGCTTAACTAAGATTTAATTAACAAACTGTTAGCAACTGCAGTTTATCAGCTGTGAACACAATGTAAGTAAATGTTTCTACTCCTGTACTAGAATTCACCAGATAACCTCTGTGAAAGTCAATATGTTTTTATTGATAAGCCACAAATCCAGAATTCATATTTCAAATATTGCAAGCTGAGGAGCAAGTACCTGAAATGCTTTTCCGAGAAATAAGAGAACCTCCATATGGAAATAAAGTTTATTTTCTTTTTTCCATAAAGCAAGCTACAACAGATCAGGCATGAAATATTTACTAGAGAGAACCATGACTTCTTGGTTCAGTCCACCCCCATTCTAGGATTTCAGTGTTATCCTTTGGAAAAGTTGGTGTTCCATCATCCTGTCTGTGTGAAGCCAACCACTCCCTTTGGACAAGTAGCACAACCCAGGGACCACACTATATATCTGTGTATATATCTGCCAAATATATGTGCTTATAGGAATGAGAGGAAAGAATAACATCTTAGGTCATGCAATTTACCCTTTTCCCCCAACCAGGAAAAAATCAGGTCACCAGGGAGTGAGCATGGATGACTATGGAAGAGCAAAACTGTTGGTAGAACTTGGGAGTTTATATCACTTACACATTCATATGCACTTAATGCCTAACTAATAAACTGCTAGAGTTGTTTTTTTTTTATCAAGATGCATTTTCATTTGGTGAGCCCTCTATTTCTAACAGAAATTGAACTGTTCATCTAAGGAGAATTTACACAATTCTTCCAATCACCCATTTTAAGTATATCCGCCAGTGTGATAAAACAAGAGAGCAAATATGTTTCCATATACTTGTTTATGATGATACAGTTGTATGACTCCAATTTTCCTAAGTAGTTAAGAACTCTTTGAAAAAATATATATGTCCCTACCATATGGAGCAAAGTTCTGAAGCAGCTTTTTTCAAGAGTAATTTTGTACACTTTCCAAACCATGAATAGGTTTCTGATGACTGGTAGAATTAATGCTATTGTAGGAGAAAGATATCAATTTTATATAAGGTGGGAGGAACAAATGAAAATATTATTGAAATAAAGGGGGGAGGAGTTTCCAATATTATTTGAACTGGACCATATTAGACTTTAAACAACATCAAGTTAATTATACAACATCTGTTACCATCTCTGAGTAGAATCACTAATAATCATTAGTAGGAAAACCATCTGATATCTTGATGGGATTGAGTATCTCAGTCCACGAAAAGATTTTTTTTAAAGTATGCAGTGTCAAGAAAAACAAATATGGTGTCACCGAATGTAAAAAATAACAAAGTTTATATAGTTAATGTTTAAGGCTAGAAATTTATACAGTAGATATATCTTTAAGTAGACATCTCAAAATGGATTTCAAAATTTTTTTCATGCCACTCAAAATATTCCTTTAAATTCATAGATGTAGTAAGTTTCAAGGTAAATGTATATTTTCAAATATTCTATATAGTTAGAACCTATTAGCTCTGACATTAGGGTCATATAATGGGATCTTATGGATCATGAAATATTAATCTCTGTGGTTAATAACACTATAGATAAAAATCTTGAATCCATATCCTTCTTCCCACTGTCATTATCCTGACTTATGTCCCTATAATCTCTGATTTGGATTCTTATTATTGTCACCTAACAGATCTCCTTGGAATGTCATTTTCATCTTTACGTGGGGAGAAAGGGATTGATATATATAGCCTGATAAAACTCTGTAGGTGTTTTGAGAATTGCTTGCTTTTCCTTTTACCCACTCTACTCAGTTGAGAACCAGGGCTCTAAAGGAGTTGTTCTCAAACCAGTGTATTTATCAAAATCAACTAGACAACTTGAAAGAGAGAGAGAGAGAAAGAGAGAGACAGAGTGCACAAGGGAGGGTAGACTCCCAGATTACTGTAGTGGTTCTGCATAGCACTGAGCATTTAAAATTTTAATAACTTTCACAAGTGAATCTGAAGTACAAAATCACGTTAGAAAAAGAGGCAAAAATTCAGCCCCAGCCAATTCTGACATCTACTGATCTTTCGACCATTTTTATTAATGACCACTTCATCTGGGGGAGAATTATGGTTAGGTTCCATAATTTGCATAAGCAATAATGACTATGTCACCCTCTTAGTCAATGTTTTTAACCATCTTGGTGAGACTGACTTCATGAGAATTACAATAAGCAAAGGAAATTTTCCTCAGAAAAATACACATATGCCTTTACATACAAAATTCGCAAAGAATTCACAAGATTTTACTGACTTCCCAGGATCATCCTTTATTAGCTGGCCTTATATTTTACATAGTTGGCCTTCTCAGAATTTCTTCTGATTTTCACTTTTCCATTATGTACTTGGTTAAATGTTAGCTATTATTGTCATTGTTATCATTATTTATTATAAGAAAGATCTTTTACATAAAGACTTAAGCTATAAATATCTTTAGAACTAAGTATCAGGGAAAAAAACCTTTGTTCCTCATGAAAAATAAATCATGCATTTGTAAAAGAATGTTAAAGTGCAACCACTTTATTCTGTTTCAAGTGAAGTCCCAAAGTGATATGTCATATATTAAATTAAAGTACAAGATCACTATGAACGACTGGCAAAATATATTTGTAGAAAACTTGTTCTGTAACTCTTAGCCTCCTCACCACAATAAGGATATAAGTTAGCTGGGAAGTAGGATGTTAAAGGATGATTCTTTGGAGAAAACTGGTTATGTGTGACCCCACCACATAAGCAGATTTCTTCCTCCACCTTCAATTAAAAATAGAAAACCTGTAAGAGGACCTCTTGGAGAAATTATCATGTTTCCCCTGAAATGTGGAAGCAAAAGTCAACTGATCTCCTACCAACCCTAGAAAGTCTCAAGGATAAGAGACTGGAAGGCTAATCTCTCTCACCATAGAACAACAGAGAGACGGCCATGTCAGGCCACATGTCAGAGCAGTGTGTATGAAAGTTTCCTGTGGACCAGATGTAGACAACATACAATAGAGAGCTGGTATGGGACTGTCTTGGAGACTGACCCAGAATATTGTCTAGACGGGCAAGGGGCAAGGTAACCCAGATATTTCTTAAATTAAATAATAAATATACTCACCATAATACATATATCCTTTCTGCAGTAATGCAAGAGTTTTGAAAGCCCACAAAATTTTCCACAAGAAAATGCATCATCTTGAAATCATATGAGACTCAGAGAGCTTGACACATAATTCCAGTTTAGTGAATAAATTCTTTGTCCTTCTCCCCTTTTGTATAGCATCCCTACCTCAACTGATCCCATAGCCAGATTCAGCTCTAATATCTGAGGGACTCACGTAACATCATATGTCTAAAGAGATATCTATGAATTAAAGTAAAAAAAAATTCTTAAATAAAATAAAATGCTCTGTTATTTTACCTGAAAAATATATTTTCCTAAATATCTGAGAGACCAGAGTTGAATTTAGACTTCTTAGCATCCTTTTAGTCCATTGCTAGAAATTTGCAACATACAGAGAGCCCACCATCAGTCTACTGATGTTCTGGGAAAGCCTGCAGCCCATCTTTCTCCTCTTTCTACTCTAGCTCCTTTCAGCACCACGAGGAATCTCACAAACTCAAGTACAGATACCGTAGACCAAATGTCTAACTTTCATCTACACTGCTACAAACAGGTGGCCCTTGGCCACTCCCTAATCCAAGGCAGGCTCACACCAGCAGAACAACCGTCTTAGGAGGGCAAACCTAGGAAGAGCCCTGCACAGACGATGGCATTTCAGGGTTGGCATTTCACAGGCAAAGCATGACATGGTCCTGTACACTTTAAGCATAGGGAGACTGCTAGTTCTTAAAAAGTGTCCTTTCTTGTTCTGGATAATCTCTCTGTCCCATGTAACAGGGCAAGACTAGGAGACAGTCAACAGAGGACTCTCTAAAGCATAGAATCCTGACTGAGTAAGAGCTCTCGTACCTGGGTCTAAGGGTAAAACTGTCTGAATAATCAGTGACCATTATCATTAGTTTGATGAAGAATAGAGACACATACACACACAAATACACACAAGGCAGAGAAATGGAACAAAAGCCAACCACGTCCATTTTTCCTACTCTATGGCGCTGGCCTATGATGGGTGCAAACTGGTAAGAGGAATAGCTATAATTTTGAGAAAGTTTGAAATATTGATCCTTTAAGCTTTTACATTACTTGATTAGACATTTAAATTACTGACTGGAGGACCTTTTTATCACCTGGTAGTGGTACAAAATTAATGAGACTTGTCCCAAATCCCATTTAGGGGAAGAGAAAGAAATTGCCCCACAAAAAAAAAAAATAAATAAAACAACATGTTGTATACAACTGAACTTAACAAGTTCCACTTATTCCATAAATTTATTACAATGTTGTTTCTGTGAACAATGAGAATTTTTTAGCTCATCATACCTTTCTGTTTTTTGCTTTTAGGGAATCTGTCAATTATGTATACTGGTTATTTACTACATGGGCTCTTCTGGCCTGTATATTGCCCTTTTCTCTGGTCTTATGTTTCCATTTATATTATTCTAATTCTAAGGTTGTTAATGTTTCTATTTTATTTTGTAGTGATGCATTTTCATAAACTGACCAAAATACTTTGGGATAGTCATATGTAAACATACATAATTATGTATATAATATATTTATTATTATAATATTTATAATTATATATAATATATATATATATATATTTTTTTTCTGAGTTGGCTAAACAATGCAAGATCAGACCAGACTGGAACCAGGGGAACTAGAGGGCCACCTGCATTGTCTAAAGCACCATTGAAAATTCAGGCTGATGTTACTATCTAAAGAGATCCCCTTTCACTTGTAGGTTGTATGTGACAGGTAAAATTGAAATTATAGTCAGTATTTTAATTTATTCATTACAAAATATTCATTGAGTGCTTATTCTGTATCAGTCACAGCATGTTAGCAAAATGCACCTGGCCTCTCCACCACTGACTGAGAAAGATAGTGGCAATGGTCTTTTATAGGCTTGTTATCTGTGCACTGCACTGGAACCATGCTCAGAAGGACCTTACATTTGGTTTGATGTTTATCCTGTTGCTGTCATGGAATCCTAACCATTTTTGAACATGAAGCATTTTCATTTTGTACTGGTCCCGGACAGTGGCTGTATATCCTAAATCTTTGCCAATCTACAGATTCACCCTAACACTCCTATGTCTCATGTGGATCTGGCAATCAGTTTTTTTTATGTCTGTGAATGGATTGTGACTTCTTTGTTAAGACAATGCTGGCCCATTAGCATGTCCTACCAAGAATAAAAAAGAACAGTTTGAAAATGTACACAAATACTCTCCTATGTCAGCAAGACTCCAGAGCAACTTATTTAAATGATTAATTTATACTGTGCTTATGTTTGAGAACAAGACTCATGGGAAAAAGAATTGTGTAAATTGAAGAAACTGTGAAGTCTGTTCTTAGTCGTCTGCAGAGATGACACTGTGTATTGTTATTATCCTGTTTTGACTTCTGCTGGGTGGTGCTCTCTAGCTATAACCTTGAGCACAGAAACTCGAAAACTTAGGGGACACGAAACCCTCCTTCACAAGTTCTCCTATTCAGATTTGTTTGTTTGCTTATTTCTTTATTTGTTATTCAGTTTTAACTAACACATACTGGGCAGCCAGAAAACTTTTAGTCTTGTTACCTGTTGATGATTCCTTCTTGGTGGGGCCTGGCATTTATCTTTGCATCCTAAGTACCTGCTGTAGGCAAAGCCTGTAACACAGAGATTATTTACTGAGTGAATGAAATAACCTCATGTTCAGGATTCAGATGCATGCTTTACATGTGCCATTTTATGGAATTAGACAAGATTATTTCATCCCACTCTGTAAGTTTTTATAAAATCCAGAAATCTATATTTGATCCTTGTAATGCTCTCTTTGATGTCTTTGCAATGGGTATTTTCTTAGTGATGCAATTTTAGTATATCAAGGCCCTTGAGGTACTTCAGAAACTGCTCCTTCTGTATGGAGTTCCAGACATCCATTTTAGACTGCTGTGTCATGTTAAAATGTTCACTTAAAACTGTCCCAGGTTGAGTTCTCTGGAAGAATAGATGAGATGGAGATTTGGGAGGGAGATGTTTATAGGGGATCAACACTTGTGAAGGGCACGGGAAGACGTGGGACTGATAAGAAGAAGTCAAACTGAAATGTGTCTCGGCCAACCCTACAGAGAGCTCAGGAGAGAGTCTCATGTCTGGTTGAAATAGCAGGGCCTGTATATCCTCACTTCAGTCAGTCACTGGAGGCAGGTTACCTTGGGTTGGGCTTGACCTTGAGCAAAGAGGTTTTTGCAGCTGAGGCAGACCCTGCAGTTGCGTATCTGAAGGTTATCTCCTGACTGCCCTCTGTATAGCTGGGGAGCAAGTTCTTCCTTGAAATGAGACCTGGGTAGTAAATCCCCATGTCTACCACAGATCCTCACCAAAATACCTCCTGGTCTCACTTCCTAGATTAAACAATCAGAATAATTAAATTCTGAAAAAATAAAATTCTATTTGTATAGTCAAGGGAGGTGTTCAAAACAAAATTAAAGCAACAGTTATATTCTGTAAAGCACTGCAAAAAAAGGTTTCACATTATATATCTTGATTCTAATTATGGGTCTTTAAAATATTATATTGTTTATTTACCAACCGTCTGAGTGAGGAATCTGTGAATAAAATATTATTGTATCACTGACAATATCATTATTCTCATGATCCTGGGTGGTTTCTGTTAGACCTTATAGACTCTAGATAATCTTTTCTGTATCTAAATACAACTGTTGTTGGCTTTGTTAGTCACAAGGAGATGTAATGTTTCATCATCAATTTTATTAGTATTTCTATTATTCTATTATTTTTTCTTAACCTACAAAGGGCATTGTTTGTTATCTGCTATAATTAATTTTTAAAATTGCTTATTTGAGTAACTTTTACACGAAATGTCCAAACACTTTAACAGAATTAACTTTTTTTTATAGCTATACCCCCAGTAGATAGAAAAGTTCCCAGTACAAGTTAGGAGGTAAACAAATTTTTAAGTGACTAAAAAAATGAGTAAGTGAATGAAAGAGTTGGCAACACCCTGGGAAATTCTGAAATAAAGACGTGAAATAAGCACAGAAATGACATTCCAGAACAAAACTGAACATTTAAAAAGCCTTAAATTCTCCAGCCCTCTAAACAGGGAAGACACCCAATAAATGAAGTTCATACAATGTTAATACACATGAAAAAGGCCAGTGTGTGTGCTGGGAGATATTAACCTTATGCTAGATATGATTAATTAACATGCCATTGTTTTAAGAACTAATGGCACAATCTAGGAGCTTTCTAATAAAAGCACAGAACTCCAAAAAAAGATAACGATTAGCATCATATTTCCTTTCATTAGTTTGATCATATCTGAGGTCAGCTGCTTTAGGATTTGACAAACAGGAATCAGTTTCTAGGATAGGAGAGTGATAATACAATGAGGGAGATTTAAAAACAGATTTCATCTGAAATATCATCTTCTTCAAAGAAAAGCCCTATAATATATATGTTGGCCCTATAATTCCAGAAGAAGTCCAAAGGAAATATAAGATTCAAATAAAATTCAGGTAAATCACTGTAGATAGGTTTTCATCCTAGGAATACACAATTTAAAAAATAAAACAATTTATGGGGATTATGATAGGAGTGTTCAGTAAGCTAGGATGAGATGCACTCACTAAAAGCAATGTTTTAAAAAGTTTTCCAGGCTTTTGAGAAGGCTTGTGATATAAGCCAACGAAAAGTAATCAGGTTTCAAACTGTTACTAACAATATAAGTTCAAAATACACATCTCTCTCTTTCTCTTCATAACCAGAAGGAAATACACTAAAAATATTAGAAATGGTATTACTTTTCTTCCTTTTTTATTATATTTTCCACAGTGGGTTTTTTTTGTTTGCTTGTTTGCTTTTTGGTTTTTATAATTAAGAAAAAAAGCTTATGTAGAAGTCAATTATTTCTATCTTTGCTCCCCTCTCCTCATGGAAAAACTAAAATTTATAACTTATTTCTTGACAAAAAAAGAAAATATGCTTGGGGATTTAACACTATGTACTAATTCAATGTTTCTATTGTCTACTATCTGAGTTTCCTAAAATAATTACTGATTTGAACATACTTGCTTTCAAAATGTTTTCAATGCAGCTAACTTAAATAAATGCAAGAAGGATAAGACCAAAATCATACAATAAAGGACAAAAGGGGGAAAAAAGCCAAGAAGTAAATAGGGTGAAAAAAAATAAAAAGCTTGAAAGGAAATATTATTATGCAAATTGCAGCAGTTGAACCAAAATGCCAGTGTAAGCTTCCTGATAGCTTGTGTGAAAAAGGCAACACATTATTCTAATTAATCATTTGGAAAGTATTAGCTTCTCACGAGGGACTGGACATACACTTTGAAATTTTTTTTTTTCATATTAACTAAGTCATTCATGTATTTAACAAAAGTTCATTGACCACATACCACACGGTAAGGAATTAAAATAGTAGCTTAGGCAGGGAAAAGAAGTATAGGCAATGCAATTGCAAGTGAGGGTGGGGTTATGGCAGATGAGGGAGAAAAATCCAGGCCTCATTAACTTTGACTCTGAAGTGCTGGTTTTTGTTGCACCAGTGTGCATGTTTATAAGACTTATGTTAAAAACTACTTGAAGTCTGCTTGATATACACTTCTTGATATTGAAGTTTATGTTGATGACATATCTAGTTATTATAAGGACTCTCTGATTAATGTCTGTCTTCCCCACTTTTCAACGTTCAGCCTTCTCTCCTCACACAACCTAACCTCTACAAAGTCGGCAGTTGCATATTGGCTCATGCTCTGTCTCTAGAGCATAGTGCAGCAACTTGTTCCCCAATAAGACTCAATAAATATTCCTTTAGGTATTGATAAATTGATTGAATAAATGACTACTATCTTCTCTCTAAGGCTCAGACTTCAGCATGATGTCTCTAGTTTATAGTTATAACTGCTGTTTCCTTTTAATAACATTGATTTTAATAACATCGATTTCCCTAACCACAGTCAGCTGGATACTAACATGCACAGGGCTTTTGAGGGGTATTTTCTACTGACTGCTCAAATTTAAAATTTGTACAGGCCATCTCTATATTGGTTAATGCAATTTCAAAACGAAGGCTGTATATTTTCACACACAAAAAAACTTCCCTCATAAGACCTCCCATTTTCATTATAATCTGCAGATTGAATCCTCTTTGATCCCTATGATCTCTAGATCTATACAAATGATACACATGTTTTAAGATGTCAGCATAAAATGTAAAAAATATACCTCAGTATGCACTCTTAGATTTCAAATATTTTCTGAGCATAGGAGTTCTTTAACAAAAGCAATCCAACAGGAAACTCTCATATCTAAAGCTTCAAGAGTGTCTCTCATTGAAAGGGTATAAGGAGAAAATATGTGATCTCTTATCCCTTATTCTCTTCTTTTTCTTCCTCTCTTCCCCTCACGCAACTTGATAGCCTTTGGTGTGTCTATTCAGAAATCTATGGCTTCTAAGAGTTAGAAAACCACTGTAGAATGTAAGTTTTAACAGTTAATGTTAAATGTTTCTTCTGGTTTGAAGGTTGTAGCAACATATCTGGCGTTAAAATCTGTCCCTCGTCCCTGGCACACTCCCTACCGAAGCCCAGCAGGTTCTAACTTAATTACTATTGTATTTAGAGATGTGTGTAAATAACTCATTTCAGATGTTAAAGAGAAGCAGTTTGGCTCAGAACGTTAAGCAATTGGGTGTCGATTCATGGGCTCAGGGTTTTCAAGTTGTCCTTTTGCTGACATGTTTGACATTGGGAAAAATCACTGCTTCTCTTACCTTGGCTTACTCATCAATGAAGTAGCACATAATTATGCTGATTAACCTCACTGTCACAGAGTATTCATTCTCTAGCAATGATAATGCACTATTCCTTTTAAGAAACCAATGAAAAATGTTCCAAGGAGCAGGTAAAATTGGTCACACTTGTAGCAAAATAATAATTTAAAGGAAACATACATGCTGAAGGGCTTTGTGTATACACTAAGAACAAAAACTGGCTAATTTAGGTAAGATTTCACAGTAAAAATAATTTTTAGTGAAAATGCATGAAGTAGCTTGAAATAGTTTTCATTTTATTGTAAATTGGAGAGATGGCCAGAGTTAGGGTGGGGCAGGAGGTGGGAGTAGCGGTTGAGATATGTGCTATAATTCTGACAAGTGTACACTGCTTGTAAGACCTTGAAAAGGAAGAGGATGTTTTCGATTTGTTATAAGTTTGATTAAGAGTCTTGCTAGTTCTGCCTGCTGGAATGCAAAAGTTCGTAAGAAAAAGTCTATCATGTTAAATCTTACATTAGGATGTTGTTTTTGACTACTAGTAAATTCAGCCCCTTAATTCTCTGCTGGAGAATGAATAGCTATCCCAGCTATAACAGAGGTCATCGTCGTCGTCATCATCATCATCATCACTACTAAGTAAAATGGCCATTCTTTATCTCATATTTAAGGCAATCACATTGCATGCCCTAAGCAACAGTTTAGTGCCTTGTGCTTAGTCATATGAACAACAATTTTAGATTAATAGCAGAATCTTCTTAAGAGAAGAACTTGAGCTTCATGAAAGGTCACTCTCTAATTCAGGGTGTTTTTCTTACATTTCAGTCACTTTGCATTCTCATCAATTCTCCCACTGAGTGGCTCAAATCATTTCACCAAATGATCTTTTCAGCTGAGGTGAGTCAACCATCTTTGGGAAATTCATTAAAATGGAGGCCACTAGGGCACCACTAGCTCAGTTGAAGTACTCCTCATCATACAGGCTCAAGGAGTTAATGTGCTTACTAAAGTGCTGGCAAAATAGTTTATTCACCCAAAAAAGTCTCTCCCCAAAACTCATTAAATCCTTTAACATGCTAGCAAAGCAGGGATTTAAAGATTTGACTCCTAATCCACTGGTTAAATTACAGATTGTTCAAAGTGACATTTTTTTACATTAAGAGCAAGGTCTTGGAAGACACTGATTAGAAGGGGAAAATACAAAATCTCAAAAGCAGCAGTGATGGATTAAAGTCTTGACCTCGGTCAACATCAGTCATTCTACACACATATGTGCTAGAATGAAGATGCAAAAGTAACCAAGACAGAGTGCTTGCCTTGAAGTAGTCCACAAGAAAGTGGGAAAGACACTAACCTTGGACAAGCAGCTCAATTTTCTTCTTCATAAAATGGAGAAAACAGTATACAGCACAAGTTACTATAGTGTAATGATGAAGAATGCAGGTGCTAGCTGGAGTCAGATAGTTCTGAACTTGAATCCAGATTCCACCCATATCTTGACTCAGTACGACTATGGGCAAGTTATTTAACTCACCTAAGCATGAGTTTCCTTGTCTTTAAATTGTGTGATAGCATTACTTAGCTGAAATGGTTGTTCTGTAAATTTGATTTGTTAATACACAAAGTACTTAACACTGTGCCAGACACACAGGAAGCTACCTAATCTTTTACACAGATGCTTACACTTAAACACACATTGATGTTTAGATATTTAAATCTTTAAGTCATGATGAAATAGTATTGTCCCTCTTGCACTTAACACACAGACAAACTATCAATGGTAATCACATGAACATACTTATAAAAGACATTTTGAAAGATAAAAATGTTATTAACATTCAAGATTTGCAGATACTGACTGGTACATATAAAATAGATAAACAAGTTTATACGGTGTAGCACAGGGAAATATATTCAGTATCTTGTAGTAGCTCGCAGTAAAAAAGAATATGAAAATGAATATATGTATGTTCATGTATGACTGAAGCATTGTGCTGTACATCAGAAATTGACACAACATAGTAAACTGACTACACCTCAATAAAAAAAAAGAAATAATAGTAATTACCAACTCTAAAAAAATGTTATATAAAATGAAACGTTCATAATATGGACAAAAAAGCGACAATATTTTAAAGGACACCAGTTACCTCAGTTAAGTATTTCAGTTAGCTTCTAAAGCCTTATGAACTGGAGGAAAAGCAAAGATTACCTGCCATTTCCCTACATGGCTGACACACAAGCTTCAATCTTGCACAAGATAATTACAATCATTTCCTCCCATAAAGCAGCATAGCAGTTTGTAAACAGGTCAATAATGAGCACTCATCTGACATACACATGGAATGGGAATACTCCTTATGACAGATAAACTCTAAGGTTCCTCCAGTAAGCCTCAGTTTCCCAGATCATGATGTCCACACCTTTGTCTAATCCCACACCCTTGAGTGTAGACAGGAATTGTGACTTGTTTCTGCCCCACAGAATATGGCAAAGGTGAAGAAATTATGAAGATATAGTTATGGCCCCAAATCAGGTGATTTTGAATTAATAAAAAAGAAGGTTACCTTGGGTGTGTGTGATAATTTTTTTTTGAGAGAGAGAGAGTTGGAAGCTCTCAAAAATGGGATTGGGGGCTCCTTGAGGTCAGAGACTCTCTCTCTACCTCTTGGCTTGAAGAAGTAAGCTACTATGGTGTAAGAGGCCCTATACAGAGCGTCCTGTAACAAGGGAACTGCAGGTAGCTTCTAGGAACTCAGAGCAGCCCAGTCAACAGCCAGATAAAAAGTGGGGCTCTTAGTCCTACAGCCACAAGGGGATGAATCCTGCCAAGAACCGAAGAGGGATTAGAAGCATATCTTTCCCCAGTTGAGCTCTTGATGAGGCTGCAGTGCCAGTCAATACATAGATTGCAGCCTGACAAGACCCTGAATCAGAGAACCAAGCTAAGCTGTGCCTTCTTTTCTGATACAGAAACTGTGAGATAACACATGTGTGTCGTTTTAAGCCACTGAGTTTGTAGCCTTTTTTATACAATATAGAAAACTAATATACTCTGTAGACAGAAAAGTTTTGACTTCAGGGCTCAGAAAGATGATACAAGAGTAAATGATGGTTTCTTCATGTACTGGTATCACTTTCTCCCTGTTGTAAGTAGGATTCTTTCTAGTATAGAATGGGAGATAAACCGTAATGAGTTTCACCTCTCTGTAATTTCCTGGATAAGGAAATTATCCACTTGAGATAAGGATCACTGGAGTAGTCAAGTGTTTTATTTGTATACTATTTACTAACTATATCATCGGGAAAAAATGCCACGAATTTTGGAGAAAGTGTCCTTTACTGGCTACTTTGGTTTTGAAGGAGGAAAAATTTTATTAATTTCTCCCTTAGGAAAAAAAGAGCAGAGAGAGAATTTCTAGATATCATCTTAAAATAATGAATGATTTCCTGTAGGTCTAGGGGAAGGACTATAGGAACATAATTGGAGTTTCAGATGGATCTAGGGGCCTAACTGGCCACACACCACATTGAACCATTTTTGAATCTGTAGAACACAGCGAAATACAACTACTTCTCTTGCAGTTCACATGTGGAAATTTTACCATTTACAAAAAATATAGACTCATGAGAAAATTAGAGATGAAAGGGAGCCTAAGGTTCCTTGAGCCTATTTCTTTCTTTTGCTGGTGAGAAAACTAAGGACAAGAGGTGGTAAATGACTGACTGCCTTATTGTCATTCAGCAAGTTATTACTGGAGCTGGGAATGGAACAAATATTTATATATACATGTATATAATAGGTATATATTTAATATACATATGATGTATGGACTAGATGAATTAAATATATTTGAAATAAATATATATATATTTAATTTTATATATTAATTTATATAATAAATCATTATATAAATAAATATATATATTTAATGCAAAAGGTACTTTTTTCAAAAATTGAAGAACAGTTGATTTACAAGTTTCAGATGCACAGCAAAGGGATTCAATCTCAAAAGGTACTTGAAACATTATTTAGCACAGGAGTTCAGTGCTCTGATTGGGAAAACTAAGGAGTTACAGGACAAAGCCCCTGTTCCCAGACATATAACAAAGAATTTTGCAAAATGAATCAGAAGCAATTCATTTGGGCTGCTGTTTCATTACTCCATTCTACTTCTTTCTGGTATTTCTAGTAGACAACACAAATATTCTCAGGAATTCAAGCATATTTAGACTCTTTTGCAGAAATTCTGATTTCTCCTGCTCCATCTATGAAATTCCTGTTGTATGAGGTCATCCTTTAGCTCATCAATATTCTTCCCCTCACCTGACAAATCAAAGCTTAACTGCCTCCCTATCCTTTCTAAACCTTTTGTCAAATCATTGTTTTTAATCTCTGATGGAATCACTCTAAAGTGTTAAAGGATTAATATCCTCCCAGAGATACATCCATTTTCAAAGCAATCATGAATATGCCATGTCTCAATTTCCTGAAATATGTCCAAATTAGAAATTTTACATTGTTGGGAAAGTGTTTCTGGAAAATGTATTAGAAGCTTTTGGACAACACCATTAAATGACTTAGAAATTCAGAGAGAGCTAGTTGCTAGGAAGTTACTTCAATAAATTGTAAGTAAACTAAGCACATGGTAATAACATCTTTTTCAAATGTCAATGTGTAAATAGGCACAGATACCTTCTGGACCCTTCTATTTTCAATGCAGAATCCAAACTAAATCTAAAGTGCTTAGCCTGGCCATGGAAGTTCCCAGAGTACATGTTGTTTAAAATGTTTTGTTGGTTCCCCCATATTTTTAATGATATTTTTTCCCTACCTGAACAACCCAGAGGCTGAGCAAACGCAACCCAAATCCTGTGGTTCTTTTTAAACTCAGCTCCATTCCCACCTTTCTCACTCTGCTTCTTCCCACCCCCTACTCAGTTGCCATGTTCAACAACACTTCAAAGGTGTGGCTGGCTTCATTTCTGGGCTTAGATTCTGTTTAAAGAAGAAGCTAAATTGGAATCAGTTTATCACCCTTGGCTAGGATTTTTAACAGAATTTAAAACTGGAGAGGAACCCCAGCCACATCTAAAATGATACCAAGTGTATCAGCTGGATGCTTGACTTCAAACAAAGCTATAACTCTGGATAAAGCTCACTTGTCACTGCTAGTGCTGCATCTTGAGCCCTCAGATGTACAGCTTCATGGACACCCAGGATATTTTCAGTATTTTTATTTTATTTTTCTTTGAAAAGGGAGAAATAAGGCTTATTTTACATATTTTTCTTTTATATGAAGTTGCTTCTATTAAAATTAAAGCAAACAGAGAGAAATAAGTACTGAAAGATACACAAGCACAAGAGACCCCCAAATCAATCTTCTCTCCTTTACTTTGAATCAGTTCAGCAGTGGTAGTACTGGGAGCATAAACCCTAACCGTGAAATAATCTTACAGGTTAGAAAAAGCACGAACCACCACAGAGCTCCTTCACCTACTTGGCTGTGGTACTGGTAACTGGATGCGGTTAGTTGAAAGCAGAACCATTGTTTTGAAAAAAACACAAGTCCTATTTTATATCTTCTTATTTTATGTCTGGTTTCAAGCTTTGCTTAACATGTATCTTATATTTAACAAAGGCGTCATATGCCCTACAATCAGTGGCTTCAATATAATACTTTGTCCTCTGTAAGTGCCATGATATGTTTTAATAGACTTTTCACTTAGATGAATGCTGAATGATAGACAAGGTGTTCTCCATAGGATAGGGCTGGAAAACTCCAAGCAAAGATAGTAGCATGAACAAAAGCACAATGAAATGAAATAATGGGGCGTTTTTGTGGAACTGTATGCATTTCAGAATGGCTGATGTGTAGGATGGAGGCAGAGGTGACCTACTAGGAAATAAGGCTAAGGAGCAGGGAGAAGGATCTTATTTCTCACTTCAGACTGGCTGACTGTGCAGAATGAATACAGGTAAGGGCAGCATATAGAAAAGAGACACTTAGGGACACGAGAGCAGTCTGAGGGCATAGCAGGCCAGAAGAAAATGCAGCTAAGAGAACAGAGAACAAAAAATTCAGGAGACACTTGAAGGCAAACCAAGTTGAAGGGATGATTGAAGAATACGATACAACAGACAGTTATGTCAGTATTCAGGGATATGAGAAAGTGAAACAAAGAGAGAAGCACTGAATAGGTAAAGTCTGCCATTTTAGGAAATTAAAGATAAAAACATGGAAATTATACCAGGATGATCCATTTATTTAGAGCGTAACACATGGAAGATTGGAAAGCTCCTCAAATACGCATTTGATAGACTACAGGGTTCAGTGGAAAGCCCATGGGTTTTGAAGCCTGACAACCCATGTTGATTTTCCATCTGTACCTCTGTTATCTGTGGGATGTTGGAAAGTTATTTAACCTCTCAAGCACTGGTTTTCAAGTGTATGAGTTAAATAACAATACCACTTACCCTACAGAACATTTTGACTATTAAGTACATTTATGTAAAGTATCTGGCACAATTTTTGGCACATATAGGATGTACAGTAAATGTTAATTTATCTTATTGTAGAAAATCTATTTGAGGTATGTTTGAATTCTGCAGAGCTTAAAAAAGGCTTTTGTAGTAAAACAAGATTCAACATGATGGGCAGTAATGTATAAATACCACAAAAGAAAAAAGACCCTGGGGCCGCATTAAGGGAAAAAACCAATGGTGGCCCAGCAGGATAGAATTTAGCAACATTACGTCTTAGGACCATCTTGAGAGAGACATGAGTAGAGAAACTGTCTCCTTGGTAATTAGGGCCTATGATCCTTCTAGACTGGGCATAAAAAATGTTTTTATGAGCTTATCGTTCTATCTTTATAACATGGTGCTATTTGAAAAACTACTTCCTGTTTAACCCAGTTATAACCAATTCCAGTAATGATTTTGGCCATCAAAATGTTGCACTAAAATGTTTTGTAATACATTTTGCAGAGCTTAATCTGTGAAAGTAATTAGTAAAACAGTTCTATTTTAATGCCATTCAATTAAATCTAGATCTCATTATTTGTGTTCCTATTATGTACTAAACACCATGTGGGGTGCTATGGATAAAGGATGCATAAGGTATATCATATTCCCTCAGAGATCTCACATTTTAGTTGCCTATCTCTATGCATGTGGATTTTTCTCATCAAGGATCCATGGACTATAGTAATTTTATATATCACTGAGGCTCATACTAGTGCAAAGGTAGGGTTTATAAAAATGAACAAAATGTCCTAGCCTTTTATGTTATTTTTTTCAAAATCAGCCAATGTCCTTTCCTACTGGAAGTTTATCTTGTCTTGAACTATATCTGAGTGTCAAAATAAGACAGAATGTCAACTTCTAGAATCAATACTTATTTTCAGGGCAAGAAATTATTTTACTTAGTCTCCAAACATTCTTAGTATTCTCCAAACTTTGTTTCAGCAATATAATATGGTCTTCAAAGGTAGGTATTATTTCTGCTCTACTTTTTCAAGTGCAGGGCTTGACTTTCCAAGGTATCTTACTAACCTTTACTCAGTAACTTCTCCAAGGCTAGTAGGTAGAGTGATAAAACTCTCTCTTACTTCTAAATGTATACTTTTTCTTCTGGCAATTACCCTTGACTTCTTATTTTTACTTTCATTTCCCACACCCAAATTGATGTCTAATGATGCTAATTACCAAATATTTCTTTATTTCCTTTCTTTTTTTAAATGTATTTTTTAAATTATTGAAGTATTTAAATACTTCTTGAATCTATATGTCTTCTATCTCTACCCTGTTTAACTCAGGTACTTATTTATCATTTAAATCATTGCAATAGCCTCCTAAACCAACTTTTCCTCCCTGATCCTGCTCTATTGGCAAAGTAACCATTCAAATAAGAAATTCTGGCCATGGAGTTCATTTACTAAAAAACTTCAGTGGAGCCTTACTGTCTACAAGATAAAATCAAGTCTCTTTGTATAGAATAAAACATCTTCAACAAACTGACCATAAACTGTTCCCTGCCTACATGTTTGCATTTCTTCATGGCACTCCCTGCTCTGCTGTCGCTGCAACACTGAAAAACTCCATGCCTGGTGCTATTTAACTCCTCTCTCTCTGTGAAAACTCAGTTTGAAATATTTATTCCTCATCTGCTATTTGCTGCACTTGACTACCTTCTACTCATACTTTGAGAATAAGTTCATGTGTCATTTCTTTCAGGAAGCATTCTCTGATAACCTTCCACCACATAGGGTCAAACCCTGTTCCTCTGAACCTGAAGAGCTCTCCGTGTATCATTTTATCACAGCACTTATTATTGAACTTACCTGCATAGATTCCGAGCTAATTCATGTCAAAAGCCATACGTCCTCAGTCTTTGTGTTATTATCTTAAGTTGCACCTAAAATATGATCATCAAATAAGTATTTCATGAAGCATACCATACCTTCTTTTCTAAAATATCTACAACATATTCACTATGGTTGCCATTTTCCTATGAACACATCTCTCCACTCAATCCTACCTAATAAATTTGACAACTTTAACCCTGAAACAAATGATATTTTATGAATGTTGGTGTTAGCTTTCCAGCTGGCTCAGACTTGGTCATTCATAACTACTCTGTTTCCTAGCCTTTAATTACTTTTATAATTTATTATTGAATTTTATTCCAGGGTTATCAGGTTTCTTTAGTAGCCCGTGGAGAGAGATTCAACAAAAGCCACTCAAAATCTAACTTAATTACAATCTCTGTCTTAATTACAGACACTCTATGCATTTTATTAACACCTTCAAAGAATTTTAAGTATATGAAAAAAGTAAAACTTACTTCTGTAATAATTACACTAATGTGATCCTGATAAATTAATCTATACTACCCTGGATCCTAATAGCTAAAATCTTTGTTGCAAAATAATCAGGGACCAGATGTTATGTGTTTTGCTATTGGTTTACCTCTTTTGAAATTGTTGCTGAAAATGAACTTAAGCACAAAAAGTTAGGAATAAATTCACAGTAAACAACTTTCTTAATTTCAACTACGTGTCAGCTCTCTAATAACAGACTATACCAGTTTTTTCTTATACCCCTAACAAATCTGTAATACAGAAAGACAGACAGTACCAATAAATACTGACTGTTTTTCTTTGGCAACACAGACTTTGATAATCTAAGTGGAAAGTAAACTTCATTTGAAATGCAATAATGCAGCTTCTACAAAAACTAATTAAAAATAAATTAAGGTAATCAATATTTGTGGTTAGATCTCATGGGAGATTTCATAAGTAAATGCACCTAAATTTAAGAGTGAGTATAAGAGAGGGACATCTGGAAAAAACTATCCCATACTGATTTCTAACATAAAATGAAAACATGTTTCAAAATATTCTTGTCTGCAACCTGCCTACTATCACCACTCCTATTCAACACAGTCTTAGAAGTTCTAGCTACAGCAATCAGGCAAGAGAGAGAAATAAAAGGGATCCAAATTGGAAAAGAAGAGGTAAGAGTGTCACTATATGCAGATGACATGATACTATATATAGAAAACCCTAAAAGGTCCACACAAAAACTACTAGAAATAATCGAAGAATTCAGCAAGGTAGCAGGTTACAAGATTAATGTTCAAAAATCAGTTGCATTTCTTTACACTAATGATGAATCAACAGGAAAAGAAAGTAAAGAAACAATCCCCTTTAAAATAGCACCCAAAGTAATAAAATACCTAGGAATAAATACAACCACTGAGGTGAAAGACTTATACATGCAGAACTATAAAACTTGATTAAAAAAATTGAAGAAGACTTTAAAAAATGGAAAGATATCCCATGCTCCTGGATTGGAAGAATCAATATTGTTAAAATGGTCATATTGCCTAAGGCAATCTACAGATTAAATGCAATCCCTATCAAATTACTCAGGACATATTTCACAGAACTAGAACAACTCATAAAAAATTTATATGGAACCACAAAAGACCTAGAATTGCCAAAAAATTACTAAAGAAAAAGAAAGAGGCTGGAGGACTAACTCCCAGACTTCAGACAATACTATAGAGCTACAGTAATCAAAACATCATGGTATTGGCACAAAAACAGATATATGGACCAATGGAACAGAATAGAGAGCCCAGAAATGAACCCACAAACTTTTGGTCAACTCATCTTCGACAAAGGAGCAATACAATGGAATAAAGACAGTTTCTTCAGCAAATGCTGTTTGGAAAACTGGACAGCAGCATGTAAATCAATGAAGCTAAAACACTCCCTTATCCCACACACAAAAATAAATTCAAAAAGGATCAAAGACTTAAACATAAGACAAGATACAATAAACCTCCTAGAAGAAAACATAGGCAAAACATTACCTCACATACATCTCAAAAATCTTCTCCTACGGTAGTCTACCCAAGAAATAGAAATAAAAGCAAGAATAAACAAATGGGACCTAATTAAACTTACAAGCTTCTGCACAGCAAAGGAAACCATAAGCAAAACAAAACAACCACCTACGGAATGCAAGAAAATTTTTGCAAAAGATGAAACTAACAAAGGCTTGATCTCCAGAATATATAAGCAGCTCATATGACTTAATAAGAAACAACCAAACAACCCAATACAAAAATGGGCAGAAGACCTAAACAAGCAGTTCTCCAAGGAAGACATACAAATGATCAAAAGGCACATGAAAAAATGCTCAATATCACTAATTATCAGAGAAATGCAAATCAAAACTACAGTGAGGTATCACCTAGCACCAGCCAGAACGGCCATCATTTAAAAGTCCACAAATGACAAATGCTGGAGAGGCTGTGGAGAAAAGGGAACCCTCCTATACAGCTGGTGGGAATGTAGTTTGGTGCAGCCACTGTGGAAAACAGTATGGAGATTCCTCAAAAGACTAGGAATAGACTTACCATATGACCCAGTCATCCTGCTCCTGGGCATATATCCAGAAAGAACTCTACTTCAGGATGACACCTGCACCCCAGTGTTCATAGCAGCACTATTTACAATGGCCAAGACATGGAAACAGCCTAAATGTCCATCAACAGATGACTGGATAAAGAAGATGTGGTATATTTATACAATGGAATACTATTCAGCCATAAAAACAACAACATAACGCCATTTGCAGCAACATGGATGCCCCTGGAGAATGTCATTCTAAGTGAAGGAAGCCAGAAAGAGAAAGAAAAGTACCATATGAGATCACTCATATGTGGAATTAAAAAAAAAAAAGAATATAAATACAAAACAGAAACAGACTCATAGACATAGAATACAAACTTGTGATTGACAGGGGGCAGGGGGGTGGGAAAGGACAGACTGAGAGTTTGAAATTTGTAGATACTGACAGGCATATGTAGAATAGATAAACAAGATTATACTTATAGCACAGGGAAATATATACAAGATCTTGTGGTAGCTCACAGGAAAAAAGAATGTGACAACAAATCTATGTATGTTCATATATAACTGAAAAATTGTGCTCTATGCTGGAAATTGACACAACATTTTAAACTAACTATAACTCAATAAAAAAATATTCTTGTATGCTAGACAAAAGCATAAACATGTTACAATATGACTCCTGTAACTTAGGGGATTTGGATTTTTTATGTCTACTATCTCCATTATCAAGTGGAACTGTCTTTTCATGTAAGATGGTCACAGACATCAGAAGTGGTATTTATTCATCAATTTTCCTGGCAATAAGTTATTTCAACTTAAAGCTCATCTGTCTGACCTAAGTTTTTAATCCAATCATTGCTGTGGGACAAAAATGTTAGGAATATACTACTAGTAACTTAATATTTTACAAGTATTCTCCCTCTCAAAAAGAATTTGATCAAAGAAGGTGCTTCTGAGTTAGACACTCAAGTTGAATAACAGTATTTAAAACTACTGGAAAGCAGGAAAAATTGAGCTGAAAATGTAATAGGTAATTATATTCACAGGGAGACAATGATTTTACCCCAACTTTGTGGCCTTCATCTATAGACCTAATTCTAAGTCACTGAGGAAAAATAATTCCCTGGCCGTATAACAACGTACATTCCAATAATGACATCAGTGAAGAGGAGAGAACAGTAAGGTAACACAAGCAAAAACTTACAAATAAACTGGTTGTCGCCAGAGGAGACAGAGGTTGAGGGGTGAGCAAAATAGGTGAAGGGGATTAAGAGGTACAAACTTCCAGTTATAAAATAAAAAAGTCTTGGAGATGTAATGTACAGCATAGGTAATATGGTGAATAATATTGCAACTTTGTATGGTGATGAATGGTTACTAGACAACAGGGTGGTCAATTTATAATGTATATAAACGTTGAATCATTATGTTGTATACATGAAATTAATATAATATATCAACTATACTTCAGTTAAAAATCATTGGACATGATGATGGTAAAAAAGAAAAGAGTCTAAGGAAAGAAACTTTGGGGGAAATTCTAGCCAGCTGTACACCGGAATAACAAATAAGCATCCTAGAAAACAATTCATACACAATTTTGACAGATGGATAAAACAGAATAAATAACCCGCAGACTAATGACAATGACAATGACAATTAATAGATGCCTTGCTTAGTTGAATCTCTGTGACTCGGGATTTGACACACCATATTCCACTGCTGTATAGTTATGGGACACTCATGTTTCTTTGGGTGGTATTGACAGCATGATGGGAAAATTCAGAAGATGATAGCTGCCCCTACTTTATTATTTATTAAAACTTACCACACATTTCAGTTAAGTAGGCTTATGCATCTGGACACAAGAAAAGGACTTGAAATCTCCAAAGGACACCTAAAACCAAATGGATAAAAACAAGTTGGAATGTGTATTAGGTTTGATTTTATATGGACTGACACATGAATAAACAAAAATTCAAACTAAGCTACATTTCTCATGTCCTTGGATTTACGAGACATACGTTGTGCTGTTGATAGTCTGTGCTAAAACACATATTTATTGAAGAAAATTTGTGTTTTACATAAAAAATTAGAAAATAGTAATCTCTTATAATCCACTCTCAACCAATAACTGATACTAACCACAGATTTCACAGCTCCCTCATTTCTTGGTAAGGGGACAGGAATAACTCTAAAGGATGTGTTTATACTGGTTCCTGAAGTGTTTCCAGTAGAATTAATTATCACCCACAGCTTCATAACAGATACTTATTTGACTATCCTCCTTTTACTCTTTTTACTCCTGCAATGGTGCTTCCTCATCTTTCAGATTAACTACGAACATCTGAAACCTTGTATCGAGATGTGAGTAATCCAAAACTAAGACAAATTAATACAGAAAATTTAAAAACTATATACTGTCTCTATGAGAAGATTAACAAAACTGATGTATGAATTGAAAGATGAATGAAAAGGATAGAAGCTATAAATATGAGTATCATGAATTTAAAAGAGGATGTTTCTATAAATATTACAGATATTAAAAAGATAATAATGCAATAACATAAAAAACTTTTGACGGAAAAGTTGTCATTTAGATGAAATGGATAATATCCTAGAAAAATAAACTTAATGAAATTAACACTTGAGTAAATAATCTGAATAGTCTTGTGTCTGTTAAAGTGATTGAGTACATATATAAAAACCTTCCTCCCCTAAAAAAACTAGCTTTGTATAGTTTCACCAATAAAATTTTACTAATTTATATTTTTTAAATTGTAAGTTTCAGAAAATACAAAAGTAATATCTTTCTAATAATAATAATAATAATAACAACAATAACAACAACAACATAAAAATCTGACTAGGGCATTTCCATAAAGAAAAATTACAGGTGAATCACTTCATAAACATTGTATAAAATATCTCATCCAAAATTCAATGAGATTTAAAAAGCATATAATGAGTAAACTGGATTTTCTCCAGGAATGCAAAGCTACCTTAGTATTTAAAAATCTATCAATGTAAATTACCCTATTAAGAATGTAAGGGGAAAAAATCAGTTATCTGAAGAGGCAGAAAAACAACGGCTTAGTTCTAGGATATGGCTTAGTCACACACATCCTGTGGAAGGCAGAATATGAGACATATGGACCCATGTTCCAAGGAGTTCTATTTCATTAAAAATCCCCTGCAAAATGAGTTATATAATTTTATGCTATGTATCCAATGTTTGTAACCTTCAGCAAGTTACGTCATCTCTTTTTTTCTTAGTAAAGTTGCAAACCACAAAATTTGCCACTCCCTGAACACATCATTTTAAGGATCCAAATTTCATAAAATATATGTTAAGACATTTAAAAATATATACTTGCTATATCTTTTTTCTGTATCTAATTTTTATTAAGGTCTTGATTATGATGCATAGAGATTAATGACACTGTACAAAATATGGTATCAGATAGTGCAATATTATTTGGAAAACAGTGATAGCTAGAGATATAATGGTTCAGTTCTTGAGTTCCATGAGAGCTTAAGGGTTCAATCAGGAAATTTAAATTCAGCCAATAAGAATCATCTTTATTAGTGTCTTAAATTTCTTCCTTTGCCAATTGGAAGCAAGCTAGAGGAAGATGACTAAAAATGAATCAGCATATGTAACATGCATTTTACAAAATCTGATTTGGTTCTCCTTTATATTTGACATAATAAATCCTAGGAGTATTGCAGTATTTTAAAATACTTATACATAATCCAAACAACTAGACTTCCTATAGGTATAGTTAGACTCTCAACAGGAAAGGATTTCAAGATTTCTTCTTTTGTTTTAAAACATGTGTATATGATAAAACTTATAAATATAATTAAGAAATCTGCATGTACTATTTGCAAGTCTTCTAAGTTCATAGCAGTGTAGGTGGGATAAAAAAGTAAACACAATATTCTCCACCAGACACTGTTATTTATCTCCTTGGTTTTCACAGTATTCTAGTCATATGTCTATAATAACATACATCTTCTATGATTTATTCATCTATTGACATGCCATCTCCCCCTTTAACCTGGGGATACTTTAGAGATACAGTGAATTAATGTTGTTGCTCTTAACTGCTCTTGACTATCTACTTAGTACAGAGTAAGTACCAACATACTTATTTTGAATGAACAAGTGAAGCAAGGATTTTTTTTTTTATATGTAAAAAATATTACACCAGATGTTCTCTCTTTTACAATGCAATGGGGCCAGTATTATGGTCTAATTCAAATGAGGTCTCCAAATAATTATTAAGTAAACTACATTTAATTAAAAATTACTGTGTCCTCCTCTTTTAACAAGAAGAGCAACAGAAACAAAACAAGAACTCTGGAAAAACTTTGTTTTCTTTTGTTTTTGGATTGTGTACCATCAAGAAAATTTTAAGAAGTTAAGCATTCAATAACCATATTTAAGTGAAACGGCCTAAATGTCCATCAACGGATGACTGGATAAAGAAGATGTGTTATATTTATACAATGGAATATGATTCAGCCATAAAAACTGACAACATAACGCCATTTGCAGCAACATGGATGCTCCTGGAAAATGTCATTCTAAGTGAAGTAAGCCAGAAAGAGAAAGAAAAATACCATATGAGATCGCTCATATGTGGAATCTAAAAAACAAAAACAAAAAAAGCATAAATACAAAACAGAAATAGACTCATAGACATAGAAATCAAATTTGTAGTTGCCAAGGGGGTGGAGGGTGGGAAGGGATAGACGGGATTTCAAAATTGTAGAATAGATAAACAAGATTATACTGTATAGCACAGGGAAATATACACAAGATCTTACGGTAGCTCACAGAGGAAAAAATGTGACAATGAATATATATATGTTCATGTATAACTGAAAAATTGTGCTCTACACTGGAATTTGACACAACATTGTAAAATGATTATAAATCAATAAAAATGTTAAAAAAGAAAAAAGAAAAAGAAAAAAAGCAAAAAAAATCATATTTAAGTAACTAATCTTGCAACTTGTTTCAATAACTCAAGCAGTGGAATAATAAATGTGTGGATTTGAGCTGAGGTTGTAGATACTTACCGCAAATATGGATGTATCTAAAAGGTAGGTGAGAACACAGACAAAACATACAGATGGGAAAGACTGAAAATTTGGGGGATATTGAGCAGAACAATTAAGAGGAGTAGACTGATTAAGTAATCAAATTGGAACAGTGAGTTGGGTCATTTTTGAATGCTATCATAGGAAATGACAAAGCCATAAAAATTTTGAGCTAGTGATACATATAAAGCTGAATTTAATAACATTAATATGGAGAATGTGTACAATTTGTACTGCATATAGAATCTGAGAGGAGAAAAAAGTTATTTAAATCTTAAGGTGGTTCTGAACTGATTTAAAATATGGATACTACAACAGTAATGAAGAAGTAGTAGATATGGGACAAAGAAAAATTGAGTAGGCATGGCCAAAGGGGAAAAAGAAAAGAGATGCTGTATCTATTTAACTATATTAAAACATTTGAGTAAAGCATTATAAGATGCTCCTTTTATGATTTAATACATAATTAAACCAAGGTGTATATTTTGGTATGATTATGATCTAGTCACTACTGCATATTATCTGTCAGAGTATTCAGTCATTTCTGTTTCCACTTGAGAGCTTTCCAATAAAAATATTTTTCAATATTTTACTATTAAGTACTCAGATATGTGGTAGACTTTGTATAAACTATTTGTTGTGGTCACCTATCACAATCTTTTCTTTACTTAGTTGCTATAAAGAACAAAACTTTTGGGAAAAAGGAAAGCCTTGACAGTCTTCTGGCTTTAGAATTATTCAACCTAGAAAATTACTCCTGGCATTCACCTACTTTGTAGTCTATTTCTGAAGTAATTCCCTAAAGATTTCTTTCCTTTCTGAACTCTGCACATACCATTTCATTTCCTGTCTTCCTATATGACAGGCAAAGCATCCTTTGCTTTTAAAAAGAGCTATTTAACACCATACTTCATCCAAAGATAGTGTGTGTATTTGTAGTGTGCTGCACACATAAGTAGGGGGGAAAGTCTGGAAAATCCTTGTATAAAGGAATCTGTTCCTCTAGTCTGCCTAACTTGTGCACTGGAAACTTACCATAAGTTTCAACTGGACCCAACATATCAGCAATTCATCCTCTCCCATTCTTATTTCTTACTGTCCCGTGAAGGAAAAGAAACAGATTGCTAAACACATAATACCCAATGAGACTTGGCTATTGGAAGTCGGCCTCCTGGATGAAGGGGTGATTGCTAAGGCAGCATGAGCTCTTCCCTTACCTGCTACACTGATTTTCCTTGACTCAGGAAATTTTAATGCTAACAAAAATGCTTTACTGATTATAGCTGAATCCTCTGTAAAAGTTTTATAAATACTATGTATGAATTAAGGAAACGTATGTAAAACAAACTTCCAATATTGTGGAGTTAATATTGGTGAAATCTCAAGCAGAAGAAAATCCTATCCTGACCCCAGTGAGACCTTCTGTCTTGTGTTATTTATCTATTTCTGTGTTGTTGCTTTAGTTTCTATGGCCCATCCTGAGCCACAATATGACCTGATCCGCACTAGAAGAACTATCTATGGGTATCATAGCACTTATAAATATTTTTGTGACTTATCACTTTCTGGCTATCATTCTGCAATGTTTGTACTGTATATACACAGTTTTCAACAAATGCATCTCTAAAATTTTAGCCATTTTTGTTGCAATTTTCCTATTTGACAGATCTTTATAACGCTTATAGATTCCTTCAGTGGCTTGTACTTCCTTCAGTGGCTGTTTTTTATTGTGCCACTTGACTTGTGATTTAAAAGTGGTTTTTTTTTTCCTGACCTTCACTGTCCTTTACTTATTTTTTGCAACAGTAGCAGATTTTTAGTAACATATCTGATCTCCTCATGGTAAAATAACTACTTAGATAATCAGTACTTTAAAAACTTCTTCCAGAGTGCAGAAATAATTGACTCTGATTATTCTGGTGTGCTGCTTTCTCTTCTAGATTATGAACTCTTTGAGAACAGGGTGTGGGTCCTTCCTTTATATCCCTGGCATAAATGCACTGCCTAGCAAGTAATAGGTATTCAGTAAAGATTTTTTGAGTCAATGAATTAATTTATTTCTAATAAATGTTATATGTTGTGAGTTTCATAATCATCCAACTAGAGGGGGAGAGTTGAGTCAGATAACCTTTTCGGATTTCTTTTTCTCCTTTTCTGATTCCATGATACCATGTGTAACATCTTAATCAATAATATGCATACAAATATTCTGTTTAGCTTGGTGCAAAATCATTGTAAACTGATTCAAAAGGTTCTGTCTTTCTGAATCATAAAGATTGTATTTTCACTTCAGAATGACCTTTTTTGGCAGCTATACACAGTTTTGGTTATGGTCTTAAATGTCTCCTAATGGCAAATCATAAGTTGTTATTTTTTCAGAAAATACAATCCTACTACAGTGACAGAATCATAAATATATTGCATTTACAGTTAAGAGTCTGAAGGTTTTAGTGTGAATGGACTCTAAAATAGCCACGGGTGACCAGTTTGATATTTAGAGTCTGTAGCATTTCCAAAGAGACGAATCTTTGTTTACTGACTGTCTGACAGTATTGCTTCTTCAGATGAAGTAAACATCATTTGTGGTTCAGCAGGAAGCACACACCACACACAGTGCCTAAGCAACTGCTTTTCAGTGATCACTGATTATAATTTATGTATTTTCAAGGTCAAAGAAAAGTCTGGTTAGGAGTATAGAGTAGATATCCAACTACATTCTCAGTAGAAAGATCTTTGAAAGCCTTTTCTAGCTTTGGCAGTGATGTACTATATGCTGTAGGCTTACCATGTCTCTTTAGCAGGTCATATATCTTCTTTTATGCTCAGCTGAGTAGAGCTAAATTAATTTCTAAATCTCATTGCCATATTATATGTCTCCAAAATTTGAGTATATGTGGATAATTTCTGGCTATTTTTAAAAAAGCCTTTCAGTTATACAACTTGGGAGGGAAGAAGAGGTAACTCTCTCTGCTTTATAACCCTGAAATCTTGGGGTGTAAATTAAAATTAAATCACATTATGTGTGTAAAAACTTTACACTCTAGAGAAAAAGATCTATTTTATATTTGTAGGAGTATGTAAAAGGAAAAAGATAAATAGAATAACAATAAATAATGCCTATTGAAAAATCAACTCTAGAAGAACAAGCAGCTTTTCTGTTTTAATGCAAACACCAAAATGGTATAAAACCATCTGACACGTATGAAATGAGGAAAGAATATACTAAAAGAAGAGCATTTGCTATTATTATTATTATTGTTGCTATTAAATTTCCTGCTTAATTTTTTTTTTTTTTTTTGGATAAAATGTAACCAGCAGTGTAAACTGAGTGAAGGATACACGGGATTTTTCTGTACTATTTTGCAACTTTCAGTGAATCCACAATTTTATCAGAATAAAAAGTTCCCCCCCAAAATCACATTTGTGGATATCAAAAGGCAAAATATAACATTTATTATATCATGTATTTTGCTTATTCATATTCTGACGAGTTTCTTAGTTTGCACTTTTTACATAGGGTAAAACTGAACTTTTTGGGAATTCACTGAACAAACATCAGGTATTTAACGTAAATTGGTAATGATGCTGAGTAAGTAAGTTAAAGTGATGTTTTTTCCTTCTTAACAATGGGAAAGACTCTAATATTAGTGGTCTACATTGAATAAAATTGTGAAAGAAAGAAAATGCTTTTCACAATTCCTCTAAAAATGAGAAAAATGAAGTATAAATTGAAACTTGTAAATATCTGAAGGAATTAATGGGGAGAAGTTCTCAGGAAAATCAGAAGCTATTGTGAAAGAGTGTATTCACTTAATGTTGGAGTCAGTTTGCTTGACAGATGGTTCAGATAAGCATGTTTAGAAAAATTACCCTTTATACATCTTCAAATTTATTTCACAGCCTTAATGTTTAAATTATAAAATAAGAAAAAAATTATTATATATTTAAATTCAAAGAGGTAGAAAAAAATGACAATGTAAAACTAAGAATAATAAAAGTTATGAGTTTATAAAGAGAAGGAAAATTAAATTCACAAATTTGAATGCAGAAACGCAGTATAATTAATAATTACAATCAATAAGATGTTCTTAAAGTAAACACACAGTTAAATGGCTAACTTACTAAAAAATATCAATCATTTTTTAAACAGACATGGTGGTTGTAAAGAACATTTGGAAAAATGACACGTGGAAATAGTAGAAAAACTCTGAAAAAGAATATTAGCTATTGGCGAGCTCATATATTAAGAAATAACAGAATATTGCGGTAGTTCAAAAACTTGGTCTTGTTGCACTAAAAAATTTTTACTGAAGTAAATAGAAAATCCAGTGACATATTTTTGAAAGAATTTAATATATGATAAAGTTGGCTTTATAAAGTGGTGAAAAGTTAGTTTACTAAAAAGAAAAAAAATGTATGTATCTATATATGTATATATTCTTGGGACAACTGGTTAGCCATGTGAGGGAAAAAAACCACATCTTTATCTCACTATGTATGCCAAAATATAAGCCAAGTGTATCAAAAATTTAAAGTAGTGGAACCATGAAAGTAGTTTAAAGAAAAAAAGGCTGTTTAATATTCTCAGAATGAAATTTCTGAAGTTATAAACAAACAATAAAATGGAGTAATACTGACTAGGTAAAAAATGAACACTCCTCTATAGCAAAATTGTTGAAAGACAAAGTCAAAAGGCCAAAGAAGAACTAGAAAAATAATTTGTAATATATCTTGCAGACAAAAAGCTCATATGCTGAAAAGAATATCTTTCATTATCTGATCCACAGTTTTTCTGACCAACATCAATTTCTAACACACTTACCCTTGCTCCCTCCTTTCTGACCCCACCTACTCCTTATTTTCCTTAAACAGTCCAAACAGTCTCTTATCTCAAGGCATTTGAATTGTAGTCATCCCTTGATATCTCCAGGGGAATGGTTCCAGGACACCATGCAGATATCTAAATCCATGATGCTCAAGTCCCTTACATAAATTGACATAGTACGAAGAATACAGCTGGCCTCCTTTCCACAGATGCTGAACCCATGGATAGAGGACCAACTGTACTGTTGCCTCCAACTGGAATGTGCTTCTTTCAGATATCCACATAGCAGGTACCCACATATCTTTAAGTTTCTGTTTGCATATCCCCTCCTCAGATAGTCTCCTGATTATTATAGCCACATTAGCACCCTTGTTTCCTTCTGTTATTTCTTTTCACAGCACTATTATGTGTATGTATCTATATATGTATAAATTTACTGCTTTAAATTAGTTTATATATGTATATATGTGTGGTCAGTCTTCCTATTCTCAAAGTTCTTGCAAATAGGAACATCATGCTTTTATTTATCATATTGGCTTAAAATTCTGGTAGCACACAGAGTTTTAGAAAATATGGGGAAACATAACATTTCTTAGGGAATGATGTTGAGCACTTTATCAAAATGCATTCTTTACCTTTCACTGAGAAATTACAGGTCTAAGAATTCATACAACTAATAGAATCACAGGTATATATAAATATATGTTGATTTTAGTATTATTAAGAATAATAATATAAAAGGAAACAATCAAAATGTCTACTTGGGGCCAACAGAACAAATGACTAAGCATCAAAAATGGTATCTCACACAGCACTTATAAATAATGAAGCAGATTCATAATTCTGTTAGCAAAAAAAAAAAGGCAAAACAAGGAATACAACATAAAATACAATATGTATAATTTGGTTCCATTTATGTAAGAAACCAATAAATGAAGTTGATAATTACCATATAGGGAGTGGAACAAGTTGTCTGGGGTAAGAGTAAGACCTAATTTTAAAAGACCCTACAGCACCCTAAGTTCATAGCAATGCAGGCCTTCTTCAAAAAAGAAGAACAATCTCAAATAAACAATCTAACTTACCATTTAAAAGAATAAGAAAAAGAAGAGCAAACAAAACCTAAAGTCAGCAGAAGGAAGGAAATAATAAACATCAGGGAGGAAATAAATAAAATGGAGATTAAAAAAAAAAAAAAACCAGAAAAACTCAATCAAACCAAGAGCTGGTTTTTTGGAAGAGTAATAAAAATTGACAAACCTCTGGCCAGGCTCACCAAGAAAAAAATAGAGAGAACATAAATAAATAAAATATGAAAGGAAAATGGAGAAATCATAACCAATACCACAGAAACACAAAATATCATAAGAGAATACTATGAACAACTATACAGAAACAAATTGGACAACCTAGAAGAAATGTAGAAATTCCTGGAAACATACAGTCCAGCAAGAAGAAAGAGACTGCTTGAACAGACTGATCACTAGAAATGAAGTAGAATTAGAAGAAAAAAAAAAAAACAAAACCAACTCCCTGCAAACAAAAGTCCAGGACCAGATGGCTTCACTGAGAAATTCTACCAAACATACAAAGAACTCACACTGGTCCTTCTCAAACTCTTCCAAAAGACTGAAAAAGAGGGAGAACTCCCAAACTGATTCTATGAAGCCAACAGCATATAAAAAAGATTATGCACCATGATTAAGTTGGATTCATCCCAGGGACACAAGGATGGTTCAACATATGCAAATCGATCAATGTGATACACCACATCCACAAGAGAAAGGACAAAAACCACATGATCATCTCGATACATGCAGAAAATGCATTTGATAAAATTCAACACCCATTTACGATAAAAACTCTTACCAAAGTGGGTATACAGGGAACATATCTTAACATAATAATAGCTATTTATGAGAAACCTACAGCCAGCATAATACTCAAAAATGAAAAACTGAAAACCCTCCCACTAAAATCTGGAAGAAGACAAGGATACCCACTCTTACCACTTCTATTCAACATAGTCTTGGAAGTCCTAGCCACAACAATCAGGCAAGCAAAAGAAATAAAAGGGACCCAAATAGGAACAAAAGAGGTAAAACTGTCATTATATGCAGATGACATGATACTATAAATAGAAAACCCTAAAGGCTCTGCAAAAAAACTACTAGAGCTAATAAAAGAATTTGGCAAGTTAGCAGGATACAAGATTAACATAACAAAATCAGTTGCATTTCTTTACAATAACAATTAATTAACAGGAAAAGAAAGTAAAGAAAAATCCCTTTTAAAACTGCATCCAAAACAATAAAGTACTTAGGAATAAATCTGACCAAGGAAGTGGAAGATTTATACATAGAGAACTACAAAACATTGATTAAGGAAATTAAAATAACTTAAAGAAATGGAAAGATATCCCATGTTCTTGGATTGGAAGAACTGATACTATTAAAATGGCCATACAGCCCAAGGCAACCTATAGATTTAATGCAACCCCTATCAAATTAACCAGGATATTTTTTAAAGAATGAGAACAAACAATCCTAAAATTTATATGGAACCACAAAAGACCCAGAATTTTCAAAGAAACATTGAAGAAAAAGAACAAAGCTGGAGGTATAACCCTCCCAGACTTTAGACGATACTGCAGAGCTACAGTATAAAAAAAAAAAAACAAACAAAACCAGCGTGGTATTGGCATAAAAACAGACATATGCATCAATGGAAAAGAACAGAGAGCCCAGAAATAAATCCATAAACATTTTGTTAATTAATCTTTGACAAAGGAGGCAAGAACATACAGTGGAGAAAAGACAGTCTCTTCAGCAAGTGGTGTTGGGGAAACAGGACAGCAGCATGTAAATCAATGAAGTTAGGACACTCCCTCACACCATACACAAAAATAAACTCAAAATGTTGCTTAAAGACTTATATATAAGACAGGACACAATGAATCTCCTAGAAGAAAACATAGGCAAAACATTTTCTGACATAAATCTTACCAACGTTCTCCTAGGGCAGTCTACCCAAACAATGGAAATAAAAGCAAAAATAAACAAATGGGACCTAATTAAACTCATAAGCTTTTGCACAGCAAAGGAAACCATAAGCAAAACAAAATGACAACCTACGGAAAGGGAGAAAATACTTGCAAATGATGTCACTGACAAAGGCTTAATTTCCAGAAGATATAAACAGCTCAAACAACTTAATAACAACAACAATAACAAAAAAAACCCCAACTCAAAAATGGGCAGAGGACCTAAAGAAGCAATTCTCCAATGAAGATATACAAATGGCCAATATGCACATTAAAAAATGCTCAATATCACTAATTATCAGAGAAATGCAAATCAAAACTACAATGAAGTGTCACCTCACACCAGTCAGAATCTCCATCATTAAAAAGTTCACAAATGATAAATGCTGGAGAGGGTGTGGAGAAAAGGGAATCCTCCTACACTGCTGGTGGGAATGTAGTTTCGTGCAGACATTATGGAAAACAGTATAGAGATTCCTCAAAAAACTAAAAATAGATTTACCATATGATCCAGCAATCCCATTTCTGGGTGTATACCTGGAAGGAACTCTAATTCAAAAAGATACATGTTCATAACAGCACTATATACAAAGCCAAGACATGGAACCAATCTAAATGTCCATTGACAGACGACTAGATAATGAAATTGTGCTATATTTTAATACAATGGAATACCACTCAGCCATAAAAAGAATAACATAATGCCATTTGCAGCAACATGGATGGCCATGGAGAATGTCATTCTAAGTGAAGTAAGCCAGAAAGAGAAAGAAAAATACCATATAATATCACTCATAAATCACTCACATGTGGAATCTAAAAAAAAAAAAAAAAAAAAAGGACACTATGAACTCATCTACAAAACAGAAACAGACTTGCAGACATAGTAAACAATCTTATGGTTACTGGGGAAAAGGGGTGAGAAGGGATACATTTGGGAGTTTGAGGTTTACAAATGCTAGCCACTATACATAAAAAGAGATTTAAAAAGTTTTATTCTATATAGCACAGGGAACTATGTTCAATATCTTGTAATAACCTTTAATTAAAAATATGAAAATGAATATATATATGTATATGCATGACTGTACACCAGAAATTGACACATTGTAATTGTACTTCAATAAAAAATTAAATAACAATAAAACAATCTTGAAAAAATTAAAAAAATAAAAGACCCTACTGTACCCTTTATTTTATCACTTTATGAGTCATTTAAACATCAACAACCACAACGAGAGAGACAGAAAAAGGATAGTAGGGTGCAAGCTAAGCTATGCAGTGATCAGGCTGGTGAAAGGGCAGAAGTTTGACAATAAAGAACCTCAGAGGTCATGATAAGATGTTTGTTTATGTAAAGGATGGGAAATCCCTGAAGGGACTGAGTTTGACAGAAACCTCCTAGCCAAATGTTGCAAAGTCAGAGTTTGAAACTAGTTTTGTCTAATTCTTCTCTACATTCCAAATAAGATTGTTTACAGGGGTTGAACAATATGATTTGAGAACTCTGTAAATAAACTAATTTACCTAACTTTACATAGGCATGCTATATTGGGTTTACCTGGTGCTATCATATATACAATGGACAGCAGATTTTCTGAGAAGTGAAATGAATCCTTTGCACTTAAATGTATAAAACAGATTATGTGCCTAAGTTACAGATATCTTTAAAAGTTAAGTACAATTATATAACCATTTTTTTCTCTCAGATGGGGAGTTATATTTATAACCTCTACAACTTGAACACAAGGAGGTATATATTTATACAATATATTCATTTCTGTTTCTAGTTTTATATATTAGGAACTTTGTCTAAAATGCGTTGTAATTGGTACTGCTGGTATTAACCTGAAGACTTCAATTTTTCTGTGTATGCTGAAAATATTATAAATATAAATGGAAAATGTGTGTTAACACAGTAACTGTTTAAAGGTGAATGAATGAATGAATGAATGGTTCCAAGATAGCTGTTATGGGAAATTCTAGTATTTTTCTTTGGGAAACTCTAGTGTTTCCTTTATTAAAATTAAGAAAGTAGTAGGTAGAGCTTCAAAGAAAACCATTAGCTTTTTCTTTTTTGAAGTAATTTAATTCTATTACTACATTTTATTATGTTACACGTTTACTGATTTTTGAATAAAGGTGATGCTATTAGATATTTTTTTCCAAAATTATTTCTCCATCAAAGATATTTTGAAATATCTTTGATGTTCATATACTTACAATTACTATTTGTCATCTTCCTAAAGTTACATTTAGATTATTAAAACACCTTTCTAGTGGGCATCTTTGCTTCTGATCCATTCAACTCATCTGAGCCAGCTAAAGCTCTATTTTATTTCTCTGCTAAAGTATCTGAAATGATGCCTTACTGTTCAAAGGGTAGTGTCTCAAATCTTTTGTCTGCCACATAAAACCTTTAAGATTGTGAGTTTCAGTATAAATGGGTTACCCTACATAAAAATAATTAGAGGAAAATAGTCCTAAGTTGTGGGATCTGAGTCCTGGAGCTAGATCTTGCCATTGAGAATGGGGCAAAAACTGAGGGAATGAACTAGAAGCAGGCATATAAGAAATTTAGACCAGAATGATAAACTTGTTATTCCTCTTCCTCCTAAAAAAATCAATAGACACCATGCCAGGCGTCAAAGTAGAAGCATGGAGGCAAAGTAGGAGTAGTTAATTAATATAAATTGTTTGTTAAGAAGGTAAGGATGGAGGCAACTTTCAATACATTTAATGGGATTCTTCCAATAGTTGAGTGGAGGGTTCCAATGGAAATTCAGAAATATTAGCAGATGGTCAGAGACAAAATCATTTTAAAAATAAATACTGTATTTCAGTAGCACTTAAAAGATTTGTATTTTATTTGCCTTTCTATATTTATATGCAATAAAATGATAGCTAATATTTATGTAAAAGTTAAGATATATTAGATGCTTTGCATGCATTATCATTTCCATTCTTAAAATAATAAATACTACAAGGTAAGAACTATTATTATCATTACCAGTTCATAAATTATAGAACAGAAAAAGTAAATGACATGCCAAAGATGACAGTAAATGACACTTAGGATTGGAAGCCAAGCTTTGCTGACACATACTCACAGAGTGTATGCTTTGGGCTACTCCACTGCTTTTCCCACCAGTAATTGTTGCATATTCCCAATGCTATACAGCTACAAATATATTGATAGAAAAAGAGAATCCTGAAAAACAATATATTGATTATCTATAGAGCTGCAGTTGCCCTTCTGAATAGGAACTGAGATTAGGTCTGTATTTTTCAGAAAATGTCCAACTCTCTTTGAGAAACGGTTTATATTGTGAACTCTCCTTTGCCCTCAGTCCAGCTGGTGCCCTAGGGTAGACATTTTCCTCCAGAGTATGCTGTTGGGCAGGCTGAATCATGCCCATTTAGTCCATTTCTCTGTGACTGGTCTCCTTAACACATGCTAATATTTTAACAATGATTTTTTATTGTTGTTGCTTGAGACACCTTAGCTATCTTACAGAGCAATCTATTTTAGGTAATGAACAATAAAGATGTTTACAAAGTAACTTTACATCTGGCTCTTAACTAAGGAAATCTGAAATACTAATTTTCATTTCAGTTTGTGATCACAAAACACTTAAAATAGAAAAAAAAGGTAGTTTAGTAATCTTCTTTTATTTGCTCTTATTTAATACTCTAATAGGAAATATTCTACTTATAATATTTAGGTCTTTGTGTTTTAAAGTTGTTTCCAGTGCTTACCTTATAGATGGGGAAATATTTTAGCTATAATTTATACTCCTTACAATTGCAATCCATTAAGATCCCAACCTAATCATTTCATTATACTAGATTATTTGGTTTTAGTCTGCTGAGCATTAATGCAGCTTTTAATGCCGTTGATTTTTATATGCTTATAATGAGCTGCTTTGTTTTACTACCCAAAATTATCTTTTTATTGATGTGCTGAGGTAGATACCTAAAATAGAAGATCATCAAAATAAAATGAGATTTTGTGATTCTAACTCATGTTTTGATTTCTTCAGTGATTTTGTTATCTCCCTCTCTGGCTGAAGGTGTTTTTGTAGATAAACAATTGGATTAATTCAGAAGCCTTAGCCTCACCTAAGCCTCACATATTACACATTCACAAGTCAATAGTGTCAACAAGGTACATTATAAGGACTCATTCTCTTTTAGGCAGCAAAGTATAATTTAAGAAAACACTAACTTAACCAAGAAATTCTGTTTCACAGATCAAAAAGACAACCGAATGAAAAAAGATATGTCAGTGAGGAAACATATTAGAAACTAAGAGCTGTGTAGAATTAAACCCCAAAATGAAAAGTTTGAAACTGGTCTAATGGGCCTTGAGGAACACTTTGGAAGAGAAAAGGAGATTTTTGAGAGAGGATAAAAGAAATGACTTGAGCGGCAGTGCACGATTTTATGTATCACCAAAACGTTCTCATAAGGACAACAAGAATGGACTGTGAATAAATGCTGATGCACTTCCCCTACTATAGTATCCTATTTAGTCAAATGTATGCAGATTTGGAGGCCAGCCAGAATCATTCTCATACCCATTCTCCAAAATGAAAATACTTGTTCCTAATCAGTTTACCACACAGACTTGTTGTGCCCTTTTCCTTCCTACTCTTGTGACAGACGACCCTGAGATTTAGTGCTCAAAGAGAGGAATTAATAAGAAGATGAGTTACAGTTTGTACATGGAAAGAAGCAATACGGGTTATGTGTAGGGAAATATAAATTGTTGCTTGAAGGGTAATGAGGAATCTTGTGAAAATTCCCAAAAGGTGGTTTCTACTTTCTTCCAAAAAATAGAAAATGCTCAAATGTATGAGAAAGTGACTATAAAGATATAGAAGAGTGGTAAAAATTTGGGAAAACATCTAAGCCAAAGTGACTGGGATGGGGGAAGCAATCAAGGAAAGGTAAACAGGTTTTCTGGCTGAACTGAGGGCTCATGAAATCTGTAATTATATCTATACAGTGACACTAAAATCTAGGTTTTAGTGGTTTTCCACAGCAGTGATCTGGAATGGAGAGGCAGAAAATGTAGATAAACAGAGAAATATGAGAATTGATATTATTGGATATAATCTAGTTAAAATGATGAAATAATTTTAGGATGAAAAGATACAGGAGTAAAATGGAGGTGAAGAGGAGAAGGAAGGCAACAAAATACTGGAAGAAAATGTGAGGTCAAAATGAGATCTCTAAAAATCCTCTACTCCATAACAGCAATGATAAAATTGGCCAAAACCCCCCAAAAGGCCAGAATCTACTATTTCAGAACTCTAAAAATTAACCAAAGTCTCCTAGTACCCAGAGGAACAATTATTCAAGAAAAATGGCTGTATAAGAATTGCCAGCTTTGTGGCATTTTAACTTTCTCTACTCCATCTCTTACTCTCCCAATCTTTGCTTGAAAATCAACAGGGCAGCTATTGGAGGGTGCAGAAGAGGGCTAGATCTATTTCAAAGACTCATTCTCAAAGAACTGCCATTATTTGCTTTGTTTGGTGCTCCCCTAGAAGATCCCACTTGGAAAGCTATTTATACTTACATGACTTGGGAGCTTATCCAGTGGTGAACAACTGTTTCCCTGGGAGAATGGTGAGGGAGAGTCTTGAATCTTTCCATACATAGAAAAGCACTAAAATCATTGACTTGAGATATCTGTTCTTTGTGATTAGCAGTAATCTTTTACCAAGATATATGCTTGATTGCAGGTATTCCCTAGCAAAAAAAATCTTACATAAACTGGCTTCTCTCCTACCTCTACAGACCATTTTCTTCAAAGCTATCTAGATGACTGTCTCTTGGCCTCTGGTCCTCACCGGAACCCCAAATAAAACTTAAGCTCACAATTATTATGTTTTGTGCTCTTCTTTGTCGACAAATCTCTATGTCTGCCTTTACATAGATACCACACTGTTCTGATTACTATAGATTTATTTTTTCTTCTTTCACAAGGATTGTTTTGTTGCTGCTGTTGTTACATGGGTATTTTTCATTTCCGTATAAATTTAGAATAAGCTTTATTCTATAAGATAATCTTTTTTTTCCCAAAGAAACTGCATTACAAATACAGTTCTATCTGTAGAAAACTGGTAACAGGGTTGAGCCTTCCCACCAATAAAAAAGTGATTTATCTACATTTATTTAGGTTTTAAAATTTTTCTCAGAAATGTTTTGTATTTTTCATTGTCTAAATCATTCACATATTTTATCAGATTTATCCTTAAACATTTAAAATTTTGTTAATTTAAATGGTATTTTAAAAATTTCAATCTCATATTGTGCATAAATACAACTGATTAATGCAAAGTAAGTGATCTTATTGATTTGCATCCTGCAGATCTTGTTAAATTCATATATTGGTTCTAGCAGCTTTTTTTTGGTATTATATTGATTGATTTTTGAATACTGAACCAGCCTCACACTTTTAGGATAAACTTCACTTTGCTGCAAAATATTATCTTTTTGTATATATCTGGCTTTGACTGGCTAGTATTTTGATGAGCATTTTGTTGTCTATGTCCAAGGAATAATGTTCTATATTTTCCTTCTCTTGTAATCTCTTGCTGGTTTTGGTAATTGACAATGCTGGCCATAAAGAATAAGATGAGAGAAACTCCCATATTTTCAATTTTCTGTAAGAGTTATATAGAATTGCTATAATTTCTTCACTAAATATTTGGTAGAATGTAGAAAATATAAATTTTATCCAAATAAAGAAACTACTGGAATTTTAGGGTCCCAGGACTAAACGGTCTGTATGCATATCATTATCACAGTACTCCCAACTTCTGAATTTATTTTTCTCAGTGGCATGTCAAATATAGAGACCAGATCCACGGAAAACTATACAGTTTAAAAAATAAAAAGTAGAGTATACTGTAAGAGACTCTGAAAACTGATAGCCACTGAAATGAGTATCATTTCTAATAAGCATAAAAATTCTCATTTGCTTATATCATTGGTGTTATTATTGGTATTGAGCATATCACTTTGGTAAGGGAAGGACAGTGAATAGCAACAATAGAAAATTTGCTGGTTGAGAAGCCCTGGGCAAGTTATGTGGCCTCTGTACCCAAATTTCCCAACTTGCAAAATAGGATTAGATGAATTAAAACTAATATTTTCCTAAAAACGGTGCCTGGCACATAGTGTTATGTATATCAATCAATAAATATTAGTTCTTAAAGCTTAGCATTTTTACAATTTATGTATAGACTAGAAACCAAAGATTAAATATTTATTCTAAACAACTTAAAAAATTATAAGCTAACAGGGGATAATGTTTATCTATATTCAACTCTCTGAGAGATTTTTTTTTCAGAATTTTTTTATACATTAGATTTCAAACATCATACCATCTCTTAGGAAGAAAGAAAATATTAGTTTGGGAATCAGGAGGCCAGATTTCAAAATTGGACTAAATCTTCAGTTGTTTCCAGATTTAAAGTTCTATGTTCTCTATTCTTTGATGCAAAGAAATAAAATATTCCTTTCCCCAACCACTGAAAAAGTCATCTCCAGGACCTGAGAGAAGAAAGAGCAGGTGGCACAAAACCAGTGCGGAGGGTGTGCGCAAATTCTGTGCATTAGACCCAGGGGGTCTGCAGGACTCTGAGAGACATTTTTGATGAAGATTTCCCCAAACAAATGAAAAATACAGTTACAGACTAGCATGGGCCAATTGCTTTGGTCAGAATAGTCTATGTATACTATAATACCAAAACATTTTTACATATGGTGCTAAAAATCTCAAAGGCTGATTTCTGAATTACATTTCATCTCTAGGTTTCCAAGGGCCATCTGCTCACCATAACCACTTAGGGACCTGATCTAATGAAGCAGGTATCATCTTAAATATTGTTGGTTGCTGTGACAGAGGTAAAGAAAGTTCTGGAAGGTTTTACCCTGTCACATCATTCAACTCAACTCATTGGCAAAAATTAGGGGAACTGGGAGTTCAGTCATCCATGTTCCCCAAGTGAATGAGAATCAAATATCCGTGAACAGCATTAATAAAAATCACAGATGCCTGGTGTGTAGACTGTCGGGTAGGACTGGGAATAAGGGAAGGAAGTAGCCAATATGATTAAGCAAAATGATCACTTTAGTTCTGGATTTTTACAGTCTTCCTTTTCCTACTCCTGTACTCCGCCTACCCACCCCCACCCTTCGCCAGCACACACACTCACAGGTACTTGATGCAAGGCAAGCATTTTTACTCAATTTCTATGCTACTTTTTAGAGAGACAGAAAAAAGGAAATCCTCGTTTTAATCTGGCATTTATTTGTGCTCCTAGATCAGCCAGTTTGTAGCCCTGTGGACTGAAATTATTATCACAGCAGTTTACAGCATAGAATCATCAGTTAATCCTTGATTTATCTAACAAATAAAACCTACAGAATCTTTGTCTAATAGACCAAGATGTGACTACTGGAGTGTCAAACTGCCTTTGCATTAAAAAAAAAACCAAACTAACATAAAGGAGAAAGGAAGTAGTTTCTTGGAACTGAGCTTTAAAAAAGGAAGGTTCTATGCATGTTTTATTCTTGTCTCCCATAACCAGTCCAAGCATGAGGCCTCACACCTCCTCAGGACCCCTAATTACCCTGATCAGGAGCATATGGCTCTCTGCTGAAGTTGTGCCTTTTTCAGACAACTCTTCCTTACTTCACTTTGTTTCAGTTGTGTAAAAGCTTTAGAGAACAGAGAAGGAATTTCTCATCTGTCTAGGATTCTGAATCCACTTAGGGCCAGGACCCAATTACTAACACACTTAGGGAACATGTAACAATGGATTGGTCACTATCGCATAAGCACAGATGTGCTGCTTTATCTCAAACGTTGCCCTTAGTAACAAAGACACTTTTTTTCCCCCAAGCATCTTTCATGAAAACAACTATTGGAGGCAGAATTGGTCCTATTTAATTAACTTCTTACTTCCAACCCTCAGGCACAGGAGAAAATAATGAAAAATCACCATGAAACACTTGGTGACCACCTACTGATTTTTTTGCAGTATTTCTAAATGTTTTGTTTCTATGTAACAGCATTTTTCCCTTAGCATTTCAGTTATCACAGAAATTCAATTCTATTAAAATAAAGGAAAAGAGGAGAAAAGTGTTACATCATTTACTTTTTCATTGAATTGCCTACTTCTGTTTATTTTCATGCTTCCCATTCACGGTAATTCTATTTGATTCAGTTGCATATGTTTCCCATTTTCTATAACATTCTGAATCCTGCTCTTCCCCATTTAATTTTCATGCTTTTATCTTTCCTCTCCAAATAGCCATACTATATCATTAACAAAAGACAGCAGAGTGAACAAAGTTGATGTTTTTACCTCTCCTCTTAATATCAGAACACAACTTGTGTTCAGTTTATTTATATTTGTTCATTTTTCATATTTACCCAATGGAATTTGAACAGAACACTAATACTTAAAGAGCTGAAAACTGATTTTAAAAATGCTTACACTGAAACAATACATAGTTGCATGACAATATTGGTGTGGCAATATCTATCATACATTACTAGTGTTTTTATTTGTTTGTCTATTACATTGATACATTAATATGTTGTATATGCCCTTGACAGAAATCCTCCTTTTCATCTGTCATTTTTCTCTGTTTTAGAAATTTTAATGAATAACAAGAGATGAAGATCAACACTTTAAAGAAATGAAAGCAGATAACCTTTTGTTAGTGCTGTTTATTGCTTTGAATTTATAATTTTTAGAAAATAAAATAGCAAGTATTTCACAAAAACTTCCAATACTTGATATTTTTTCCCACAAATTCCTCCAACTATTGGTACTTCAAGCTGGTATCTAAAAACAAAAAACAAGCTATACCTCCATGTGTAGTGTAATGTCAAAAGACAAGAGTGATATCAAAGTAAACCAACCATTTAAAGCAAGAGGGTTGCCATGGATATACTGTACATGGGGACAAACTTTCATAATTTCCCATAGACGGGAGCTAAGTAACTATTTCTGTGTCTGCAAAATGTGGAGCAAGTAGCAGATCATTACAGATAATTGTGTACAAATTTCCCCATGACATCAATACAAATTGAGGGAAGGGAAACGGGAATAAAATTAAGGTGGCCACACAGAAACTTATCAAAAGATTCAGGTAGTGTTTAAATGGTTAATATCAGAATATGAATGTGACTCAGAATTAAGGTACCAGAAGGCAGTGTCAATAGTTTTGGGGAAAACTCTGCAAATGTAGCTACAGAACACAGTTGTAAGTGTATTAAAGAGAATATGTTTTTATCACATCAACTGAAATTGATCTTGCTGTTTCATGCATCCATGACTGTCTATAAACTATCCCTCTGTCTAGATTCTCTTCCCTGATTTATCCACGAAGGGAATTTATGTTCAACAGGAACTTATATTCACCTTCAAAATCAGTTCAAATATCAATTCTTCTTTGGAACTTCCTTGAGCTCAGGTTAGCATAGATTTCTTCCTAAGTTATGCTCTCACTGAAGTAAACTTATTTGTTTACATTCCTTGCTTGTCAAACACTGAACTCCTAACTTGAGAGCAAGGACTTTTTCCATTTTCTTAGTACATAATACTGGTCCTACTAGATATTAGGTATAATGTGAGTGCTAAATCAGTGATTTACATGATTTTAGTCATTATAACTCATGATATCTTCTTTTCTCGTGGGAAGTAACAATCAGGACCAACTGTCACCTTTTACTGCTTCTGAGTTTAAGATGCTACAAGCAATATTTTACATATTGTGTTGGCAGGAGGACACACAATCCAGGTCATTTAAGACACTTTGAAAAGACAATGGAATAAGATTGGTGGTGGAAACAGATGACATGAGGTTAATGGAAGAAGGTGATGAGAAGGAAAAAAAAAAAAAAAAAAACCCAGCACAAACCTTTAACCAGTTGTAGATGTTTAGTTCTACATGGAAGAAGACAATTAGGAGAGCAAGTTAAAGAAACAGCAGGCTTGGTTAAAGTTTTGCACAACAAAGAGAAATCTATTGTTTTTGATAGACCAAAGAGAAATATTTGGACTTCAACTTAATCTGCTTCCTATTTTAAGTGTGATTGCTGACAAAATTGAGAAAGTTTTCTCTCAGTGACTTTTTTAAGTAAGCTTTCTGGACACTACTTTCTACCAAATAACCCACTATCATCACTGCTCTGTAATTACTTCTCCCAATAGTCTGAGTTACTGGAAGTCAGTAACCTGGCTTTATTTATCTCTTCTTTTTCCTCGCAAGAGAATCATAATTTATTTGAGAAAATATGCAGAGTTTTGATCATTTTTAGATAAATATTCTTTTTTGTATTAGCTAAGTGGGGACTGGTTCTATTTATATGAAAATCTATGCAGAGCACTATAATGCTAACAAATTCTGTTGGTTTCGTGTTAAGAGTAACCAGTGGTAATGAAATAACTTGAGAAAAACAGAAGACCTACTTATAAGATATGACTGTGAAAGCTTTAGAAATATTTATAAATATTATTGCTGTAATCGTCTAAGAACTCATCTTAGGGAAATAAGTCAGATAAGAAATAAGAAAAAAAGCTATATTCTCAAAGATGTTCCTTGAAATTAATAGTGGAAGTTATCAACAAACTAAACCTCAACAGAAGAATAAGTTGATCAATTATTCCACAGCAACACAATGAAACACTTATACAGTCATTAAAATGATACTTATAAAGATTTTACAGACACATAGGCAAGAGTTATAAAATGTAAAAGGGAAAAAAAGTGAACTAACTGATAATTGCAAATGCTATATGATTGCAATTATGCTGAATATATACGTACTAAATGGAAAAATGGATGGAATAAAACATTATAGTAATATTTTTATAGTGGTAAGATAATGACTGCTTTTAATTTTAAAAAATTATCTTTAATGTTAATAGTATTTAAAATAAAGAGAGAAAATTTGAGGTGATTTGAGGTTTTTTTTCCTCCTCTTGGGAAAGTAAGATGACTTTAAAGGACAAAAAGCAGTTCTCCTTATAAAAAGCTCCCTGTATAACTCATGTATTCAACATTTCTTAAATATTTGCTAGAGACTACTGTGTCCCTTAAGCATTTCTACTTTTTTTATACCAACGGTGTTTAAATATAACACAAATCTAACAATTTTGTAGGTGAGAAGTTCAATACCTCAATATCTCAGTACCCCACCAGCTCAGCATCATCCAGGGCTTCAGAAAATCGATGATACATGTGTATTGTCAATGGCTGACTGAAATATGTTGTGGTGGCAGTGACCACAACAGGCAGCTGCTGTCATCATCGCTGACATTTTCAACAGAGGTGCCAAGGATTGAAACAGCTTGGAAGATTTAAGTGCATTGGCTTCTGAAAAGAATGCTTCACAATGAAGGCTTATGGCGAGGTCAGGGTTAAGTAGCAAGTACTTGGCAGTTATAAATAGTGAACACTGAGGCAGTACCTAATGGACTAGATTGTAACATTAAAAAGCTGATGAAAATGGCAATTTGGGAATTTGATAGTGCAGAGACTAGTGAATGCAGTTAAAGGACACTCACCCATTTAAAAGCAGCCTCTTGCACCAAAGACTTACTTCACCTTCAAGGCCATTCCAATGCTAGTATTTTCCCCTGAAAAATGTCTTCTGTAAATGTTGAGGAATCTGCCATTTCTGTAAGCCAGTCAAAACTCTAAGTAAAAACCAAAATGTTTTTCATCTTTAAATGATTTTCATAATCATGCAAAAAATAGATGTTTGGAAAATTCTTCTACAAGGCAATATGAAAAAATAATCAAATGTGAAAGATTAGGCTGTAATATTTGAACTCTATCTTTAAATTGGACTCAGAGATCTAGGTGATGAGTAATTTATTGGTCTCTATTTTATACCTTTCCTCTAATTAGACAGAAACAAGGCACACAGGTTGTTTGGTGGTGTTGGTGGTGGGTGTCTACCTGTGTCTGCACCTGCAGGCCTCTGCTTTAATAAGCAGAACCTATCTAGACAAGAGAGGGGCCAGCACTACTATTTTTGCTTTTAAAAGTTCCCGATTCTCCTTCCTAGCTGCCAGGATCCCATTCCTTTACATTTAAAACAAATGTTCCACACTTTTAGCCTCTCATCAGACCAACCCCTCCTTCATATCACCTGCTGCAGTAATTGCTGGCACTACCATGCTTTTATTTATTAGAAGGAAACCTGGGGTTGTGCCCATGGAGAAGAAATCGTAAGAAATGTGATAAAAAAAGGGAAAAATTAGAATCTTCCAAGCACCCTGGAAAGTAAGACATTTGGAGAAACATTGTACCCAAATCATTGCGGGCACCAACCTAATTATAAAGACATGGAGGACCCTGGGGCAGCAGTGGGTCAGCTTCTCAAGAGCAGCAGGAGCCTTTGGCTCTGAGCAGCCCTGTGTGGTCTCACAGCTCAAAAAGGAGGATGAATGAAAAAACAAAAAAGGCCACACATGTGGGAATCTGTAGAAAGAGTGAGCTTTAGTACTTTGTCTTTGAACACTTAGAGTAAGGACAAGGACTTACATGGCAACCAAATGTATTTTCTCTGCTTAACTACCTCTTTTCAGGCTGATCAGTGCCTACTGTCTTAATTAGGTCCTTCACTCCATACAGAAAAGATGGCACAGCAGTGCTGCTTCATGTTTATATATTCTGCTCAGTCCCCTTTGGGTAGTAAGAGCTATTTTTGATACTAAAACTGATTTGTGTCTTTTTCTTTTTCTTAACCTTGGCTCTACAGTCTGCTACAAGTCTGCAGCAGTACTCGCCTCACCAGAGGGGCCGTACCTCACTAGCCAGACAACTCTTTACATTTGCTGTACCAGGAATAAAAACAATTGGGATTTAGCTCTTTCACCATAACCCTATAAAACCTGACAGCCAGATGGTCAAACAAATTCAAATGAGTGTAGCTAAACACAGAGGGAAAAAAGTACATATATAGGTGTGAGGTAGACCTTTTCATTCAAATTTTAAAATGCAGCTGGAAAATCCCCTCAAAACCTGTGAAAACACTGCATGACAAAATCCTTCCCACACTGTAATAAGATCGACCTTCAAGGACAGTTCTTAGGTAAGAAAAAGAAGGAAATGAACTTGTTTTTGATGTACATTTGTTCTGATCTGAAATATCTTGACATATACTTGACAGCTCTGGCTATCTTTGGCTTTTGGGTCACATTCTTATCTTAATTCCTCATGCCATTCACTATTTTGCAAGGGAAAGCATTCATAATTTCAGATTGCATTAGAGAATGCCAGGCCTCTAGTGTGTGTACAATGCAACACTTCCCCTTTGACTTTTGCAGATTGCATCACATTTTAGAGTTGACGGTAATTTGCAGGAAGCAGCAGAGAGATTGGAATGGAATGGAATAAGGAATGAATTGTGCCAGTTTAAAGTTATCCAAATACTTTCAAAATGAGCCACTCTTCTTCCTGACAGGTGTTAAACATGTTATCATGAGAAAGCTGTTAAAGCTGTAAATAGCAGTTAAATCTCAACTAATCATTTCCATAAGAGCTAAATTGTAATGACAGAAAACAAAAGAGGGCTAAATATAATTGTAGACAATGTTATGTTGTATCTCTTTATGTTTCAGAATTTTATTCATCCAAAGTAATTCACGGGTTCCCAAGCTTTTAGTACAATCCACTTCAGGCATTGATACACAAGGATAAAGCCATCTTTCACGATAAACTTCATAGATGTTTCAGATTAATGCTTTAAAAATGACTTGAATGTTTTAAAGCAACTACCTAGTGATCAGATGTTGTGTTTATGTGTTTTGAGGGCTGTATTTATACATTTATATCTGGTACTGTGTATTAGGAGTGAAAATTAATTGGCCTAGGTGGGAAAGGAGTAGTAAGATGAAAATTTATAGTCAATTCTAGTGGGAGAGGAAACAGAATAGAAAACTGGTCCAGTGGGAGTACCTATGAGTGACTTGGTTATAGTAGAACCTCTTATCACTCTTGCCAAGGATTATCTTAGAATCACTGTTTGCTCTTTGAACTGACTTGAGGAAATCTTCCTTTTCATTTGGATACTTATTTACCTGTAGGCACTTGAATAAGTTTCTAAGAAGCTAGGAGAAGGCAAATGCTTCTGGTGTTCTGATGGTGATGACTTACTGACTGACTGTTAAGCCATCTAATAGCTACATGAATCTGCCATGGTATCATGATGGTCAATGTTTTATCTATACTCTTGTCCCTTCCTTGGTTCATGAAAGTTGATTTCATGAATGTTGACGGTTAAGAGCAGTAGAGTATACACACTGAATACAAATTTGGAGCCAGACTTTCTTGTTTCCAATTCTAATTCTGCTAATTACTAGCTGTGTGACCTTGGGACAATTATTTAGTTTTCTTTTGTCCCAAGTTTCTTGCCTTAAAGGAACTATATTCATTGTACCTACTTTACAATTGCTGTGAGGATTGAATGGTAATTTATAAAATTAGCACACAGGAACAACTATATATCTGTTAGTTTTAATTTTTCTTCAAAGTTTGGGGTGGAGCTATAACTTCTGAGACCAAAGAATTCATTCCATTTAGCTTTGTACTGTGCCAGCCTCATCTGCGATACTACTTACTTTTCCAAATCATGAAAAACATTAATTACTGCTTTTAAAAAATGCAGATGATTTTAGAGGTGGTACATATTTTACTTTTAGAAAAAAGAAGTGAAAATTGCGTATGCTTATATTAAACTTGTATTTCAATTTTACATATGGTATTACTATGTACATATATGCATCAAAACTCAGCAAGATGGTATTTTATAACCGAACTATGATTTGTTATTGGATGTTAATCTTTGTCCAAAAATGTTATGAGAACCTGGATGAGGGTAGATAAGGAGCAATACAGTCATATTTGTTTGCAAGAGGAAACTAATTTTTATAGAAAATATTTCAGAATTTTCAAAATATCCTGAGGTACACTTACTAAAGTATTTTTTAAAGTTCAATGCTAGAAGCAAATGGCCTAAAATCATAACCAAAATAATTTTTCGAGTAAAGGAGCATGAATTGATATACAGGAGTTATAGTATCTCATGAGGGCAGGAAGATGGCATAATTGTAAGAAATAAGACAACCAATCAAAGCAACTGACCACTGGCTGTTATATCTGCTGATGCTTACTTATGGAGGAAACTAACTTAAAAACATCAGAAATAGAGAGATAACTAAGAAAGTAAGAAGTAGACTTCTGAAACTTGGAAAAGAAAACATGATGAAGCAAAAGAAAAAATGAATAGCTAACATACACATGATAATCCATGATCACTCCATAACTTTAATTAGGAGAATAATTAATTAGGCCAATAATTCAAGCTAACTAGATTTCCCTACTGAAACTTGAAATATATGCAAGCAAAATAAAACTTCAAGCTTATTCATCAATGATTTTGCCAGTTAAGGAGTGTTAAAAGGTGAGATACTGAGCAATTTCAAGAAAGTCTTGAACAATACTTAGGAATCATTAAATAACATTTGCCTTCCTCCTTCCCTCCCTCCTCCTCCCTTCTTCTTTCTCTTTCTTCCTTTCTTTCTCTTTCTTTTCTTTCTCCTTCTCTCTCTCTTTTCCTTTCTATTTTTATTGTCTTCTCCTCCCATGCCTCCCTCCCTCCTTTCCTCCTTCCTTCCTTCCTTCCTTTTTTCCTTCCCTTTTCTTTTTCCAAAAAGTAGAGGAAATTATCCTGGGGTAAAAAGACATTATCAATAGACTACAGATTTCCAGAAACCATAACCACTGGAGGTTCCACAAAAGTAGACACTAAGTTCGCTAAAGACAATTTTTTTTTCATGTGCAAGTCCTTAGGACTCTGATGAGACTATAAATAGGTTTTATTTGGAATCACACAGCAGGAAGTAGGCTTTTGCAACCACTGAAAAATAAATATGAAAAAGTAGGAGGAAATCTGAAGTCATTTTTCTGGTTCATAAATAAGGATGTTGAATTTCAAGTTTTAAAAATAATATTAATTCTGCCAAGAGTCTCCTAAGTAATTTAAAATTTTTAAAATAGTATAGCAAACTTGTGCTTGTTTTAGATCTTTTGCACTGCAATTCTCTTCACCTCAGGCTCTCCAAAAGGCTTTTTATTCATTTCATTCGTTTCAAATTGAGTATCATCTTCTCCCACAATCCTTTCTGACCTTACAACCTAAGGGTGTGTACCCTATCCATAGCAAGCTAAAAAATAGGGAACTCCTGATTTGCCCTTAATTTTTTATTAGTAATATGACCCTTTAAATAATAGAACTAAAATTTGTTAAAAAAATTGAAAAAGGTCACTTGATTGTGTATTTCACCATATGCTTAATGAAGTTGGCCTGTTTTACTTTTTTACTGGTGTAAATATTTCAGAAAGGCAAAGATTGAAAAATGAAAGAAAAATATTAATTTCACATCATTCCTAGTTTAAAAACAAGAAATGTTCCAGACAGTTTAACCCCATAATATCGTGAAAAGCTGCCCCTTCTTAATGTCAATCAAATGAATGTAAAACTGAAAACAGAAAAAAGAATCTGTAACTTCATTTTGGGTAGATAGCTGAAACTTACTTGTTTTCCACTGCAGAGTAATACATGAGAAAAAAAATCACAATAGTCTTTATACATACATATAAATATATATACATACTTACACACACACATACCTACTTATATATGTGTGTGTGTGTATATATATATATATATATATATATATATATATATATTCATTATATATACTCTATTCACTCTGTACAAGCAACTCTGCTTCAGTTGTAAATAGCCTGTTATGTGATTTGAAGATTTCAGAGATAATGGTCAGCTTGGAATATAAATTTTGGTATGCTTTTATGTCAAGAGAAAAGAAATGAGGTTTTTATCTGAGGTTACAATATATTGGGTTCTTTTTTCATTAAGTGTCTGGAAGCAGTTGTCTTTCACTCTAATATAATGAATGTTTTCTTTAACAGGCTGTCCATAATATTAAATCCTGGGTTTGAGGAACCACCATGTTAAATGTCTGAAATATACTCAATAACAAAATGAGTTTCCTGTGTAGAATAAATAATGTTTGATTAAATCCATTTTTTGCTTACAGGATAAAATATTGTGTCTGACAAAATTAAATTTCCTCCATAGCCCACACATTAGAATAATGTGGATTTTCCAAGCTACCTTTATACATGATATAATATAAGCTGTAATGAACAAAAGTAAGTACAGGTTATTTCAGCAGCAATTCTCCAGTGCTTTCCAGAAGTTTTGATGGTAGGTCAGCTCTTTGCAGCTAAAAAATATTGTTGATAAACCAGTGGATTGTTATGATATATTCTCTCAGATGAAAAAGTGACCACAGAAAGCTGAAAGAAGTCCAGGAGATTTTTTTTACTTTACTCCAATTTATCATATCTATAAGGGCACCAAGATATTAAGTTAATTTCCTCTAAGATAGGACCCATGAAGAAAGTTGCTATTAATACAAATCAATCAGGGTCTAGAGGTAGGAAAAAAAGAAGGAAGGGTGGACAGATCTCAAGAAGATGGGGGGAATAAAGAACCTCATAACAAATTTAGTGTCAGAATAAATTGCAGGGTAGATCCCCGGAAATCAAAGTTGAATATTTATGTTTTCACCATATTTAATTATAGTCAGCAATATATCTATTTCCTGGAAGCCTATATTTTAAAATTTGTTTTTCTGAGGTATAATACATAGGGAGTAAAATTCAATCTTTTTGTGTTTCATTTAAATTTTGACAAATAATCATAGTTCTGTTATGACCACTACAATCAAGAAGTAAAAGATTCTTGTTATTCCAAAAATACTGCTCTGAAGTAAATCCCTTCTAGAATGTCACATAAACATAATTATAGAGTATAAAGCTTTCTGAGTCTGGTGTCTTACACTTATTATTATTCACTTCATGGACATCATGTAGTTGCATGTATCGGTAGTTCATTGTCTTTGGTGCTAATGTGAGTTTATTCCATTGTATAGATGTACTACAATTCATTAATCCATTCACCAGTCAACAAACAATTGGATGTTTCCAATTTGGGGGGGTTATAAAGGTGCCATGCACATTTGCATAGAGATTTTTTTTGACATGCGTTTTCATTTCTCTTAGGTAACTACTTAGATACTGGGATTTTGATTTGTATGGTAAGCACATCTTTTACTTTATAAGACAGTATCAAACTTTTTTCCAAAGTGTTTGGAAAAAACATATGAATTCCAGTTGCTCCACATTCTCATAATCATTGATATTTTCAGATTTTATTTTAGTCATTCAACAGTATATCATTGTAATTTTAGTTTCATTTCCCTAATGACTTTAGGAGTATCTTTTTTATGTGCTTATTTATTTTGTGTGTGTGTTTATTTGAAGCATGTGTTAAACTTTTTTACCCATTTCTATTTTGTCATTTGTCTTCTTCTTGTTGAGATGTAATCATTCTTAATATATCTTAGATGCCAAAATTTTTTTTTTATCAATTATATGTTTCACAAACATTTTTCATGGTCATTGATTTGTCTCTTCATTTCCTTATTAGTGTCTCTCAAAGATCAGAAGTTTTGATTTGATGAAGTCCAATTTATCATTCTCTTTTTCATGTTTCTTACTTTTTTATATTACAACTAAGAAATTTTTGTCTAACCTGATGTGAACAAAGATTTTCTATGCTTTCTTCTAGAACTTTTATAGTCATGTTTTACATTTAGGTTTGTTTATAATCCATTTGAGTTAAATTTTAGTATAAGGTACAAGATATGGATTATAGTTCATGTGGCCACAATGGCTCCAGAGTTCTCCCCAGGGATTGTCAAGGCCTTAACAAATGCAATGAAGAAAACAAAGTATTTTAAAAAGATGTAAAAATGCTCCATGATGTATAAAATTCTCATCAAGTGGCTACAAAATGGCAAATTCAGATAGATATAAAATTGATGCATGAGGAATTAGATATATTCTGTTAACCCAGTTCCTAATGTATCTTTTTCCTTAATTTTATTTTGATTCCTATTTATATTCTCTTGGAAGAGATACTCAAGGTCAAAAATTCCGAACTCTGTATCAACGAATTGAATCCACAATTTGCATTGTTTTTGACACAATCTGTCATAGTGGTTATAGAAACTTCAAATCCTGCTGGATTTTCAGTCAGGACACATCTGAAACATAAAGTAGGCCTAGTATGGACTCTGCCTCACCTGATCGTTTGGCTGCTTCAGTGAGAGCATATGAATTAAAGTGCTTGCAAACTCTTTTAAGGACAGTATACACATTATTTATTTTATAGAATTTCTTTAGTTCTTTTTTCTGATTTCAAAAGTAATTCATGTTAATACACTTCCATTATCCAGAGGTAACTTGTGTTTGCTTTTTGTGTATATTTTTCCAGTATTTTCTTCAGTATATATATGAATATATGTATTTCTCATAGTAGAATATGATCCTGTTTGTTAAATAAAAGTAAATATATCTATGTATGTTCAATGTGAATCAACCTTATATTTGATATTAATGTACTATATTGTTTCCTGTTTGTTTTTATAATTTACAACCTTTAGTTGTTAGCACTCCTACATATGAAAAATCCATGTAATGTAAATTCACAAAGAACCAGATGTTATGAAGCTCTTTAGTCCTGCAGACTCCAAATATGTGATTTTTTCCTTCTTAGTAAAAAAAATTGATTTAGAGAATGTTTTGGTTACTCTTCCACCAGTTTCTAACCCATAATGTAGTTAGAATTTCTAACCAAATCAAAAACTTACATAAATAAAAATACTTCAATAAAAAATACTCTGTGTGAGATGGCCCTTACTCTTTGCTTTAGAAATAACTCTTGGTGTCTTTAAGTATGAGTTCATAATAGAGTGGCTGGCCTTATACACTGTCTGGAAAGAAGACAGGAAATCCTATGGCTACAGGTAATCTACAATCTGTTCATATACATATTTCCAATTCATTTTGCCAACAGAAGGAGACTAATGCTTGGTCTAGAGTAATGCAGATGGTTACATTTCCTCATGGAGATAAAGCGCTGTATGTATTCTAGTGGACCAGTATGTATTCTAGTGGAACATGACTGAAATACATATTCAGCAAGCTGAAAATATTTGTTGTTTTATTCTTGATTATTTAGTCACATTGATATATGTGAAATTTTATCATAGACACAAAGAATTTCCAGTTTTTACACTGAGATGGCAAGGTTGAAATGGATCAAATATTACTTTAATTCAGTATAACAGTCTCCTAATAACATCTCCACTTTGTTTTCTTTTATAACTCTCATCAACACAAAAAGTTCTCATAGTAAAATATTTTATTTCATTGTTTAATAAAAGCAAATATACGTATATGTTTATATATAAGCATATATATATTAAATCACTGTAAAACTGCAGTATGGGTTGTAAAATTATAGAATATGTGGATTGTACATAGGTGAATTGTTATGGTGAATTAAGAAATTCATAGAACAGTTTGGAATCAATATCTTTTAGAATCATTATAAGTGTCTTTTTTTTTTCTCAATTATGGACCTAATTTAAATTTTAAAAATGAATATTAGTTTTGTTTTCTGACTCACTATGAAACAATATATTTCAGTGACTGCTGAATTTCAATTTGCCAGTCTTTCAAAGAAACAGGTATTAACATTACATTTATCATGAATAAATACCATAGAGCTAAGAGATGAGAAAAAGCATTCAATTATGTACTTAATTTTAGTTAAGTTTACCAATGGGACTTTTTTTCATAATAACTACTCTATTCAGAAACCCAGCAATCCATATGTCTGTTTTTGCACCAATACCAGGCTGTTTGATTACTGTAGCTCTGTAGTATTATCTTAAGTCTGGGAGGGTTATTCTTTCAGCTTCATTTGGAACAGAATAAAGAGCTCAGAAATAAACCCACAAACTTTTAGTCAATTAATCTTTGACAAAGGAGGCAAGAATATGGAGTAAAGACAGTCTCTTCAGCAAATGGTGCTGGGAAAACTAGACATGTAAATCAATGAAGTTAGAACATTCCCTCACACCATACACTAAAGTAAACTCAAAATGGCTTAAAGACTAAAACGTAAGACAAGACACTATAAACCTCTTAGAAGAAACCATAGGCAAAACATTATCCAACGTAAATCTCAGCAATGTTCTCCTAGAGCAGTCTACACAAGCAATATAAGCAAAAATAAACAAATGGGACCTAGTTAAACCTACAAGCTTTTGCACAGCAAAGGAAACTGTAAGCAAAACAAAAAGACAACCTATGGAATGGGAGAAAATATACCCAAAAGATGAGACTGACAAGGGCTTAATTTTCACAATATATAAACAACTCATACAACTTAATAACAAAAAACAAACAACCCAATCCAAAATGGGCAGAAGACCTAAACAAGCAATTCTCCAAAGAAGACATACAAATGGCCAATAGGCACATGAAAAAATGCTCAATATCGCTAATTATCAGAGAAATGCAAATCAAAGCTACAATGAGGTATCACCTCATGCCAGTCAGAATGGCCATCATTAAAAAGTCCACAATTGATAAATGCTGGAGAGGGTGTGGAGAAAAGGGAACCCTCCTACACTATTGGTGGGAATGTAGTTTGGTGTATCCATCATGGAAAACAGTATGGAGATTCCGCAAAAGACTAAAAGTAGACTTACCATACGATTCAGCAATTCCACTGCTGGGCATATATCCAAAGGGAGACTTAATTCAAAAAAATGCACCCCAATGTTCATAGCAGCACTATTTACAATAGCTAAGACATGGAAACAACCTAAATGTCTATTGACAGATGATTGGATAAAGAAACTGTGGTGTACTTATACAATGGAATACTACTCAGCCATAAAAAGAATAAAATAATGCCATTTGCAGCAACATGGATGGACCTGGAGAATGCCATTCTAAGTGAAGTAAGCTAGAAAAAGAAAGAAAATACCACATGACATCACTTACATGTGGAATCTGAAAAAAAAAAAGACGAACTTATTTATAAAACAGAAACAGACTCACAGACATAGAAAACAAACTTACGGTTACCAAGGGGGAAGGGGGTGGGAAGGGATAAATTGGCAGTTCGAGATTTGCAGATACTAACTACTATATATAAAATAGATTAAACAAGCTTACACTGTATAGCATAGGGAACTGTATTCAATATCTTATAGTAACTTATGGTGAAAAAGAATATGAATATGAATATATGTATGTTCCTATATGACTGAAGCACTGTGCTATAAACCAGAAATTGACACAACATTGTAAACTCAGTATACTACAATAAAAATAAAAAATGAAAACTAGTAAAATCAGAACATTCCTAAAAATTTCTTTAGTGAGACAATCATATTTTGTGATTCATATAAATGTTAATTTTTACCCAAAGTAGCCTTCTTCAAAAAATAATAATTTTACCAACACTGTACAGAAAATATTGTTTTTATGAAAAAGAGAGTGCAGTGACTGGGAATGTAAGCTGTGGCTACCTGTGACCAGTTTTTAAGGAGTCCTGAATTAAAGTCAAACAATTAAACGGCCATTTACTCAGCCAAAGCTCTGATGAAGGAAAAGGGCTACAAGTAAGCACCAAAACAGATGATAGGACTGCAGCCACTGGAAAGCTAGCTGGAAGAAGCAGGGAACCACATACAAACTCTGTAGACTGGGGACATGTCTATGCATGAATTCATTCATTCATTTATTTGTTTCGGTATGTTCCACAAATGCTTCTGAAGTGTCTGATATATACATTGGAATGTGTTTGGTGCCAGGAATTCAGAGATAAATACAACACAGCTCAAGGCTTCAGAAGTCACGCCATGCAGTTTGGGATACCATAAGTGCAGTGAACAAAATAAGACAGCTATTATGGAAGCATGGAGGATATGAATCACCATTCATTTGTGTCAAGAATATCAGACCTCCTAGTTCTAATAGAAAATTGCACATATACATTTGTACCTATTACTGCACATATGCATTTTTCATTATTACTTACAGAATAGTACCTATTGCTTTTAACCATCATAATTTTTTGAATCTTCAGAATATAGGATTCCAGCTACTACATTCCATTTGCCTACAGTTAAGCGGAGCCATTCAGGGATAAGGACTCAAAATGGTAAGATTTCACTGGAAAACCAGTGAGATAAAGGTTAATAAAAGATCTTGAATCCAGATTGTATTTAGTAGAAATCATAGTATTCTCAATATGGTTTCAGTATTAAGGAGATTAGAGTGATGTGGTTCTTTATTATAGTATTGCTCATGACGTTGAAAATATTAGAAATTATTAATACAGAAGTATTAAATAGTGTAATCTTACTCCCTAAAACTATCTTTCTCACTCTAATTTGCATTCTCTCTTCACATAAACATGCCCAAATTGCCTGAAATGTATGGAAAATTATGAAATAAAAAATAATTCAGAAATTAATAAAACTTAAAATTGTAGTACAGCATAATTTCAGCAAAGGTCATTTCTTGGAAAAACAATTATGAGGACTCAGAGATGTATAGGGAACAATAACAACAACAAAAAAGCCTTGGGCAGACCCAGTTCTTGGAGGAAGTTCAGTGCAATGACATATATAGTACCTACTGTGTGTCAGTTACGTTTTTTTAGACATGGGAGACATAAATATATGTAAGCAAACCTAGAAACCTCAAGGACAGAAGACATCAAAAGGAGAGAGTAAATGAAAATAAGAAAACTGGTATATATTATAAACGTAAAAAAAAGTAAAGGAGGCAAATGAGATTGGAAAGCAAAATCAACAATTAGTACCTAATAATTTAGGCGATGTACTAGATAATTTCACAAAAATTTTGTATATCTTGTAAAGAACAATAATCAAATGTTTTCTTCTAAAAATTTTATGTTAACTATAAAAGCTTTAAGCAATATAAAATGAATTTCCAAATCCATAATCCATCAAATGATGATATTCTTCCCAGGTAATTTGGGTGCTTATGTCTGTTTGCATGTACTTAAAGTTAGTCAAAAATAATGATAAACATAGTTTTAGAGAATAAAATTATAATATAATTAACATTTTTCAAATAAAAAATTACTTTTTAGTATTTCAACAAGAAAAAGGAATAATTTTACCTAAAAAAATTGCTGTATTTTGGAATTATTTTTATGAATGGAAATATTAATTACTATAAAATTAGAGAAATTTAAAATAAATAATTTTCTTCATTAAAATGCAGAAACTATTATTTTAAAACTAAGAATTTTTTCCTGATTTTAACTACATCTTTCCATCTGTACAGTTTCTATTTCTTACTTTAAATGATCAAAGTTAGTACACTTAACCTATTTTCCAAAGTCCACTTTCACTAGAATTTCAAGTTTTATTATTATTGATTTTACAATGTCAGAAATTCCAACATTTATATTCATTTCTTTTACTCTAATTCTTCTAGTTTTTTCTTTGTTATATATCTAAATAAGTCAGCCACCAAGATTTTAATACTGCTTTTTCATTCTTGAGTTTTTAATTTTTATTATTATGCTGATTTTTCAAGATAGACTCATGAGTACTTTATATGCCAAACTTAAACAATGTTTAATAATATTATCTGCTATCTTGAAGAATCTTCACTAAGTATAAAGTCACAGGATCACTATTTACATCAGAACACTGCATATTATTTTCCACTAAATTTTGATATTGAATGCTACTGTGAAGAATTTAGAACAATTTTTCTTCTTTCTTATAATTAATTTTTAAAAAATCTTTTTCTTCCCATTAATGAAGTTTATTCATTATATTAAGATATGTTTTACTGTAAGATTAATTTAGTTTTTATTTTCCTATCTTTATGTCAAGAAAACTTTTTTCCAGGGGCTATTTTAGCTTTTTTTTTTCCTGTTTCACATTTTCTATCGAGGCACAATTATGCAAATATTAGATCTCCTCCTTTTTGTCTCCCACACTTATCATCTTCTCTATAATAAATTACTTTCATTTACTTTCCTATTTGTTTTGCATGATTTTCTTCAACATATTCATCTTTATCTTGGTGTGCATGTGTGTATGCGTGTGTGTGTGTGTGTGTGTGATAGCTGGGAGAAATAGTAAGGAGTAGAATGTATTCGGAGTGGTACTTCGCTGTAAAAGAGGACATTTCATTTTCTTATCCTAAGGACACATCTCTCTTCAGCTGGGATTTATTACCAAAAAGATATCGACAAATTCTCTATGTTATGATAAATTCTCTATGTTGCCAATGCTTCATCTCTGTCTTTCACCTCTTCACCTCTACCATCTCTGCTGGCTGAGAAGCCAGACAGAAGCACTAGAAATGATTTATTGGCATGGCAATTTCCTTACCTCCCTTGTCTCTGCTGTTCTGCTAATCTGTCTCTTCAAGGTTAATTTCTACCTCTTTCAAAGTAGACCTTATCACCTCAACTCACCTCCATTTTTTTCTCAGTTCACTGCAGTTTGACTTTTCTCACTCTTCCACTTGAAAGTGTTTTCATCAAATTATAATTCTAGACTCAAAAATCTAATGGGCAATCTTTAATCTGACTCATTTGCCTCATGCACCTTTAAATAAGAAGACAAAACAAAGCAAAAACATCTTTACCCTATTTTTCTGATCTTAATAGCACAAATACCCTCTAATCATGTAAAACTAAAACCTAAAATTTATTTTTGATTCCTAGCTTTCTTCTGTTCTTCATATTCAAAACCTATTTTCCCAATTCTACCCGTTCTAAAGATTTCCTGTGAGCGCTTACCCAATAGGCAGACTATCTTTAAAGCAACAGTTAAAAGTAAATGTGTATGCATTCAAGCGTGCATGACTGAACGTGTGTCCATGTGCACAGGAGCATGCACGCGTGTGCATGCACCCACACACACGCAGAGCAAAGTTCAGGGTTGATCAATGTGTCCAGATTTTTGCAATCAGGAAACCTAGAAAATTAAAATTCAGCCAAAAAAAAAAAAAAAAAAGGTTCTTGCTTCATAGTTGAGAATAGGCTGATTTGTTTCTTATGTGTAGGGAGGAAGATGGTGCATCATGATCTTTTCAGTTTTTATTGTCTTAGATTGCTTCTCTCAATCTTCCCGAAAGATGCTTTAGTACCTCTACATTTCTCACCTGGAAAGCTTCAGCAGAATTTAATCTATTTCAGCCATTGTCCAGATGGCTTCCAGAGTCCATAATTGTAGCACTGTTGTGCTGATGTTTAAAATCTTTCAATTCTATCCACTTAATGATAAAATAAGAGCAAAATATATAATTTGACCTCTGTCTCCTTTCCCAGCCTTATTTGCATGCATATCATGCCTCTGCTAATCAGATTACTTACAATTCTCCAAAAGTGCCCTGCTTGTTCTTTCCTCCAACTTTTTGTAAAATTTTCCCCTATCTGCAATGTGTTTGCATTATTTCCTGAAACTCTCCCAAGATTTAATATTTTCAATTTATTGATTTGAAATTTCTTAGTTTCATTCATCCTACTCATGCAAAACAAGTTTCTTGAGTTCTCTGAAATCAGGGTGAAGAATTCCCTTCTCCATAATTCCATTTTGCTTTATATCTATCTATCCATCCATCCTTATATAGTGTATTGGTTTACCATTGCTACTGTAACAGATTATGACAAACTCAGTGGTTTAAAACAGCACAAATTTATTATCTTTCAGTTCTGGAGGTCATAAGTCTGAAATGGGTTTCACTGTGCCAAAACCAAGATGTTGGTAAGCGTATGTGCCCTCTGGAGGCTATGGGGAGGAATCTATCTTTCCCAGCTTTTTAGGGGCCACTTGCAATCTTGGCTCCAGGCTCCCTCCTCCACCATCAAAGCCAGAAGTGCAGCATCTTCAAACTCTTCGCTGACTCTGACTTTCAGCTTCTGTCATCAAACCTTTCCTCTTCTGACTTCAACATTATCATCTCTCACTGATAAGTCACAAACAGCCAACTAGACTATAAGCTATAGTCAACAAATAATTTCCATTCTTTGCTTCCAAATTTTCTTTATGTAAGTCTTTCCGCTATGGAGGAGCACTCCTAACCGTTTCTGGTTTGTCACTCCCTGATTTGAACCTATTTTTGCTTGAATAAACCTTTAAAATTTTTAATATGCCTCAGTTTATATTTTAACATCTCTGAGAGCTACATTCATCAAAATTCCTTGGAGTGCTTCTAAAAAATTACAAAGTCATAGGTCAAATCTCAGACTTACTAAATAAAAATCTTTGGACTTGCAGCCCAGGAATCTTCATTTTAACAGATTCTGTAATTATAATAATATTTACATAATATATAATATATAATAATAATTGTAAAATAATTATTATACAAGCTACAGTGTAAAAATCTCTACTAGAAGTCAGAGGCTGTGTACTATTCTTCATCACTTTATCTCGAGTTTCTAGCATAGTATCTGATGCACACCAGAACCTAATAAATATATGATTAGATGATTGAATGAATGTATGTTAGATAAACTTAAAAATTACTTTCAACTACAAAACACATTTTTATAGGGTGAAAAGGAAGAAACATAACATTTTTAAAAGAACATAGACTAGGCAATTTCTAAATTACCTTCCAGCTAAAATTTGCTTTTATGTATAATTCATATAAAAGGAATCTTCAGAATAGTCCAATTTGATAACGAAGGCAGGGATATGGCAAAGAAATACTCTAAATAAGATTGAGCCATCTCCAGACATTGTCACCCTCCCTGCTGGGAAATTTAGAAGAGAGTCACAGAGCCAACTCAGACTGATACATTTCCTTTTAAACACTTTGGCAAACACTAATTTTATAATGAAGCTAGAGCTATGAATATGAAAGTGATTTGAAAATCATAAAGTAGTGGATTGATATAAGGGGTTTTTCATTAGAGTTGAAACAAGGTTTCAGCTTGAATTCCTTCCTGAATTCTTCCTGTTTAGAAGAGTAGTGATGCTGCTCAGATCACCTTTCAACACAGAACTTGCTGTTCAGCTATAAGGAGTACAGTTAGTTGACAGCTTCCAACTACAGCACATTTAGTATCCACCACATCTTTAAGAGTGGAAGCCATGTTCTTCCTGGAAAGCCCCAGTCAACAGCTAAACATGGTAGAATGACTAAGCCTTGGCTATCTCCAACCAACTTGGGATTCCTCTAATAAGCTATCAGCTTGGGAGTTCTCCATTGGTTTGGCTGAGACTTTGCCAGATCTGAATTATAGTGTGAAGCTGTTCTTGCTCAATTTTTCTTTCTCTTTTCTTTCCTTCCATAGGTGTCCAATCTTTTACATAATCTGAAGGATTTCCCTGATCAATCCTGCTTTTTCAAAGTTTATCCTTCATAGGCATTATCTCTGCCTCCGCCACCCTGTGCAAAACTCCTGTGCATTTAACTTTGTCTCAGTATTTGCTTCCTGAAGGATCCAAACTGACACAGTCCCCTACCTGAAATACCCATTCCACTTTCTACTCTAGCTAATCAAGCCTAATCTTTATTTCTGAATTCTGCTTAATGCTGGGCTTGCTTTGTGTGTGGGAGACATGTGCAGTTGGATAGAACCCTGTGCTCAGAGGGTTTGGTTTAATGCTTTTCTGTTGCCATCTTGAAATTCTTAATATTTTTGAACATGGGATTCAAAGTGTTCATTTTGTACTGGGACCCCAAATGTATGTAGCCAGTCCTGCATCACTTTCTGCATTAAAAATTTTTCTTTAATACGACTAAAACCTAGTGTTCAGTTTTTCTCAGGAATACTTAGTTCTTTGAAACATTGTCTCATGTTGGTTTTTGATATTGATGTGTCTTTCATATTAAAATTATATCCTTTCCATTTACACTTTAATTTGAGTGGGAAAATGTGTGCATGTCATATTCTCTAACTGAAATGTAACCTCTGAGATCACACTTAAGCTTACTTTTTATTGCACATAGAATTGTCAAGTAAGCACACAGAAATATCTGTAAATATTTTCTGAATCAATGACAGAAAATCCCCTTTATGTAAAAGAAGAGGGACAGTTTAAACAGTGACAAGCTTGGATATGCTAATAAAATAAAACTTGATGCTCTCTAACTCATCTTCTTCCCTACTACCTCATGGGGTAGTATGAAAACCTCATGAAAACCTGTTATCCAACTAACTAAAACTCAGTTTCTTCTTATTTAAACAGTAACTTCAGTTTAAAACAGCTCATGTTAGATAAGCTCTCAATCATCAAAAATTGTTCAATGTCTTTGTCTCCCGCTCTGGGGGGGTTTACTTTGTCCTTCTGGAGGTAAGAGAACAGCCCTAATAAACCCAAGCAACAAAACAACACAAAACTCTATGGTCCAGTTACTATACTAATCATTTTATATTTATAATTTCATTTATTCTTCATATAAATTCTAGGAAGGTGTTACTATTCCTAATCTCTCAAGGGAATAAAAAATTAGCAAATAGAGTTGGGAAACTGCAACCCAAGTCTAACTGCCCCCAAACCACAGTTTAATACAGTCTACTTTTATCTCAAACACAAATATTTACCTGCTATTCATCTAGCAAAAGGTACAGCTTTCTCTACAGATGTGTTTCTTTCCAAACACAACTGGGAAAAACATCTTGAACTGCCCACTGGAGTCCATACATGTGAGAACATAAGACAAATCTCAAATAGGAATTTGAAAAGAAAGGCATTAATTAATTGGGGAAGAGATATTTCCAACTTTCAAACCATCAAAAGCACTACATTTTCCCCTTCTACTTCAGATTACCTGAGAGACTTATCGACCACACACAGACCTAATCTGAACAAATGGCAGTAGCCCTCGGAACTTCCAAGGCTGATACGTAAAGATGGCTGGTATTCAAAGCAGTCAAGGAAGAATGTGCTTCAGGAAGCTTTCAATGTACAAATTAACCCATTTATTATGTCTGTGATAATCAAAGTAGTATGTTTTGTCTTGTATAACATTTCTCATGTTTTCCATAAACCATGGCTTAGCATCCTTTTGGAAGGTTAAAACTAGAAGTAGTTTCTAGTGCTAACAAGCATTTTGGTTGAGTGGTATAACTGTTCTATTGGGTCTCACAATTTGGCAGCTAGTCTCTTCAATTACACTTCTTAAGTAGGACAAAACTCTGAATGAAAGCAAACCCTTGATCCTGAGTCCTGTAGTGGGATTGGATATGCTGTGGTATCTCCCCAAGTCACATTTCCTTAAGCAAAAGTGTGTTTTTACAAATGGTTACTTCTGTCACTTGGTGCTACCACTAAACAATTACATTCTCTTTTCCTGTAACTATTGGCCAGCTATCTAAAATTAAGTTAGAATGTACACATTTTGGGAAGGAGAACAGATTTGATTTAAATAGACCATGATAACTAATCATTCCTTCTGAGAAACATGATGTGGTTGGCATGGTCTCAGTGAAACTTCAGCAAGGGTGTTTCAAGTGTCACGATTTTAGTTTTACTGTTATATATTTTTAAAAATCCCAAAACAGAATTGTTTCTTTTCTTTTCTTTTCTTTTTTTTTTTACATAATAGGGGAAAACAGCGGCTCACGTCTTCTTGGATTATACATTTTCCTCGCTATTTTGAATAGCTGTGGACTGTTTTTGCCTCTGCTTTCCCACTCCCTACGGGCCAGAATCAAAGGTACTCTCTGTATGCAGGCTTAGCTCTATACAGTATCCAGTGTATGGAACTGAAGGCCAAAGTTTGTCAAATGTCAGTGATATCTAATGGTTCAACCTACTAGTATTCAAGGTACTGCTGAACAATGCCGTCTACAATCAAGTAGACTCTTGAATTAGTCTGCATGTCAAAGATCCAGATCTGATATTTTCAGAATGAGCTATGTGTGGATGTATGTCCAACAAGTTAGTTTTTACTCATCTGAGTGTCATGTTCTTAAGTGATTTTGGATTAAATTTTCCCAAATTCTTTACTTATGCTTTTTAGTTTCTTCCTTGATTATAACTCTTACATCATAAATTATACCTCTTACATCATAAATTATACTTAATAGCAGACATCATGCATTTGCTAGTGATCCAGAGGTGTCCCAGAACATTTTTTTTTGCCAGAACTAATGAATATGAACATTTTCACAAAGCAAGCAGCTAATTTTTATGGCAATCCCTGGAACTAGAAATTGGATCCAAAATGCAATTTGATATTTTTCACTAATTTATAAAGTTCTAATAAAAATCAATTAAGAAGCAACAATTGAAAACCCTAAAAGCTCCACACAAAAACCACTAGACCTTATAAAAGAATTCAACAAGGTATCAGGATACAAGATTAACATACAGAAATCAGTTGCATTTCTTTACACTAAGAATGAAATAGCAGGAAAAGAAAGAAACAATCCCTTCAAAAATTGCATCCAAAACAATAACATACTTAGGAATAAATCTGACCAAGGAGGTGAAAGATTTGTATATGGAGAACTACAAAATACTGATTAAGGAAATTAAAGATGACTTAAAGAAATGGAAAGATATCCTATGCTCTTGGATTGGAAGAATCAATTTTGTTAAAATGGCCATACTAACGAAGGCAACCTACAGATTTAATGTGATCGCTTTCAAATTACCCAAGACATTTTTCACAGAATTCATCTACAAAACAGAAACAGACTCAAAGACATGGCAAACAATCTTATGGTTACTGGGGGAAATAGGAATGGGAAGAGATAAATTTGGGAGTTTGAGATTTGCAAGTGATAGCCACTGTATATAAAAATAGATTTAAAAAACCCCAAAATTTCTTCTGTATAGTACAAGGAACTATATTCAAAGCTCATAATAACATTTAATGAAAAAGAATGTGAAAACAAATAGATGTATGTATATACATGACTGTAACACTGTGCTGTACACCAGAAACTGACACATTGTAACTGACTATGCTTCCAAAAAAAGAAAAGGAAAAAAACCCCAGAAAATAAGCAACACTTCGGTTTAATGAGGGACTGTATTCAATACATGTAAAAGAATCAGTTGATTCTATTTTTCTATAATGTCGTATTTTTCTTTTCTCATGTGTAGTCATTATCCTAATACATTCTTTGAAGCATAAGACCCTGAATCCACTATTTAGACCTTCATCAAGTTATCAAAACTTTCTAAAAATGAGGGAGAAAAGGAAAATGAGTCTTATATACAATTTGTCCCTATCCTTATAACTTTCACAGTCAGTTTTAAAGTCTAAAAGCATTTTAAGCTTCTGAAAACAAAATCAAAAGAGATGTAACTTTTTTGCCCCAGCTTCAGTTGTTTTGATCCACCTACATATTTGCTCTCTCTCTTTCATTTTTCAAATAATTTTTTTCCTTCCATTCTTATTCTACTCCCTCTACCTCTTCTTCCTGCTGGATGTGCTTCCTGTGTCTTATTTCCCTTAGTTTTAACAGTAAGTGTCAAACAAAATGCCTAAATGTTGGGAAGTGGTGGGAAACAAATCCCACAAAATTTCTGGGTTAGAAGCACACTGACAATTTATGAAATCCTTAAAAAAAATCTTTTCCTCTTTGAATTCATTATGTTTTATTATTACTCAAGATGTAAAGTGAGAAAAATCCAATTCTTCTAAAAAGTATTTTAAGAAAAAAATAGTTAACTTTAATGGGCAAAATTTTATTCCAGTTTATTCTTGAAAATTTTTCTCAAAGTGAAGTTCAACACCATAGTCTTTTCCTAATTCTGCCCCAGAGCAGCGGTAGATTACTTGTGCAGAGAGCAGGGATCTGTGTGCAAATTCTGAGTCTTTCCCTTCCGATGTGATTAAATTTGGCAAATGATCTTGTCTAGGTGGACCGTACAGACCTGGCAACATTCTTGTGAGTATTAAGTGAGATGACACAAATACTGTTTCATAGAATCTAAATGCTAAACACATGTTCATTTCCCCCTACTCTTAGGTAGTCAACTTGTTTGTATGATTATTACTGATAGGGTTACAACAATTAATGAGGAAATGAGGGCTATTTATTTATTTACTTATTATCTGGATTGAATAACTTTGATTTCATGGTTGCAAACACAAAAATTCATTATATGGATATTGCTTTAAAAGTCACAAAAATCACTTCACATACCATCGCTTGTATTTTATTTAAATAGAATTATAAAGGTGAGTCAATATCATTATAATTTATAAATTGAGAAGGTAGATAAACAGTGGTTACTGTTATATCTAGTGATCGACAAGCTGACTCCAAAAGCCAGGTCTCTTGACCTCTATTCAATCCTATTTCTAACATATTATTTACAATTAAAGTTAGAGACAACGTCACCGTAACAGATGGTAGATAGCACTGTTTCATGGTTGCCCACATAACAGTAATTAAGGGTATGGACTCTAGATTTAGATTTTGAATGTGCAAGTCTCAGCTCTGCCACCTACCAGTTGAGTAAACTTGAAAAATAAACCTATGCTTTTGTGCTTCTAGTTTTTTCATTTGCAAAATGGGTATAATAATAGTTACCACTTCATTGGGTTATGAGGATTAAGTGACTTAATGTATAAAAATTGCTTAGCATAGTGATTGCTATATGTGTTTCCTATTATCATTATTACCAGGTATAAGGTGGAAACAGTTATAAGAGCAAATCTGATGGTGAATCATGGGAATCCATCAGGTAAGAGACATAATCAGATACTTCATTTTTATTTAATTTTCTCAATGATAGGTGTATATTAACCAGGTGTTACACATGAGTAGATTTTTGCTCAAAAAAGTAAAAAACTCATTCAAGTTCATGCAAATAGTACATGTTAGGAAAGAGTTTAAATGCAAATCTCTCTTCAATGCCTATGCACCTTCCACTATAACACATGATGTCTCCTAATTGAGTATTTTACTTCTCATAAGAGCAAAGGAAGGACAAGAGAGAATACCTAAGAGTCCTAGGAATGATATCTAGTTAGTAACTGTCCTAAACTAGGACCCAGAACTCCTTAATCAGAGTTCAGTGTTTACTTGAAACCAGGCTATGACTTAAATAACTGTGTTTATTTTAATCGTCCATGATCTCATGTTACTGTCACTGCTTTACATATTAAAAACTTATTGTGGACAGTAAGGAAAGAGAAGCATGTTTTAAAATTAATGAGGCATTTGTTCTCTGTATCTACAAATCCTAATAAAACAGCAGGAAGGCTGATACATAATTCATAGAAGCTAACAAATTACAGTGCATTTGCAAAAATGACCTGCTCTTTCCTACTTACTTCTGTGTGGTACATTAATGTCAGAAATAACATGGGGTAAATATAGACAGTGCAGTACAACAAACAGTATTGAAATAATGTATTGATATAACCCATGCCAGAAATGCTAGCAGAGCAATTAGAGGGTTCATACAGTTTGAAAATGAAGTCAAAAGGTCAACCAAGCTTTCATTTCAGCAAATATTATTTTATGCTTTATATTCTTTCTACAGCAAGAATTCAATTCTTTATTACTAGAAAGACCAATCAGATATCACAAATTCAATTCTGAAATCCCAGCAAATGGATGTTGTTTAGGCTTCTGAGAATCTCATGAACACATTAAATATATAGACTTACACCACTAAGCTATGCCTCCATAAGAACTGAAAATTATTGTAATCCCATATATAACATTCAAAATGATGGATTTCCAGATCTGTCTCTGGAAAAGACTGTGTTAGCTGTGAGGGAGAAGATTGCAGATGAGGAGAAAAGCCTTTGATTCTAGAATGAGAACCCATTAACGGCCTGGCTAACTAGATAGATTATGGGTACCTCAAACAAAATTACGAGCTCTTAGACACTGGGGAAAACAACAACAACAACAAAAACACAGATAAAAACAGTAAGAGAGTAAAGAAAATGAATTTTAATGTTTAGCTATTCGGAGTCTTTGGAAGCAGAAAATAAAGCTTATAGTAAAGAGAAAAATGAAAAAATTTTTATCTTTTTCATATAATATTAGCCTGCATAACATGTGGTTGGAGAAATGTCTATTGATATTTTAAGTTGTAAACCAGGATCCTTTCATATGTATGGCACTCGCCACATATGGATATTCATTTCACTGTTACTCTTCTCTATAAGTGGTGCTTATCTCATGAATGTTCTTCTTTTTATTTAACATAATAGTCTGCACACAGATCAGAACTAAGAGCCTCCTGGCATTACAAAGACAGGATGGCCATAGATTAAATCAGAATTCAAATACTTAAATGAACAATCACTATACACGTCTGCATTAAATGATGGTAATTGTTAGACATATTAAAAACGCTTTCAAAATAACAAAGACAAAGATTTCTAAATTCAAAACTCTAGAGTTTGTTTGTTCATATCCATGTTCATAAACATGCACTGCCTGAGAGTGTATGAGTGCCTTCTGAGGCAAAGTCACACAAACAGAATCAATCAATCAATATTAATTGGTATTTTTGATAGTCAAGAGAAAGGGCTAGATGATGTGAGTAAATAATGAGGTAAGTTTTCTCCCCTTCTCTTGAGGCTGTACCAGTTCTTTGGGAAGGTATAGCATATGTGTTAAAAATAGTCTAGTGAAACCAGAAACAGCAATGAGAAGTCCTACTGCTAGATCCTCTAAGGAAAAGAGAATGCTGTTTTGGAAATTAAGGGTAGCCTCCAGAATGTTTAGCTTAGCATTTCCAAACAATAGGGTAATATACAATGGGGGGGGGGGGCTGTTCTTTGGGTGAGACAGTGTGCTATTTTCCTATTCTTCTGCAAAAAAAAATTACCACAAATAGACTGGCTTAAAAATGATATAAATTTATTTTCTTACATTTTCAAAGATCAGAAGTCCAAAATCGGCTAAAATGGGGGTGTTGGCAGGGATAGTTCCTTCTGGAGGGTCTAGGGGGAGAATCCATTTCATTGCCTTTTCCAGCTTCTGGAGGCTGCCTGACTTTCTTATCCCATGGCTCCTTCCTCCATCTTTAAGGCATATCACTACAACCTCTGCTCTACAATCACAGCTCCTCTCTGACTTTGATCCTCTTGCCTTCCTTTTGTAAGAACCTTTGTGATTATATGGTTTTACCTGATCTTTCATTTTTCTATCCCAAGATCCTTAACTTAATCATATCTGCAAAGTTCCTTTTGCCATGGAAGGTAATATATTCACAGGTTCTGGGGATTAGGATGTGGACATATTTAGGGGAGCATTTTTCTATATACCACAGATAAAAAACATGCACAGCAGTATAAAATTACGCTTTTTGAGGGACAGTCATTTTAATAATAAATATTTTTCAGCAACAAATACATGTCTTACAAAGCTCCATATAAGAGATTTAAAATTGTGTAGATTCAGTTATTTTTAAAGAAATTTCAGTCTAGTATGGATTTCTAAACCTTTTGACCATGATCATTGTATAAAATACATTTTTCTTTACAATGCAGTTCATATATATTTCATGTGTATGTGGGTGTGGTGAAACAAAATTTCATAAAACAATTCACAGCCTAGTAAGAATCTAGTATTTTCTATTCCATCCTTTTTATTTAAAGAAAAATATGTTGATCATCACCCTCTAATTTGCTTTTATTGATAAAATGGACAGGTAATTAAATGTATAAAATATTTACTGATTTTATGGACAATAAAGTATTAAGTGCATTATATAAGGTGAAACTTAAAAGCTGAGTAAACACTGGCAGTCAGAGCCAATGGGTAGACTAGTCCAAGCAACAGAGGCAAAACCTAAAAGTATTACCCAACGTGGCATATTCAGGAAACTGGAGTCCTGATAGTTCAAAATGGCTGGACAATAGGGTATAATTGGAAGCTTATAAAGAGATGAATCAGACAAGTAAGTCAGACAGATGAAACAATCATGGGTCTATTTGAAGGCTTTCATTCATTCAGGCTCTACCATCTGTGATGTCCAGTTAGATCAAGATTGGGAATAAATGATGAATGAAAAGATAAGGAATTTGCTCTCCTGGAGTTTATAGTCTAGTATTTGACATCTTTTAAACAATGATAAGAAACTCAAACTATCATATGGGCAAAGGCCATGTCACTAAAAATTTTTACACAGAAATAAACAATGAGATTTGTGTTTAAAAATAAACCTATATTTGAGAATGGATTTGGTAAGTACAGGTAAAAATTTCAAATCTACTGAGAAATTAGGACTAAAGCTATTAGTGGCATGATATCTTAGAGGGGATAATTTTTAAAATATTGATAGAGTTTTTAGGATTTGGAGTTCAAATGAAAGCTGTAGAAAAGGAGAAATGGAGGATAATTTCTGTATTTTTAATGTTTGTGATTGGGTGTAAAGATTCACCATTCAATGAAGAAGGACATACACATTAAAAGTAATTTTAGGATAATGGATAGTAAGTTGATAATGAAAAATTAAATGGATACATATAGGAAATGGAAGAATATGTCGATCCAGGCCACAGGAGAGCAGTTGGGGCTCAGATGCATGTTAGACTACAGGTGGCATTTTAACCTAAGAAATTCGGATAAATCACCCAGGAAATGCATATAAAGGAGAGAAGAAAGGATAGATTCCTATAGATAGCAGCATTTAAAGGGTGATCAGACTGGGATATCACACAGAGAATTTTGTAATGGAAGTAGAACTATAATACATAATATAGCTGTGATCAAAAATAGAGTTTTGAGATTATAAGGAGTGGTTAAAAGTGGATCTAAGAGGTCACAGAAGGTAGGAAGTGAGGAATGTCAATCCAGCTTGGTTATCAGGATATCTCTGGTAGCATTAGCTGAAGTGAAATCTCAGAATTGTAAAGTTGTTGGACAAATTCTAGTGGGCTGAGGAATGAAGGAGAAAAGAGTGTGAAGAGTGTGAAGATGGTCATTGCAGTCTTTCTAATACTGCTTTGGACGAAAGATAAGAGGGGGTTGCTACAAAGGGAACAGGGTTATAGAGGTTTCTGTTTTCAAGAGAGGAGCAATTTACAAACATTTTTGTTTGTTTTAGGAAGAAAAACGTGGGAGTCAGATGAGAGGCTTTTATGTTGTTGTTATTTTGTGGTTTATATATATATATATACATATTTACTGAAGTACGGTCAGTTTACAGTGTTGTGTCAATTTCTGCATTGATTAGAGGTTTTTAATGAAGTGGATAAATAGGTACAATGAGAGAAGGAAGGACAAAATGTGTATTGTGGCCGAAATGGCCTCTTGGCCTTCAGGTTATAGTGTTTGCTATTTGTAAAATAAAAACAAAATCTCTTAAATGACTCTTACATTTGTAAAACATGAGTCCAACTGATTGTTCATAGTAGAACTCAAGAGCTTTCCACATTAATTTTTGGTTCTCTTCTCCTTCTCACTTGTAAAAACCATCATGAGCAATGAACATAAACAGGCCTGTGATAATCCTGACTTTGTAAGGTAATTAACACAGCAGGAAATGCATTTTAGGGCAGACATTTCCTAGAAGAGTGGGTGGAATCTTACTGGGAGACTGAGGAAGAGTAAGCACGTTAATAATCCCAAACTGTATACAGCTCTCACATTTTTAAGTCACAGTTATTTTTAAAAGGCCAACAACCTGGAAAGAAATTTTTACCTTTCCTTCAGTTTCATCAGTGGCCTGGACTTTCATTGCTATTGTTTCTGTCTGATATTGGTGTTTATATAGATTTTCCAAAATAGTCTAATAGCCAACCTAAATTGCTAGCCTTGCATAATTTCCCAAGTTGTTATTTAAGCAATAATAACCTTCAGACTGAACATCTTCATGGCGTTAAGTACCAACAGAAAGCTTCGGTGGTCTCAGGAAAAGCTAGGGGCCTTTAATAGAGACTGTCATTAATGGTCACAAAAATGCCTGAGAGGTCATTCGTGTGATTATAAATATAACAATGTAAAGGAAAAGGCAAAGTATTCAGAAGTTATAAGTTGAACATCAAGTTGCCATGGATACTGCGTTTTCCTAGATACAGCAACCCAGACTACAAACAGAAGGAAGACAATGATCAATTCTTATTATTCTGTTTAGGGTTAGAATTGCTGTTTGAGTATGAATATTGGTCCATAGAATCTGAAACAACTAACATTCTTACCTTATAGAGGTTAAGAAGAATCTATGGACTAAAGGGGGCCAAGGGGGAGATTATTCATTCCAATTTCTACTATGACAATTATGACAGGCTGAACTATATTAACATCTTCTTATGTTTACAGGTATCCAAAGAAGAAAAGTATAGACATCTTAAGTAGGGGTGAATCCAGCTTTTGTGGAGCCTGAAGTTCACAGAATTTGAGAATTCCTTTTAAAAGAAGAATCCAAATTACTAATATAGAACATCCATGTTGCCAGTGCTTCTGACACAAGGAGAAATGTGACAGAGGCAAATATTTTACTGATTGCAATTAAAATGACTTACCCTTGCAAAATGTAAAATATCATATGACTATTTAAGATATTGCAAGCGTCCTCCTAAATGTAGAAGATGAGGGGCTTTTTCAATTTTAGGTTTCATTTGCTTCACAATAAATTCTCCCCTGTCAAGAATCCTAGAAGTTTAGATAAAGAAAGAGGCCAATAGATTATCCAGTGCAATACCCACACTGTAGATGAGGAAACTGAAAAATGTTCAAGTGAGGAGGCTTAAGCTAACCAAGTCATCTAACTCATACTTTTCCGCACCCAAAAGTCTTACTGGCTTTTACAGGAAGGTGACTGGTTGAAACCTAAGTGATATTCTTTGGGAATTTTTCATGGATCTGTGAGACATATTAAAGAGAATGTATTTGCATGAAGCTTTTTGAGGAAATAAATTATTCTGGAAAAAAGAAATCAGCTAATTGTTAATTTTAAAAACACATTGTGTGATGGAAACCACGTTAAACTAAATTTCTTCTACCCTTCTTTCATGGTGAATGAATTATTAGTTGGAACATCTCCTCTCAAGTAGACCTGCATATCCCAGCCCCCTCTTGCATCTAGGTTTTGTTCTGATTGCTGAGGGTTAATGCAAAGAAAAAATAATGAACTTCTCTTTCAATTTTAATGCATTGTGACATGCTAGTGTAACTACCTGATTTGGAAGAGGAGAATCTGGATACTTATTATACTAAATATTTAAACACTATCTATTTCTTGTTTAAAACTGCTAATCAATAGATGTTTTTCTTGGCCATTTCAAAACATATTAGTAAATGAAATCTTAGAGTAATAATGTCTCAGAGAAGATCAATTATAAAGGCATGAGTGCCCAATAAAAACCAACCTATGACACTACAAACAGTTTATTAAATCTTTCTAATTAATAATATTTCTTTTTGAAGATGTTGGTTTTAATTTTTAGATTAACATACTGGTCCTGCTATAATTTATTAAGAAAAGGAGTAAAAGAGCTGGAAGTACTTCCAAATAACACTATCAAATCATCTCTTCTTCCAGTTAGGTATAAAAGATACATGCATTTATGTAATCATTTCACTATTATCCTCAGAATTAATTTTATCATATAAATTTGTATCAGATATATACATACAGATATAAATATAAAATTTATTGATTTTCACTTCTTGATCAAAACTGAATTGTTTGAACAGCATTTCTTGTTTAAATAAATTTTGATACTGACTTTGAGAGAAGAAAGTTAGTAACTGCATAATATACCTCCAACCATAGAAACCAAATATTCAGACTTCTATCTGTCAGTAGAACATCATCAGATGAGCATGGATGCCCATGAGATTGGCAGTTTTGCAGGGCTTGTCTAAAGGGAAAGAGGTTATATAGACTATGAACAATCTCAGGAGAAAATGAGAATTAAAATGTGAAAGCTGATTCTCAGATATCTGTGTAGATCTCCTAATGACTAAGGAAACCATTGTGAGTTCCAAAAGGAGGATTTCCACAAATGTCAAGTTTCTGCTCCCTTCTTTTCTGCAGCCTGATTCCTGAAGTTATTGAAACTTTCATTTCTGAAAGTGACTTTTTCTGAGATCACACTTTTAGAGAAATTATTATACTGTACCTTCTCGGTTTTACATTCCAACCTAATTTATTATCCATTCTAACTAACTCTTTTTAGATAGGAGGTAACAACCACTGAACTCAGATCAAAAAGAATATTTTTCACCCACAAATTCATCAGACTTAAAAGTCAAGAATTGTACAGAATAGTCCCTTTGAACATGATGTTCTTTACTTATTTTGGATTAGTGGAAAACTAGAACTGGCTCCTGGTGATATGAGGTAGTTACTTTTGATCACCGTTGCTTAAGCTGTGATGACATTTTCTAAAGTTCTAACTCCAAGGACGCTAACTTGAAACTGCTGGGTTCTGTCTGAGAAAGCACAATATAGGACATCAATAGAAGTAAACACACAGGGGCCAGTTAATGTGGAGGGTAATACTGTCTTGACACCCTAAGGATCTGGGTTTAGAACCAGCTGAGCTCATTGCTTCAAGGAGGCTAAGGTCAGTCCCTGTCTGTTTTCGACACATTGAAAACCATGCCACTATTCAGTATAACTGACAAGTTACTTCTCCAAGGGGACTGTTTACTAAAATAGAATTTTCTCTGCATTTTTTAAACAATAATATCCAAACACCCACACAATTCTGATAGTTTCTGGGTGCTGACTGTATTATAAAGCCTCTGAATTTTATTTCAAGCTTGACTTGGCTTCTTAAACTTTTCCACAGCATTCAAAACAATTAAAAATATTTGGCATGTTTCTGGTATTGCATCTGGTGATTTGTGAATATTCTCAGACACTTGATCACATTGTCTTTTGGGCCCCTCAAACAAGATACTAAATCATAAAATTTTCTTTTGGTTTGTGGGGTCATTTACTGGATCCTGGTAAGAAATATGTGTATACTATTTGTATGATGCTAAAAGAAAACTGAAATATTGAAAATAATAATAATATATTTCCAAAACAGTAGGTCATAATATAAAATATATATTCAGACTGGAAAAATCTAGATGCTTAATTTTGGAATACAGTGTTCAACCAAGCCAGCTTTTCATAGTGGTAATTGCAAAAATTATGTTTCTAAATATAATTTCTACACTAGTCTCTTTGGGGAAGATACCTTATATGTGTGTACATTAAATTCAGTGCTTAAATAATTCATTTTGGATGGCTTTTCTTAAATGACAACACTCTATTGATAATATTTCATCATTTGCCTCATATCTTTATGAATATTTTTATCATTATTTTCACTATTGCTTTCTTTAAAGACTCCCCCTACCACCTACCATTTATATCTTCATGTTCATCTGAACTTGTCTTTATGCTCAAACAGTAAAATATGTAGTATGCTCTTAATAAATAATAGCAATAAAAAAGCTTCCTGTGGTTTTAGAAACATGACATCTTATCTCATTCCTGTGTAGCTTAGGACAGCATTTCTCATGTTTGGCAATACAGATCTCCCTGGAATTATGATGGGGCTATGTTCCAATAAACCCATCATAAGTTGAAAATAGGGTAAGTTGAAAATGCATTTAAAACACCTAATCTATCGAAAAACATAACTTAGCCTGACTCACCTTAAATGTGCTCAGAACACTTGCATGAGCCTACAGTTGGGCAAAATCATCTAACGCAAAACCTATTTTATAATAAAGTGTTGGATATGTCATTTAATTTATTGAATGCTGTACTGAAAGTGAAAACAGAATAGCTGTGTGGGTACAGAAGGGTTGTAAGTGTATCAGTTGTTTACCCTCCCGATCGCACGCACGCACGGCTGACTGGGAGCTGCAGCTCCTTGTCACTGCCCAGCATCATGAAGAGTACTGTACCACATAACACTAGCCTGGGAAAAGATCAAAATTCAAAATTTAAAGTACAGTTTCTACTGAATACGTAGCACTTTAGCACCATCATGAAGTCGAAAAGTAGTAAGTCGAAGAAGTATCATCAATCGGGGACCATCTGTATTGACGTTATAAGCTAATTTTTTGCTGTAGGGGCTGTTCTGTACATTGTAGGAGTTCCCTGGTCTCAACCCCCTAGATGTTAGTAGCATTCTTTCCTGCCACCCCTACAGTGATAGTCACAGACGTCTCCAGATATTGATAAATGTTCCTTGGGGGAAAACTGCTCCCTGCTGAGAACCACTGGCTTAGCAAATGCTGTTTTCTGTGTCAAGGTTTCCTTGACCTTCCCGAGGTACATATTACTGTCTAAGCATTGTGGAGTTATCTTGAAGTGTCACCTCTTCCTTGAGGCCTTAGTTGAATTACCCAGGAGGAGGAAAGTGCTTCTATTATTCTGTTTTCACTAAAATAGCTTCATATCTTTCCATATCTCAAAATTCTTAGCACAATACATTTGTATTTACAATGTATTTGTATTAGTGTTTTTCTCCCTAATTTCTTATGCAACTTGAATAAAAGATTTAGGGTAAGTATGTTGCCTTTTATATAATATATCCCCACATTCTGCCATAATTTCTGGTACATAATAGACAGTCACTAAATGCTTATGAAAAAAATTATAAGATAAATTAATAAACCAGCACAGGAACTTTATAATAAGACAACTCATGAGTATATTTTGACCTCTGTGTAAAACACTGGACTAGGAGGAAATATTTCTTAATATTTTTTTCCCAAATTATATACTAATGGGGCATTTGAGGTTATGAAGAAATTTTACTGGGTGGAGTCGCAGGTAGAGGTATAAAAAGTCATTAAAATTTTTGTAAATGGAAACTCGATCCTATACATCAATTTTTTTTAAGTACTAGAAAAAAAAGTAATATTTGATGGGATTATCACTTACACAAAGACACTGGTAGCTGACATGAGACCACAGTTCCTTTATTTTCCACAGCTGAAGTGCTAATTAATATTTGTTAGTGATGATGAAATGCAAATTTTTGACAGAAATATTTTCTGTTTTCACAAAGACATTGATCAAACGTTTTGGAGAATATTTTTCTCTTCGATACGAAAATTTCAACACTTTTGTAGCCAATATAATCTAGTATATCAAACGTCCACGTCCTAATCCCTGAAACCTGTGGATGTGTTACCTTATATGACAAAAGGGACTTTGTGGATGTGACAAACCATTCTGTACCCATAAAGCCATTCAATTTTTAACTTTCAGTACAGTATTCAATACATTACATGAGATATCCAACTCTGTATTATAAAACAGGCTTTGTGTTAAATGGTTTTGCCCAACTGTAAGCTAATGTAAGTGTTTTTACATTAAGATGGGAAGATTACCCTGGATTATCCTGGATTATCCAGGTGGGCCCAATGTAATCAAAGAGGGCCTTATAGAAGGTAGTCATGAGATCAGAGAGACAGAAGGTAACATGATACAGAAGCAGAGAGAAATCTGAAAATGCTATGCTGCTAGTTTTGAAGATGGAGGAAGGGACCATGAGCCAAGGATATTGGTAACCTCCAGAAGTAGAAAAGGAGAAGAACCTATGCAAGCTGCCAACTTGATTTTAATCCAGTGATACTGATTTCAGACTTGTGACCTTAGAAATGGTAAGGTAATAAATTTGCATTGTTTTAAACTACTAAACTTGTAGTAATATGATAAACAGTGGTAATATAGAACTAATGCAATCATCATGAGAATTTAACACACTCTTGGTGAAAATTTTATATCGAATGTTACTATATATGTCTGTATGTCATTCTTTGATTTTCTAGCAGTAAACTTTGTTCATTGTTACATACAACTTTATGAATATGCTAAAAGTATTTATTCATCCATTCTATAGGTGAAGTATACCCGAGTTGTTGTCAGGGTTCAGTTATTCCACCAACAGTTCTGTGAATATTCTTACAAGTGGATCTTGATGCACATGTGCAAGGGTGTCCATTTGTGCCAGAACTATAACTACACTCTCATAATCTGTCTGAAGTTTAAAAGATATCTATCTATCCATCCTTCCATCCATCCATCCATCTACCCATCCATCTATTTAGAGATTTATTATGAAGAATTGGCTCTCAAAATTATGGAGGCTGAGAAATCCCACAATCTGCCACCTGCAAACTAAAGACTTCAGGAGAGCCAGTGGTGTAATTCAGTCCAGAGAACCTAAAGTCAGAGAACCAAGGAGATCAATATGTGCATTGGTGTAAATCCCAGTCCAAGGGCAAAAGAATATGAGATGAACTGTCTCAGCTCAAGCAGCAAAGCAAGCAAAAAGAGGGTGCATTTCTCAGCCTTTTGTTCTTTTTAGTCCCTCAAGGAATTAGATGATGCCTACCCACATTGGGGAGGGCAATATACTTTGATGAGTCCACTCTTTGAAATGCTAATCTTATCTGAAAACACTTTTACAGGCACACCCAGAAAAAAGGCTTAACCTGGGCACCCCATGGCCAGTCAAACTGACACATAAAATTAATTATTACATAGTGTTTCAATAGATCTATATTAAAATGGAATGAAATGACACCTTTATAACATTGACCATTTGGATCTCTTTTATTGTACCTAATAATCTTTTATAAATTTCTAGAAAGCATTTGTATATCTTTTGTTAGATTTATTCTTAGGTCTTTTTATTTTTGATGTAAATAATATATATATCTTTCTAACTTTGTTCCTAGTGTGTATAAACATAATGGAGTTTGAAACCAGCAACATAGATAAACTTTCTTATAAATCCTAATAATTTATTAGCAGTTTATTTAGGAGTTTCTAAATATACAAGTATATAGTCTATGAATCTGTGTCTTTTTTCCCCTTACTTGTTATTCTTGCCTTAAAAAGCTGGCTCAGAAAAGACATGGTGAAAACAAGAAACTATATCTTGTTCCTGATCTCAAAGGGAAAGCTCTGAATACTTCAATTTACATATGATGGTATTGAAATAGCTTTCATTTTGTTGTGGAATAATTTGAATGTAGAGCAAACAGGATTTTATGATAGATTTGTTGTGATAGTGGGTGAAACAAGTCTAGTAAAACATGACTATTTAGGTTGGTGGAATGCAATTACTAAGCTAGGAAGATTGGAGGAAGGTATAAAATCAAGAATTGAGTTCAGGGCATGCAAAATTTGAGATATATATTAGATAGACAAGTGGAAATGTAGCATAATCAGTTAAATATATAGGCCCTGGTTATAGTGAATAACAAGTAACAGAGAGAAGAAGGTGAATCATTAATATTTAAAGGCTACTAAAGTCATAAGACAGCTAGAAATACCAAGACATAAATATCAGATCAAGAAAAGGCTGATGGAAGTTTGGCCTGAAGCACTCCACCATTAAGAGTCTGAGGTGATGAAGAGAAGCAAAAAGGTCTGGAAGGAGTTGTTAAGTAGCAGGAAAACCAGAAGAAGGAAGAGAGTATCCTTGAAACCAAGAGTAGAAAATATTACAAGAAGGAAATCTGCTTAATCTCCAATTACTACTATGCAAACAACACTTCAATAAACATCCTTACATCTATATCATAGCTCATCTGTAACAGCTTTCGTGGTAGAAAAAAATCCTATAAATGGAATTTTGAGGAAAAAGCTACATTGGTTTAAAACATTGATGGATATTTTATAATTGCTACTAAAAATGTATCATACATATTTTCATTCCTATCCCTGGTATAAGAGAACAGACAGGGAAATACACACCTTCCCTCGGATGACTTTAAATAGAAGAGAAACTTTGGGAGTTAATCAAAGACAGAGGCTCAAGTGGTTTGTCCATTTACAATCCCTGGTTAGTCAGATGTCTCTGCTGACAAATGAGCCCAAGAAAAGCACGATTAAACAATCAACTCCAAAATTCAACTTGTTGGCTTTCAGTGAAATAGACATTTTATAGCTAGAGAAAGAATCATTTTGGAAGCCAAGTGAGAGAAGGTTATTATGATTATCTAAGACATTAGACACGGTCAAGAGAGCTTTGGATGAATCACATCCACTTCCAAAACTGTGAGTTTCTAATCTTCAGACATCTAATTATCACTTTCACTATTTTTATTTTATCCACATATGACCTGTAATTCTAGCAATTTAATATGTTTAAAGACAGTTCACTTTCTCTTTCACTTACATCTACATTAGAAAGGAATTGTATATCATTATCGTAAAAGTATCACTTGCCATTAAAGGTAACGGCAAGAATAAATATAGTCAACATACACAATGTTATTAAGTTTCTATTGCTTGCCAAAGGCTTTGAACCTATGGCCCATAAAAAGGAAATTGCAAAAGATTAGAGAAGAGTTAAAGGTATGTTTCTTTCTATATGGTATACTTAAAAATTGTAAAGGCATGAATTGAAAAGTTAAAGTATGAATTGTAACTTGCCATCGATTGCACAATTTTTTCAGAGGAGTACCCCAGTCCATTAAAAAAGGCAAAGTAAGTTTTAACTCTTTTTTTCCATTAGAATTGTAATTGCTGTTGGATACGAATGTTAGTCCACAGAACTTGAAGCAAACAGTGTCCATCTTATGAAACTATAATAACAAAAATTTTGGTCTAAAAAGAGCACTGGGAGTCAGACATTTTTAACTCTCCTCTTATATTTCTAGGAAGGGTTATGCATATGTTATTGTCAAAGGCCTCTAGAAAAGTACTTTTAAAAATTCATAATTACATAAGCAGTTTCAGAATAATTTCATAGCTGAGAAGGGAGTCCAGAAATCATCTGGTGCTTCACTTTTCAGGTGAGGAAACCAAATCTGTGGACATGCTAGTGGATGTCTGAGAATAGAAAAGCTGCATGCAGTGTGGTAGTGAGAAAGGAAGGGGGCAGGGAACAGCCATTCAAGGAATGCTACAGCAATTAACATCAAAATGGTGAAAGATTCAACCCCTCAGTAGGCCTTGAGGCTCAAGAGGATGGGAGATTTAACTTTTAGCAGAACTTGAGCTGCATTATATGCTTATTGTAATATATTAGCATGATGAATAACATGCCTACAGGTGCCACGGCTGTCCCAAGGCTAGCCACAAAAGGTCAAAGAGTGGGAAATGACCAACTTCCTGGGAATCCCAGCCCCTTCCCCAGACTAATTAGACTGGTCCTTCCACTTATTAGCATATGAAGCCATCAAGCCCATAAAAACTGGCAACACGGTGAAGAATCATCTAAACCACTGTAATCATTTAAGTCAATAAATGAATTGGTGCAGGTTTGATTTGCTAATGATGCTTAGAGGACAAGGAAATGAACGGATGCAGTATAGTATAAAAGAGCTTTGGTTAAAGTCTCATAATACTCATATCTCACGTTCTACACGTTTGTTTCTTTTACCTTAGCCTTATGTCCAACTGAGAAACTGCTTCTGCTAGGATGGAACTGCATTAGCCATTATGACTTCTGCCTCTAGCTAGTCCCATAAATCTTTCAAATTTCACACCTAGTAAATGCAGCTAAAACCAAGTAAACAAAACAATGCCCATGAGAACTGTTTGTTTTGTAACTTTAAGAATAAAAATGTCTCTTTTGAAGCCTGACCTATTTTTAAAGGGTAAGAATATGTAGTCTTCACATTTAGTATTGCAAACAAATCTCCAAATTCCCCTACTGGAGAGAATCAGCATTTTAATACTGATGAAGCTTTGCACTGAGATGCAATCTTCATCTGATAACTGCTTTATCTGGAGACTATTTGTCTTTTATTTACAGTTACACTACCTATTCAAAGTAAATAGTTTTGCTCCAGAACACAAATGTAATAAAAATAAAAGAATCCCAATTTTTTTTCTTATATCTCTATTGCTTTTCAGTTTTCAATTAAAAGTTATATATTTGTGGACAATTCTTAAAGTTCTTAGTAAATTCATTCCTGAGGAAAATAGCACAGATACTCTCAACTGAAGTTAAAAGTAGTATAGAAAACAGGCATGACACAAAATAAAAATCAATTTACTAAAAACATTACAAATTGACAACTTCTACATAGATCAGAGTCACACATGAACACTCAATTATTGTGTGTGTGTGTGTGTGTTGTGTGTGTGTGTGTATTTTCACTGCAAATTGCTTATTGTCAGAACCAAAAGACAGCTAAGAAGCACTAACTCCACACCCTCCTTGAGGTTTACTCTACCAGTGAAAAATAATTTATTTTTATTTATTTATTTATTTATTTATTTATTTATTTATTTATTTATTTATTTATTTATTTATTTATTTATTTTTGGTGGCAGCCAATCTGTTAATGGTTGATTCAGGGAGGATATTGTGATTCCTGCCTTTATGTTGTAAATATTAAAAATTCAGTTTCAATACTAAATAAATAAAGCCTACAAATATTCCGAGATTCCTAAATACAGATTATAAAATATATTCTGCTTTATGATATTAACTGCATTCATGTATATATAACATATTAATACAACAATTGCATGAATATATACAGATATATAAAAATATAAATAATGGTTTTTATTGAGTCCTACATTGTGAGTGCTTTTTTTCCTTTACAACTTTTATTTGCCAATTGTAAACAATGGACATGTTTAATTCTTATTATCGTATTAAAATATGTATTTTATATTTTTATTGTCTCTCGTGAAAGAGCATAATTTAACTCAAAAAGGACCAATTTGTCTCAAAAAGGCAAGATTAAAGATCCACTTTAACAAGCATTTATAGACTGCCTCAATAATGCTCAAATATAGGTGACTATGTAAAGTGAGAGACTCATAATCATAGCTGATGTTTTTCAAGTCCAAGAATAGCCAATATTACATTGTCATTGAACATGGCAGTGTATGAGACCTGGGTTTCTTCTAGAGGTTTTGCCATAAACCCCCTGGTATGATTTATATATCCAGTTAGCAATTAGAAATCTCTTACCTAGAATGAGGCTTAGCACTTTGTAACTTAAAGAGCTTTGTTACTCTTTCCTTCTAGAAAACATTTTATTCCCCTGACATTTCTGATACTTTGTATTTTCCAACTTTCACAATTATGCTTCTAAGGTTCTGTTCATTAAGTGTAGGAGTTTCTTGAGGTTTTGTCCTAAATCCTTTCCATGTCCTTCCTAGGGCTACTCATCCCTTTCCATGGATCACTGTTATATTTCTTAATTTTCTTCTTTGGTTCAGACTATCAGTGCATTATGTATAACTGTCCATTCAGTCTTTCTGGGAATCTCAAAAGAATGTATTTCAAATCAATATCTTCTTCGAAAACTTCTAAACCTCCATTCACCTAGTTGCTCAATATATAATCCCATTAATTATCCTTAGCTCCTTCCACATTTTACTCACTCAGCAAATGCTCTGATACCTTTGATCCTACTTCCTGAAGAATCCTCAATCCATCTATTGCTTTCCATTCTCACTGACACACCCCAAGTCTCTAATTCAATATTTTATTTCTTAGACTTCACAAATGGGCTCTGATACCTTCACATCTATTCAACTACTTTGACTACTTCCGAGTCTTTACATATCAAGTCTCCTCAACAATGCTAAAACTATCTTTTAAAATTGCAAAATAATCTTATAATTCCCCTGATACAAACTAACCAATGACTTCCCATTGCCTTGAAATAATTTCAGAATCTTAAACCTTGATTATAATATCCTGTACAGTACAGAGTCTACCTTCTTTCCAGCCTGATCTTTAACATTCTACATGTTGTTTTTTCCATCTTAGCTCTATTGGGTTTTTCTCAGGTTCTTGAACATACCATACTCTCTCAAGGTCCTAGGCTTTTACACCTGTAAGATTTTTCTCCTGGATAAATACTTATCCTCTATTTAACTAACTCATATCATTTGACAGAATTCAATTCAAGTATTCATCTGCTTATTCATGCAAAAATTGATGAGCATATTTATGTACCAGGCACAGTTATAGAGCTGGGAAAATATTTTGTTTTTTACTTTCTTATTGAACCATTTCCTATCGAGAAATTGCCAAACTATCATATGGAGTGTCTATGTCACTTTTATTCCCACCAGCTATATATGAGTGGCCCAGTTTTTCAATAATCTTACCAGAATTTGCTATTTTCACTATTTTTTAGCCATTATAAATGTGTTATGATATATCATTGAGGTTTTAATTTGCATGAATATGTCTGTTTTAGTGAAATGGTGTTCATATCTTTTGCTTATTTTTCTAATTGGTTTGTTTGGTTTTCTTACTATTGAGTTTTTGAGTTCTTCCTATTCCAGTACTAGTGCTTTGTCAAATATGTGGTTAATAAATATTTTCTCTCGGTCTGTAGCTTCTATCTCCATCTCCTTTACAGAGTTATTTTCAGAGTGAAATTTTTAGTTTTGATGAGGTCAAATTTTAATTTCTTCCTTTTATGAATATTACTTTTGGTGCCAAGTTTAAGAACTTTATCTAGTCCTAGATTTTGAATGCTTTTCCTAATTTTTTCCAAAAGGTTTATAGTTCTACATTCTCCATTTAAGTTCATGATCAATTCTGAGTTAAGGCCTGAGGTTTATATTGAGGTTCATTAAGTTTTTTTGTCTATGAATTTCCTATTGCTCCATTTATTAAAATGGCTATCCTTCCTCCATTAAATTGTTTTTCTTTCTGTTGTCAAAATCTGCTGGGAATATTTGAGTGGGCTCTCTGCAGGGTCCCAGTAACAACTGCAGGAAAGAAGTGAAGTATACTACTGATTAGCCACATCTTCTCACACTAACACATCGTCTCATTTCTAACACATGGAGGTGGAGGCTCAGCTCACCTCATATCCTGCTGGCATATTACTCTGATGGAGGAATCAAAGCATTACTTGCTTCTGCTGCAGACGGTACAGAAGACCAGCTCCCTGCATGTTCTGTCAACATCACCCAACTGGGGAAATCAGAATGACACTTTTGCTTTTATGGAGAGGATAAAATATCTACTTCCCATTTCCCTCACTGAAGTCATGAGTGAGTGCAGTTTTCCCATTTGAGTTTGGGTAGAATAGGGTAATCATTGTCCAAATGTTTTCCCTTCTGCTGGCTACCCTTTCTCCCTTCCATTGATTAGGAGGAGCAGGATTTTCTTGGAGCTTTTTCTCTCTGTGCCTATTGGTGATTATGCTAAAGTCTTCTGGGATAGATGGAAGGCAATAAGGAAACCCAGGGAACTCATAGCCTTGTTGCTAGTCAAGTCCTGAAGTCCCTAGGAAGTCTGCCTTCTTCTTTCCACCATCAAGAGTCTTTGCTTGTTTGTGCTGTTATGACTAGGATTTTTCAGTCATAAGAGCTCTGGAGGATCTGGGGAGTATGGTGCTACTCCATCTCGGTCAGAACTAAAGTCCTCCAAATATTTTTGAAATATCAGAAAACATTTATATTGTCAATATGTACTATGTGTATATGCATTCAATATTTGTAAATTTTTGAAATTTAACATATGAGTGTATTTGTCTTTACAGAAAAACAGGTATTTGAAAGGGATACTTTGGCTCTGTCTTTTTTTAATTGTTAAACTATTATGTTCAGAAATTAGTGACTAAAACTGTAATTTTATCAACTCTATATAAAATGTATTTCACAATGTGGTAAGTTTTACCTTTTATTATGAGACTCCAAATACTGAGTCTATGAGGGTATTGATTGTACATGCACTTCCATTATAAATATATGACTCCTCTAAAACATGCAACTATCTCTGGCTATCTTAAATTTATATTACCTCCACGTTACACAACGTATGATAAAATTACATAACTAAAAGTCATAGATTTTATTTGAATATATATTTTAAATTATCCCCTGCTCCTTACTTTGTTGAAATGCTTTGGGAAACAGTTTTATGCATACAAATAGGAGAATTAGATCCAATTTTTCCATATTAGTGTTTTAAAAATGTAGATTTATTTACCCATTTTAAACTTTACATTTATACCAAATTAATGTTTTGAAGTTTTCCTGATCTTTTTAACGAATTTTAACCATGATATTTCTTATCCTGTAGGGTTAAGGATACATACATCTGTTACATAATTGTTTTTTCACTAGCTGTTATTCTATTTATAGTACATTCCCCAAAATTGGCAATTCTTAAAATAATCTTTAACATTTGAATTTTCAGTGATACATTTGCAATGATGCCATTCTATAAAACTATAAAAATAATAAATTTAGTAAGTTATGAATGATTATAAAGTCTACAGATCTCTTAAGTAATCTCCTAGGTCTCATTCTGGAACCCAGACTGGCTTCTTATTCACTTCCTTATTTTCTAATTTCAGGTTACAGATGTTGAAACTTATTTCTCTTCTATAGAACTACCTTTCTTCCTCCTTGAAGCTCTTGAAAATAAGCTCTTTTCAATATAAGGGTATTATCACTAACCACCAGTGGAAAACAGGGAATAACAAAAAGCGGTAAACACGGGACAAATTCAAGAATCTTACCTAGCCTTTCCCCCTTTGTTGTTTCTTCCTTATGTTCCTCTTTGAAAAAGCACAGGAATCATTTGTTTCTTGTTTTCTACATTCTATTACACTGGGAAAAATCAACTTCTCTTCTCCTGAGTCCCTCACTGCTTAAATTCCTCTGACACAACCAAAAGTTACTGTAGAAATCTACTATTGTAGCCCTTTGCTTAGACCCTACTAGAATTATAGAAGTGTTTTCACAAAATGCTGTAAAATGGGGCAGCAATCCTCGTAAAGAGGACGCTAGCTTCTTATAAAACTAAATGTTTGCATATGACTTAGCAATTGCATAGCTGGGCATTTATTTCAAATAAATCTAAAGTTATGTTCATGCAAATACTTTCACAAAAATGTTTATACAAGCTATATTTGTAATAGCCAAATACTGGAAACAACTCAGATGTACTTTAGTGGTTAAACAGTTAAACTGTGGCACATTCATGCCATGGATTAATACTCAGAAATAAAACAAAACAGTTGACACACAGCAACTTGGATAAGTCTCAAGGGAATTATACTGAGTGACATAAACCCAATCTCAGCAAGTGACATCCTTTATGATTCCATTCATATAACATTCTTGAAATGACAAAATTATTCAGACTGAAAACAGATTAGTGGTTGCCAGGGAGGGAGGGGCATAGCTGTGCCTGAACCTTGACTGTGGTGAATTTAATTGTACGGAAGTAAGACACACACACACATGCACACATACACACAGAGATGCATGTAAAACTGGTAAAATCTAAATAGCACTGGTAGATTGTATCAATGTCAATTTCCTGGTTGTGATATTGCCCTCTAGTTATGCAAGATGTTACCTCTGAGGGAAACTGCGAAAAGGGTATACAGGATCTCTCTGTACCATTTCACCAACTGAATATAAATCTACATAATCACAAAATTTTAAAAAAGTCATCAATGTGTAAAATTACATACTATTTTGGGTAGGGGGTAAAAGACTAGAAATAAATTCAATAGAAATCAATAGTTATCTGTAGGAAAAAATATCCATACCTTTTAAATGTCCCCCATCCAAATTTTTCCTGGCTTATCTGGATTGGATACCATGCTCCATAATTATAATACACCCTTGCTTACACTTTCACCTTCCTGGCACATTCCCCTCATCATTCTCACCTGCAAAAATTCTAGTCTTGCTTATATCCAGCGTTTCAAACACTCCAATATACTTCACTCCTACACTTGAAAAAAAGATAGTGACTGGGTGAAAATACACAGCCTTAATTATTGGATTCACTTTATATTTATGACCAAAAATTCACATGGGTCTGCAGTGCTGCCTATACATCCTTCTATAGCTCCACTGTTAATTTACTCTCCTGGTCTTCTAGTTATAAATTTCATTATCTTTGCTTCTCTTCTCAAAAGTCAATAGCCTCTTCTCTGCTCCTAATTTGGTGATCTTCTTTCTTATTTCCCTTAGAAAACAAAAGCAATAAGGAGAGAAGTTCCACACATTCCCAAACCTGCTGACATGTCTACATTTGTTTCTATTTATTCTTATGATAGAATATATGATCATATTTCCAAGTCCAGCATTCCACTTGGGCACAGTTGCATTCCCTTTTGAGCACTCAGGCTCTAGCTCAAAGTTTCCCAACTACTGGATGATACAAACATGTCATATTATCTTCCACAGAGAAAATTCTCTTTTTTGACCTCTACATTCTCTTCCAATTATTGACCTATTTCACTACTGTCATTTAGAGAAGTACTTCTCACAAAGTCATTCCTTCTTCTCCAGTTGTTCTCATTTAAACCTACTCTCATTAGACATTCTTACCCATCACACGTCCAAAACTGCTCTTGTTCAGATTATCGATGTCCTCCATATTTCCAAATCCAGTGATTGGGCCTCATTTTGAACTAGCCACAGCATTTGATATTATTGACACCATAATTTAAAAATATATATATTCTTATTTTGACTTCATAGAAAATAATCTCTATTGGCTTTCTTTCTACACCACAAACCACTTCTTAGCCTTCTTTGCTGTTTCTTCTTCCCGTTCTGTTAACACGAACTGTTGGAATTTCCCAGGTCTCAGTTCTGGGATCTCTTTCCTTTCTCTATCTATATGCACTTCTCAGTGACCTGTTCTTGGCCTCTGTATGAGTTCCAAATACTATGTATATGGCTCCCTATTGACATCTTCAGTCCTGATTTCTCTCTTAATTCCAGACATATAAATACAATTTCCTCCTTTACATCATCATTTGGATATTTATTAAACACCTCAAGCTTAACATGTACACTAGTCATTTTCTGATTTCCTCCAAAAGTCCTGTTTCTTTTTAGTCTCTCCCATATAAGTAAATGGCATCTCCACTCAATCCTGTTTAGAACAAAACTTCAGAGGCATCATTGGTTCCTTTCCTTCTCTCGTACTCCACATGGAATCCATAATCAAATTCTAAACTTTCTACTTTCAAAATGTATCTGGAATCTGATCATAATCTACCAATTCCAATTCTTCTTCTAAAATTCTCTTCCAGGCCCACCATCATCTTTTATCTGCTTATGCAATAACCTCCAAACTTGTTTCCCTGTTCTTTTCTTTGCTACTATAACCAATTCTCCACAACACAGATAGAATGATCCTTTTAAAATGTAATCACATTATCTTTATTCTCAGGATAAGAGTTGACCAAGATTCATGCAGACCTTCAGCCTGGTTTCACATTATATCATTGAGATTTTAAGTTTATCTCATCCAGCTGCATCACTTAGCCTGACTAGAATAAATAGCAAGTTTCTCTATAATTAATCAAATAAGCAGACACAAAGTTAGTAACACTGTGGATTCAAATAACAAAATTAACTAAATGGAACTAGGTAGAACACTTTATCCCAAAACTGAAAAATATACTTTTTTTCTTTCAATCATATATTAAACATTTATTGGTCTGAAAATTACAAAAGAAAAAATTTTAAAAGATGACTAGAAAATACCCAAGTATTTGGAAATTAAGAAGCATATTTCTAAGTACACAAAGAAGAAATAGTAATAACAACTAGAAAATATTTTGAGTTCAATTATAATGAAAATATTATATATAAAAACTGGTAAGGACTGACATCATTGAAATTAGAGAAGTAGGGCTCAGGGCTGTGACCCTTTGCAGACACACACAAAAACTAATAAGCTGGAAAAAACTATCAGAATCAACCTTTTTGGAGTTCGGGAATTTAGTCAGCTATTTCCAACAATCATGACAAAGCTTTAAGGAAGAAAGAAGCTACTGCATTGTGGTAAGAAACCACTGTGGCATTTTAAATTGCCTATCCACCATCTCCCACTTACCAGATAGGTGGCAACCATCAGATAGCAGTCCACAGATGTGGTGCAGGTTGCTAGTGCCAGAGGGAGAAATATGGGCTCTGTTCTCAAATAACTGATTTTGTGTATTTTGAACTACCCGGTAGTTCCCTCTCAGACTGGCATAATGGCTTGACTTTGTTTCAACTACCTGGAGTCTTCCCAGGACTAGGGTGGCTTCTCTGGTGATTTTTGTCAGAAGAAAATCAAGGCAAAAGCACTGGCTACAGCAGCCTGGGACAAGAAATAACAGTCAGGACAAGAAATACACAGATTCCAACATAAGTGCCTGAAAAGGAAGAGGCTGGGTAAAGAAATGTGTGACGGAGTAAGGGCTTTCACTTACTGGGGAAAAGAGAAGTCTATGGGCAATAAATAGGACTGAATGCATGCTCAGAAAAGGTTTGAGAAGACCCTAAGCTTACATGAAGATAGGAAGTAACACTAAGGCAGAATTTCAAAAGGCCTGGCTAAGTGTTAAAGAAATGAACCAAGACAGAGCCAATCTGTAAAGACTGGGAGAGGAATTTTTCTTTTATTGTCTCTATTTTTTCTGTTCTTGGCTCCAAGCATTTAGAGAAATTGAAGAACACTAACTGACCACTAAGCTAACAGAACACAGACTTCAGTGATTGCACAAGACAAAGACTACAAGGTTTGCAATAAATTGTTTAGAAAAGATACTAAACAAACAACAAAACCAGCAACCTGCTACATATCATGTACAAAAATTATTCCCAGTTGTATTGTAGTCCTAGATATGAAAGGTAAAAGTGAAAAACATTTAGAAGTTAATGCACAAAACATCTTTATTACCTTGGAGTAAAATGGATATTTATTAGACAAGATACAGATACTAACAGAAGGGGAAAAACCATAAATTAACTCATTTGAGGTTAAGTACTCTTGGTCACCAAAATGCAACATCAAAGAATGAAAATGCAAGCCACAAAGTGAGAGAAGATACATGCAACACTTGTAATTGAAACATATTCATATCCAGACAAAAATTTTTAAAAAAATCAATAACAAACTCCTGTAAACAAACAAAACCAGTGGAAAAAAAATGGGCAACATACTAACTTGGCACTTTACAAAAGGGGAATGAATCTAAGTGAACAATCAATATAAAGAAAGGTATTCAACAGTATTAATAATAGAAATTATAACAATAATATGGTATACCTACACACCCACAAATTCAGCATAGTTTACCGATTAATGTCAAAGATATAGATCATCCCAACAGTATGGCTTTAAATAGGTGTAAATCCGAAAACAGTTTGCCACTATGCAGTAAGTTCATGTGAGCATATCACACAACCCAGGCATCTGCACGTACACAAGGATCCTTGTACACAATTTTCACAGAGCATTGATAGTGACAACTTAATGTTGGAATCAATCTGCATGTTCATCAACAGTTCAACAGATAAATAAACTACTATATTTTGACACAGAACTACTTTTCAGCAGTGAAAATGAGCTATATCCAGTAACAATGGATGAAACTTATCAATATAAAATTGAATAATAGAACCATCACATAAAATGAATATGCCAATGATTTTATAAATGTCAAAAAGAGGTAAACTTAACTGAATTATATAGGAGGGCATACAGATGTTAAAACTCTACAGATAAGTAAAGAAATGACTGCTAATAATGACTGGATAGTGTACGGTGATTATTCAGAGTTCACTATTGTACTATTAGTTTAAGTGTATACAGTAAGTTCTAAGTTTCTGTTATATAGTTTATATTGTAGGTTAAGAAATATACATGTAATATATTTAAAGCCATTATCAAAATGCAAGACTGGCTCTTAATGTTAAGAATGGAACATTCTGCTCTTGCAGGCAGGTATTAACATGGAAGTGAATGGAACATTATGCAGCACACACATCCTCGGGCAGCTGTGCTGGCAGTGCTCAACTACACAATGCAGGTGCATATAGAACACCTGGAAACTAAGAGATGCATGAGCCTTTGAGAAAAGTTGTGCTTCCTAAGGACTCCCAGGTATAAGGGATTTATTATTATCTTGTAGGTAAACCATACCCCAGGCTTCTGTGGTCTGGGGATATACCTAACATAATAATGTTAGTTAAATAAATGTAAGCCTTGCTGTTTCATATTTGGCATTTATCCAATCCATCTCTCTATCCATAATTGGAGGAAAAATTATTTTTAAAAATGACTTAAGATATTGTTTTTAATAATATTTATTGTACTATGTATGGGAAGTAACATGTTCAGGAAAGAAAATTAGGAAAATAGTGAAACTTAAATGACAAAGTAGTCCCAGCTTCCAGATTATTAGTCAAGTAGTGTGTAATGAATATATCATGGATATGTATTTATATATTATTATTATGTAAAAAGTATCTGTATATAACAGTGTTAACTCCCTGGCATTGATATTTTTAAAAAAATCCTGACTCATGATTTTTCCTTCACTTGTATAGTGTTTTCAATTAAACATTTTTACCTAACCATTTCTATCAACATTTTTAATATAGTCTTTATCTTTGGTGTCAAGGGTTTTGAGAACCCTTGCTACCTCTAATTTACAAAGCTATCCATAGTTTCATCTGGGATGTTTATGGGTTACATTTTTATGTTTATATCCAATATACTCGGAATTTATTTTTATTTATTTTTTATGGAAAGGACATGATTTTATTTTTAACTAAAAATAGTGACCAATGATCCTAACACCATTATTTAAGTAACTTATCCATTTCCTACTCATTTCAAATTCTATCTTTATTAGAGTATAAATGATGATGTTTACCTTTGCCTCTGTGTGAGCCTTACACATTTTTCCATTAATAAAACTCTATTGTTGCTTGAATACAATAAAGCTTCAATTATTAAAAGGCTAGAGTACTTTTAAAAATATGACATGTCATCTTATTAAATTTTTCAGTTCTTCCCTGACTATTCTCATTCAATAGGTTTAACAAAAGTATTCTATAAATATTACCAAGTTCTGAAAAAATGCCTTTTGATTATGTTTGCAATTATATTTACATTTATGATTTTTTAAAAGAGGATCACTTTCTTTTTGATTTTTGTCATCTTTCCTTGATAATGTATGTCTCTCCTTTTATTCAAATACCTTACTAAATATCTTATTTTTTTCTAATATCAACTTTAAATATTTCTTGATGAGCTTATTGGTGTTATTTAACATTTTTGTTTATTTTTAGATATTAGATCTCTTATCCTTTTAATTTTTTTGATTTTCTAACAAATTATTGCTTTGATATTTCCTTTTATGAACACAATTTTTTGAATGTTTATTTTCTTTATAGCACTCACATAATTTAGTATTTTATTTAGTCAAGATATATTTGGGCATATATATTTTTCCATTAAATTTACAGTTTCTGGGTGGATACTTTCAAGAAAAAAATTCAGCTTTTTCCTCAATCTAAACTGCTTTCTTTTCTATTCTATGTATATATAGTCCATATATTATCTATTATATATTATTATATTTTGCAATATTATTCATTTTCTATCAGTTAATAACAGAAATCTGTATCTTGGCCTTGATAATCTGTTCCCCACATTTATCATTTACTGAGTTTTGCCTTAATCTCTTTATTCTTTTCCAGCAACTTTTTTACAGAAAAAAAAAAAATCTGTCAACAATTACATTATCCACGTATTTACCTCCTTGTCTCTCCTTAATTCACTGCAGTCAGGCTTTCATATGCTGTGCTTCACCAAGATTGTCCTCTTCAAGAAGTCAGTGAGCTTTTTGCTACTAAATTTTATGGAAACTTTTTTGTTTATCTTACTATTTCTCTCAGCATCATTTGAATTTTAACCTTATCCTTCTTGAGAGCCATTTTTATGATCATTATTATTATCTCTCTGACTCTACCTTCCTAATTGTCTTACTTTGTGATTACTCTATATGAATTTACTTTAGCTTTTAAAATTTTTTTAAGTTAAATGTTAATCTTAGCCTGAATTTTCTCTAGAAAGCAAACACTGGGTTTGCATGCAAGTAGTTTATTTTGAGAAGTAATCTTGGGAAACAGGAATGAGGAACTGGGATTAGTTAAATAAAGAGGGAAAGAAAGCCAATATAAGGATACAGTATTGAGCTGCTCAGCCCTGTGAGCAAGTGAGGAGTAATCTTTTTAGAATCCTTCAAGGTGCTCAAGCAAAAGAAGCCTCAAAATTCTAACACGCAGGGAACAGAAGAGGGGAAGTTTATCCATTAGTTCTCTTCTTGGTGAATGACTGCCATATGGGTTATAACTTGGTTGAACTTTCAGTTTTGTTCCTCTATGTAGGGGCTGAGCATTTCCACAGGCAGTCCATTCTCCTTACTCAAAGAAGTCTTAGGACAGAAAGGAAGAGAGGAGTACATATTGTTGAGCTGAGGTGCTGCCATGTGACACTTCCAGGAGCTAGCTGTGGCAGCAATGCCAATAGCTTATAGAAAAGGTGGACTGAAAGCATGTGAAATGGGACAAAGAAGGGCATGATACAGTGTTTTAGTGCCTCTTCTCTTCTTGTTCCATACACTCTCCTTTGAAAACTCTTAGTTGACCCTTTCTGCTAATTAGTATTTCCTTCTTTATTCTTTCATAAGTTCTAGAACTTATGCCACTTCTTAGTGTACATCTGTTTATAAATATTTCACAGACACATGAAACTAGTATTTAAAATTGAACTCACCATCAATTAGTTGAATACTAAGTGCCAGGCACTGTTCTAGATTTTGCTAAGAAGACATGAATAAAACAGACAATCTTTGCCTGCAACAGTGTATATTTTAGTGGAAAAGATATTCAATTAAAACAGTAATTAAAGTATGGGGATGCAAACTGTTAGGAAGGATAACTAGGAGAAAGGGTGAGATGAGACAGACTACAATATTTTATACTGAAAGTATAAATAAGTGAAGAGCCAATGTCAGCAAAACTACTGCAATTGTTCAATAGGTGAATAGTAGTGTGAGCAGTGGGTGTGGGTAAAAGTGAACAGACCTGACACTTATTAGTAGGTCTGACCTGGCTACTCTCCATTATGTATATAAGCTCTGTGATCAGTGATTATAATATTTTCATTAATTTTTGGCAAACTCTAGAATAGTGCATGATAGCAGGCTTAAAATAGTTGTTAAATGTTTTTGAATGAATGAGCTTCTCAGTGTTGTTCCTCACACCACTTGTTAATTTTCTGAAATATTGATTTAGGAAGTTAGACTTGAGAATGCATTTGGAAATTGTCAGAGAATGCTTATTTTATTATGTTCTTCCTTTTTATCATTTATGCCCAACAGGGTATTTTTGGCCTCTCAGCAAAGCTCTTTTCATCTCAATATTTCCCGTACTTTATTTTTTGTCCATACTGACAATCTTACATTAATTTTTTTTTACTATATGGAAAAATCACTATAATTAGTATCAAACAAACAAATGACAAACTCAGAAAAGCATATTTAAAACTCAATCAAGAGTTTTCTGCAAATCAGTGAGAAAATACTTAAGAAACCAGTTAAAAATAGGCAGAGAATCTGAGGATTTAACTCAGAGAAAAGTAAATATAAATGATTTTCAATGTATGGGAAAATACCTTATATGATTCATAATGGGGAATTGCAAATTAAGAATACAAACAGTAACATCTTTTCACCTATCAGATTATCAAAAATAATTTTTATTTGTGGAAAAACATAACTTTATTTCTTAAGGTTTATTTGGTAGTAATAGCCATAAAAATATTAATGTACATATTCTTTGAATTACAATGCCATCAGAAGTTGGAATACGTAGTCTGAAACCATTAACCTAAAATATACCACAGAAACCCATCTAATATTTTACATTATTAAAATAAAATGTTAGTCCAATAGTATTCTATATGAAATAGGGATTGAGACTCTTAAAATATATCTATGTCCACAATCAAGATAATCCATCTGAAAAATTTTCCTCATGCCTCTTTCTAATTATTCTTTCCCGCTCAATCTTCTCAATATCCCCAAGAAACTACCGGTCTGCATTCTGTTTCTAGGTTAGTTTTCATTTTCTAGAATTTTATTTAAATGGAATTATATATATATATATATATATATATACACACACACACACATATATATATACACACACACATATATATATATACACACACATATATATATATACACACATATATATATATACACATATATATATATATACACACATACACACACACACGTACACATACACACACTCTTTTTTGCTTGGCATATTTTTAAAAGATATTTCGATGATGCTACATGTATCAATAACCAGTTTCTTTTATTGCTTTTTAAAAATTTTATTGTATTTATATACCAAAATGTGTTTATCCATTCACCTGCTGAAGGACATTTGAGTTGTTTCTAGTTTTTATGTAATATTTAGCAACTGAATCAATGTATGTCAGACACAGTAGGTAATTTGCATAAAGGCAAAGGGTTAGAAAATAATAGGGTAGGGACTCAATCCCAGGTCTTGTAACTTTAAACATTCCAGACATGCATTAAAATGAATTATCACAGGGAAACTTCAAACACAGTTTAAATGTAATTTTGATTTTTTCATTCATGTTTAGACTATTGTACCTGTTTTAAATAATTCATTATGTCATGTATTTCTTTTGTTATTAAAAACAACAGCATATAAATTTTAAGCAGCACATAAATGAATATCAGAATCTTTTTAGGGAAACAATAATTACTTTTGTGTAACAATTTAGCCCCAAACTTAGTATATCTCATATGATTCATAGTGATTATCTAAAACAACAATCATTTTATTTGCTCATGAATACACTGATTGGCTGGGCAGGGCTTAGCTGGGAGCTTAATTCGTCTCCATGTTGTGTCAGCTGAGCTCACTTACTCATGTAGCTACATTTGGGCTGAAGGATTCAAGATGGCCTCATTCATGTGTCTGACTCCTTAACTGGTCTGGTTTAGAGCCACACCCTCTTGCCTTGTTCTTTCATTCTCCAGAGCCTCATTTTCCAAATGTCTTTCAATTTCCAGACCTTTGTCCATGTGGACTCTCCAATAGTCTCCAATGGTATGATAACAGAGGTTTATGTGAATTTTAAGGCCTAAACCCAGAACCAGCATAATCTTAGTCCAACTACATGTATTGTTCAAAGCAAGTTACAAATCCAGTGAGGTTCAAGGGAAGGGAGAGAGAAATTCAACCTCTCAATTAAAGGAATGTCATGTATCACTTTGATGGTCATCTTTATACATAATTTATAGGAGAACTGATGGAGTTCTACCAGCAAGGAAATGGATGCATGGATTGTATTATATTAACAAACACAGGTGAGAAATACATCTAAATGAGCACTCTTCCTTTTAAGGTACTCAATTTGATTGCAATACTTAAAATTTTAGGATCATATCAATTCTCAAAATACTGAGAATTACAAGGTTGGGTATAAAGTGTCTTTAATAGGACCCTTCACTGTGGGATTAAACCAAAGTAAGCAATTAAAACATAAGACTCTCCAAAATAAGCAATGTGAAGAATGCGCTTCTAAGAAAAAGATTCAGGAGAAATGTGATGGTATTTATTCCTTTTAAAAATCAATTTTTAAAATTATTTTATCATTATTATTTTTGCTAGAGGGAGTAAATGTGAGATTTGGGGATTTTTGTTGAAAGCCTCTAGCAATAAGTATAGTCTTCTCTCACTTAATCCTGTCTAACGAGGAGTAAAAACAAGATGGTGACACTGAGAAAAAAATCACCATTCATTTCCCTCTACACTCTTGCTCTTCCAAGTATGTAGTTTCTGCCTTTGTTCTGTGGTTTAAAGACAAATTAAAGAGTTAGCACCCAAATAAAGACAACCAGAAGAAAAGAGTCAAAATGCTGGGAGTAAAGAACATAACCAGATACAGCCAGAAATGTTTAGGAAAATCAGAACATGGTAGCAGAGGGCAGCAGTAGAGAGATGTTGCAAAGCCATAACAGAAGGAATACATATACTTCTGCCATTTTTTTCTTAAGGTGAAAGAGGACCTTTTACATATTTGCAACTGATAGCATTTTCAGTTTTTTAAAAAACATTTTCAGTTTTTATGTTTTTATGCTGTTGAACTAACACTTGTTTTTTTTTTAATTAACTTTTTTTTTTTCCTGGAAACCTTATGTTAAAATACTAACAAGGGATAGTACCAATTCCTACTCATCCCTTATGGCAATCATTCTCTGCAGTCCTATGTAATGGAAATACGCTGGTAAAGGCAATTTCTCCAGAAGAGCTCTAGGACCTATGGAACTGAGAAAATTACTCAAACACCTGAAATGTGGAACTGAAGAAATACATCTCAAACTAAATTTAACTCAAGCCATCTGTATTTTGAACCATTTGGGTAAAATTTTTATTGAAAATTTATTTTATATATATGTACATATACATATAAATAAATACATACATATATGTATTGTTTTTTATATTCAAGCAGGATTCTATGATCCTGAAAGAAGTAAAATCTCTCAAGCTAAGGATAATGGTCTTAAGTATCCTTCTCAAAATATATAGAGAGCCCTGAACTGATTCTCCCCCTAGTTTGGGTCAAAATGCTGTATGCAAAAGAGATTCATAAGCTTCATTTATTCTTAGGGTGAGCTTTTGAACCAAAATCAAATTTAAAACCCTTGGAGATATGCTCATCCATACCAACGGCAAAAATATTGGCATATAGAAGATAAAAATTTGCAAGATGGCACAATGCCTACAGAAAAACATTAGAAAATCTGGGCTCATCCCCAGCTTCATTGCTGACTTTTGGCATAACCTTGAAACTCCTCATTTAACTCTTTCAGTCTTGTTTTCCTGAACTTTATAATGTGATACTTAAACTAATTCAATTCATTCATATATAACTGTACACAGAATGTACACAGAATTTCTTATAATGATACACAAGAACTTGGCAATACTGGCTTCTTCTAGGGAGGGCTTACTGGTTGCTGAGTAATAGGGATGTAAAGGAAAAATTTCCCACTACATGTTCTTTTATTGCTTTTGCATTTTGTACCCTGTGCATGAGTTAATGAAAAGGAGAGAGAGAGAGAACTAGAGGGAAAAGAAGAGAAGAAGAGGGGAGAGGAAGAGAGAAATGGAGAGAAGAGAGGGTGAAGAAGAAAGGGAGAGAGGGAGGGATAAACTTTTGGACCTATTTATATTCATAGATAATCCCAAGGCTTTGGCTAACTGATACTCATTTTATTCATAAAATATTCATCTTATTTTGAAAAAAAAGATATTTATAATATGTCTTCTCCTTAATATCATTTGGTACGTGTGACTTTTTCATCTTATACTTTAAGTGGATAAGCAAGTGCACAGTAGTCCCTGGAGTGATGACCATAAAATGAATAGGAATGATGTCTGAGGGACTATTACCTATTAAAATAGAAATATTTATTCTCTGTTCATACAATGTATAGAGATTCCTTGGAATCCTGCACAAGCTTCAATAGGGAATTACACCTGCATTATTTCTTAGCTCTCAACTTTCTGATTATGCCATTCCACTTTCAAGTACAAGCTCACTCAAGACCACTCATTTAAGGGTAGAAAGGAAGGATAGATGGACAAGGCATATTTAAAACTTGACAATATACAAAACAGAAAGAGAGGTGAATCAAGAGTGCATTTTATGTTTAGATGCCAAGAGGAAAGAACAGTGGAGCCTCTAGCAATAAGGAAAAGTAGGAAACATTTTATCAAGGTTACTGATTCAGCCTGTAGCCTCTCAATTCAACTGGGTATAAGAGATGTATAGTTACTTGGAAGGAAAGAGCGCAAGGAAAAAGTCTTTTGGGGGAAAGAATTTTAATGTGTACAAGCCACTACACTTCAAAGACAAGAACCAAATTTGAAATGTTGCTGCACTGAGGTTCACATGTGTCTGTGAGATACAAGCTGAGTCACCCTCAAGCTTTTGAAGAGGAAGCAAGAGGGGGCAAATCAAAAAACACATCAAAGTGCCTTCCCTGAACTGCTGGGGAAAGGTGAAACTGCAAGTGGCTCTGTTAATAGTGCTCTGGGCGCTGAGGCCACAGCCAGTGGATTGCTTTGGAACACAAAGGGCTCTTCTCATTAACTTTCTGCTTCTCCTTTTGAAACCTCCCAGTGGGCAGCAGAGTTCTGTCAATGAGTCTGCACCCTTATCCCTTAACTGAGAATCACTGGCTGTGCAGTGACTGCAATCTGATGTGTTGATGCCTTACTAGGAGGAAACATATTGTGTTTTCATGAACTTTCTTAAGAAATTTTCAAGATGCTTTAGACAATCCCTGCATCCCATGTCCTGAGGAAGACTCCAACCCTTTCTTGAACTATCACCCATGATTGTTGTGATGGTTCATGCAGTTTTGTTATTTCCAGGCTCTTAGTCTGTGCAGTGCACGTTTAAAAGTGCACTGAAACTTGGAGAAGTTCTGCAATGTTAATTACCTCCCCATCATTCCAACTGACAAGAAGGTTGCATGCTTTCTAAATATTCCAAAGGCATTAGTAACATTTCCCTGATGTTTATATCTCTAGTTTATCCTTCTCTCAAATAATCCATCTTACCACTCCCCTCACATCAGACTTAAACATTTGTGATCATGTCATGCCCCAAGCTACAAAGAAAAAAATCAGTAAGTTCTCACTGGCTACAAGGGAAAAAAAAAAGCAAACGCTTTAGTTTTGCCCACAAACTAATGGGCTCATGGATTTTAAACTCAAGTTTTCTCACTTTATGCTCTAGAGGCAATGGGATATTTTGTTTTCTTTCCTTTCATCTCCTTTATTAGTAACATGTCTCCTTCTGGAATGACCTTACATATGTGTCCTTATGACAGAAACCTCCTTAATCATCTGTTCAACCTCAATTTAATCATGCTCTCCTCTTTACAGCTTTCCAAATGCTTCTTCCTTCCCCACCTGAGAGTATTTGCTCCTGTATCTGTATTCTCATTTCACTTTAAAAGATAAACTCACATCAATGTTCTATAGTTATTTTTCTGCCAGTCTTCACCACTGTCTACCAAGTACCTTGTGGTCACAGTTGCAATAGCTTACTCTTGTTTACAAAATTTATATTAGATTAATTCAATGTATTTGTGCTTTATGGACTGTGATTATGTTTTCAAAAATCAATCTGGATCATTATCAATTATTTCCCAAACCTGTTTTACTTATATTGGCATAAACTACATATAGTAAAATAGAATAAACCAATATATTTAAGAAGCTATTGTACAAAAAGTGAGCACTGTTAGTTGTTCAAAGAAAGTCTATTTCTTAAGTGTTTCAACCATTCCTCAATTTCAAAGCAGAAACCTTTTGTTGCTCTCTGAACATTATTTCTTTCAGAAATAAATTTAAAAATCTTCCTTTCTCAAATTCAGCAATTAAAATTCAACATAAAACTGATTCTACTGTTCCTGTAATATGGAACACTTTTGCCCTTGTTCTGCTGACTTCTTAGATTTCCCTGAGGTATTTCCTGAGTTCTACTTCAGTTGAAGGCTAATTCTACAGACTATACTGCAGTTTCAATTGACTAACCAATAGGAATAGATAAACTTCACTGTTTTTATGCATGAAATCTCTCTAGTCTACAGTTCTAGGAGTATATAACATACACATGGTTCCTTTAAATGAGAGAATCTGATAAAAATGTGATAACCTATATTTACTCAATTGTTAATTACCTATACTGATATAGGGGAGTCAACAAATTTTAAAATGTGATTGGCTTTGACATTCAACTTATAAATTATATCTAATTCTATATAAAACATAGTATACACATGGATAGGCTGGTTTGCTTTCCCCAGTAGAAAGTTTATAAATAATTGCTAAACTGATAGAAAATGCATATTGCTTTGACTTTAATAAGATTGTTTTATTTAATTTTATCACATTAAATTTGGTAATATTTTAAAATTGGTCTGCAGTTGAATATATAAAAGTCTTCACTATCAATAAACTTATGTTGTTTATTTAGATTTAATATTCAGTGATTTCAAATTTTTTAATAGAAAAATAGTAATGTCTCTAGCATACTTGATATTACCTAGGCACAAGGGGAGTGGCAAAATCTAATGAATCTCTATACTATAAAGCTAGTAGTACACTGCAATGACTTAAAATACCAGGAAGTGTTTGAGTATGTCTTTGTGAGAGAAAGTATCTGTACTACAGTTAGTTCTCAGCACTTACTTTTCATATCTTCCTATTAGATTTTCTGCATTTTATTTTCATCCATACCATATCAATCTTGATGAATGTCAATGAAGTTAGTTGTTTCCTAGTCAATCACAAGAATTTTTGAGAGAGGTGTTAACAAAAATGCCAACCCACACTTCTTAAAACATATATATACATATATATATACACATAGTGGATTGGGTCACCTATTTGCCATAGTATTTTGATGGTAACCATGACTACACTGTGTGATTTCAACTGTCCAATATCTGTTCATCTCATCTCATTCTCTTCCTATTTACTTCAAGGAGATGCAAACAGCCATTCTGATATAAAACTGAAAATAACAAAATACTATAGTCAGAGGGATTATAAAAATAAAGGGCTCTCTTCAATTCCCTGTATCCTAGGGATTGTATGAAGAATAATAAAAAACTCAAGACTTTCAAAAAGGTTATAAAATATTACCATAAGACTGTGCCTAAACCAAATGATGAATAAGTTGACATATTCAAGTTACAAATCAAGTATAAAAGCAACCAATCAGGAAACAAAGCAAAAGAAAACTAGTATTTTCAACAGATTAGAGCTCTTTTGGAGCCTATCAACACAAAGGAATCAACTAATTTTTTTAAAGCATAAAAACAGCCAAAATAACAAGCAAAAGCAAATTTCAGATAAACCAGTATGCAACAGACTGCATATCACAGAAAGAGCTCCTCAAGGAATGATACAATTTTAAAGCAGAATCCCTTGAACATCTCATAGTTTAGTTAAACAATGAAAGTGAAGTCAAAGTAGCATCAGGTTTAATAACCATTCATATAATGGTCGAACAACTTCACATCCTAAACGAGCTCACACCTGCTTTTACAGCCCTGTAAATACCACCAAACAACATACTGTCTTGAAACATTATTCACTAATCCACTGGGTTCAAATTCTGTATCTTTTACTGGTTTTGTGACTGTGGGTACATAATTTTAACTATTTTTACCTCAGTTTCTAGACAGCTATATCTCTTTATATGTTCTACCTACCTATGATTATAAAATCAAAGTGTGAATCTGTTCAGGATGGCACAATTATCTTATATTTGACTCATATTACCTTCTTCAAACATTTAGAAAAGATAAAATTTAGTTCAAAAAGAAAGAAAGAAACACACACTTAGATCTATGGTTGCCAGAGTTAGCAAGTAAAATTACAGGATGCCAAGTCACATTTGAATTTCATATAAACAACAACTAATTTTTTAGATATAAATATGTCCCAAATATTACATGGGACAACCCTACCTACTAACCCTACTTAGACCAGAAATGGAGCAAGAATGTAAAGCAGTTGAATGGAATGAAGCCCTGGGTCTGCTGGCCACTATTGTCTGGAAATATGTGGTATCAGGGACGTTAGTGCCCATGGAATAAAGGTGAATGAAAATTTCAGGTAAAAGCAAGATCAAATTCACTTAGAATAAAGAGGGAAAAACAGAGCTCAAAAATAATAAGCCAATATGATCCCCACCACAATTAGCCTCCAATTACAAAGTAAGTAAAGAGATATGATGTTGAGATAAAAAGACCACTGGGTAAAGAGTTGGCATATGAATTCTAACAGAATGAAATTAATTTAGTTTAACAGTCCAAAATATTCTAAACTATTTTAGAATAACTCTGTTTCTTAAATACGTATACACATACATACATACATAAATTCTATTAAAGATGAATAGTAAAGTATTAAAAACAAAGATAAAGTAAAAAATAAATGTTAGAAAGAATCCATTATAAATATACTGAAATCATTGAATTATATACTTTAAATAAGTTGTACTGCATATGAATTAATAGCTCTATAAAGCTGTTAATTGAAATAATTCAGAATCTTTCTAGATATATGGAAAATACTATGATGTACACAAACTGTGTGGACAGTGTGTGTGCATGTATATATACATATGCGTACTAAATAGAGAAGTGAAAAAATGTTATACTGATAAAGTGTCTACAAAAAACTCCTACACTATAAATACCAAGTGATGAGACACCAAAATTATCTCCCTTAAATAACAAGATAAAAATGCCTGCTGCCTCTTCCTATTCAGCATTCTACTACAGTTGCTATTAGTTCAGAAAAATAAGAAATAAAAAATATAACAATAGGAAAGAAAAAATTGTTGCTTGCAGACAATATGTATTTTTATGTAGCATATTTAACATAACTTATAGATAAGCTTAAAAGAATATTTAACAAAGTTTTTGGATATAAAAATCAATAAAAAAGGTCAGTTGACGTTTTATAATGAAATAAAATCAGCCTAAAATTTATTTAAATAATAAAAAATTCTACATTTTTAAGTAGCATCCAAAACTGTAAATTATAAAGGAATATACTAAAAAAAGATGTTCAAGCTCTTTATCAAGATAATTATAATGAAAAGATGTTAGGGAAAACCTAAATTAATAAATAAGAAACATATTGTTAGACAAAAAGCCTCCATATTGTAAAGCTGTCATTTCTTTTCAAATTATTCAAAAGGTTCAATGTGCTTCAAAGAAAAATCCTAACATGTGTTTTATGGTACTTAATAAGCTGATTGTGAAAATGGATGGAAGAGGAATAGAGAAACTAACAGAGAAACTTCTGAAGTAGGACAACTCCTACTTAAATAACTTAGTATATTATTAGGTGATGATGATGATGATGATGATTAAAGAGTCCAAAGAGTCAACAGGTGAAATGGAATAGAGACCCTATAGTCAAAACCATTAACTTATGAGAAGTTTGATTTTGACACAGAAGCCTTTGCAAAACAGTGGGGGAAATGATGTACCATTTACTAAGTGGCAATTGAAAATTGTGTGTGTGTGTGTGCGTGTGTGTGTAAATGCACAGTGTTACCTCACAGCATACTTGAAAACCTTTTCTATATAGATAAATATTTACGTGTGAATGGACAAAAGTATATAAATTTAGAAGATTTTGTATGTTACACATATACGTACATATTCATAACCTCATGATCTCATAAATCTCATAAGGATTTCTTAAAAAGGAAACAAAAAAGAAATCATTAAGTAAATAGTTAACACCTTCCATTAATTTAGATGTTCTTGAATGTTTCTGAATTATTATTTTCTTGACAAAGAACTTGAAAAACTTCTACTATATTTATTCTAGGGTATTTATTGCTATTGGAAAATACAGTTTATATTTTCTTTTCTATAAGTATAATTTCTATTATTTGCTGTGATACAATGGAAACTAGAAAAAGGAGCATAAAGTAAATACAAAATAATCAAAATAAGGGAAATTACAAAAAACAGAGCAGAAATCAAATATACAGGAAAAAGCATAATAACAGAGATAATTTTTTAAAAATTTGAAGCTACTTCTTTGAGATGAATATCTCCAAAAGTTGATAGACCTTTAGACAGACTAATCAGGATAAGGAGAGAGAAAATACAAATTCCCAACATCAGGAATGATAAAAAGCTTATTATTGTTAATATGTCTGTCAATTCGATACATATCTCAATTGACATGTACTTTCAATTCAGTTCAAACAAATCTAGTGGATTTACAACAATTATACATCTATGTGTAGGCAACAATATAATTTTAAAATATATAAGACAAAGATCAACTAAAAGGATAACTAGAGAAATTTACAATTGGAGTGTGATTAATTTACATTCATGGATGGTTGACATAATAGACAGAAAGCAAACCAGTAGGAATACAGAAGACATAAAATAAAAACCACTGATGAAATTAACCAACATAAAAATTCAACTGATGAAAGCACAAAGACATTGAAAATAAAATTTTAAAGATTTACAGTAGCATAAGAATATCCAGTACCTTTCACTAAATCTATCAGAGTGAAAATTACAAATTTTATGAAAGATATTTAGAAAGACTCAAATAAGTCAAGAAATAAATTATCTTCATGGATTAGAAGATTCAATATTATAAAGATTTCAGTTATTCCCAAATTGGTTTGTAAGTTCAATACAGATGGCTTTGACTGCTATTTGAGAAATAACATTCATAATATTAAGGGCCAAAAGGATATAAAGTAAGAGTGAGAAGAATGTACTGAGATGACTTTTAAATTCAGGTGGCTAAGAGGGTAGAATCTCATTGCCTGTTATCATATGCCTCTCTTCAGACTTTAGGTAACAAAATGCTGGTAAATAGAATTATTCATATACTTTCTTTTGAGGTTTCCATACAAATGTTAGAATTATTCTGAAAGATTTTGGATTAGGACAAGGATTTTTATGTAAAATCTCCAAAAACTGCTGTCCCATTGACAAGTTAATAGAATCTGGTTACAAGTCCAATCCATACTTTGTCAGATTTTGGGTTATAAAACATACTATTAATCTAAGCTGGCTACTTCATTTTATCAACACATTAAATAAGGCATTGAATACTTCATGAGGACTTTGCTAACAAAAGACACACAATCTGGTTGTATTGAGGAATTTAGAATTGTCAAATATTACAACATCTGTGAACAGGCAATAAATTTTTAAAAAATTAATCAAGAAAACAACAGTTGTCTGTCCAAAATGTAGATGGCCAACAGGCACATGAAGATGCTCAACATCACTAATCATTAGGAATATGCAAATCAAAACCACAATGATATATCATCACCTCACACCTGTCAGAATGGCTATCATCAAAAAGTACACAAACAATCAATTTTGGTGAAAATGTGGAGAAAAGGGAACCCTCCTACACTGTTGATGGGCATGTAAATTGTTGCAGCTACAGTGGAAAACAGTATGGTAATTCCTTAAAAAAACTAAAAATTGAGCCACCATATGACCCAGCACTTCAAACCTTGGGTATATTCCGGAACAAAACAGAAACACTAATTTGAAATGCACCCCAATGTTCACAGCACATCATTTACAATTATCAAGATATGGAAGCAACCTAAGTGTCCATCAATTGATGAACAGATATAGATGATGTGGTATATAGATACAGTGACTACTACTCAGTCACAAAAAAAAGAATGAAATTTTGCCATTTACAGCAACATGGGTAGACTTGGAGGTCTACATGGTAAGTGAAATAAGTCAGACAGAGAAATACAAATATTGTATGATATAATTTATATGTGGTATCTAATAAATACAACAAACTAGTGACTATTACAAAAAAGAAGCTTACTCACAGATACAGAGGACAAACTAGTGGTTACCAGTACAGAAAGGGAAGGGGGAAGGACAATATAGCAGTATAAAATTGAGAGGTACAAACTATTATACATAAAATAAGCTATACGGATACATTGTACAACACCGGGAATATAGCCAAAATTTTACAATAACTATAAACTGAGTATAACCATTAAAATTTGTGAATCACTGTATTGTATACCTGTAACTTACATTGTACATCAACTACACTTTAATTAAAAATAATAGTTGATAGGATCCAAACAACATTGGCCCTATTACCAAGTTATGGGAGGACTTGGTAGTTGTTAAAAATTAGGGAAGTTGTTAAAAATTGGAGTTAGGCTGATAGATTTTTGGAATCTATTTATGTGTATATGATATCCATCTAGCACTGTTGTCTTTGACCTCTAAGTAGCAAGTATACCTGAGCAACTGTGGCTTTATTGCTCACAAATCCTTTCGATCCATCATTTACGGAGATATATCTGTATATGTATATGTTTATGTATATGATATCTATATCCACATCTGATGTTTTCCTGTTTATCCAATATATATTCATGCTATTTCAATTAAAATGCTTTATAATTCCCTATTACTAAATTCATAGTACTTTGTGTCATTATGCATTTTCTCTGTCAATGATATTATAAGGGTTAATCCACAATAAAATTTCTTATCATTACAATTGATTTTTCATGGTTGAAAATACTGGGAACCACAATCTAGAATATGATAATAATTGATCACATTAATGAGAAAATTGTTTTATAATGGATGATAATTGCAAGTTTTATATTAATATGTAAACACTTAATGATTAATGTGCAATTTCTTAGGTTTTATATTCTACAAAATTCTTTTCCATATGCTTTCTCATTAGATTTCCAGACAGTATACCTGGTATGCCTTATTATAATTTTATAAATTTTATTATACATAAATGCAGAAAACAAAGTTAAGAGATTAAATGGCTTATAAAATATCATATATTTTCTAAGTCTCTGATTTAAAGCCAGGTTTCGTACTAGATATTCACTCTATGAGTACTTTTTTTATACTGTTTCTATGACATAATGAAGACACTAAACAGTTCTTTAAATTTTATCTGCTGTCACATCATGATATCTGGATCCTTTAAATTTAATTTTAACCCAAAAACAGGGTTGCAGAGGGTAAATTAGATTGGTTGGTAATAGTGACATATTCTGGTCATTTTGTCATTTTAACAATCACCACTAGCTCTGGTTTTCTTTTGGTCTTCTCTCCACACTAAAATATCTGAGGCTCTTCAGATGCAGTAAAATTTTAATGTAGAGAGAAAAAGGATGTGTGGGTATGTGTGTGTATTTGTTACTCACAATGCTCTATACAAAAATATCCTTAATGAAAGAGGATCAGAGTTTTTCACATCAATACAACAAAATACAGCATTTATGCAAGTATCTCCATTGAGTGTTTCCATTATCAGAGTATTCTTCATTGATTCATGCAACAATATAAACTTGATACCATAATGACTCGAAAAGAACAGCTTTCAAGTATGCTTTTCCTTTAGCAAACAGAATTCGGTGACTTGCTTTTTTTATTACAAAAAGATACTCCTAGACCCTCTAAATATCCTACAGCTGCTTCCATTCATAAAAATAAAGGAAAGTAAACTAGGCCAAAGGTAGAGAAGATACAGAATATATTCTCTTGCTTCATTCAGTATATGTCAGCAGATAAATGGATGCAATATCAGTTCTACAGCTGGCATAAACATAAGCTCAGTTATTTTATGGTGAAATTCTTAGATTTATTTTAATCCATTTATTGAGGTGCAAGACACTGTGAGCTATAAAGACTTCATAAGATATAAAGGACAGTAAGCAAGTGGTTGGATTTTGGTATAGTAAATCTTATAATAGAAAATGGTGCAGCACACAAAGTGGAGTGATCAAAGTTATTTAAGGGGTGGGGATCAGTGTTTCTCAAAAGAAGGTATATATAGGTTGTGTCATGAAAGGTCAGAAAGAGGAAGGAGCATGAGCTTGGAGGCATTGAGGTTAAAAACATAATCTAAATCGGTTGTGTTCTGGGAACTATACATAATTCACTAAGCCTGGTGTGTATGTGTGGCCATGACAAGAGGCCAAGTTAAAGAGATCAGTAGAGGTCAGATCACAGAGTTGTATGGTGGGCTTATGAGTTTAGAGAGGACAGAGCATATTTTGAAACTAGGCATTTTAGAGCCAATGTGGAGAATGGAACAGAGATAAGGAAAAAACAGAAACAGTGAGAAAAAAAATTGACTATTTCAACAACACAGGTAAAACATATCGTAGGCCTGAACTAAGGCAGTAGCCATGGGTATGGGAAGAGTGGAAGGAGACAGAAATGTAAGGACTTAGAATAATGAAATCATTCAAATGTTTATGTAAGTGGTTTTCACAGATTTGAGTTTAAATGAATTTTGAGTTTTCTTTGTTGTTGTTGTTGTTGTTGTTATTGGTTTTATGGTATGCTGTGGACAAAATTCTAAACAAGGTAAAGTTTGACCTCACATCTCCTCCCAATTTCCAATTATCTAACTTTATTTTGACTTGCTGCATACTTACTTTACCCCTATAAACTCAAGACTACCACCAAGGACCTGAACAGTAACCTAAGCTTATAACCATCTCCCCTCTAATTATTTTTAACTATTTTTTCCCAAATGGCTGCTCTTTGATACATGGAAATGATTAAAAAGCTAAATCAGATTTCCAAGATTGACTTCAGATTAGAATCACCTGGGTTACTATCACAGAATAAAAGTTAGAGCTAGAAAACGGGACATATAACCAAGAGTAGGACTTACTTATAAAAATCTTTAAATATTAATTCCCCAGTGGGTCCATGTGTTTTTAAATATAATTATCACCACAAAAGTAAATGCAGACTCATAAATGAGTTTAAAACTTCGATTACTACTATATTTCCCCCTTAAAAGAGCCTATTCCATTTTAGTCCATTATTATTATTATTATGTGTCAAGGAATACATACTTTATAAGAAATGTTTTGTAAACTGAGGGAAAGCATATTATTAAGTGTAAAGTATCAGACATGGAAGCACTTTACTGCCAGGCATTTTTTTTCCTGTGGGAGTAGAAAGGGTCTGTTGGATTCTGCCTCATTTGTCCTTCATTGTTGTTTCCATCTGTTTTTAGTGTTAAGATCCTTATTGTGTAGGCTTCTTTTATACAGATCACCTGGAGTGTCCTCCATTCTTAACCTCAACTGGCCTCCATCTGGAGCCCTTTGTGTAAGAGGCTGGATATCGACAATTGTGATATGGAATACAGAATCACAGTTTCCTTTGTTTCCAGAACAGATAATATAAACGCTGAGGATAATTTCTTAGGGAAAAGCCTAAACTGTTGCTATATTCAGTTGAAGTGTCACAACAATAAGATTCTGGTATTTTTAAACAATGTCAATATGCTTTGAGGGAAATAGGCATATGTTACGATTATCATGTTTGTTCCAACCCCCACCAGCCTACAAAAGGATCTACTTACTCTTCAGTTGTCCACTATATATATTTTCTCAGTGTAAGTCAGTCACTGGTAATAATCAAAACTAAATTTGGTCTGTACAGTCAAGTCAGTTTTTGCAATAAATACTAATAGACTCAAAGCTCCATATCTTTTCACTTTACATTGGAGAGAAAGAAAAGAGAAGGGTCTACTATATTCCTACCATATTCATTAAAAAAAAAAAAAAAACTTGGGTAATACCATTATTCTCAGATTATCAAAGGGGAAATTGAGGCCTACAGGATTTTTTTCCCTAAAGTTGTGCAAATAATAAAGCAGTGAGATTTGAAGCTTCTTCAGGGGCAAAGCCATGCCCTTTTCATCAAATGTCTGTGTGGAAATTCAATGTATACACTAGCCCTGTGGCACTGCGCTCTTAGTTGCTTTTTTCCATTTCCCACCTCCAGGCTATTCTTGGGCTCATCTGGCTCATGACATCTCCATTCTGATTTTTTCAATCTGCTCCTTCAATTCCCCCAACCCCACAATCAGATGACCTTCTATCTAGGAATTGCAATGTTTGCTTCTCACAGTTCTGGGGGCGGGGGGTGGGGGAGTTGGTACAAAATGAGAAGGAGAGAATGCTATCATACTATGCCACCATTACCCATATTCCTCCAAGATTCCCTCTGACTCCCCTTGCTCCAGCCCAGTATCTTTTCTGCTGATAAAGTAGTGTTACATTACAATCTGTACACCAATCACCCACTTTCAACTATCCATGACAATGCCTAAGACAAAATAAGTATGAAGCCTTGAACACAAGGCTCAGACATGAAAGAAATTAGTCAATCTATTACTATAATGGAGACTCAAATAATTGGAATACTGAGTAATAGGCATTAGGATAGAGTTATGCATATGATCAGGCAAACACTCATAAGAGGAATACCTCATTGAGAATGAGAGGAATGGGATCTCTTATGAGCTTTCAGAATGAAGAGTAGTAATTAGTCATATATGGAAACTTAACAAGAGGCACAAAGGTAAGGCAAGGCACAGTATAGTGAACTATAGCACAAGTGCTACTTATGCAATTGGCAAGTAGCACAACTGGAGAGTTAGGTAGAGTCAAAAAAGAGTAAGTAAGAGTCTGTGAGTTTGTGATTGTGGATGCCAGATGTTATTGGTCTTGCTATATAATCAGAGTTGTAGCATTTGTGTTCTAATACATGGGTCCCAGAAGGCAACTTAAAGATAGGGTTTTCACAATCACTCTGAATTCCCTAGCATATTTAGTCTTATTAGACACTCACCTTGGTGTAGCAGAGATTTCAGTGCAGAGATACAAAGAAAGCATTTGCTAGTTCTTTTCCTTGCATGCAACAGCTACTTACTGCCACCATGTGGAAATCTTTAAGTTTATTTAACATGAATATCTAACATGTCCTAACATGCAGTTTCTAAAGAGATAAGGGGAAATCCAGTGGGTTTTTCAACGAGGATCATCTCAGTGAGGATTATCTGTTTTCTTGGTGAACCTTAGATTTAAATTTTTATTAGATCATATATTAGGCTATTGCTAAGTCTGCATTATAGTGTGTTGTAAATGAATTTGTGATTAAAGTTGAATTTCTCATGCTAATTATTAATTCTTATTTTCCTATCATTTTATATTACTTAAATTCTTTTATTTTTTAACCATGTTTTAATTGAAGTATACTTAATTTACAATGTTGTGTTAATTTCAGGTGTATAGCAAAGTGATTCAGAGATATATATACACACACACACACATACATACATACATATATATATATATATTATATATAACTTTCAGATTCTTTTCCATTATAGGTTATTACAAGATACTGAACATAGTACCCTGTGCTATACAGTAGGTCGTTGTTTATCAATTTTATATATAGGGATGTGTACATGTTAATCCCAAATTCCTAATTTATCTCTCCTCCCAACCCCCCACTTTCCTCTTTGGTAACCATAAGTTTGTTTACTATGTCTATGAGTCTCTTTCTGTTTTGTAAATAAGTTCATTAGTATCATTTTTTAGATTCCACATATAAGTGATAACATATGGCATTTTTCCTTTTTTTTTTACAGCTTACTTCACTTAGAATGACAATCTCCAGGTCCATCCATGTTGCTGCAAATGACATTATTTCATTCTTTTTTATGGCTGAGTAGTATTCCAGTATATATATATTTAAATCATCATCTTTATCCAGTCATCTATAAATGGACATTTAGGTTGTTTCCATTTCATACCTATCATAAATAGTATTGCTATGAACACTGAGGTGCATGAGTTTTTCAAATTGGAGTTTTCTCCAGATGTATGACCAGGAGTGGGATTGCAGGATCACATGGTAACTCTATTTTTAGTTTTTTAAGAAACCTCCATACATTCCCCCAACAGTGTAGGAGGGTTTCTTTTTCTCCATACCCTCTCCAGCATTTATTTTTGTAGACTTTTTAATGGTGCCCATTCTGACTGGTATGAGGTGATATCTCATTGTAGTTTTGATTTACATTTCTCTAATAATAAAAAAATATTGAGCATCTTTTCATGTACCTATTGGCCATTGGATATCTTCTTTGGAGAAATGTCTATTTAGGTCTTCTGCCCATTTTTTGATTGGGTTGTTTGTTTTTTTGCTATTAAGCTGTATGAGCTGTTTGTATATTTTGGAAATTAATCTCTTGTTGGTAGCATCATTTGCAAATATTTTGTCCAACTCCATAGGTTGTCTTTTCCTTTTGTTTATGGTTTGCTTTGCTGTGCAAAAGTTTTTAAATTTAATTAGGTCCCATTTGCTTATTTTTGTTTTTTGTTTCCATTACACTATGAGACAGCAAAAAAAATATCGCTGTGATTTACGTCAAAGAGGGTTCTGACTATGTTTTCCCCTAGGAGTTTTAGAGTATCCACTCTTACATTTATGTCTTTGATCCATTTTGAGTTTATTTGTTATATGGTGTTAGAAAATGTTCTGATTTCATCCTTTTACATGTAGCTGTACAGTTTTCCCAGAGCTACTTATTGAAAAGATTGTCTTTTCTCCATTGTATATTCTTGCCTCCCTTGGTAGATTAATTGACCATAAGTGCATGGGTTTATTTCTGGGCTTTCTATTCTGTTCAGTTGATCTATGAGTCTGTTTTTGTGCCAGTACCATACTATTTTGATTGTACCTTTGTAGTATAGTCTGAAGTCAGGGAAATTGATTCTTCCAGCTTTGTTCTTTCTCAAGATTGTTTTGGCTATTTGGGGTCTTTTGTGTTTCCATACAAATTTAAAAAAATTTTGTTCTAGTTTTATGAAAACTTTCATTGGCAATTTGATAGTGATTGAACTAAATCTGTAGATTGCCTTGGGTAGTATGGTCACTTCAACAATATTAATTCTTCCAATCCAAATACATGGTATACCTTCCCATCTGTTTGTGTTGTCTTCTGTTTCTTTCATCAGTGTCTTACAGTTTTTGGAGTACAGGTTTTTGACTCCTTAGGTAGGTTTATTCCCAGATATTTCATTATTTTTGCAATGGAAAATGGGACTGTTTCATTAATTTCTCTTTCTGATATTTCACTGTTAGTTATAGAAATACAAAATATTTCTGTATATTAATTTTGTATCCAGCAACTTTACAGACTTTATTGATGAGCTCTAGTAGTTTTTCTGGTAGCATCTTTAGGATTTTCTATGTGCAGTATCAGGTCATCTGCCAACAGTGACAGTTTTACACCTTCTGGGACCCCTATAATGCAAACATTAGCATGCTTGATATTTTCCCAAGATCTCTTAAATTCACTTCATTTTTTTTTCTTTTTTCTGTTCAGTGGCAGTGATTTCCAATACTCTGTCTTCCAGCACACTGACCTGTTGTTCTGCCTCATTTAGTCTACTATTGATTCCTTATAGTGTATAAAGTGTATTTTTCATTTCAGCTATTACATTCTTCAATTCTGCTGTTCTTTAAATTTTCTAATTCTTTGTTTAAAATGTCTAACTTCTTGCTCTGTGAATCCATTTTCCTCTTGAGTTGTTTGATAATCTTTATGATCATTACTCTGAACTCTTCTTTGGGTAGATTGCCTATCTCCACGCCACTTAGTTCTTCTTCTGGGGTTTTATCTTGTTCCTTCATCTGAAGAATATTCTTCTCCTGTCTCATTTTGTCTAAATTGGTATTTGGATTTTTATGTATGTGATAGGTTAGTTACATTTCTCAACCTTGGAGAAGTGGCCCTCTGTAGGAAATTTCCTATGCATCCCAGCAGTGTACTCCCCTCTTGTCATCCAAGGGCCAGGGTCCAGGTGGTCCCAGGTTAGTGCCTGGCCTGCATTTGCAAACTTGGTCTGCAGACTGCAGGTCTTTAGTTTGCTTGCTTTTGCTGTCTGTCCCCTGGTGGATGAGACTGGTTTAGAGGCTTGTGCAGGCTTCCTGGCAAGAAGGGCCAGTGCCTGCCCACTGGTGGGTGGAGCTGGGTCTTGGCCTTCTGGTGGGCAGGGCTGTGTCCAGGGGCATGTCTGGAGGCAGGTGTGGGCTTTGGAAGTCTTTAGGCAGCCTGTCTGCTTTTGGGTTGGGCTGTGCCATTGCCTAGTTCGTTGTTTGGCCTGAAGCTTCCTGGCACTGGAACCTATAGGCTGTTGAGTGGGGCCAGGTCTTGGGGCCAATATGTCAGCTTCCAGGAGAGCTCATGCAGATGAATGTTCCCTGATATGATTGAGCACCAGTGTCTATGTCCCCAGGATGACACACAGTTCACAGCTTTCCCGATCTCCCCATTAGATCCTCTTAAGACCAGCAGGTAGCTCAGGCCCAGGCTCCTATCAAATTACTGCTTTTGTCTTTGGTTCTGGTGCAGATGACACGTCTGCATCCTTTAAAAGTGAAGTCTTTATTTCCCCCAATCCTGTGGAGTTCCTGCAGTCCATCTCTGCTTGCCTTGAAAGTCAAATGTCTGGTGGCTCCTCCTCCTGCTGGACTCCCAGGCTGGGGGCGCCTAATGTGGGGCTCAGAACTCTTACTCCTGTGGGAGAATCTCTGTAATAAAATCATTCTTAAGCTTCTAGATTGCCCACCCAGGGGATATGGGGTTTGATTATGACAAGAGCCCACCCCTCCTTTGTTTGGTTCCTTCTTTACGTCTTTGGCTGTAGAAGATCTTTTCTGGTAGGTTCCAGTCTTTTTAATCAGTTGTTATGCAATTAGTTGTGATTTTGGTGTCCTCATGAGAGGAGCTGAGCCATCTTGGTCACTCTCAGGGTGACTTTCTGTCTCAGAATGGCTAGTCCAGAGCCCAGTTATTTGAGTCACCCAGAACCAGCGCAGCTGGGAACCTGGGCATCCATAGTGGTTGTACTGCTCTTGCTGCAAAAAATCTTGAAACATGTCCTCTTTCACCTGGTATCTTCCTTTCAAGGGTGTCAAGATTCTCTTGAAATTTCTTTCTGATGCTGGCTTCAGGATAAACTCTTGCAGTGGCAGTGACCGGACTCCTGCTAGCTCCCACCGGTAGCCACAAGGAAAACTTTCCCTGGATGGAGAGGCAAGCTTGCAACCTGCTTGGTACAGGCTGCCTTCCTGGTGATAATAGCAGAGGCATGACTGGGACCAGCTGGCATGAGACTGCAGTGGGGCTCGCCCCAGGCTGAGGTGGCTGGCCAGCTGGGGCTGGGGCAAGGCTGGCCTTGTGGGGCTCCACAGTGGATTGCTGGCAACTGTGAGACTGCCCCATAGCCTAGTGTCCCCTAGACAAGGGCAGGAGCTGCAGACACACCCCTACACGCTGCCCCACCTCTCCACCACCCTTACCTACATTCTTCTATATTCTCTAACATTGTATTCTTAGCCACTCCCCATTCCAATATTCTGTCTCTCTCTCGTTTTTCAAATAAGAACCGATTTCTTGAAAATCTTTCTTGAGTGCTATCTCCTCTAATATAATTTAATCCTGTTTTCTTTCCTACACAGACTAAACTGTTTAATCCTAAACTCCCTTTGTCACATCCTGTGTTATTTACAATCCCTGTTGTGGGGGACATATTATTAGCTGAATCTAAGGTTGTCTATGACCATGGGTTTAATGTCTTAAAGATTACCAGCCCTAGCTGCAACTTTAAAAACTCAAAGATAAAAAATAAAACCATTTAAAGCCTAATACTGTAAGTTTATATGGTCTGTTTATTCTATGACCTGATTCTTAAAACTGCAATTCGATTAAATCTGCCTTGTCTGGGAATCCCTCTGTATCAGTGCAGCCATGGCACACTAGAGTCACTGGAAGCATTCTGGTGTAGGCACTGGTGAGTTCTAAACATTCCCCAGGTGATTCTAATATACAGTTAGAGTTACGAACTACTGCTCTATATCAAAAAGGACATTATAAAAACAACAAAATACTTGATTGAGATAACTGGGCTCAAAATATTGAATGACACTACATATGTCTCCTTAGTTAATGAAAATCTATAAATATAAGATGTAATAAAATATGAATTTCCTACTTTTCTTTCCAAGAAAGTGGAGAAACCCCTTAGGTAAATGTAGTTAAGAGAACTGATTCATTTTTAATATATTTCAAATTTATCTTATGATTATATTATTCAGATTCTACCATATTTCTTCATTGAGTTTCAGGATACTACAGTATCTCAGAAGTTCACAGTGGAGAATTAGTTCAGTTTATCAAGGCTCTCATTTATACTTAAAATTTTATCTTTCTGCAATAATTTCAAGTTTGCCTTTAGCTAACAGAGGGTTCATCTACTAGTAAGGTCTGCTTTCTCCAAAATAAACTTCAAATATGTTAGTTCCTCCTCTTATATAATTGAGACATCTTTGCGCATACCTTGCATGTACATTTCACATTCAGTGCCCTTGGCCATACATGGGGGGAAAGATCTTGTAATAATTATTCCTTTTGCAAATCATAACTTTTAAATTTCATGCTGAAAATGAATTTTCTTCTCTTTCCCATAGGATGAAACATACTGGACATATACTGTCTTAACAATTTTCTCTCGTGTATGGCTGCAAATATGCAAATTCTCACTTTGTAACTATGGGCAGTCTGATTGAGATAACCACTAGACTTTTCCATTTCTAATGGAATATTATCACCAAGTAGCACGTCATTTATCCTTGGATATTTACTTCTCTTCTTTCAGTCCTCTAATTCTTCCTCCCATCTATTTATGTCATTCCAGCTTGATCTTGATATTTTTAAAAAGTTCTGGTAACCTAATTCACATAAAATATTAGCAGATAACTAGAGCACTCCTCCTTCTAGTGGCGTAATGGACTTGTATAAACCAATGAAACTTTGACTATTAAAAGAATGAATTCTTGAGAGTAGAGTGTACTTTACTGTACAATTTACTGTACAATGAGAGTTTGTTAGGAGCAGGGAGAGTAAATATTTTGTAATGAGATTTCATCCCCCAAACTTCTCAGATCACTTTACTTAGAAGACTTACCTTGCTCTAACTCAAAGTTGAATTCTTATACAATTATAGATCATCTAAAATAGATGTATGCTGAGAATCCATAGCATACAGCCACGCTTTTATGGACATATGTGTATACAGATAGCTCAAAAACCGTGACAGAGATATGACTTAGATTTATAGGGGTACATGTAAACACACAGGTATGCCATCTAGAGTTAGGGAAAGATTTTAGGAGATTACGTCTAAAGTAGATTTTAAGAGACAAACAGAAATTACTCCAAAGAGGAGAAAGAATACCCAAGTGGATGAATCTATACAGAAAAAGCAGTAATAGGGAAGTCTGAAACGACATGCTACCTTTCAGGAGCTGTAAGTTCTCTGGCATTACTGAAATATAAATTGCAAGACAGGAAGTTGCTAAAGATGAGATTACCTACTCAAGAGCTTAAAAATGTCACTGGCCATATTAAAGATTTTGAAATTTAATCTCTTGCCAAATTATGCCTGTAGTAACCTCTCCAAAGACATCAGCAAAATAGTGAATTGTGTTCTAGTTCCACCTCTTTTTCAATGAGAGCGGCTCAGTTTCTGTTTGTTGATATTTATTTATATTGACACCTAGTATTTTACTTAATCAATGCCTTGTGAAGCTAAAACCAAAATTTCAAACCTATGCTATACAAAATAAGGAGCCAGATTTTTTTAAACCAGAGGATTATCATGATCAGATTTAAGTTTTAAATAGAACTCTGGTAATCCTTGTGTATTTTGAATTCAAGGTCAAATGATTGGGAGATCAATTAGTAGGTATTAGAAGATTAAGTGACTTGTCTAAGTGGCGAAAGTTACAACAAAAAGTTAAGACTAATTTACTGATTAATTATTTGATTATGTTCCTAAAATATCTCCTTTTCTTTATTTAATAAGGAATATGCCCCTAGTGAAATCATATTTAGAGCAAGATAATACACATTTTAATACAGTATGTTTCTGTTTTATAGTTCTCAAATCAACAAATCCCCTAACCAGTGCCTATATTTTCTTTTACAGAGTCATTGGGGTACTATTTGGTTCTATTCAGAGTTATGGGGCAATGTGAGATACTGGGCATGTATTTCCAGCACTTATTAGGCTGGCTCTGGTTCTTCATCTGGCTTGGAGGTTCCTAACAGCGACAGAAAATAGCCCCAATGTGCAAGAGCTTTTTAAGCTTCTCTTTGTGTCAAGTTCATGTTTGTTAATGTCCCATTGACCAAAGCCAAGTCATATAATCAAGCCCAGATTCAACAGGTAGAGAAAAGATTCCAGTTTTACAAGAAGAAAAACAATGTCACATTGCAAAGGGAATGCATTCAGAAATGAGAGGATCTTGAGGCCATTTTTTTTTTTGCATTCTGCCACAGAGTATGTTTTGTCCAAATATTTCATTTGAAATTATGTCTTTGCAAATTCTCATAGAATTGTTTCTTTGATGTGTCTGCGAAGTCCCTTAATATCACATGATATGCAGGTAGTAATATTGCTAGTATGGAGACACCGATATTCACAGACTTTTTGTTCTGACTTGAAATGCCTTGCATTGATTTCTTCACATCTTGTCCAGTCACTGTGTGGTTTCCACAGTGGCTGCCCCTAAATCAAGGACCATCAACAGGCAGAAAGGAAAACTTACTATTTTTGAAACTAATTGGGTTTTATTTAGATTGAACCCACAATCCTGACTTCATCAAACACTATGCGCAAAACCACTGAAACAGCTGTCCTAAACTGACTATAAACATAAATTATGATTATCATAGTTCTTATGATTTTGATATCTTTAATCACAATTACAAGACTGCATTCATACAATATTCAGTTTTAAAAAACTTAATCTTGCTTCTTTACAAGATATTTGGGAAGTCTCTTAAACACTATCTGCAATATATCATCATCTAATTTATTCCCCCTGCCCTCAACCAAACTCATGAATTCATGTGTGTTAAGTGTTCACGGGATTAGTAAGTCATTGAATGTTGGACCTACAAAAAATTGCAGGTGTAATCTAATCCAAAATCCTAATTCTTTTAGGCAAAATCCTAGTTTTTTGATGAAGAAACTAAGGTTTAAATAACTGACTTACACATAAGTCACACAGATACTTATGGAAGATGAAGAACTCTTACTTGGCTTTCCTGTTTCCTTCTCCAGTGTTTTTTATTTTTTATTTTTTTTGTTTTTTCCCTAAAGCACCATGCATCTCTTTTCGTTTGTTTGTTTTCAGTGGTAGGGCCAGAATTAATGTATGCACCAAGAGTGATCTGTTGGTAAAACAGTATGAAAATAGATAGATAGATAGATAGACAGGCAGACAGGCAGATAGACAGACACATACATACATAGATACATAGATACCTAGATATAGATGTATATGTTTATATACTAAGTTAGTCTCTCAATAATAAACTGTACTTTATATACTCTGGTTTTTCAATAAAAGATGTATCCAAGGCATGGATACATTTGATGATCATTTTGTTTGTAGTTTATAAAATTACTTCTTGCTTTTAAAGCACTTATTTTAAGACATATATTTAACCAGATTAGAAGTATTGTAGGAGTTCTTACAGAACAAATCAGACTTTCTGTACTCCAGTTATTAATGCCTATCCCAGGCAACAAACTTCAGAGTCTGTGGTCCAGTCATCAGAAAAGTGGTAATTGTAGGGATTATTTAAAAACTTGCAGGTCATATATCCCTCTAGATATAGTCTATGGCTCACTGTTGGATCAAGACATACCAACTGAAAGGTTGGACCATCTAGTCTTAGAACCCTGCAGAACTTCCTCCATAAATTTGTATTTTAGTGAGATATTAGATTTCCTAGAGCGTTACTATAAGATACCTTCCTCTTGTACTTTGTCAGTTGATTGTGCCCTTTTTGATGGGCTCTGTAAAAAGAGGAAGGAAGGAAGAAGGAAAGGAGGAAAGAAAGGAAGGAAGGAAGGAAGGCAGGCAGGCAGGCAAGAAAAAAAAATTTAGAGCTCACTGAAAGAAAAGAAAATTATACAGTTCTTTGGCTAATTAGAACCATGTAGCTAAATATATTTCCCTTTTTTCACTTTGACTTTCAGGAAACTTAGAGCAAAATATGTGACTCAGTTGTATGATTTATATAAATCCTTAAGACCTGTTCAACTGTGTATTGTATATCTCTCCCCAACTTGGCCTATACTTCCTGATCTATATTTTTATTTCCACAAACTTGATAACTTATTTTTAGTCTTAATTCCTATAGGCTCTTCCAAGTTCACCACAGAACAAGGCAAAACTTAAAATTGTGGATTGAATAAATGAATGGATACATACACACATAAATGCAAATACTTTGGATATAGTAATATCCAAATAATTCTTATGCTATTAATCTATAGCTATATTTTCTCCATTGTAATATAAAATAGGTACTATTGCTTCAGAAAACTGTAATTTAAAAGAGTTAAATTTCTGCTCAAGTTCAAATTAGTTAAAAAAACAACACTAAAACTCAGGGCTACTAAATTTTCTCTGAATTAGGGATAAAATCAGCTGACAGGGTTGAATGCTCTAACATAAATCCCCTGCATACCACTTTGACTAGAAGGTCTAGTCCATCAGTTTCTGCCTTTTCTGTCTGCATAGAACTACATGTATTTAAATTTTTTGTAGGACAATATACAATATAAGATAAAGTTTATTCTGCAAGTTCTATAGCCAAACTTGACTTTTTAGTGTATGTTTCTCAACATTCCAGAAGAAAATATGCTACTAAAACAGTTTCTATTCTTAAAGAAAAGTACATTGAATTATACGGGAATTTTTGCGCAACTTACTGATTTCCTCTTTAGTCTTTAATCTTTTATGAGAAAATTATATTTGTCTTTTACTTTAAGCATCAGCTTCTTGCTGAACAACAACAACAACAACAATAGTGATGATAAGAGCAGCTACAGTTCTCTATGTGCCAAGCATTTATCATGTATTTTCTCTTTTAATAATTGCAAATTATCAATAGGCATAACGTTTGTCACTTTAAAGATAGAAAAATAGGTTCAGAGCCATTACACAATGCTCTGAGGAGCTCACACAAGTACACAGAAGAGCAAGGATTTGCATCTGCGTGTGTCTGACTCTAATGTCCAGATTCCATATATTACAACCCCTACTACTACTACGACTACCATCACTACTGAACATTACGTAATGTGCACCTGAGCCAGATGCTGTCCTAAAAGTGTATGTTTATTTATGTATACCGATTTACTTAATCCTGAATATAATCTAAGATGTATCCCCCTTTACAGAAGAGGAAATAAAGACTCAGAAAATTTAATTAACTCATCAAAATTACAATTAATCAATTACTCTGCCCATATTCTATCCCAAGCACTCTCCCTTCAGAAGATATGCACTTATCTACCCTGTTAAGTCCTCTCTCCACTGCAGCTCCTGCTTCTCTAGTTTGTTTAAAAATTATTTATTTGTGATGGATTTCCAGAAAGGAGTATATTCTCATTTAAGAGACAAGGCACTTGTACACTCCACCTGATGTATTTATCCCCTTATTCACTTTTTTGTTGTCTAGTGGTGATAACAGCTTTATAGAAGTATTATAAAAATCTAATGGTGTAGAAGCCTGGAGGAAAAAACCTGGAGGTGTACAGATTCTTGTATACTTTTGTTAATAGAAAAGTACTCTCTGTAACACTATGTGTGATTTATTTTGCTAAGTTTTAAAGGCCATACTTTGTGTTTGGCAAAAGGTAGGTTTCCAGTGAATATTCAAGCTTCACATTTAAAAAAGTATCTCCAAGGCAGAAAATACACAAAATACTGTTGAAAGGTAACTAGTTGTCATAGATGCCCCAAATTTTGCTGTGAAGGAAGCTGTAGACTAATTGATAGCCAAGGGCACAGGACATGGCCTAGGTAAGATTCTAAATGATTCATGTTATTAAAGATTTTGTGGATTTGAAAGAGAACCTTCTTTATATTCTTTATATTTCTTAAATTTAAATTTGGGAAATTAAAATTTGTTACTAAAAATCAACCCATGATTCCTATTTTTTTCTAACATATGATCTCTTCTTATTTCTTGATTAAAAATAAGTTAAATTATGGAAGAAAGGATAAGGCTTGACTTAAAAGTTGAGCTAAAACCAAAAAAAAAACAAAAACTTTATTACAGCAATATCAATTACATAAAAGAATATTGAAAAATGCTTTGAAGGAAATTTGCTAAAGTGTAAAATAAGATTTACAATTTTTAAAATGGTAGGATTAGAGTTGATAATTGTTTTCTTCTTTATACTTTTTCTATAATAAATATGGCTTATATTTAAATCACAAAAATGTTCATGCTTATTATTTTAAAAGAAATGAACAGTTAATAGGCTACATTTTACAATTGCAAGCTAAGACTCTGCATGCTTTTTCTAGAACCAGGTCCCTTAATATTTTAAGCAAAGTAACAATTTCATCTTAATTTCACACTGGAAAATAATTGTGTAACTCTTTTCTGTTTTTATTTTTAAATTATTATGTGTAAGATATTTTCAGCATAAATAAGTACAGGGGATGACAGACATCCATGTACACACTACCAAAGTATAATACATGTTAATATTTTGCCATATTTACTTTATTTATAGTAAAATCTTACAGATAGAAATGATGTCTTCTGCCTCCTGTCCCCTATTTTGTTTCCTTCTTTATTGTTTCTCTAGGAATTACAAAATTCACTCTTAACTTTCAAAATCTATTTAAAATCAGTATCATACCACTTCAATTGGTACCAAAAAATTGGTACGTAGATAATTGGTACCAAAAAAATTCCCTTGCTCTCTCCACATAATGGTGTAATTGTCTTGTATGTTGTATCTATATATGTGGAAACCCCTATCAGATAACACTATACATTTTGTTTTCAATTGTCAAAGGAATTTAAAGAACTCAAAAGGAAATGAGTTTATTAAATTTATTTTACTTTTTTAAATATATTTTTTATTCTGTTGCTCTTCATTCCTGATTTTCTATGTGCCCTTCTGATATTATTTCCCTAGTGTCTAAAGATTTTCCTTCAGCAATTGTTTCTGAACAGGTGTGATAGCTATAAATTATCTCAGTTGTCTTTCATCTAAGAATATTATTTCACTTTCATTTCTGAAGGATATTTTACTGGATATAGAATTATGGCATGACAGTCCTTTCCTTTCAACACTTTAAAAACATGTAGGTTATCAAAGGGAAAAAGGGGTAGGGATTAAACTAAAGAGTTTGGGGGTAACAGATACATACTACTCTAAATAAAACAGAAACAACAATGACGTATGGTATAGCATATGGAACTATACACAATGTCTTGTAATAACCTATAATGGAAAATAATATAAAAATATGCACACACATATATATCACTTTGCTGTATACCTGAAACTAACACAACATTGTAAATCAACTATACTTTTATAAAATTAAAAAACAAAACAAAACATTACACTGCTCTCTGAGAAATCTGCTGTTATTTGAATCATTGTGCCCCTGTTGGTAATATGGCATTTTTCTGGATGCTTTCAAGATTCTTTTCTTCGTTTTGTGTTTTCAGTATTTTGATAATGATGTGTCCAGGCATGAATTTCTGAGGGGTCATCCTATTTAGGGTTCTCTCAGCCTACTGAATGTATAGGCTTTTGCCACATCTGGGAAGCTTTCAGCTATTGTTTCTTCGAAAGATTTTTAGCATCATGTTCTTTTTTTCTCTCCTTCTGGCACCTTGATGACACAAATTTTAGTCTTTTATGTTGCTCAACAGTTCCCTGAGATTCTGTTCATTTATTAAGATCATTATTTTTTCTCATTGTTCCAATTAGACAATTTTTATTAACCTATTTTCAAATTCACAGACTATCATCTTCATTTTGCTATTGAGTCCTTCTAGTGGGTTTTAAATTTGTGGTTAATATATTTTTTGGTCAGTAACTTTCCATTTGGTTCTTCTTTATATCTTCCATATTTCTGTAGTTACTTTTCAATTTTTTTTTCAAGAGTGTTCATCGTTGCTCACTCAGCATTTTAAAAAATAGCTGCTTTAATGTCTTTGTTAGATAATTCCAACATACATATAATCTTGTCCTTGGCATCTATTGATTATCCTTTACTGTTTAGGTTGGGATTTCCTGATTCTCTGTATGCTAAGTACTTCCTGAATTGTATCCTAGACATTCTGAATAATGTAAGACTCTGGGTCCTGTTTAAGTCCAGTGGATGATGTTAATATTTCTGCAGGCACTTAATATGGTTAAGTTCAAGACACAACGTTCAACTCAACTCTGTGGGTTATATTTCAAATGTTACTTCTGTTCTCAAAAAATTTGCCCTGCTATTCAAATCAGTCACCTAAGTATGCTATCCAGAGTTCAATCTGGAAACTGTGTGGAGGACTACACATTAGCTCAATTTTCCAATTTATATGCCAGTTAAGATCACATATATGCATTTGCAAGTCAAGGATACTTGGAGTTTTCTGACTTTGTGTAGCTAGATGCATTATATGTTGCACTCTTAGGAAGAATGTGAAAGAAGTGGAACACGTTTGTACAATAAGTTTAACAAGTTAAATTCAGGTCATTTAAGCATGAGAACATAAGTGTGTTGAAGAGATATCAAAGCAGAAACACCCATTAACCATTTGAAATTAAAAATTTGTACCACAGGAGAAATCAAAGTGTTACTCCTATTCCCAGGAAGCTAGGTTTCCAAAGTGTAATCTTTTGTACCCAACCCTCCATGTTAAAAATCTGTGATTTGGAGCAAATATTTTCATTAAGGACTTCAAGTGACTGATTTGTAAATGGCAGCAGTAATGTATATCCAAATTCCTTTTAGGTCTTAATGAGAGGGTTTATATGCTTGCCAATAATAATTAATGAATGTCTCTTTGACTCACTATCTTTAGGGAAAAGAAATATCCTGTTCTGTTACAACTGTGCTACTGCTATGCTTTTGAACCAAATGGTGCATATCTTTGCAAAGGCTGAAGGAGTTTCTGATTATGGATCTCCAGGGCCCTTGTTCAAATTTGTCTCCTTTAAAGTGCAGGACACACATACACCCAGCAGGCACAGTTACTGGATGGAGACCCTGCTGAGTGGTTAAGTCTCTGCTTACTGTGTCTAAACTATTTGACAGGCACAACAATATTCTTTTTCTTCATAAGCCTAAATTTGTCCCATATGGAAAACAAATAGTAGACCTCTATCAATGCAGAAAATCATCCAATCATACTTATTGGCAACAAAAAATCATGTAAGGGTGTGAATCAATCTGAAAATCATGAAATTTAAGTTAGAATCACTGACTGACTATCTCATCTATTTTTTAGAATATGTTTAAAAGATTGACTATCAAGTAAGAATGAATAACCTAACTAATAATGACTAATGTAAATTAACAATGAATACTTCAAAAACCTAATATATTATTTGGTTTTATACATTTCTTTATCGAAGTTAGGAAACTCATCCTCAACAGTGATGCAAAAATTATATTTTTGAAATATAAACCTGACCATATTTCTCCCTTGCCCATACAAATTCAGTATCATCTCCAGAAGCTATTCTGGATAAAATCCATGTTTCTATATGTGGTATATAATCTTTCTATTCAAAGATCAGCATTATCATCTATGAGTTTGTGAGAAATGTAAAATATCAGGCTCTTCTTCAGACTGTTCTACTTATGATCTTTACTGGAACCTCAGGTAACTCACACATTAAAATATGAGCACTCCAGTGTAGGGCTCTTTATAATCTTCCCCCAATCTGATATGTCTTACCTGATACCTAGTATCCTTTATTCATGTTACTCAGCCAAGCCTGAATGTTATGAAGCCTAGCCACATTAATCCCATCTTTCTCTGACCTGGCCTTTCCTTTTTTTGTGCCTAGGCCTTTTTAGCTATTCCCTTCTCTTTTGATAATCTCCTACGTCTTCGTAACAAGCTCAAATGTCACCTCACCTCTCTCTGAAAGAACTATTTTCTTCAGTTTCTATACTGCACTCTTTCTGTACTTCTTTTATTACTATAGTATTGTACTTATGCTTGAGGGAGACAGTATGACATGGCATTTAAAAGTGGAGCCTTGTGTCGGAGAGTACTGAGTGTGAACTGCAACACTCATTAGTTATTTGATTTGGGGGTAAGTCATTAAACTTTCTAAGTTTCAGTCTTTTTGTCTACAATATGTGAATAGTAATAGCACCAATTTCATTGGGTTGTTATACTGTTTAAATCAGATTATGAATATAGGGTTATGATGCATGTTACATAATGAGAATTGAATAAGCACTAATTCTCACTCCAACTGTATAATAACATGTCTGTTTCCCCACTGGACTCTATCAACTGTGAGTTCTTCAAGGGCAAACGCTGTATGTTGGCCATTCTATTAACCACTGTCACCCTGTTCCTAGTACACAGCAAGCATATAAAAAGTGAGAAAAATGAGAAACCCAGTGACTTGCGCAAAAATATACTGCAAAGATATGAATATCGTCAGGGCTGGAACCCATGTCAACATATTTCTAGTGTGGACTCATCACTCTGCCTAACATCCCCTTACATACTCTTATACACAGTGACCACATTCATGTGCATAAACGCACGCATACATTCACACCAGCACACCCAGATACTTGCTTAAAGTTCTAATGTAGATATTTCAGAACTGTCTCAAGGAATATAGATATTAAATTTGAACGAGCTTACAAAATGGCTGCAGATAGAAATAAACACATATCCACAAGAAATAAAAACTGGCCATTCAAACAAAATCCAGAAAAATTCACAGGTATAGCTGAGAATCAAGCTATCAGGGGCATCTCATATCATACCAAATTTGATGGATCACAGGCAAAATTCAGATTAGGATTTCAGAGACAAGAATGAGGCCAGGCTAAAAGCACGAGAAGAATAAGAAAGATGTGATCCTAAGACGTTGCCTTATTCGATGCTCATATTTTGATGACATAATTGTCTGATGACATCATTGTCTGATGACGAGTGGTGCTAAACCAGTTGGGACTGCCTTAACAGGCAAGCTGTTACCTAACTTTGTTCTCCTCTCTCATGCAGATCTCAATATGGACATGAAACTTTGCATGGCCATGTACATCAGACATTGGGAAGGATAATAAAAGATGGATGTGAAAATACGTTAGCTATTTTGCTGATAGCTCTTGCAAAATACTAGATATAGATGAACATGGAAATTATTGGTTAAAGTATTATTTCCAGATAAACCGTACTGACGCTCCAGCTGACTGAGATAGGTAATGGAGAACCCATTCTTTCCATTTTGATTATTGTTTCTATCTGGTATTGTTAATGCACTGTGTATTAGAGGACTCTTACTCAAATATTTTAAGCATAAATGATGTTTTTTTTTTCCAGCAGCCAGTTGTGCTTGAACCATAGTTCCTCATTCTCAGTGATATTGTAATAAATACACTCAAAACTGAGAGAATAATTGCACTTATTGAGAACTTATTAGAAGCCAAAAGTGGCTTCTAACTGATTTTCTCTGGACACAGCTAATTTGTAACTTTTTGTTTGGTTTTTTAAAACCTGAGCTCACACTGACAATTCAATTTCAAATTCAGGACCTTTCAGTTAATCTCATAAACTCTGAATATCCTTTCTTCTAGGCTGAGAAAACTAAGAACCAAGCAACAAAATATAATTATTAATTCATTTTATTCCTTCTTATACATACTATAGTCTCAGAAGAATAATACTAACACTACCACCTAAAACATAATTACTGAAGAGTTTAAGAATTTTTTTTCTACATATTAATTCTTAAGATGTACATTCAAATTATCATATCTTGAAATCATATGAAATAACTTATCTCTGTGTGGTCATGCCACCAACTGGAGAAAGGCTTATTTATTTCAGTGTGTTTTCACTTTATGGATTGCTTATGTACATTTAATTTTGTTGTAAAACTATTCAAAATATTTATATGATTCTAAAGTTGAATCTACAGATCAATAAGTCTCAGAGAAGTCTAACTTCTTCACCCATTTCTCCTCTAATATCTGATTGTTTTCTTTCCAATAGAAAAACATTTGTTTCTGCCTTTGGTTTTTCACTCTTAAAAAATGTAATGCTCCCTTCACATGTTTATATATTTTAGATAAACAGTACCTTATTATACACATATTTGTATATCTTATTTTGTTTAACTTTTTACACTTGGCTTCCTGCAAAGGGCAAAATAGGGATTTAACTCTTTAATTTATAGGTTGATGTGAAAATTATGTACAGATAAAGACTACCCTAATTGGCATATAACAGTCATTAAGTGACCATTAGTAAGAGTTGAATATGGAGGGAGACTTTATATCTATTTTTGACAGGGCTTATGAGAAACTAGAAGGGATAAGTCATAACTTTGCTCTGATATTTGGTGTGTGGTCCCGACAAGCCTGTCAAGGGCTACAAGGTATAGCACAATCTCATTTTAAAATTGAAAATTCTAAGGTAGCAATCAATCTAAGTGTGGATTTTACAAACTGTATGGAAGTAGATCAAAAGGATAGCAAAAAATGTTCTATATCTGGTTTGTGCCCTACCTCCTCTGACCAAATCATAACCTTAATCTGGTAAGATATGCATCATGAACAGCCATCAGACTAGAGCTGAGTTCTTGGCAGTAAGATGAATCTTTTCTTATTTTCAGATAAGTATGCTTCTATCCCACAGACATCACTGGCATTCTCCACTCCCTAAGCATTTGATTTTAAGTCTTCACAGCACCCATATTTCTGACAAGAGTGGAAGAAATGAGGGAAAGAAGGAAGGGAAGGAGTGGGGGAAGGAGAAGGAGGATGGGAACATAGGAAGACAGGTGGAAGTGAGGCAAGGGAAACTATACTGACTACTTACTTATTGTGGGCAACACATCTCATTCACTCACAAATTGACCAAACAGTGCTCACTGTGGGGTTATTGAGTCAGGAACTAACCAGATATTAGAGGAACACTGGCAAATGAAACAGACATGGTCCCTTCTCTCAAATTGTTCATACTTTAGTGGTAACCACACAAGAAACAAAATAAACAGATTATGTTACCATCTTTTCCAAAACCCTCTTGTGACTTTTTATAACAATCAAAATAAAACACACAATCAAGGTCCTGCCTTATCTGGACTCTGCTCAATTCACTGACATCATTTACTGTTCTCTCAGTTCCCTCCACTCTGGACATACGGGTCTTGTAGACTCAAGCACATCAATCTTCTTTCCACTTCAGTGTCTTTGCACTTGCCTAATTTCTCTCCCTTGAATGCTCTTTCCCTACACCTTTACATGCAACTCTTCTTTACTTCTGTGGTAGGCACAATAGTGCACCCCACCTCCAAAAGGCTGTAATCCCTGGACCCTATGCATATGTTACAATACATGGCAAAAGGAATTTTGAAGACATAGTTAAACTTAAAGACTTTGAGGTGGAGAGTTAATCAGAGAAAGATGTGATGACGGCAGATGATCAGAGAAATGTGATGGGATAAGATTTGACTCGCTGTCGTTGAAAATGGAGAAAATATTCAGAAAATATGAGTAGCTTTTAATCTCGAAAAAGGAAGGAAGCAAAGTTTACCCTGGAGCCTTTAGAGTAATTCAGCTCCTCTGATACCTTGATTTTAGCCCAGTGAGACTCATATCAGACTTCTGATCTACAGAACTGTAAGATAGTAATTCTCTATTGTTTTAAGTCATTAAATTGGTAGTAATTTGTTACAGCAATTATCAAAAAAACTAACACAGCTTTATTTAGGTCTCTGAATAATGGCATCTCCTTAAATAGGCCTTTTGTAATATATCTACCTACAATAATTGCTATTCTAATTGCCCTGAGTGACTCTATCCAATTGCACTGTTTGTTTTGCTTCTTAACAACTAGCACTACCTGAGATTATTATTTTTCTCTCTCCAACAACAGAAGATAAGCTCAATAAAGGAAGTGATTTATTATTCTGGATACCATCCACTACCTAGAATATTGTCTGCCACATGCAAGTGACACACAAAAATCATTCATTAGTGAATTAATGAATTTCAACTCTATAATAATAAGCGTAAGGTACTCTAGCAGTGTTTAACAAGAGGAATCACCTAGTCTGAGAGTTCCAGAAAAGTATCTTGGGGTCAGTAAATTTTAAACTGCATTAGATATTTTAATTATGTATCTATATGCAATCTCCCACAATGGATTACTACACTGATGGCAGAAACTTGGTTTTATGTGTCCTTGTATCCCCAAAGCCCATAATAGGCTGTAAGAAAATGCTTACTAAATAAAAGTGTACTTGCATGGCAATTTTTGAGGCAGCCATAGAGAATTCTGATAAATTTTTGTTTTTTAGCTTAGCATTAAATACCTTCATCTGGTATGAAATATCTATGGAATTTCCTGCTGTTGATGAAGAGAATTTAGCTGATTGAAATAATTAGCATTTTTTTTCCAGAATGAGCAAACATACTATTATATTAATGTCAATATGTTTAAAAAAGGAAACAGGAAATAAGAATACACTTCATTCAGAAAAGCACTTTTTTTCTTGAAAATAAAACCAAAGATATTTGTTTTGATATTTAAAGAAGGAATTCAAGTTCATAAAAGGAAAGGAAGTAAAACTAGGGCTGTTAAGGCAAGACTAAAAAAAATAATAAACTGACTCCCTAGTAACACCTGGTTAACAGTTTTCTGGAATAGTTGTCAATAGGTTGACTCTTTTTCTCAGAAAGGTGTTTCAGATTACTGTGACCTGATTTTGGACCCTGCTGGGACATAAATGTTGAATTGTTATTTCTGCAGTGTCTTCTTCCATCACAATGCCAGTCTCCATGCTATTGATGGCTAAATGCTAGGTTCTGAATATGAGCAACTGTTATAGTTCTCTCCTCCACCTCCTCGTTGTTACTCTCCTTGTTCCTCTCCCATGTTCTATTTACTATAATTTCTATGCTCCATATATAGTACGTGCTTGTTAATCCTGCCAGAAGGAAGCTCACTGCCTATTTTTACCATGCATGACAGTCAAGAGCAAAATTAACTGATTTATATTGACTTGAAACTGTTTGGTTAATCCCATGCTTTGTGACTTATGTTCTCTGATGGCATCATGTGGCTGCTCTTGGGTCTACACTATTTTTATCCACATACAAAACAAAATATCATTTTTAAAAGCACCAATGAAATTCCCTCAAATATGAATTATATGCAATCATTTAAAACTCACTTTGGGCATTGAATACTTTTACAAATATAATGCAGTTAGGTGGATTTTTTGAATATTAATTTTTTAAAATTATTTATTTCACTAGTTTTGGAATATCCATAAAAATAAATTCTCTAATATATCAAGAAAGGCACATGCAAATGGATGAATGTATATAGTTTTTTTAAGTTATGTAAGTAAATGTTTGGGAAAATAATGGGCTCTACCACAGTCGGAAGGGATGGGTGCAATTTTAAATGGAGACGTAGAACAGGACTCATTGAGAAGATAACATTTGAGCAAAGTTTTGAAGGAGGTGAGAGTATTAGCCACATTAGTATCAGGAGTCACAGCCTATATGAAGACCTGATGGCTTGGATATAGTAAAGTAAATAACTAAAGCCCAAAATCTGGTCAACCTACCACACTACCTGCTTACTTACATACTTTGCTTATCACCAGTCACCTTTATCAGAATATAAGCTCTAAAAGGATGAGAATTTTTTCTATTTTATTAAATGCTTTATCTAAAATGCTTGTAATTTTCCTGGCATACAACAGGAAACTCAATAATTATTTGCTGGGTAGATAGATAAACGGAGACCCTTGTAATCTACTGCCCTAAAACACCTTTGCAGAGACTGTAAGCTTTTTAAGGTCAAGTACTCTGCCATCATTTAAAAAAAAGTTTCAGTACCTGAAACAAAGCTAGACATATAAAACACATGTAGTAGATGTTTCTTGAATTAATAAATGAATAACAAATGACAATAGCTCTTGGAAAACAAATTAAAGGGAAATCTCCTTCTAATGGTGTTAGCTTGTTCTTTCAGATGAATTTTTCTAAATGTTTTCCTCTGATTCAAATAATTTTTTGGAAATACTCTTTCCAATACAGAATGGAGTTCATGGCTTTGAAATAATTATGGCAGTCTTCAGGTGTATATGGCATATAAAGATTAGAAAACAGCATCTGCATGAAGCTATAAAAGAAAAATAAGGACATTAAGATGTGCTATGTCCACCTAATTACAGATATTAATCGTAATTGTAGAAATTAAACTATAATTTGGGTTCCAGGATTATCCCTCGAGTTTCATTATGATTAGAGTGACTCACCCGTAATTAATTCTACCAACATGGTTTTCCCAAACTTCCAGAAAGATAAGCCTATTGGCTTGGTTTAAATCCAGGACTCTTACAGAAAAATGACCTAGAGAGATATCATTACTTCTACTCTAAAACTACCCCGGAGATAATTTTAATCTTACTCAGTTACTCCTTGACTCTTATATTAAGGGAAGTTGTTTGGAAAAAGCATATTTAGAATATTTCTGTATTCTTAGCTTCTTGGAAGTTAGAGAATTTTTATAAAATAATTTTATAAAAATAGCTGTGTGCATTTTATAAAGATTCATTGTGTCATGTACTCTTGATTTATACACTTTTATATTTATGTACATATATATATATAAAACCATCCTTTAACAAAATATTTTTTAAAAAACCGAAGTATTATTTATATGTAGAATCTTAATTAGAGAATCAAAACACTTGAAAAAATATATCAAATGTTGAAACTAATACCAGTATGTGTCTATTCAAATTCCTATTTCTTTCAAAATCTATTTATCAATCTGGATTTCCTTATATCACACTAAGTTAATAATATGAATAAACTTTTGAAGATACCTTAAATTTTTAAAAAGGGACTTAATTCTTCTTTCTTTGAATACTTTCTTGACTTTTCACATCTCTTCTTAGCCTCTACTTCAGCCTAGTGAAAGGTCTGTAGTACAATTTACAGATCTCTTCATAAATCTAGTCAGTTTTTACTACTAAAACGGGGAAAAGAAATTAAACCAAAAGTTCAGTTTTGGGACAAATTATATTTTATTTTCTATATCTACTATTTGCATTTAATTCCCATGTACAAACTGATTTATTTAAATTTTATAAATCAATATTCTACATTATTTGATTATAACATATTTTCTCCATATATTCCAAAATCAATTTGTCAGGATGGGGGGAAAATGCCATGTGACAAACAGATCGAAAAGACTATATAGATGACTCCTCCAGGAGAATAATATTTAAAATATTTATTGTTCACAGCTATATAAGTATCTCTCAGGGAGAGACTAACCAGTTGGCCATATAAAAGGACTGACAATTGCATTCAAAAGTTAGTTTAAACTGATTACCAATGTTTAAAGCTGTAAAAGATAAGAGTTTAAGGATTGAATTCAAAAAAGGACTGAATTCATCTGACTACACTGTGACAATGACACAAACATGCAACCTCTTATTCAGGCCAATAGCCAGGTTCTCATTTCATGAGTTAGACATTCCAAGACAAAGCAAAAAGAGATATGTTAAAGATTAGACTTGCAAATTTCAGAATATGTAGTGTCAGTCTAGAGATGTTAAAACATCCATTTAGAATAACTCACAGAATAACTATGGCATATTACAAAGTGGAATCATGAATATGCAATCAGCAAATGGTTCTGGAGCCTGATCACCATCTCTGTCAATTACAGCAGTCACTTTCTGTGATGGTACCTTGGCACTTTGACAGTGATTATACCTTTACATGATGTATTGCAGATATTATGCTTCAGCTGTTTACAAATAGAACCATATCTTATTCTTTCACTGTGAGAATAGTGTTTTAAGTAAGGAAAATATTCCTCATAATAAATCTTTCACTTAAGTCACTCATGCATAATCAGACTGGGAATGTCGTAAGATGCCACTACCACATGACAAAAGCAACCCCCTAGAATTCTTCTCTTTATTATTTCTAGAAAAGAAGTAATGTGGAGATTTTTCAAGTTAACTGAAAAGAAACTGCATAAAGGACTAATTTATAACACAGTGTCCATCACTCTAAAGGAGTAGGCTAATCAAAGGAAAAATCCATTTTCAAATATGAAGCAAAATTCTAAGACAGAGATATAGGTATTGATCAGGGCAAACTTACCTAGATGAGGTATGGTCTGACTTGTTCTTTTACCCTACCAAAAATAATTTATTTGCTTATTTGTAGGTATCAACTTTGTTTCAAAATGGAATTTCAAATGGATTAGTTAGATAGAAATTTTCTCCAATGTTAGTTGTCTAAATTTCAGGTAAAAGTTTCAGGGAGAGTAAATTATCAGCTAATTCCTCAATTTGTCAGTTAATTTTATCTGGCCATCTATATAAATAAAAATGCTAATATTTAAGGCTGATACAGGGTATGCAAATCTACTAAGATACTGAAAATATCTAGGTTTTTGCTATCCATTTGGCGGAACATAAGAATTTTAGACTTAATTATTTGTAATTTTCTACCTACATAAACTTTTATAGATTCAACACTTATGCTTAACAATTGATTTGGAAGTTCAGAAATTCACAGTTATGGAACACTAAAACTAAAATAAACTGTGGAAAACATAACTTGTTAAATCACTTTACTCTCACCACCTTCCTGCGCAAATTTTTTTCACATAAAATTAAAATTTACTCTAGGTCCACAGCTAGAGTCAAAACCAATCTTCAAATCAGAACTCTGGTTTCACAATCATTTTCACCAAACCACAGTCTTTTTTACATGTTTAATGTAACAGTAGAAAGGAATGGTTACTATAGAGGGAGGAAGGGAAATAAAATGAAAAGAGGTAAACTATGAGACTGTTCTTGGTGAAACTGAAGTCTTAGATTTAAACATAGAATTGTGGAATGATCCAGATCTTGGAATGTCCCCTCACAATGATGGGATATTCCTCCCAAACAAGATGAACTAGACTCTAGTACAGGGCATAAAACAAAACCTTAGAAAAAAGAACAGAGTACAGAGTTTCTAAAAATAAATACTAGCACTTCAGCTCATCTTTTTCTGTAACATTTTCCTACAGTCCACCTCCGTTAGGCCATAGAAAAGATTATATCACACAAAACAACCACTCACAAAATAGTGCTCATTTTGGGGAAATGGTTTCATAGCCAATGGGAAAAGAAATTAAAATTACTAAGACTGCTTCAGAGAAAAAAGACTATGAAACCTGCTGCAAGAACATACGTAATATTAAGAAAGAATGATGTGGAAATTCGGCTCCATAGATATGAAATGGGTTTTTTTTTTAAAAGAGCATAGTGCAAAAGGTAGCTGAAGTGTCCAGCTCTGAAGAAAATAATATGAATTGAAAGTCACAACTTTCACTACATAATCTAGAAAATTTAGGTTTGACTTAGTAATATTAGATTTCAAACATGAGACTAAAAAATATATTTTATTGAGGTTGCAGACTTCCAAAAACATACCAAGTTACCAAAGCACAATAATACCAAACTGAAAAACAAGTTAGAAACAACAATGAACAGCACAGTCACTACTGAAATTGAGAACTTTTCATAGAGGAAAAGATTGAGATAACTCTATGTAAGGCAGGTAAAGAGATTAAGTCACCAGAGAGAAACTGTTAATAAGGAATATAGATAGATTTAGGGAAGACAGGTGAGTCTCAAGTAGAAAACTCATAGAATGAAATGGGAGGTTCATTCAAGTATTTATAGAAAGCTTATCTCAAGTGAGAAAAAAACTAAATCTACAAATCAAGGAAATGTAAAATTAGAACCACAGTATCACGATGTTTTATTTAAGCTATTGCTGAAAAGGAAGAAATCAACAATCAGAGTCACCATAGAATTTTTCAATGCCAGGTGACAAAACCGTATTTAGTAATGATGCTCACAATTATTATACTTGAAGTCCTGGCTAGTACAATAAAAAATGTAAATAAAAGTTATACAAATTGGGGATGAAAAAATAAATCTCTTTCTTTGCAGATGACATGATTGTCTATGTAGAAAATAAACAAATCAAAACCCCTCAAATTCCTAGAACTAATAAGTAAGTATAACTAATCTGGAGGACAAAAGATTATTAAAAAGTTAACTGCTTTCCTAAATGCCAGCAATGAGCAATTGGAATAGCAAGAAAAAAAATTTTTTTAATATAATTTACACTAGCACAAAGATTAAATACTCAGTTATAAATTTTATAAAATATGTACAGTATCTATATGCAAAAAAACTATAAAACTCTGATGAAAGAAATCAAAGAAAATCTAAATAAATGGAGAGAATATTCATATTTATGGGCTGGAAGATTTAATTTTGTTAAAATAGTAGAAGTTTCCAACTTGATCTATAGATTTAGTGTGATCTCAAAAAGGCAGTAAGTTATTTTGTATTTAAAGTTTATATGAAAAGTTAGTGGATATCAAGACTTAACTCTAAGGCCATAGTAATCATACACTGTGGGACTGACAAAGAACACTTACGTCAATAGAACAAAATGGGTAGCCCAGAAATAGACTCATACAGATAAATTCAATTGATCTTTGACAAATGAGAAAAGGCAATTTCAACAGAGAAAAAACAGCTTTTAAACAAAAGGTGCTAGACTATTACATGTTCATATGGGAAAATGTTAACCTAAATACAGACCTCACATTTCAAAAACTTACCTCAAAATGAATCATAAATATAAATGTAAAATGCAAAACTGTAAAACTTGTGGAAAAATGTATATGAGAAAATCTAGGTGACCTTTTATTTGATGATGAGTTTCTAAAACAACACCAAAAACATGACACAGTGAAAGAAAAATCGATACGCTGGACTTCATTAAAACTGAAAACTTTTGTGCAAAAGACACTATTGAGAGAATGGGGGGAAAAAGCCACAGACTAGGAGAAAATATCTGGGAAATACGTATCTGATAATGGATTTTTATCCAAAATACACAAAGAATACTTTAAACACAACAATAAGAAAACAACAACCCAACTGAAAAATGGACAAAAGATCTAAATAAACACCTCACCAAAATGATATGAAGACAACAAATAAGCATATGAAAAAATGTTGAATACTATTTCTCTAGGAAATTGCAAATTAAAACAACAGTGAGATATCACTATACACCTATCAAAATGACTAAAATCCAAAGAGCTGACATTACCATTTTCCAGGAAGGATGCAGAGTATCAGGAACTCTTAATTGTTACTGGTGGAAATGCCAAATAGTACAGCCACTTTGGAAGACAATTTAGCAGTTTCTTACAAAGCTAAACATAGTCTTACTATATGATCCAATAATCATGCTCCCAGGTACTTATCCAACTGGTGTGAAACTTATGTCTATACAAAGACCTAAATGTAAATGCTCATAGCAGCTCTATGCATAGTGCGTGCGCACGCACACACACGTAAACCGAAAGTAATGAAGATATCCTTTGATAGATGATGGTAAACACACTATGCTATATGTATACAATGGAATATTATTCAGCAACTGTAAAATGAGCTATCAAACATGAAAAGGCATGAATGAATTTTAAATGCATTGTGCTAAGTGAAAGAAGACAGTCTGAACAAGCTGTATAATATATGATTACAAGATAACATTCTGGAAATGGCAGAACTATATACAGTGAATATCAGTAATTGAGAGGGGATAGGAGGGTTGGATAGGTAAATCACAGGGGGATTTAGGGTTGTGAAATTACTCTGTATGATAGCATATATTTGTATAATATCTGAAATGACTGTAATTACACTATATACTTGTAAAAAGCCAAAGAATGTTACAGCACAAAGAGTGAAACTTACTGTAGGCAAATTAAAAAGAAATCATTTAAAAGATTAGGGTCTTTTGAGATAGGTACAAAATGTTACAAAACTATCTGTATTATAAACATCTAAAGCAAACTCAGGTAATAGGGTGGAGGAATAAGATACATTAGTAACTTTGGTAATGAGTGAAATTTCCAAAAAGAAAGACAAATGAAACTATACATAAGTCCTGTACTCTTGTTCATTAAGTTGTTTCCCATAGGGTTAAGGTTAATGATTCCATAACTATACCCATATACTAAAATTGAACAAATAACTAAATGGATGGTGCATGGTGGATGCCAAATTTCTCATTATTGAAAAGAGAGTTTACAAATAAGGAATGAGATTAGGCTCAAATGATTCATGTGGTAATGAATTAGAATTGAAGGTATTAGAATGAATTTATGTTTAGTTTAGTATAAAGACGTTTATATACAGATAATGTGTGTGTATACATGAATTAGTATAAACACATGTATTTGCTTGCTTTTTTTAACTGGGAGATTCCAGAAATGATGACAACCCATAGCAACAAGCACAACGAGTATCCAGATCTTGGTTTCTAATACCATTCTTCAGAAAGGATGGGAGGGAGGAAAAGGAAATAATGTACTCTCTTTTTTTTTTTTTAATTGAAGTACAGTCAATCACAATGTGTCAATTTCTGGTGTACAGCACAATGTACTCCAAGGTTCTTAGTTATATGTGAGGAAGCAAAATGTCATTTAAATGTAGGCTGTGATATCATTAACAATGCATATTATAAACCTCGGAACAACCAATAAAAACATAAAACAAGAGATATGATTAAGAAACTAACAATGAAAATAAAACTGAGTAAAAAATACTTAATCCAAAAGGTAGGAAAAGGGGGGGAAAACAGATGAGACCAATATAAAATAAAAAGCAAGATGGTAGATTTGATCTACAACCAAATCAATAACAAAATTAGATGAAAATAGTCTAATAACTCTTACTTAAAGGCATAAGTTGTAAGAAAAATTAAAGGAACAAAATGCAACTGCATGCCCTTTAAAGACAGACACAAGTAAAGGGTAAATACGTGACAAAACCAAAATGGATACATCAATGAATACAGATTTTTGCAGTGATAGAGAAACTGATACATAGGTAAATGTAATAAAGTAAGTAGAATAAGCTATTAATAATTTCCAGGTGGTAGATATGGATATGTCAACTGTATCAGTAGTAGTTGTGTTTGTTTTATCACTTTGTTTTAACTTTGAAAATTTTACAATAAAATCAGGAAAACCAGCCAAACCTCTCTGATACAAATGTGTTACTCTAAATTCATATATGAAAAATCATAAAGATTTAAATCAATAGTCTAAGCTTTCACTCAAAAAGTTAGAACAACAAAGAATTTAGAAGGAAGAAATGATAACATGAAGAACAATATAAGAAATGAGAAATATACAAATATATTTCTATATGTAAAATAAAAATAAAATCTCATCAAAGCTAAAGTTAGTTCTTCGAAAAAATAAAATTTATAACCTCCTAGCTACATGATCAAAATAAAAAAAGCAAGCTCAGTATAAGAATGGGTACATAACTAACACTCTACAGATTTTTAAAATTAAAAGAAAATATTGAACATGTTATACCAATAAATACACACAAAAAAGATGAAATGGAAAAATTCCTTGAAAAACATGATAAAACAAAACTGACACAAGAAAGATAGAAAATTGGGTGGTCTTATATCTATCAAATAATTGAATCTATATTACAATCCTTCCTACAAAAAAACTTCAGATCCAGATGACCTCCCTGCTGACTTCTCTAAATAATCAAGTTAGAAATAATAATTTTTCATAAACTCTTTCACAAAATACGAAAAGAGGGAAAATTTTGAAATTCATTTTTGGGCCAAAATAATATAGTTATATAATCTTGACAAGGAACTTACATGAAAGGAAAATTATAAGAGGATATGTCTTCTGAGAATAGACCAAAAAAAAAAAATCCTGAATATTAGCAACTATTCCAACAGAAACTTCATGAAAAAGTGGTATTTATTCCAGGAGTGAAAGGTTTAACTTTCAAATATGAATAAACATAATTCACCAAGTAAAAATATAAGTGACACATAATTACATATAATTATCTCAAAATTCAATACCTTTTCATGATTAAGACATACTAGAATTAAAAGGAAACTTCATCTGATTTAGATTATTTACTCAAATCATCTGCTAGCATTATATGCAATCATGTAACACTGTGTACAGAAATGATTTGATGGTCATTTTCAATACTTCTGTCAATATTGTACTGATGACCTAACCAGTCTGAGATAAAATAATACAAGCTATCAGGTTTGGACTATGTTACATTATGTGGCCCAAGTTCTTCCCTCTTCCCCATTTGTGTGCCTTCTGTATGTAACTTATGTAACTTTCAAGTCCCTCCCACTCTGGGCAGTGGGTTACCCCCAGCCCTAAACATTGTGATCACCCGTGTGGTATGCATTGTCCAGTGGGATGTTACAAACAAGTTACAAGCAAGGGGTTTGAACATTTCTTACAAGATTGGACTTGTTTTCCTTTGTACCTCTACTTTTCCATGGCTACTCGCCCAAGTTATTCTGCTGGATGGATGCAAGAAACATACAGAGCTGAACTGGAGCACACCAGCTGGTAGCTAACTCACTTCAGCAAATAGCCAGCCATTTCCAGTCATGTGAGCTAATTCAACAAAGATGAAGGGAAAAAAGCCTAAATCTCTGATTTTCAAACTCACAGTCTAATAATTACTAGAAAGGTGAGTTTCAAGGCAGCTTTCTATACAGCATTATTGAGGGAGTACAAAACTAATACAGAGAAGGAAAGTAAGGTTATTTTCATTCCAAGAGGTTATTTTAGTACATAGAAAATCCAAAGAATCTACAACCCATTATAAATCCCAAATGGATTAAGAAATTTGGCCAAATACAAGGTTAAAAAAAGACTGTATTTATATATACCAGCAACAAACATCTGTAAATGAAAATTCTTTAATATTTATAATACTTCAAATATACACACACTTAAAATGATTCTAATACAATATGTGCAAGACTGCTATACTGAAAATGATAAAGGATTGTTTAGAGAAACTAAAGAATTCTTAAAATATTAGACACTTTAATGAAGGCTTAATATTGTTAAGATGCCAAATAACCCAAAACTGATCCATGGAGTTGCAGTCAACATTTCAGCAAGTTTTTGGTGTAGGTTGATAAGGTGATCATACAACTTATATGAAAATGCAAAAGACCTAGAAAAACTAAGTCAATCTTTAAAAATGTAGACAACAGTAGAAGTCTTACATTCCTAATTTCAAGATGATATAAGGTTACCATAATTAAGAAGTTAGTGGCACAATGTTAGACAAATAGATCAACTGAGAAAAGAACACCTACAAATATATTCACATGCATACAGTCACCTGGTTAGTGGGGGAGAGGACGGCCTTTTCTATAAGTGATGCTAGAATGACTGGTTAACCACATGGAAAAATTATGAACCTTGAGACTTATACTCAAATATTAATTTGATTTTGAGTTTCTTGCATCCATCTGGCATAATCTGAGACCTAAATATAAAACTAAAACAATCAAATTTCTGGAAGAAAACATAAAAAAAATCTTCACGATATTTTATCATATAAAAATGATAAACTGAATTTCATTAAAATTAAGAGCTTCTTTTCCTCAAATTCATGATTAAACAGTGAGTAGGCAAACCACACACTGGGAGAGATATTAAAATACAAGTGTCTGATAAAGGGTTTATATGAAGAATATATAATGAACTCCTACAAATCAATAAAGACAAAAAATAAAAAGTTTAAAATAATGAACAGGCATTCAAAATATATGATATTCGAACAACCAAAAAGAATATGAAGGGGAACTCAACATCATTACTATTACTCATCATAGAAATGCACATTAGATATAAAGTGAGATTTTAATTACACTCTCATCAGAATGTTTAAATAAAAATAATGACAATATTAAGTGTCAGTAAAGATGTGAAGAAAATTTAAGTCTCATACATTGCTGCGGGAGGGGATACATTTTTACAGCCATTTCTGAAAATACTTTGACATCATCTACTGAAATAAAATATAGCCTACTGTGTGATACAGCAACTCCTCTCTCCTTGGTACATACTCAGATAAATCTGTGCATATGTCCACAAAAACACATGTATAATAATGTTGAAAGCAGTTTTATTCATAATAGCCAAAGCCTAGTAACAATTCGAATGTCCAACAATAGGAGAATAAAGAAATTGTATACAAAGTTATACTGCACAATAATGTTAAGAAGAAAAATCTGCAACAACATAAATGGATGTCTGAAGCACCAGGTGAGCAAAAGAAGTCAGGTACAAAAGAATGAATATCTTATTACTTTAAATTCATATGAATTTGAAAGGCAGGGAAAAATTATCAAGTTCTATTTTGTCATCCTATTCCCAGTTAGTAGCCCTCTAGCAAGACCTGACCCTGGATTCTCAGCCTCTAACTGGTGTCCAGATCAGAAATTACCCTCATGGAAAAGTGGCAAGAAAACCTCAGTAACTCCACCTCTCTCTGGAGAACTTTCGACTCTTCTGTCATGTTTCCATGGATCCTTCCCTAAGTGTGTCTTTTGTTCCCAAATCCTATGAGACTTCAAGGGATTAAACTATACATACAAGCCTCTCTGCCTGACCTACTCCAATTTTAAACCAACACTAAGGACTAGAATAGCTTTGGAGAAATGAGAATCCTCAGTTTACACCTTGAAATTTCTTCATTCTCCATAAATTTAACTCCTCTAGTCTGCATTACTTCCACAGCTGATTGATGTTTTAAGATTTTTTTTTTTCAGGGTTTTCTAGATATTTTCACTGTGAATACTTTTCCTCACCTTCCCTTCCTCTGAGATTTCTCATACTTAATAATACAAAAAGTTTGAAAGCATTTGTTTTAACACCAGAAAGCAAGACTATAATAGCCTCCAACCTTTCCTAAGAACGCCTGAGCCTGCATAAAGAAATTATCTTTCCAGAGAGCTATGTAGGAGCCTGACCATATAGAAATGAAAATTTGCTGTAGGTCAGTCATTTATTAACTAGGAATCAGAAAGAATATCTTATTCCAAAAACAATTTGCTACATTCATTTTGGTGAACCGAGCTTAGGGAACTGTTACAAACAGTTTTCTGTAGCTAAAGATAGAAGATTATGACAAAGGGTACTAAGAAATCCAAGTGACAGCCTGCAGCCTCATTACAAATACCACCTGATTGAATCATTTTGAGAGGCCGTCTGTCTTCAGTACTCATACGTGCAATATCTTAGACTGAAGCGGGAGAAAATTAGGGAACTTTCAAAGTGAAAACTGATTTCATAAATTACAGCCCAGAAAATAACAGAAAGAGCTGCCGTGCCCTTTAGAAGCTTTTCCTTTAATTTCTGCAGAATCTTTTGTCTTCAACCTTTGAGCTTCACTATTGTCTCTATTGTACTCAAACCAGGGCTTTTTTCTTCAGTGCAAGTGCTGGAAACGATACATGATTATTTTAGTACTGATTAAAGGGAAACTTGCATGTACAGATATCTCTTGCTAGACCATAAATTGTACAAATCAGAATACATGAAAGCCCAAGAAACATGGAAACTAGGAATGACTATTAACAAAAATAAAGTTGTATCGTCGTACTGTATAATAAGCATATGAAAGAGAGATCTGATCCATTAACATGCCATCAGAAGGTCAGATATGTAAAGCTATGGCCATATGCCAGATCTTTGGATGGGAAGAAATTATAGTGTCTCCAAATCCGTATTTGAAAGAGTAACCAATAAATATAAGACAAATTTGTGATTAATAACTTCTTAAAGACTTATGTGATTAAAGATTTTTATTCAAGGCATATCATTATTGTTTTATTTTAAAACAATGCCTTCTGTCCAAGCCTATAAAATAGACTGAAGTAAAAGGGAAAGTATATTAAGAAAAAAAAGGAAAGTACATATTTTTGCAAAGTTTGATATTATTTTATTCATTCATTCATTTATGCATTTATTCACTCAACAATTATATATCATGTACATCTCTGCACCAGGAATGGTAAGGAATGTAAGACGAAGAATAAATGCCATATATCTAGAAGGAATTTAGATGATATATTACATACACTGAAATGAGTTTGTTTTATTAGTGGAATATACTGTAGGGAAAGTATAGGATGCAAAATATAGTGAAGTTGCTTATCATCAAATAGAAAAGATTTTTGTTTAAGAGAAAAAAGCTCATCTAATTTGTCTTTATGAATGATTTATAAGAATTTAGGTAGACTAACTGAGGTAGTTTTAAATGAGATAGACAAGTGCAAGGAAAAAAGAAATGAAAACATTGCCCCAAAACACATATCCAGGAAATTGAAAAAAAAATTATTGATACATGACCATTTTCCAGGACTGTATGTATGTATATACAGATACACAGTGCATGTATGTATATACAGAGAGAGGTAGGCAAATGGATGACATCTTCACTGGCTATAAATAATTCGGCTACACCTGTGTTTTTTTAATCTGTAGATGTTAACCCGTCGTCTAAAATACTGCTATGAAGAAGTAGGAAGTAGAAGACTAGACTTCTAACAACCTTCACCCCAATTCACTTTTCTTCCTGCATACTTGAATTAACTTTTTAAAAATATTCCTTAAAAATTCAAAAAGGTAAAGAGGAAATATTTTGTTTTGCAACATTCAATCCAAAGTTTCTTGGGTCACGATGTTCTTTTTTGATCTGAAAATCCAGTATTTAATCATTTTAGGGAATTATTATTTTATTTAATCTTTGAATCCATTATACTTTTCCTTCCATTTGTTTAAATGTCTAATCCAGGGTAACAACCTATCTAATATTAGAATATATACCTTTTAGAAGTTTCCCTCTAATTTCTTGTGTTTTAAATGTATGTTCAGTGGGGTCAAAACTTCTTCCTGTAATAATTCAACCTCTAGTTCCTTGATGTTTCTAATTTATTTTCAAGTTATTTAATGATAGGTTTTTCCTCAAATTTGTTTCTTTAGGTAAATCAATTCTTTGTAATATAATTACATTAGTTACATTACCTCAACTTTCATTTCCTTTTTGAGAATAAATTTTCTTGAAACATGCCCTTTCAAAGCACTTGAAGTAAATTTTCCTTTTTCTTAAGTTATATTTTCCTCTAGCATCAGCTCTTTTTCCCCTTACAATGGTATGCTTTTTCTTCCTTTTTAAATTTAAATGCTTATTTCACTTTATCAATGTTACTATACTTACGAACAGAATATCTCTAATGTCGATTATGCCATTTCCCTCCATCCTTATCATGCTTGAGGAGCTATATTTTCTCTGGTATAGTGTGGGTACATTCTTGACTAATTTTCTACTGCATTTGGTGCCTGTTTTTGTGGTTTTTAAAATTTCAGTTTGAAGACAAATACGACTTCTTTCTATTCCTTTTTCCCTATCCGAAGGTATATAGAATATATATATATATACCTTTCAGATAAGGTATATATATATGCTTATCTGAAAGCTATGGCTTTTTGTGCTACACTGTGAGCTCTGAGCTATTGTTATGTTGTGCAGCAACACATACCCCAGTTGAGGAGGGAAAGACCTTTCATCCCATTTGGATGATAGGAGAGGGTGGATAACTATTGGTTTGGCTTTTCCCCTGGACAGTAAGGGCACTGGATACTTACTTCTCCCAGTAAAATAAGGCAAGAAATGAAAACATTTTAAAAAATTTCTGTTTGCTTGTCTGCAGTTTTGGAATATTCTTGAGAATGTATAAGATTGTGTCCTCATCACTTCAGTTACAGGGAAGAGGGAGAGCTCTGTAAACCAAGCAATGCTGTGTTCTTTGGTTCTGCCCCCAAACATAGGTCTTATTCTTTCCCAATTCTTAATTGTTGCTGCTGGGGAGTTCTATTCTTTTTCCCCCCCTGACTTTGGGGAATTTATTTTGAAGGCATTTCAGAGGGGGACTCATCTTCAAAATCCTTTCAAGAATTCTTTTATTTAGGACATTATGAGCAAAATAAAGATTTTTTTTGAAAACAGTTACTGACATGTTATGGCAGTAAAATGATGTATCAATTATAAAATTGTTTATATTAAGAATGATTAAACACAAAAAATATTAATACTCTAGAATGGAGTTCTTATATTAAGAAACTAGAAAAAACTTTCAATTGAAAGAGTCATAGAAATTAGTCTCTACTATAGTATGAGTTAGTCATCTTTCCATAAAAATACCAATCTCCTTTCCTTTTGGAGAACAAGCTACAAATGACCATATACAGAATAAATTTTAAAAAGTTATAATACAAAATTATTGAAAAAAGGCAGAACATGTTCATCTAATTTCTAAGCTATTAATTACGGCACTCAGCATGTAGTACTGAACTAGCAAGATCTAATGGAGAGATAAAGAGAGGTAGGAAATACTATAAGTTAAATCTGCAGAAGGACTGTGAAGAAAAGCTTTAAGAAGAATAAAGAGCTACTATATAGATTAATGTATTTTTCATCTCTGCTGCATTCTATATTATCAAATGATGTTTGAAGAGGTAGAAATCTTAAATTATAAAATCAAAGGGTATTCTAAAATAACTTGGAGAGAGACAAAAACTCATTTGAACCTTATCTGTATGACCCTAAGTACTTTGTTTATGCTTTCTAAGCACCTGTTTCAGACAGGGTAAAGTGGAGATAATGATGCTTATCTTACAGAAATGTGGTGGAAATGAAGTATGATGTAAGTGTGAAGATCTTAGAGCAATGCTGGCATACACAATCAATCATGTAATAGTAGTAAGAGTAGTGATTAAATTATTTGTAACTATAACTACCTGTATTAATATTATTCTACCATCTGAATATTATTCTACTTTTTTTTTTCTAATTCTGTCAGCAATGATTAGAACTTGGCAAAGGGACAGTGGGAATTACAGTGCTGCAGGTAGAGGGTGGGGCTGGAGTCTGCCTAATTAAAGCATTGTGCTTTGCGGACCATCTTTGTGTAGAATACAAATAATTTAACTACTAATAAATTTACTATTAAAGTAAAATTATTAGCCAAAAATTAGCTGGAGGAAGTAAAGAGATAAAGTAAAATTTACTCCCTATCTAAGTAGACTTTGCCCTTAAGAAATCATATGTCATCCTGGATGTTTCAACACTAATGAGAATGATTTGTTGAACTACCAAAAAAAATCAGAAGGTATAACTAAGTAGCACTCAACTTTTGCATGTTTATAAAGACCTCACCTATTTTCAAAATTATAAACTAGATGGATTCAAAATAGTGTATACCAATGGTTTAGCAACCGTACTTTTCATCCCTGTTATATAGTAATATGAATGTAAACTATTTGTTTTGAAACTCGGGACACAGAGCCAGCCTTAGGCAAAATTGTGAAAGAAGTAAAGTTTTTCATGCTTGAATCTCTCCTCTTCTAGTTTTTGGCTCATTCCACTATTTCCTATTCCTGTATGGTTCCTCAGTATTTAACAACCATTTATGAGCTGCCCTCAGCCTGCCTTTCCTAATTTTATCTAATTAGGATTCTAATACTACTGCTTTATTTTCTTAATTTCAAACTTGTTTGTTGAAAAGATCATTCTCCCAGAGACCTGACTGATTTTCAAGGTAACAGCTAGCTAATTAAATAATTTATCTCTTTTGTTATCCGTTTTCACTTCATCCCTTTTTAAGCTCTATGATGTTAGGAAACTTGTCTGATTTTTAGGATCTAAGTGAAAGCACTTTGCTTGGTAAATTTTTATTTATGATTCCTTTTATTCTTACATTAAAATCATGAAATAAATTGTTTTATCATCCCCAGCTATTATACACATAAGAAAAGCAAGGCTCCAAACATATATAAAATCTCAAGATCATAGAGACACTAAATGATGTAGTTATGAACTTAACATAAGGCTGTCGGATTCAAAAGTCCACAGAATTTCTACTGCACTATGGTAGTAACTCTAACTTGTTCTATCAAAGGATGATACATGAATAACTTTGAGCCATGCTGCAGAGAATTCAAAGTGTTATGTGGTGGTCGTTTTCATCTTGCTGATGGCCAATAATTTCTTTATCAATAGTCTAATCAGTGTACATCCAGATATGAATATTAAATTACTTACGTACTGATCAGAAATTCCAAGAGCTCATTTTGCTTCGTTTTGTTTGTTTTGGTTTTGTTTTTGCTTTTACTTTTGGTTAGTTTATACCATTTCTTTCCGTTTTTCCAAATAATACTTTCTACTTTCCAATAATATTTTCTACTACCATGTTCTTATGAGGGGAGAAATGCTCATTTAAAATATTATTATGCTAGAAATACTGGCACTACAAATCTTTTTAAACTAGAATAAATGAGTGTGATGTGGAATAACATTTAAAATTTCAAGATGTTTTGCATATTGATTAATACATGCCAGAAAAACAGAATTGTTTTGGCTGGAAAAGTAAAATCATAGATATTTTGGACATTCCCCAAAATAAATGCCTCACTGCTTTTATTATGGGCAGAATAAAATATGATCACATTTGCTTTGGAAAGGAGAATCCTTCCTCTCACTTGAGAAATAATAATTTTTTAAAAAATCATTGCTATTTTTTTCTTTTAGTTCTAAAATCTTAATTATTCCATTTTTACCAACTTTCTGAAATGGGTGCCCAAAGGATTCTATACATAGTAAATGATTTTCATGTTTACTGTGGCACCAGTAGATTACGATATATTACTTTTTTTGTACTACAATGTTGTTGTTATTGTTGTTTTAATAGTATTTTGTCCTTGGCATTAATCTCATAAAACACCCAGGGAAGTTTTGGTGGGTTGGTTTGGTTTGGTTTTTCTGTTTGCCAGCAAACTATTCACTAGCTTATATTTTTCTTAAAAGGAAAACAAAAATCAACTCAAACAGTTTTTAATATGTATACACATTTCGTATATTAGTCTTTTTATTAAGGTAAAATTTACACATTGTAAAAAGTATAGATTTTATGCATTCAGTGAGTTTTAATGAATATATTCACTCTTGTAACTAGTTCTCAATCAAAATATAGGACCCATGAAAGTTCCCTCATGCAGCCTTCCAGTTGATCCCCATACCACACAGTTATCTACTATTCTGATTTCGATCACTATAAATTAGTTTTAGGTAGTTTTGAACTTTATATAAATAGAATAATGGATAACTCAGTATTCTGTCTAGCTTCTTTCACTCAACATAATATGTCTGCAATCCATCCAACATGTTGTGTGTATCAGCACTTCCTTCTTTATTTATTGCTGAGTAAGTGTTCTATTTATGAACATTTTGATTGTTTCCAGTTTGAGCTTGTAGAAAATTAGAATATACCACCTCAAAATACATCACTTTAGTATAAGTACTTTTTTGAGCTGGAGGCAAATGAGAATCAACTGATATATAATAAAGCCTTTCCAGAGCTTCCCTTATTTCACTAAAAGCAGAGACTTCTGAGAAACTGGGACTGCCATAAATCCCCTCTCCTGAGGAAGTTTCACGGTTATGAAGAAGATGGAAAGTCAGCGCCTGCCAAGATCAACTTGCACAAAAAAACCTTACTCCAGTAGTCTACCTCACCAGTTTGCCATCATTGGAAGTCTAAAATTCCTCTTCCTTCATCTTATAATTTCTCTACAAACTCCTTGCTTTTTGTTCAGGTGGTATGTAAGCACCAAGTTCTAACTGTAACTTTGAGTTACTCATCACTGAGATTTCTCTCATGTATGTATGCTACAACTCATTAATAAACTATCTTCTCTAGTGTTGTGTCTCTTGTCAGTCTACTTTGTAAGGCACCAGGCAAAGAACCCAGAATGGTAGAGTTAAGTTTTTCCTCATGTACAGGCTATTTTGTTTAAAGTTGTTATAAACATTTTTATATGAATCTTTTGGGGCACATTTGTGTTCCCTTCTGGTAAATACCAAATACTCACACTCTAGGTATATGTTTATCCTAAAAAACTTCCAGTGAGCTGTCCACAGCGGATGGTCTGTTATACTTCCACCAGCAACATGTGAATGTTCCAGTTGTTCATCACAAGCATTTACAGTTGTTTGTCTTTTGAATTTGAGTCATTCTAATCGGTGTGAGAAAATGTCTCATGGTAGGGAGTAAGCTGCATTTCTCTGATGATTATTCATATTGAAGACATTTTCATGAACTTACTGCTATTTGTATACTTCTTTAACAAAGTTTCTTGTAAAACTTATTTTGGATTGTTCTACTTACCACTGATCTAGAAAAATCATTTTATATTCTGGTTACAAATGTATATATTTGGTTACACATATAAACATACATATACATGTATGTGTGTTTATATATCTATATCTATATCTATCTATATCTATATCTATATCTATCTATATCTATATCTTCTCCAGGTCTGTGTCTTGCCTCTTCATTATTTTAACAATTTTTTTATTATAATTTTTAAATTTTGAATGGAGTCCAGTTTACCAAATTATTATGGTTAGTATTTCTTATGTTCTCTAAAATATTTTTACCTAATCGCAGTTTCTGAAGGTATTCTCCTAAGTTTTCTTTTAGAAACTTAATAGTTTTAGCTTTTACATTTAGTTACTCAGTTGTTCCAGCACTAAGTCTTGAAACTTGTCTCCTTTCCCCATTAAATTACCTTGGTCTCCTGCCAAGTCTTTGCTCTGTTTCATTGATCTTTTTCTCTATTAATAAGTTGATACCATACTGTCGCTTGATAATTGTCGCTTTATATTTAGATTTAAATTTTAGGCAGTTAACATCTTCCTACTTTTTTTTCCTGGTCTGTTTTGGCTATTGAAAGTCCTTGGCATTTCCATATGAATTTTAGAAACAACTTTCAAAACTGTGTTAGGATTTTGACTCAAATTGCATTGAATCTACAGATCAATTTGGGGATAAACAAATCTTTACAAAATTGACTTTTCTAATTCATAATGTAGTATATCTGTTAGTTAGATCTTAATTTCACTTCAGCATTCTTTTGTGGCTTTCATTATATAGGTTTCATAGACCTTGTATTAACTTTATTCCTAAGTATTTTATAGTTTTGATGGTTCCTTTTAAAACTTCATGTTCTAATTATCTGTTGCTAGCATACATAAATGCAAATAACTTTCATATCCTGACCTTGAGTCTTTTGACCTTGCTAAATTTTAGTAATAGTTTTAGCATTTTTTTGGTATTCTTAGGATTTTTCACTCTAGAAATCATGTTGTCTGTGAATAAAAACTAATTTAGTATTCCCTTTCCAATATGTTATTTCTTTTATAATTTTTATTGCTTTTTTGCTGGTTGTGTCCTCTGGTACAATGATAAATAGAAGTAGTGAAAGAAGACACATTCACCTTTTCTCCAATCCTGGGGAAAAGCATTCAATAATTTATTATTAAGTGTGATCTCAGCTGTGAATTTTTGTAGATACTCTTTATCAAGTTGAGAAAGTTGCCTCTTCTAATTCTATTTTTCAAGAGTTTGTATCTTGAAATGTGAAATTTTGTCAGATGCTATTTATAAATTTTCTCTATGATCATATGATGTACTCTGTTATTCAACTTACTTGTGAACAATATTGCTCAATTTCAAATGTTTAACCAATCTTGCCTTTTCCGATAAATTCTACTTTGTAACAACGTATTTTAAATTTTCTTTTGTGAGATCTCTACCATGTGTCAAGATTTGGAATGTGAATTCCTGGTCTTAATCTTCTACCTTTAGTTAAGCAATATCAACTGTGTTTTCCAACCTGGTTCCAGTGGACACATAGTTTTGCTTAGTACATCAGAGAAATGATATTCACTACATACCATCTGTTCCTCCCCCTGCTTTCCCCATCGCTGAAATTAAGGAGGACTATACTACTAGTTACTGCATGGGCTATGAGCAGGAGTCACCTGTGTCATTTTCAACCAAAGCATAAAAGAGCTATGTATGACCCTCTAGCTCACTTACTCCTCCTCTGCAAACAGTGAACATGGAGTTCTCGTGCTCTAGAGGTTGCAGTTACGAGACAGTGGTGTTATTCTTAGCCCACTTTCCAAAAATCTGTGTGGAGCAAACTCTTTAAATGACTCATATTATATATGTACCATCAACAGCAAATAAACTTTATTCTATGAAGCCACTGAAGCTTTAAGGATATTGATTACTATAGCACAGAGCAGTCTATTCTAATACATAATGGAACTTTGGTATATGACATTTCTATCACAAATGAAATTAAAATAATTGATCTTTGCATAGATCAGTGGAGGATTTTTATAACACATCAGTTACAGATGTACACTGAATAAATATTATAGCAGCAATGAGATCAAAGCATAAATATGTAAGTAAGATAGTTTTATTTAATTGCTAACAATTGTGAAAGTTTATAGATATCACCTTTGATGCAGTAGTAAAGGAAATTGTCTTCAAGAAATCAACTTAAAATATTTTTTCATTTTATTCAACATATATTTATCAACTACTAACTATATTCTAGACTATTAACAAAATAATTGTTCTCATTTATGAGGTACTTCATGATATAAATATTAATATATCTGCATTTAAATGGAGCTCAGTAATCATGTATATGGACAACACAGAAACAAAAAATCCACTCACAATTGGCTTCACTGTTCCCTCCTCATCATATTTTTAAAGCTTTCACCATTTTATTCCTCTACACCTTTCTATAAGCAACAGTCCTAATGAATTGGACATTAGGTCCTAATGACCAAAGGGAAACAACAGTTAGCACTACCTCACTGTATAATCAATTCTTTAAAAAAGACAAAAATCGATTGTTACTTAAAAATCTGCATTAAAATGACCTGCTAGTTTAGAGGCAATACTCTCAGCCATTAGGAAAGAGTAGAAAAATTAAGTATAAACTTCCACAAATTTTTCCTTCTTTAATGACCTTTACATGAGTTAAATTACTTCACCAGACACCTGAAGAGAAGATAAAGATATCTGGTTGATAACTAACTTGGATCAACTTCAGGTTTTAGTTCTAGCTCAATTCCATTAACAGAAAAAGGAAGGCAATGATTCCAGAAAAGAAAATGCCCAAAGGTTAAGGATGACCCTTTCTTTATTATGGTTCTTAATTCACTTTATAATTATTGCAGTTTAAAAGTAAAGAAGGTCACCTGGACTTGCCACAATACTAGATAAAGAAAAGAGCTCAAAATATGGCAAATGTAAGATTGCTAAGGCTATCCAAACACCCGCCTCCAGTTTTCAAATTATAGACACTGCTTCTGTACTTGATTTTGTTAGTTGCCTGGGTAAAGACACGCTGCATATATGTGAAATCTATATTGTGTCTGTCTATTTGTGAGCCATCAAATGATGTCTAACTTGCTAATTCATGGACTATTTATCTTGATGTTTACACTTCAACAAAATGATGGCTGATTAATTATACTACAAATGAGTTTTGCTAGCCAATTGTACGGCAGATGTTATTTACTCCCAGAACAACTGTCAAAAGACCAAAGCAGCACATCTAACAAATCAAAATGTACTGTATTGAGTTACATTTCACAGGCAGCACCCTCTATCATCTAGTCACTGGGTTTGCATTAAGCTAAGGATGGGAGGGGCAGCATCACTGAGTATAATAGCCAGAGGGAAATCTGCTTGTCAAAGTAAGCAGGATTAAGAGATGTAACTGAGTCTATTCTACCTGGAATGGAAAATGGGAATTGTCAATAAACATTTCTAAAATTCTTCTGATTTGCTAAATGTTACACGTTAGAGCATTCACCAAGTAATTCCATGACAGCAGATGGGGAAGAAGCAACACCCATCCTCTCTATTCATATGTGACTGAACTGTAGTCAATGAAACATATTTTTTTCACCAAACTTATGATTCTATAAAGGTGGAGAGAATGTCTTTAGCTAGTTGGAACCATAACTTGAATGTAGGAAGAATACTACAATAAACTTGTTCTGTGCATTGTTTAAACTTTTCTAAGCTTGTGGGAGCATTTTATTATGTCTAACACTTGCTTCAAATAAAACTTGCCAGAGAGCTCTGCTGTGGCCTTCTTTTATGCAGTGTGCTGGTATCATGCCAAGGTTTTTAATAAGGAGAGAAAATAAGAACTCTTCAAAGTTTAAAGCCCAATAATCTAGGAACTAAAATCTGATTAAGTACAAAATAAACTTCCTACAATTAAATGATTCAGTGTCAGATAAAATGGAAACAGAACCCTAGAAGTAACTCTTACCAATTTAATTTTGCATACTTCAACAAAGTGGATGACATCTTTTTGTTCTGCAGAGAAGTGCTGAGGCAAAAAGGGGCCCTCATTTCTTTCATCCAGAATTACATCCTCCTGAGAAAGATAATGCTTGGCTTTCTTACTGGGGGCAATGTGAAAAGGTGTTTCTATAGAACACCTGTCCATAGCTCACTTCTATGTAGCATACTTGTTTCATGAAGACAGAAGTGATTTACAGACCACTAATATATTCCTATATATCCAATCTATTATATCTCCAGTTTCTGCCCAGTTTTCCTAACTTTGGGAACAAGCAAAATAAAAGCCTTTTTAGCCAGGAGACATGGGATACCTAGGGCTTTGTCTCTTCTGGTATGTCTTGCAGTAGGAACCTCATGTCTGAGACACAAGCATCTGCCAACTTAGAAAAACAGTCTGGCATGAAAATGAAGCAGCTAATAGTAGAGATGAGGAAAGCTGTCAGCTTTTCAAGCATTTATTTTTATATTCCAAATGAAAATGATGAAAATGTATTTCAGTCAGACTCTTACCTTGGCTTCTTTATTTCTCTTTTTTTCTCACACATCTCTCATATATTATTATTTTATGACAAGGACATAATTTGCTAGCTACTAATTTTTATAACCTGAAATTATTCTGAGATTATGTGGGAAAGATGTTACTTTTCTAACTGTCCTGAGATACAAGGTGCTATTGAGTGAATATTAATAAAAACATTAATTATTTTCCTGATAATACTGATAATAAAACTGGCATTTATAAATCATGTTCTTGCCAAAAGAAATCTGACCTTCTTTCACAAGCATCTTACATAGGCCACTGCATTTCTCTGAATTTACTAACCAATCCAAGTCTCCTCCTACCACATGGTCGGGGTTCTTTTTGTCAATTTCAATTCATATAAACATGAAATTATTGATAGTTGTGATCTCCTTTTCCTTTTCATTCTTTCCCCCTACTCACAGGGTTGCATAAACAATAATAAATATGCATAAATATGCTATATGGCACTAGGATGAACTATAGCATAAGGCAACTACTATAAGATAGCTGCTTGAACTTGGAGATAAACGATAAAATTCATACCTTTAGACAATTAGTTTCAAGACCTCTACCAGCTGGTCTTAATTTACCTTTGACTCACCTAATATTAAACATATAATAGACTCCAAGGTAGCACCATACACTGGGGATTACAAAAAGTAACCAAAATCCCTGCCATAGAAGATTTTACAACTAAAAACTGTAAATTTAAGATATAGCCAAAGCAGTGAGCCAAAAAGGGTATAACTTCCTGAAGCATAAAATTTGTTCAAATTTAGGAAATTATGGCTCAAATTTGGGAAATTAAATAATTTCATTACTGAGTACTATATGACATTATTTTTTTACATTAAAACCAATGTGGTATATTTTAGCATAAGAAAAAAAGACCTTAATGAAATATATTATCTAGAGATTTATTTATTTATTTAAAGCGCCACCTATTATTTTGATGCATAATCTAGTGCAGAACATAAAATTTAAATGAACATTTATGATAAAACATAACCACTAAGAGATTAACCACTGATGGAGAGCTGAGCATGACATTACAACACCAGAACTGTCTTGTCAGAGATGTCTGAGGAGAGTTGACTACTGAACACATTTCCAAACACATCTACCAGAACCCATTTAATCCAGTTAAATAAATTCCTCAAGACAGAAATACTGAAGACAGTTGGCAGAGTTAGAATAGTCCAGACTTTGGTGTAAGACAAACGTAGATTTAAATTTTTTCTCCAATTTACTGGTTAAATTGCTTTAGATTATTAAGCTGTTCTGAGCCTCAGTTTCATTATCATTAAAATAGGAGTACACAACGTACTTCAGAAAGTTGTAAATGGTAATCGAATAAGACTGTGTTAAGTGGACAGTAAAACGTTACTGTAAAATAGTTCAGCATATACAGTGTGATAAAACATTTTCTGTATTACTTTTAACCTGTATCTTAGGGGTAGTTGGGTATCCTAATCAGGAAAACACATTTCAGTGAATTTTCATTAGCTAGTATTTAATCAAAGGTTTCTGGAATATTTCCATTCAAGAGAGTGACCCTGTGAAGAGGTGGTCTTTCCTTCTCAACTTTTCCATTTTTCAGGCCTGCCTACATATGACTGTTGGTCAAGTTTGTTCAGCAACATAGGAGAAGTAACTTAGAAATAAAATTTCTGATTCTCACCTTCAGTGAGATTGCTAATTCACTGAAGATCATAGAACATCTAGTTCTAAAATCAGCTAAATATGAAATCACTGGACACTGGAATAATACAGTTGGGATGAAAATAGTACACATAGGATGAAGGGGTTCCTATTCAATTTCAAACACCTTTGCTTAGCTGTGTTTTCCAAGTTTTGTTTGAATGAAATGAATCATGCATTTTGGAAGTTTTCCATTTTGTTAGTCATGTGAAACATCCACAGAGTAATAGACAAAAGAAATACCTATTTAAAAAGTTACTTTTATGCACATATATACATAAGTAAGAACAACATATTCTTCTATATATGTGAAGCATAATGAACATGCATAACAAAAATTTATATAAGATCCAAGTGTTAGAAACATAACCAGACACTAAGAGCATCAGATTTGTTCTCATTATTGTGGTAACTTTATAATAATCAGAGCCATTTGAATGGGTCATTAAGAGAATGAAGCAAAATATCTTTACATGGCTATTCATTACAGGTTTTTGAAGGATATATAACCATGAGCTATAAATACAGACTGAGTAATTTTTATGTACTATGAATTGTTTTCAAAATTCTCACCCCCTAGCAAGAAATGAGATCCATCAGGCAAGACAGAGAGAAGGAAGAGAAACAAATACAGTCACCCCTCCTTAAATTTTACCTGGTTTTACTTCCAAATGTCTATATGCTATCTACATTTGAAGTCTTAATGCAATCTTATACTTAGCAGATCCAAAAAGAAATCCACTATCTTATTCCTGCAACCCTGAAACTAGGATTCATCTTCAACTCCTTTTCACAATTTCTAAGTCTTGTTCCATCCCATGTATCTAAACAGTCTCCCATTGACCTAGCCAATTTTACATTTCTGGAATTTTGTTTCTCTGCCTTACCCCACACCTTGCCACTATTCTCTCAGACCTTGATAATTTCTTGACTGGAGTATTGTAACAGTTCCTTAACTTACCCCTCTGTCTCAGTCCCACCACCCATACTGAATTCTTTAAGCTATTATAAGAGGTCTTAAATCCTTTCATGTTACCTTGACTTTTATTTACTATTAACAAAAAGAAATATATCTGGCAGTCTCCAACTAAACCAAATGATTAAAGTTGACATCAACAACAGTGGGAAAACCTCAAAATGCAATGTAATAAAAGGCAGTTCACTTGGTAGTTTTCTAGCCAAAAATATATAATCAAAACCTAATCAGGAGGAAATAATCTTTCAAGGTCAAAATGTGAGGCCCTCTGTAAGAAAATTCGCTCTCTTTCCTCCCCTAAAAAATCAATATTAAGAAAATTTCTAATTACTATACTACAATCGGATTGTTTACCAAGAAAAAAAGAGAATACAGTTTGTTCTCCTTTTTTTTTTTGTTCCTTAGTCTTCAAACTATTGAATATGAATTTTATTTTATGAAAGGTGTTGGGATAAAAATCTTCAGGGATATTCTGGGTGTTTGGCACACAATACTTGTTTGGAATAAATGTATCACTGGTAGCTTCTCATAGGCAGAATGCACTGCAAACATTACCTACAGTGAATGTTCTGTCACAGGGGGGACTGGGGAGGAGCATCTGTTAGAGTCTTTTATGACAGATCAGTATATAGACAGTGTTGCCAGCAAGGGTTTTCCTCCATTATAAAACAACAATCTTCGGTAGAATTGGAGTCACTAAAAGCAGGAAAACAGCTTGCTTTCTGAAAGATGCTACCTTTTCTGCAGCCAAGAAATCACCGATCTGATGTTAAGTTCCTGCTATTAGTCTTTCTTCAGCTGTGCAGGTGGCAACCATTCCGTGTTCCAGTTCAGCTCCCCAAGGTTACAGCTGTGAACCTGGGTAATGTCTGTGTTTATTCTCTGCCAGTCTTAAAAGTCTTCAGGGTAATGCTTTTTTTTTTTTTTTTTTTTCTTGTTCTTGCTGCTCATTGAAAATCCCTTCTGAAGCAGATGTGCCTCTCCTATCTTCTATAGTTTCTGTGCTTTGGAATAAGTTGAACTTTTTGTTTTGTTTGTGTCCTTACTTTTTAACTGCTGATGACATAGTCAATTTTGAGTTAGTTTCTATATATCTGATGCCTCATCTCTTGTCTCTAATAAAAAAACATTCATGGTAATCTTGATGTCAAATAGCTTATGCCCAGAGCATCATAAACCGTTGTTGTTGTTTACCTTGTAGTCTGTGTCTGCTACTGCCACAGCAACCTGGGTTTCAAAATTTGAATCACAGACACTGTAATAATCCTTATTTTTACTGCTTTGTATACTTTCCTGATACATATTCCAGAGCCTCCAGCTTCTACAAAGCAGCCTTCTACAGTCCAGTCATTAATGGGAAGCTATACGTGGTGTCTCATAGTTGCTCTTCAGTAAGTTCTATCATTATATGAGAGGCATCATCACCTTTCTCCCTAGTTTTGTCCTCCTTCATGTGCTTCAGACATCCCTATCTTTGGCACAACTTCCATCCCTCTGATGTGCTATAACCCACACAGGTCTCAAAGTAATACCAATATAGTCTCTGGAGTCCCAGTGCACCAAAGTCAAACTGTCTACATAAAGAATGTCTCCCTAATTTTCTCCTTTCTGCTCTCATTTCTACCTGCAATTAACAACCCACCACTACTACTAGAAGGCTAGCACTGTGCTAAGGCTTGAGAGAATAATTAACAAGAGTGATGTGGTCATGACCTCATGCATTTGATCTAAAATAAATGATTAAATAAATTATTTAAAGAATAAATAATCACAAGTTTGATGACTTATAATGTAAAAATTACGAGGTGTGATAAAATTACATGGGCCCAAGTCCAAGGGTCAATGGCCCAAAAAAGGCCTCCCTGAGGAAACTAAGAACCCAGACATGAATATAACTTAGCTAGGTGGTGAGGAAACGTTAAGTATTCGAAACAGAATGAAGAATACAAGGCCAATCTGTCACTGCATCTGCATGAAGTTTGTAATCAGCTTTTAAATGCAATGACGTGTATTTGCCAATATTTCATAGATATTATTTAGTAAATACATTCCTAAATTTCTGCTTTCAATAAAGGAGTTATAAAATGAACACCCACAGTCCTACTACGCATTAATCCATCCATTACTGAATATGGTGTATTAAAATCTCTAGTTATAATGGTGGAGTTGTCCATTTATTTTACAGCAATTTCCCATATGTTTTAAAGCTATGTTAGAACATGAATTCCAGTTTGAATATTTATGTAATCCTAGTAAAACTAGTCCTGTTCTTATCCAGTAATGAGTTTTAACTTAAATTCTCTTTGTCTAAAACAAATACAGCTACATCAAATTTATTTTAATTTTGACCTTTTTGAGTCTTTATATTTCAGATGTACCTAATGTAAACATTAAATTGGAAAATTTCATTTTGTGAATTAATCTGGAAAATAACTGTCTTTTTCACTGGAGTGCTTAGTTCCATTATTGTAACTATTGACATATTCATACAAATGTCTACTATTCTATTTCAGGGTTTTTGCTTATGTCATCTTTTCTATGTGTCTTTTTCTTTGTTGCTTTCTTCTGAATTTTTTCACATTTTGTTTTTTTTCCCTATTTTTTCTATTGTCACTTTTGATAGCAATCTCTATTCTATTTATTTGAGACAATTTGTTATACATACTAAATTCAATAAAAAATGAAGATATATCTTTATTTTCCATAAAATGCCCATAAAATTAATAGGATCTTTGAATTCTTTAAGCTGATCATCCCTCTCCCTATTTAATGACATTGTTGTCATATATTTTAATTTTTTAATTTATACATAATTAAACAATAATTATTATGATCTTATGTAGTTAAGGTTTCTTCAGCTTTACCCACATATTCGTCAATATTTTTGCCCAGTATTTCTCTTTGCATCTTAGAAGTTCAATCTGAGATCACTGTTCTTCTGCCTTAAGCTTATTTTTCATAATTTTTGTTACTAAGAATCTATTAGAAGCCAGGAATTTTTGTGTTCTAAAAAAAGTTTTAATTCTGTCCTCATTATTAAAAGATATTTTATAAGGTATATAATTCTAACATTAGAAGAAACCTTCCTTCAACAATTAAAGATACGATTTTATTAGGCTGAAAAGAAATTAACTATCAATATAATTTATCTATTACATAGACTTTCTTTTCTCTTTGGTTGGTTTTGCAATCTTTTCTTTGTCTTTTGATTTCTCATTGTGATTGTCTAAATATGGATTTCTTTACATTTACTAAGATGGGAATTATATTGGGCTTTCTGGATCAGAGGTTAGTGTCTTGCCACAATCCTGGAAAAATCATAGTCGTTATCTCATGAAATCTTGTTTCTGTTCCACTTCCTCTATTATTCTGAACTATGATTAGATAAATGTACATCTTTCTCACTCTATGGTGTAGATGTTATAACTCTTCTTTTATATTTTTCTTCTCTTTTTCCTTGGATATGTTCTGGATAATTGCCTCAGATCCCAATTCCAGGTTACTAATGCTCTTTTCGACTTTGACTACTCTGTCATTTAATATATTCTTTATTTTTTAATCTTTACATGTTCTCATTTCTAAAATTTCCATTTGGGTCTTTATCAAATATATTGGTCATAATTAGCTTCTTGGTCCATGCTTATTCAGGAGCACTTTTATTTTATTCCAAAGAATTCTTTAAAAATTTACTGCAAAGAATATAAAAAGAATATATTTTTAATCCAAAATTGTAGTTTATAAAATATATTCATTTTATATTCTTTGGATAATCCCAATGTAAGAAACAGTTGCGTGTCTGATTCTGCTATTTGTTCATTTTCCTATTGGCTTAGGTTCATAAGGCTTTGTTTCCTTCGGTGGTAGTGTAAGTGATGATTCTAATCACTCATGAACTCTTAATTGTGAATCTGTCTACTTAATAAGTTTTATTTGTAACCCTAAATTTGATACTCATGGCACTTTCATGGTCATAGCTGGACATGCACAGAGTGGCAAAAATTTTGAGTCATCTGACAAACACATTCTCAGCTGAGGTCCAATAAGTTGATACTCTGCCTTCTTATTTCAGCATTCTTACTGTAAACAAGTATCCATTTGCAGTCTATTTTGTGCCAGGGTTTTTTCATTTTTGTGCTTTTAAGTGTGTGTGATTTCACAGTTTAAGATGGCCCCCAAGCACAGTGCTAAAGTGCTGTCTAGTATTCTTAAACACAAGAAGACTTTGGTGTGTCAATGAAGAGGATATGTGCATGAAATTAGTTTTACTCAGCCGTGAGTGATGATAGTCCTCTCGGCCATGAGTTTAATGTCAATGAACTAATGATGCATATTAAATACAGTGTCTTTTTGTTTTAAGAGTGGTTTTTTTTTTTAACATTTTTTATTGATTTGTAATCATTTTACAATGTTGTGTCAAATTCCAGTGTAGAGCACAATTTTTCAGTTATACATGAACATATATATATTCATTGTCACATTTTTTTCTCTGAGCTACCATAAGATCTTGTGTATATTTCCCTGTGCTATACAGTATAATCTTGTGTATCTATTCTACAATTTTGAAATCCTATCTATCCCTTCCTACCCTCCAACCCCTTGGCAACCACAAGTTTGTATTCTATGTCTATGAGTCTATTTCTGTTTTGTATTTATGCTTTGTTTTTTTGTTTTTGTTTTTAAGATTCCACATATGAGTGATCTCATATGGTATTTTTCTTTCTCTTTCTGGCTTACTTCACTTAGAATGACATTCTCCAGGAGCATCCATGTTGCTGCAAATGGCGTTATGTTGTCGGTTTTTATGGCTGAATAGTATTCTATTGTTAAATACAGTGTCTTTAAATAGAAATACACATGATAAAAAATGATGTATTGATTAATTGATGCAACATTGTGACTAAAGGCTCACAGGAACCTAACCCATCCCATTATTTCCCCTAGAAGCACTAGTTCAGTATTTCCCAATTCAGTGTTCACAGCAATTTTATGGAACATAAATACCATGAATAATGGCTATTCATTTATTTATTTAATATTTTACTGTGAGTTCATATTCATTGGAGTTTATCTCTCAAATTATTCTATGGAAAAGTTATATTCCTCCAAAAATGGTTTGCATTTTCTTCTGCTAGTTGCCTAGTAGCAATACAATCCTAGCATGGCTTTAAATAAAACTATCTGCTTGAGGTTTTATAACCAAACAGTTTAAATGAATTCAGACAACACAACTCTGTGAACAACTATTTGTGTTTACAGATTCTCAATAGATATATATTTTTTACCTTCTACTATGGACCATGTTGGGAAATTCATTTTTCCTTCTGCTAACATTTGCTCAGAAAGTGTAGCACTTTGGAGGTCCCAGGTTATTGTGGCACCCTGCTATTCACTTCCCTGGTTTAGCCAACAAATTTATTATCTTCCACAATCTATATAACTGCATAACTATTGAAACTAAATCTCAAGGTTATCAATCTTGGTAGATTCCCTCAAGAAACATTCTGACTTTGGTAGTTGTTTCTATTCCAGGATTCTTATTTTTGCTTCTTTTGTTTTTCTTTGTAGATGTGTTACTAAGTATAAGATCAGAGACTAATGTTAAAAAAAAGATTAAAATAAAATTCTTAGCTTTCTTATTTGTTTTCCTGAGGATATGCACTCAATATGGCAGAAACACAATTCCTCTTTTACAGAAGATTTGTAACTCCAAGCTAGGGCTAAAATTTCAGAGTACAAAGAACTGTCAGCATAGAGTGAGATTCCCACCAAATTATTTTCCTGATGCTGTCTAGCTCTGTAAGTTAAGGCAACTTATAAATTCTTTGATTTTCATTATCTATTTCTTCAGAATGAGAGTGATTGGCATACCATGTGAGTTGTTATGGGTTATCAAATGAGATAATTCATGTGAAAACATGTATTATCATGCTGCTATATGCTTGCATATTAATTGAAGGAGGAAGTGTGATTCAATGAAAACTTCCAGAGTTTTAGAACAAGAAATATTTGAAATTTTATCATCTGGGAAAACATCAAAGAACAAAGTGAGTGGTCATTTGCTTATTTCAAGAAAGTTAGAAAAAAACCTCACTTCTTTCAAAGACTTACATGCAATCATACACTTTACACCTAATTTGTTTTAAAGTAAGGAGAATCGAATCATGAATATTCTTCTGGTCACTCTATAAGACTACTGCTATTGTTACATACTGAGTTCAATACTTAAACTTGAATATCTTTCTACTGGCTGTGATGGTGACAGTAGCAATAACTGTTTTATAGTAAGTCTTGTGATTATTGAAATAATGGCAATATTAAGAGGTGGATGTCACTGCCAAACTTCAATCCACTATACAGTTTTTTAAAGTTCAACACACAAAAAAAATAAATGTTACACTTTTGTAACTAGAGTAGACTAATTACAGTTAGAACCAACTGTGTGAAGGTGACTCAAATAAAACAGACGTTTATGTCATAAACACATTATCATCCAACATGAGTTTTCCTAGCTAGAAGGAGACTCCTTCATGTTGTGATTCAGGGAGCCAGACCCTTTCTACCTTGTGGTTTTAACATCTCTTAGAGATTTGTTGATATTCAAGCCAGTAGAAGAGAAAAATAGCACTCAGTAGGCATATCTTCTTCTTAAAGCCTCTGAACTGTTTTTACTCACAACACTTCTGAATTCAAATGTGTGGTATCTTTCCCACCACCAGGAAGTTCTCAAATTCTTCACACACTATCACACACCTACAGTTCAACTCAATTCTGACACTAACTGCAGGGAGTTAGTGTGGATCCTACAGGTTAAGTGTTCAGTCCTACAGGATGCTGCCCCTTACTTCAGATGAAAGTTGTAAGTCCCAGGTTGTCTGCTGTATTTCTGATCAATCAGCTATAAATCAGTGGTTCCTATGATCCTCTCATCAATTTTGATAATCTGCTAGAATGGCTTATAGAACCCAGGAAAACATATTGTTATTACTGGATAATTACAAACAACACAACTCAGAAACAGTCAGATGAAAGAGATGCTTACAGCTAGGTATGGGGAAGTGACACAGAGCTTCTATGCACTCCCCAGCACCTTGATGTGTTCACCAAATCATATCCCCTGTCATTTATACGTTTTCATGGAAGTTTCATTAAGTAGGCATAGTTGCTTAAATCATTGGTGACTCACTCAATCTCCAGCCCCTCTCAGGCCATAGGAATGAAAGTTCAGAGATCACGGGCTGGGGCTGAAACATCCTCTAAAATGCCTCGGTCTTCCTGGCAACCAGGCTCCATCCTCCAGCTATCTAGGGGCCTACCAAGAGTTGACTCATTAGAACAAAAGACATTCTTATTATCCTGTCACTTAGGAAATGCCAAGGGATTAAGGATCTCTGTTAGGAACTGAGGCCAAAAACCGAATATAGGTAACCTCCACTTTTCAGAAATTCACTTTATACCACTTTGCTATTATGACATACATACATTAGTACCTGTTTTCACTTACCAAGAGAAGTCTGAAGGGGATTTTTCCTTTTACAAAATAAGGCAAAAAGGGAAAAATAGTGTTCAGCAATTGTTCTGTAGTGAGCTTACATAGAGGCAATGTACACCCTGAGCAGCGAAAGTGACACTACCAAGCGTCTGCCCTAGGAACTACACTCAGCATCTCATCAGGCCGTCATAAGTTGAAATGCACCTGTGAAAATCTACGTTTATCTTGATTTATTTTGTTCATCCATTAGATGTGTCCTCAGGTAATTTCTTCTTTGGTTTATGCCATTTTGGGCTTACAGAGGTTTCACAGGAACGCTCTACTTTCGGATACTGGAGGAAACCTGTATTTATTTCTTCTTGTAATACAAAGCCCTTGGGTCAAATATGGTGCACATAACTTCTACTCATATTTCTTTGATTAGAACCAAGTGATATGGCCAAACCTAACTGCAAATGAATTTGGGAATTTTAGCCTATCTGTGTATCTCAGAAGAAAAGAAATTGCATCTTTTGGAATAGTTGGTATTTTCTGCCCAATCAACAATAGGTAACAGTATCTAAAGTTGAAGAAAAGTTCTCTTTAACTCCAATATGTGAAATAGCACTAAACCATAGTCCAAAGTTAAAACTAATGTATAACATACATTAATCATTAGGAAAATACAGTAGGGTAAAAAGTAGGTCTTCTTGATAATACTTAAATTTCCCCTTACATAGCACATAAATAGTAAGTTTAGTTTATATAATTTATGTAGTATAGCCATGGTTGTTGAATAGTGTTTATTTGTTAGCTCAAAGTAAAGGTTCTAATATGTACATTAGAGAAATTAATTCTATAAGTGATTATAAGTTCTTATTGAAAAATAGTTTTATTGATGGAGTTCACTGATCCAGGATGTATGTGAATAAAATACTTGAAATAGTTCTAATGCTTGGTAGCAGAAACCTAAATAAAGTCCATTTAAATCAAATACTAAGCACGATTCTTTCTGGGAGCAGAGATGTAGTACAGCAACTAAAGGAACATGTTTTAACAATGCCATGTCACTTTGTCAGGAATGTCTTCGTAATGACTAAGAAGAAGGTTAATAAGATGATTAGACTGAAGACTAAATATGACAAAAGTACAAAGCACTTTCCTCATGTCATTTCTCAGAGATATGTGGGTGGCAAACATTACCTCTGTTTTATAGACTGAAAAATGAAATAGTTTATGTGCTCAGAGACATTTTACCAGTATGCTCACTTTTAAACAGCTGTAGCATTTCCTTTTATAGACATATAATAAATATTACATCAGCTTTGGACTCCTGTAATATGTCCGAAAAATAGTATAACTAGGGGCATTGAGATAATCAAGGTTTAATTCTGTCTTAATTTTTATAAACCCTTTATCTTCCTTTAGGTACTATAGTGGTGGGTAAAAGTGAGAATGTTCTACCTGAGTCTGTCAAAAAGAATCTTGAGATTTAGAGTCTGTTTTTTTTCAAAGCACCTGTAAGACATGAAACTCATTTATGGCCACATGTATTTGGAACCCAAAACTGCTACCTGAAATTTTTACCATCTGAATTTTTTAGCTAAATGCAAAAGTACCCAGAAATTTGTCAAGTTTTACTTATTATAATAAAATAGAAAATGAAAAACACAATCTTCAAAGTGCTATGTGCAGCTCTAAGCTAAATTCACCATTAAATACTGCATAATTCTGCATACAATTAATGAATTCAAAAGGATATGCCAAACTAAAACCACAGTGCTCAAAAATCAAAGTTTTATAAGTGACACATTCTAACAGAAATGATTTTCTATGAGCCAGTCGATGGGCTGAGGTTTGGGGATTCTACTAGTCTCATTTCTGATCATGGTAATCTTCTCTTGGACCTTGCCTATTAAGGTTGTTCTCTTCTGTACTTTCTCATTTAGCCAATTCACCTTAATCCATATCTACAATTACGAATATCAGTAGCAATCTTCTGAATTGGAAAAAGAACTAGAATATTTTTCATAAAGTGCTATATGATAGGAATATTTACTATTCTAATCAAGACCCTATTCTATACTCTTATCTGTAATTTGCTGAAGGTTTACCAAATTTCTGTGAAACTCAAAAAAATTTATACAAGTGACCAAAATGTCATTTGCTTTTATCAGTATCTCTAGGGGAATAGAAATGAATTTCATCGAAAGTAATTACTTTACTCTCACTTTTAAGAATCAATTATATGACTGTAAAAGTTTAAACAAAAAAAGGAAGTGTGTTAATAGCAACTTATATGTGGCAATTTTAAAAGAAATTTAATTAAAACCGAGTTACATTATCTTTGTTGGCTTTCATATTGCTTCTAAAGCAATTAGTAATCATCCATCTTTACTTAAGAAATTATACAATTTAGTTTTATGATATTTTGTGTTAAATATGTTTTATGAATATGCACTTTATAAATCTGACATAATTTTAATAAATTATGTGTTGCTTTGTATAGAAGGGAAATTATCAAACTGAACATTTTTTCATATGTGTGATAAATATTTAGCCCTCAATATTAGTTTCATCTGCATAAGGCTATTAATTATCAATTAAATTATTTTCATAAGCAAATGAATCTTTAATACATAAAGCTTTCTGGATTCCCTAATTATCTTTTTCCAAGCAATATTTTTTTCCCTTTCTTTGTCCATTATAATTAACTCCAAGGACTTAAGTTTTACTTATTGCAAACTATGGGTGATCTATTTGGACTTAATTAGCAACACATATGTCATAGATATTTATTTGCTTTAATTTTATAATTTGTGTTGAAATTCTGTATCACTTAGGCATGAAAACCTAGTTATAGTAACTGGTTAATGCCCATATGTCAAGTAATTCAATATGTATTTTAAACAGATTTGTAAGTATTCTTTACCTTTGGTATTTTCCATCACTGCCACAAGAGTTGACTGTCACATAGTCCATGAAGAATTTAGAGTCAACTCCCCCCTAAAAAAGAAAAAAGAAAAAAAATTGGACTTTGTATTTCTGTTTTATTTTCATTTTACCCCTTGATGAAATCTCCAGACTTACTGCCACAATCCACTTATTTAGATTTGCCAACCATCGCTTTAGTATCTTTATCCAGAGTGAGAGCAGTCACTCTTCCTTCTAACTACAGCCGGACATTGCTCTAAACTTGGTTAAATCATAGGACAGTTTGTCTGCATTCTTCATGGCTCAGTCACAAAGGATGACAAGGAATTAACAAACTGAGTGTTAGGAATATGAACATCATTTCAGCAAGAGATGGATAAAAATGAAAGATAAAGTGTGTTAAGAGTATTGGTGAGAATTTAGGCCTAGAATATGCGAGGATAATGACAAGAGCTTAAGTACTTTTACTTTCAAATATAAGGAATAATAGTGTATCTATATCTAATTTTATGTTTGGTAATATGTATTTTAATACAGAAAGGAAGGAAGGAGAGAAAAAAGAAGGGATGAAAAAATAATAAAGAATAATGAAAAGAGGAAGGAAGGGAGGGAGGAAAGAAAGAAGAAAAAATACAATTGTGGACAACCTTTTTGGATCTAATTAGCAATATCTGTCAGATATTTATTTGTGATAATTTCATAATCTGTGTTGGAAGACTATAATGAAAAGAAAGAAAGAAGGAAGGGAGGGAGGGAGGAAGGAAGGAAGGAATGAAGGAAGGGTAAAATTCTGAATCCTAAAAGAGTTCTCCCAGATCAATAAAAAACTTTTTTGCTCAGTCTTAGTGTGGTTCAGTTCCAATAATCAAGCATCATTAAAATTTAGTCACATAATCCTAACCCATTCGATGAGACCAGCATCATCCTGTTACCAAAACCAGGCAAAAATATCACATGAAAATAAAATTACATACAAACATTCCTCATGAATATAGATTAAAAACTTTCAAAACAACATTAGACAACTGAATCCAAAACATACATATTTTTTTAAAAAGAATATAAACTATGGCCAACTGGACTTCATTTGAGAAATGCAAGGTTGGTTGAATACCCAAAATTCAATTATTCTAACAATATATAAGACAAACCCAGACAATCATCTTAGTAGATACAGATAAAAGCATTTGACAAATCCAACTTATTAAGAGAAGCAAACCAAAGAAACAACAAAACCTTTTATAAAATTAGAAGAGAAAGTAACTTTTCCAATCTGATACAGAGTTTCTAAAAAAAAACCTACAGCAAACATCACACTTAATGTTAAGACTAAATGTTTTTCCTTAATTTCAGGTATAAGGTAAGGATATCTATTCTCAAATCTACTGACTATAGTTCTGGAGATTCTAGGTGGGGCAATTACTCAAGAAAAGATAAAAGGCATCAAAATTTGAAAAGGAAAAAGTAAAACTGTTTTTATTCACAGATATAATTATTCTGTATGTAGAAAATCCTAAAGAATCTACATATCAAAAAAAATAAAGTATTATAGCAAGGTTGCAGGATACAAGAAAACATTTTAAAAATCAATTATACTTATATTCATTAGCAATGAATAGTCTGAAAATCAAGAAATAATTACATTCATGAGTGCATCAAAAAGAATAAAATAGGAATAATTTTTTCAAGAAACTCAAGAATTATACACATAAAAATTTAAAATCTTTGCTAAGGGAAATTAAATATGATCTAAATAAATCGGGAGATATTATATTTCTTCATGGACTGAAGAATCAACATTGCTAAGGTGGAAATCTTCCCAACTGATCTATAGATTGATGAAGGATCTATCAAAATCATAGAGTATGTTTTTGTTTTTAACTTGTCTTTTTGTTTTTTGTTGTTGTTGTTGTTGTTTATTTCCAGGTATTTACTTTGCTTCCTTAGGATGAGCATTTCAAGTGCTTCCTAGTAATTTAGCTTTATATATTAGGACATAGTGGACAAACTTTTTCTGTAAAGAGCCAAATACTAAGTATTTTAGGCTTTGCAGACCATACAGTCTCTATTACAATAACTCAACTCTGCTAACATAGCATAAAAGCAGCCATTAACAATATGTAAATTAATTACTGTGGCTGTATTACAATAAAAGTTTATTTATGGACACTGAAACTTGAATTTCACATAATTTTTATGAGTCACTGAATAGTACTCTTTTTTTATTGATGTATATTTGATTTACAACATAATATTAGTTTCATGTGTAAAGCATAGTGATTCAGTATTTTTAGATTATACTCCATTAAAGGTTATTACAAGATAATGCCTGGAATTGCCTGTGCCTTACAATATATCTATTTTGCTTATCTATTTTATATACAGTAGTTTGTATTTCTTAACCCTATATCCCTAACATGCCCTTCCCTCTTCCCTCTCTCCACTGGTAACCAGTGGTTTGTTTCCTAATGAGAGTCTATTTCTGTTCTGCTGTATATATTCATTAGTATTATTGTTTAAATTCCACACATAAATGATATTATCCATTCTGTCTTTCTCTGATTGACTTATTTTACTAAGGATAATATTTTCCAGTTCCATCCACATTGCTGAATTTAATTCTGTTTTTATGGCTGAGTAATATTCCATTGTATATAAATACTGCATCTTCATTATCCATTTGTCTGTTGATGGAATCATGTATTGTTTCCGTATCTTGACGGTTGTAAATGGTTCCGCTGCGAACATTCGGGTGCATGTGTCTTTTAAATAAGGGATTTGTTTCTTCCATATAATATACCCAGGAGTAGAACTGCTGGATCATATGGTAGTTATATTTTTAGTTTTCTGAGGAACCTCTATACTTCTTTCTACAGTGGTGACACCAATTTATATCCTACCAACAGTGTACAAGGGCTCCCTCTTCTCCATGTCCTCTTCAACATTTGTTATTTGTAGACATTTCAATGGTAGCCATTTTGATAGAAAGGTAATATCGTATTGTTTTTCTTTAGCATTTCTCTAACAATTAGCAATGTGGAGCATATTTTCATGTGCCTATTACCCATCTGTATGACTTCTTTGGCGAAGTCTATTAAGGTCTTCTGTCCATTTGTTGCTTTGGTTGTTTGTTTTTTTGAAACTGAGTTGTATGAGCTGCTTATATATTCTGAGTATCAACCCCTTGTTGGTCATATCATTTGCAAATATTCTCACCCATTCCATAGGTTGTCTTTCATTTTGTTGATGGTTTCCTTTGCTGTGCAAAAGCTTTTAAGTTTAATTAGGTCTCATTTCTTTCTTTTTTATTTTATTTATTTTGCTTTAGGAAATAGATCAAAAAATATTGCTACAATTTATGTCAAAGAGTGTTCTGCCTATGTTCTTTTCCAGTTTTACGGTTTCACGTCTTACATTTAGGTCTTTAATCCATTTTAAGTTTATATTTTATATGGTATGACAAAATATTCCAATCTCATTTTTTTAAAAGTAGCTATCCAGTTTTCCCAGCACCACTTATTGAAGAGACCATTGTTAAAATAGTAACCTGTATATGGGTTCATATATGTTGACCTATAACTATATATACTTATTTTACCTAGGTTCATGTATGTTGACCTATAATTATATCTACTTATTTTAAGTGACTATTTATCAAAACAGTGTGATATTGGCACAAAAACAGACATATGGATAAACAGAACAGAATGCAAAGCCCAGAAAGATACTCAGAGACATATAGTCACTTAATCTTCAACAAAGGAGACAAAAATACACAAGGGAGAAAAGACAGTCTCTTCAACAAGTGGTATTAGGAAAACTGGACAGCCACATGTAAATTGATGAAATTAGAACAATCCCTCATACCATACACAAAAATAAACTCAAAATGGCTTAAAGACTTAAACAAAAGACAAGACACTATAAACCTCCTAGATGAAAATAAAGGCAAAAGATTTTCTGATATAAGTCTTAGCAATGTTCTCCTAGGGCAGTCTACCCAGGCAATAGAAATAAAAGCAAAAATAAGCAAATGGGACCTAAGCTTATAACCTTTTGCACAGCAAAAAAAAAAAAAAAAAAAACATAAATAAAACAAACAAACAAACAAAACCTATGGAATGGGAGAAAATATTTGCAAATGACACAACTGACAAGGGCTTAATTTCCAGAATATGTGAACAGCTCATACAACCTAATAACAAACAAACAAACAAAACAATCTTATCCAAAAAATGGGCAGAAGACCTAAACAAGCAATTCTCCAATGAAAACATACAAATGGCCAATAGGCATATGAGAAAATGCTCAATATCACTACTTACCAGAGAAAGGCAAATCAAAACTACAATGAGGTATCATCTGGCACCAGTCAGAATGGCCATCACTAAAAATCTCACAAATGGTAAATGCTGGAGAGGGTGTGGAGAAAACAGAATCCCTCCTGCACTGTTGGTCAGAATGTAGTTTGAGGCACCCATAATGGAAAACGTATGGAGATTCCTCACAAAACTAAAAACAGACTTACCATATGATCCAGCAATCCCACTCCTGGGCATATATCCAGATGGAACTCTCATTTCAAAATACACACGCATCCCAATGTTCATAGCAGCACTAGTTACGATAGGCAAAACATGGAAACAACCTAAGTGGCCATCAACAGAAGACTGGATAAATACTCTGTGGTATATTTCTACAATGGAATACTACTCAGCCATAAAAAGAATTTTAAAATACCATTTTCAGCAACATGGATGGTCCTGGAGTTCATCATTCTAAGTAAAGCAAGCCAGAAAGAGAAAGAAAAATACCATATATATCACTCAGATGTGGCATCTAACCAAAAAAAGACACAAATCAGAATATATTCTTTTTCTTCTTTTGATTTTTCAACCATTCAAATATATTTTTAAAGTATTTTATTTATAGATCTTACACAAACAGGTGGTGGGCCAGATCTGGTTCATTTGCCTACTGTATCCTAAAACACAATCATGATTCTACGATAATCTAAAAGCATACAACAGATTGTTTTTCAAATGTTTACCTATTTTGTTGGGAATATGTACAAAATACAATAGTAAGTATTAAAATGTTAGTATTTTGTAAACAATAACAATAGGTTTTTACCACAGCCTATATCAGTGATGCAGAGTAAGCAAGTTAACCCTACAATTCCATACACATCTTGGAAATGGATTCACTGACTGTACCCTAGGCATAGTTGGCAATTCCTGCAAAATAGACTCACATTCATTGACACAGAGAAATCAAGGGACTGTACAGTGCTTAGAGATGATTCTTCTGAAACATCTAGATAATTCTTTTGCAGCTTCACCAGCACAGTGTTTTTCTTAGTTTCTAGCTCTATGACAACATTTATAATTTTGCAATGTCCTAATACCTGACTTGGTTAAACGTCTGGTTCACAATTTTTTTTTTAGTTTTCAGTATCTGTTTAGAAATTCCTCCCCACTATGATCTCACATCAGAAACACTGATGTTTTCTTGTAATGCCTATACATAGTTGCTTCTAGTTTTTTTCCACTATATTTATTTTCAAAATTTTATTTGGAGACAATATTAAAAATGAAATCTACACTCTTAACAGATTTTAAGTGTAAAATACAATATTGTTATCTATAGCCAAAATGTTCTACAGAGATCCCTAGTAGTTATTCATCTTACATAACAAATTTTAAGCTGGTTGATAAGCAACTTCCTGTTTTCCCTTTCCCTTAGCCCCTCACAACCACAATTCTATTTCTTACTTCTGTGAGTTTGACTACTGCAGATACCTCATGAAAGTCGAATCATACATTATTTTTCCTTCTATGACTGGCTTATTTCACTTAGTTTAATGTCTTCCAGATTTTATCCTGAACTCAGGCCATGGTCAGCAATGTAACAGGCTTATATAATATTGACCAGAGGCTCACAGATTTCTGGACTGAGGAACCAGAAGATAGAGTTACTAGTAATCAGATCTTTGGAAATTTGAGAGTTCCAAAAACAAAGGGAGCTAGTAAATGTGGCAACTTCCCTATTTTACCTGTACCCTAAATTATGGCTGACCCCTTAACTATGCACGCATGGATTAGACTCAAACAACTCAACTAAGGATAGAAAAACTGAACTGAGATTTGGCATCGCCACCCACTGCAGGGGAAGAGGAAAAACAAAAGAAAACATTAACACTCTTCTAAGGAATACAACACAATCCAGAATCTTTAAAACACAGTATTCACAATGTCGGAATTAACAGGTAAATATTTTTAAGCAGGTAGTACCTTATTCTCTGTGAAAACAAAGGAAAAATATACTCATGTAAATGAAAGGATAGGAAATCTAATCACAAAATAACCATAAAATAGCATTCAATAGAAGTTTTTAAAACAAAAAAATGATTTAATTTAACTTTAAACTTAAATTAAAAATTCACTTACTTGATGGGCTCTAGATTATAGAAGCAATAGAGAACCTGAAGATAACAGAAAGATCAAATCAAAGAACAAATGGAAAACAGATTGGGAAAATAGCATCAGAGCTGAGGGTCATATGAAATAATAACAAAAGCTATTATATGCATGTAATTATAGTTCCTGAAAAGGAGGAAAGTGAGAATGGGGGAGAAGATATTTCAATAATTTATAATTGAAAATGTCAGTAATTTGGTGAAAGATATTACAGATTTACAATGTTTACATCTTCCCTAGCACAGATCATTACATTCTGAAATGTTGCTTTTTAGAATCTGTGAAAATAATTCCTTCTCTTTCCTTACCAAAATAAGAAAACTTGTGTTTAATAAATTAATTTGTGATGTAGAAATCATAGAATTAAGCTTTACTGTACCCAAATGAGGTATCTGATTGATAAAACTGTTCTTTCTTTGATTAACTTGAGAGAAAACCAGCATGTCCATGAAAGCACTAAGTGATACACAGTAAGAATAAGGAGAGTTATGAATAGTATCCAATATCTAAAATGCTTGCCTTCAGGGAAACTAAGAATTGACTGCTTCTCAAGGAGATGATGTACAGTATACCATAGAAACACTGTAATGCAGAAATTGGTTGGTTATAAATATTTAATTATGTAGAGGAAAAGACAGATGAACTAATATTTTTAAACATATACCTAATTTGTGACCTTGTGTTGAACTTTTTTTTCTTTAACTCTCTGTATTTTAATTCTCATTAAATTAAATTTAAAAATTAGATTTAGTAAGCATAAAACAGCACAAGTAGTGACAGAGAGAGTCTGATTCTAAAAAAATGACCTCACACATAATAATATAGAGAAGAACAATAAATGAATACTTATTTTATACAATGTCAACAACAACAATAATTTAGCAAATAACATCACAGATTACAGAGTACAGAAAATGGTAAGCCTAAAGCACCATTTCAAAACCTGATGAGTGCAAGAAGCATTTATGGATTCCCAACAAATGTCTATTTTTACATACTTCCTTCTTTTAGTAATGCTGCCCAAGAGACACTACAGTGGTCTCTAAAACACGTAAGTATCCATCAAGCGATCTGCTTGAAAGTTAATCTACTACTATAAAGCATATTTATATGATTTCAAAGATTTATAAATACCTGATCAAAGCAGGAATATATGTATTTAGAATAGTTAATTATCTCATATGAAACCTTTTCTCAAAGACTTAAATCATAAAGTTCAAAACTTATGTATCCCCTGGTATTAATAAAATGGCTTAAAGTTATTTCTTTTTCCTTTGAAATAGTTCTTAGAAGTTTGGAACCTTACTCTTACAGAGACTCTGAAATATTTTACTATTCAAAAGAGAACACTTCCAGGGCCATTACCAGAAAAGCACAGTAATATTTGGCAAGAATGTGTTCTGCGATAATAAGTTTATACATGACTAGAACACAAAAATAATATTTAACTTTCATCTCTGAGTTTAGTGAAGTGGAAACCATGTAATTTTTTTTTGTCAAAGCTTACTATCTTTCCTGACTCTGGAGTAGCTCTTCCATAAAATGGGCTACATAACCATAAGGGGAAGTATAAAGAGGTAGCAGAAAAACTAGACAATTGAGCCATAACATTCTCTTTAAGAAGCTGAACATCTTTTTTTTTTTTTTTAACATTTTTTATTGATTTATAATCATTTTACAATGTTGTGTCAGATTCCAGTGTAAAGCACAATTTTTCAGTTATACATGAACATATATATATTCATTCTCACATGTTTTTCTCTGTGCGCTACCATAAGATCTTGTATATATTTCCCTGTGCTATACAGTATAATCTTGTTCATTTATTCTACAATTTTGAAATCCCAGTCTATCTCTTTCCACCCCCTGCCCCCTTGGCAACCACAAGTTTGTATTCTATGTCTGTGAGTCTATTTTTAATGTTTTGTATTCATGCTTTTTTTTTTTCTTAGATTCCACATATCCGCGATCTCATATGGTATTTTTCTTTCTCTTTCTGGCTTACTTCACTTAGAATGACATTCTCCAGGAACATCCATGTTGCTGCAAATGATGTTATGTTGTCAGCTTTTATGGATGAGTAGTATTCCATTGTATAAATATACCACTTCTTCTTTAACCAGTCATCTGTTGATGGACATTTAGGCCACTTCCATGTCTTGGCTATTGTAAATAGTGCTGCTATGAACGAACATTGGGGTGCAGATGTCAACCTGAAGTAGGGTTCCTTCTGGATATATGCCCAGAAGCGGGATTTCTGGGTCATATGGTAAGTCTATTCCTAATCTTTTGAGGAATCTCCATACTATTTTCCACAATGGCTGCACCAAACTGCATTCCCACCAGCAGTGAAGGAGGGTTCCCTTTTATTCACAGCCTCTCCAGCATTTGTCATTTGTGGATTTTTGAATGATGGCCATTCTGACTGGTGTGAGGTGATACCTCATTGTAGTTTTGATCTGCATTTCTCTGATAATTAGTGATATGGAGCATTTTTTCATGGGTCTATTGATCATCTGTATGTCTTCCTTGGAGAATTGCTTGTTTAGGTCTTCTGCCCATTTTTGGGTTGGGTTGTTTATTTTTTTCTTATTAAGTCGTATGAGCTGCTTATATGTTCTGGAGATCAAGCCTTTGTCAGTTTCACTTGCAAAAATTTTTTCCCATTCCATATATTGTCTTTTTGTTTTACTTATGGTTTCCTTTGCTGTGCAGAAGCTTTTCATTAGGTCCCATTTGTTTATTCTTGCTTTTATTTCTTCTAGAAGAAAATTTTTGAGATGTATGTCAGATAATGTTTTGCCTGTATTTTCCTCTAGGAGGTTTATTGTATCTTGTCTTATGTTTAAGTGTTTGATCCATCTTGAGGTGATTTTTGTGTATGGTGTAAGGGAGTGTTCTAGCTTCACTGTTTTACATGCTGCTGTCCAGTTCTCCCAACACCATTTGCTGAAGAGACTGTCTTTATTCCACTGTATATTCTTGCCTCCTTTGTCGAAGATGAGTTGACCAAAAGTTTGTGGGTTCATTTCTGGGCTCTGTGTTCTGTTCCATTGGTCTATATGTCTGTTTTTGTACCGATACCATGCTGTCTTGATGACTGTAGCTCTATAGTATTGTCTGAAGTCTGGAAGAGTTATTCCTCCAGCCTCATTCTTTCTCTTCAGTAATGCTTTGGCAATTCTAGGTCTTTGATGGTTCCATATAAATTTTATTGTGATTTGTTCTAGTTCTGTGAAATATGTCCTGGGTAATTTGATAGGGATTGCATTAAATCTGTAGATTGCCTTGGGTAGTGTGTCCATTTTAACAATATTGATTCTTCCAATCCAGGAGCATGGGATATCTTTCCATTATTTAAAGTCTTCTTTAATTTCCTTCATCAATGGTTTATAGTTTTCTGTGTATAATTCTTTCACCTTCTTGGTTAGATTTATTCCTAGGTATTTTATTACTTTGGGTGCTATTTTAAAGGGGATTGTTTCTTTACTGTCTTTTTCTGTTGATTCATCATTAGTGTAAAGAAATGCAACTGATTTTTGAACATTAATCTTGTAACCTGCTACCTTGCTAAATTTTTTGATCAGTTCTAGTAGTTTTTGTGTGGACCTTTTAGGGTTTTCTATATATAGTAACATGTCATCAGCATATAGTGACACTTTTACCTCTTCTTTTCCAATTTGGATCCCTTTTATTTCTCTCTCTTGTCTGTGGCTAGGACTTCCAAGACTATGTTGAATAGGAATGGTGATAGTGGGCATCCTTGTCTTGTCCCAGATTTTAGTGGGAAGCTTTTGAGTTTTTCACCGTTGAGAACTATGCTGGCTGTAGGTTTGTCATACGTAGCTTTTATGATGTTGAGATATGTTCCCTCTATACCCACTTTGGTGAGAGTTTTTATCATAAATGAGTGCTGAATTTTATCAAATGCTTTTTCTGCATCTATTGAGATGATCATGTGGTTTTTGTCCTTTCTCTTGTTGATGTGATGTATTACATTGATTGATTTGCATATGTTGAACCACCCTTGTGTCCCTGGGATGAACCCCACTTGGTCATGATGTATAATCTTTTTTATGTGTTGTTGGATTGTATTTGCTAATATTTTGGCAAGGATTTTGGCGTCTATGTTCATCAGTGATATTGGCCTATAATTCTCTTTTTTGGTAGTGTCTTTGCCTGGTTTTGCTATGCTGAACATCTTTTGAATCCTAAAAATTTTATGCAGATAAATATTAATATGCATGAAAATATAGTAATTTTTAAAATGTCACCATTCAGAACTTCATATAGGAAACTACTATTTAGAGCACGGAATGTTATTCTCAATTTTTAAAATGTTTATGCTCCTTATTTTTTAATTTAATTTAATGTATTTAATGGAGGTCTTAGGGATTGAACCCAGGACCTCATGCATGGTAAGTATGCACTCTACCCCTGAGCTTTTTCCCTCCCCTTATTCTCAAAAAGTTTTAAAAACACAATGTGTTAATGAGAATTAATGCATTACTTTTAGAGCTTTAGTCCCCAAAGTATTTTTAAGCTTTTCTTCCTCTTGAGGAAGCTATTTGGAATATATATATATATAAAATAGTCATATATATGAAAGAATAAGTAACACGTGACAACAAGATTGATTTGTCATGGGATACGGAAATAAATATTCCAAATAAACCTTGGTACTTATGGTATTAAAGCAATGAAGGCATACCCACATGGATGTACATGCCAACAACTTTCCTAAATCAGTTAAGATAAGGTTTATGCAGTATAAAGATAAACACAAAACTCAAGAATGTAAAGGAATTCCAGGAAGTTGATGGCAACCACTTCATAGTTTTTTAATATCTCTAAATCCAAAGATAAAAACAGACCCAAGGACTACAGAGAAAGCCAGAATCCCATGGACAATCTTTATAATGAAATTAGGTGATGAGATATCACTATAAACTCCAAGATAAGGGGAATGGGAAAACAAAAAAACAATAGCCAGAAATCCTATCTAGTAATGTCTTTGGGGGAGAAAGCAAAGCAAACAACAGTTAATTTAACAGAATTGAGAATAATACAAACTCAAATAGCCTATTTACTAAATCATAGTCATCACAACAGATAAATCATACATTGTGAGTTCTTATCTGGTCCTGTTCAGGCTCTAGACATTTTTCTCCTGTGATGAGCATGTGAACCATTAAAATACAGCCTCTAGTTCCCCATGGATTATTGACATCTCCAGGGGTAAAGCTGACACTAGCATTCTCTTAGCGCTATATATTATTTCTTATCATTTGTGTCCTTTGAGGAATTCTGTGTATTCTGCCACTTATTTGACAACATTATATTGTGGTACACATTTTACAGGTGTTTTTTTGAGAAGTTTCTCTATGCATCTCATCCATACTACTACGAAAAATAGAAGCTCAGCCATTATTCTTATACTTATCTGTGACAGTCTCCATTTCTAAAGGGCAGATGCTGTCCCTAAATGATCTTTTCCCTCAGTTTAAAGGCCTATAATAATACAGTATATTTTCATTTGGGAATAAATGAATGACTATGTATCCATTTAGGAGAACTTGGCCAGCAATGAAAAATTAAATCAAGAAAATTTATATAATATTATCAACAAAGTTCACTTATTTTATAATATGAACATATGATTTAAATTCTCTAGTATTATTTTAAATAAAAATTCTAGAATCAGATTTTATTAGAAGTATTTTTACACAGTAATAAAGCAAGCCTGTCTAATTTCTTAAAACACTGTGAAGAGGGCAATAGTCACTCTAGTTCAGTAGCTTTCCAAAGGGACTAGACCCAAACATCACAAAGAGTTTTTGAAGATTATTCTTTAGAAGTGCAATTTTAGTTGTGAATTTCTGCCTTTATCAATAATAAAACATCAAAGAGAAGAAACATATCCTGACCAGTCAAGAAAATAAAGTGGGATCTGTTCCCACAGCTTCAATACAAAGTTTATTTAAAACACACACACACACACACTCTATCAAGCAGGACATAGACATAATTTCTTTGTTGAAATTTGCCCAAGGTATAAATTTAACTCCGTAATGTTAACCTAAATAACATGGGACTTTTAATGACCATGATTCTTTATGTCTAATTCAAGAGATGGGACCTCCAACCAGCTCAATTCACTAATATCCCACTGAGGCTGTGAATTACCACTGACTCAGATACATACCCCCTGGTGAATCCCTCAGCTTTTTAAATCTGACAGATCAGTTTGGAACAATTGCATAGGTGGAACATTTAGGCTGAAGTTCCTTTTTTCATATTCTCCCTGTCATTCTCTCCTTCATCATTAGAGTCATTCCCCATGCTACTGAGACTTTAAAAAAAAATCTATTTCATTTCTTTTGTTTTTAGATCCCTCCTTCCCTTCTATCTCTTTCTTTGTCCCTTATCTTCTCCGTGTCTCCTTACTTCCAAAATACTTTAACTGTTTTTATCTTTCTCCATTTCCTTCTCTGCTGTTCTTTACAGTGATTTGGTGTTTGTATTGAACTTTCTGCCTCCTTCGTTTATCAAGGTTCAATTTAATCGACTTGGTAAGAGGATATACAAGTAAGATGTCCTTCTAAATCTTGCTTCCTGTTGTCAGGCTGAAGGAGAAAAACACGATAAATCTCAGCTTCAGTTGTTAAAAGGTGTAATTTCCTTAAGAGCTTGAATTTGATCCCTTCAAGTTTTGTCCTAAAGCACATTCATTTCACTTCTAATTGATATGTCTCCAAGTTGGTCAGAGTTCAATTCTTCCTAGAGCCCAGAATAACTTCTCTGTAGTTCATGCTGTCTTTGGTCACTATTTATCCTCTCTCCTGTCAAAGTTGCAATGTACTTGCTTCCATTTACCACAGCTGGTCTCTCTTCTTTTCTCATCACAGTTTCCATGCTGAGTAACATTTTCTGGATAGGGTGAATCTTTTTTTCTCCTTTAAGAATAGACACTGGGGATCTAATCATGGTAGTCACAACTCCTCTAATAGGTATGTTAGTTTGAGCAGGATGCGTGATGTTTCTAGGAGTCTCTGGAGAGAAGTGAATTACCAGCTCTGTCCTGCTGCTGTTATTGTTTGGGTGCCACATCTCTGCAGCTGTTCTAAAGAGGGTGCATTTCAATTATATGATTAAAGTGTTTTTTTTTTAATATTTTCTTATACATTGCCAGTATCTAACATTAACTGAACATCTACCACATGACAGGTATTGTTCTAAATACTTCACAATATTATAGTAATTTACTATCACAATTTAATTTCTGTGAAATCGGTAAAATTGTCCATCTGTAGAAGTGGAAGCACAGGGAGAAGTCTAGAGTCACATGACATCTGAACCCTGGTTAATCTAACCTGAAGTCCTCACTCTTAATCATTATTCCACAGCTGCCTACTTGGATAATCATCATGAGCTTGGTTTCAGGAATTTTACATTTAAATAGCAAGTGTCAAGTGCTTTTTATTATTTCGTTAGTTGCCCTTATTATCAGCCCTGAGGAATACAGAAAATATTGTCGCTTAATTTTATGGCTGGTGAAAATGAAGCAGTTTGATGTTAGATTTCTTGATGACTCCCAGTTTGCTCTACAGACCAGCAAACATTTTAGTTCCCCAGAGAGCATGAGGCATTTGGATTTTATTAATAGAAGAGTATTCGTGGCATCATTATCAATGCAATATTTTTAAATTTTTGAAGGAAAAAGCAAAAATTAGGGAAGTCCAAGGAAAAGTATATGTAGCTATTTAAATAGTCTTTACAAACTTACGAACATAACTATAAATAAAAACAAAAGAATGAAAAAACATTATTTATTCAGAGAATTCCAAAATGTATTTAACTAGCACTTATAAAGCACCTAGTATTTGCTGAGCGCTGTACGAGGTACAATGAGGAGACTGGCATCGATTGTAAAGGAACTCCTTTCAGATGGAGGGCTTTATGAGTGTTACGTATGTATATAATTGATCATTTTCAAACTTCTCTCAGATAACTCAAAGAATCATCATGGAATGTTGCCCTCTATTAACCAGCTCTCCAGAGTTACTCCCATTTCCCCCATTGTCAACTCCCTGTTCAACACTGAGGAATAGACTTTTTGATAAGATATCTCATCAGCATCCTCCAAATACCTGAACTAATACTTATTTTAAGATTCAGAATGTAAGAGAGAAATTTAAATCCCAACATTATTCAGAATTAGCAGTTGAGAACATGACTTTCAAATTTGCCTCTCAAGATCCTCATTCCTATTTGCCGCCATCATAGAAGTCTTATAGTGGCTGATCAAGAAATGAATAACAAGGTCACTTATTCCCAGACACTAAAGGGTGGGGCAGGAAAAATGCTACTCTCCCCAATTAAGCCAACCACAAAGTTCCTGGAAAGCTTACTGAGAGCTTGATCAAACTGTTCTGGCAGTTTTAACTTCTTGGACTGTTTCAGGCTTACTCTTCAGTAAGGAAATGGAACTTGCACAAGAATGAATTTGTAGTATCATCTTTGGCAAAGAGAATGCCAGTGTATTTGTTATTCTAAAGAATTAAAAATCTCTGAATATAATTCATTGTCTATGTCTACCCGGAGAAAAGCAAATGGAGAACCGAGGAGATTAGAAGCTGAGAAAAGTGGACAATTTTTTTGCTTTAAAGACATAAAACAAAAATCTAGGCTTAGGCCTCACTCAGCTGGGAGCTTATCACTGTATTTCACTTTCCTTTTTTTTCTAGAGACAGAGAATTTAAGATAGTGTTATCCAGTCCAATTACTGACTCAGGGCTATCTTTCCACAGTAGATTTATCTAGACTCTATATGGACACATCCAGTGATAGGGAAGTCCATCACAGAAAAGAAATACTCATCCCACTGCTTTATAAGTCTAATAGTTTAAAAAATAAATAATGGCTTTCTTACTTTGAGAAGCTTCCATTTAACTTAGTAGTGACCCCTGGCATACCTCATATGTGAGACTGACCTTCACATATTTTGAGACAGCTGTCAGTGAAGCTCAGCTATCCCACTTCTCTGTGGTGAGAATTCTCAATTCTGTGTTAAACAACCCTGCTTCTTTAAGATATCACTATATAAAACATAATTCTGAAATCCTTCACTACTCTGGTCACCCCTTGGACATGATTTTAATGGTCAATGGTGCCCCAAAATGTGCGGTTCTACAAAGAAAGAAAGATAAAAGCAACCTCTCCCAACAAAAGGCAGGCATGGCACTATCAGACAGGTCTTGGTGTTGCCAGAAGCTGGCCTAGAACTCACAGAAAGACTATAGTGTTGTTCTGTTGAGCATAAGTAATTTAACAGAACATCAGTGTAAGACGAGGCCTCTCTAATCATGATGGATTAAGCCAAAAATAAGACGATGTTATAGACATTACACAGAAATGACCACATGACATTTATCCTAACTAATATGAGTCTCTGCTGGTTTTTTTCTTCTTTACCAAGTACAGCTTTAGTCTCACTTTATTCCTCCTACCTTCTCAATAAAAAAAAACCCAGTCATAATGTTGACAATAGGACACAAAGAGGTAAGGCAAAAAAAAAATATGATATTGGATCTGAGAGACTAAGATAAAGCAATAATGGTATCATACTACCATTACCACTACTATTATTATTACTAATAATAACAAGATAATAAAATTAGAGTTAATATTTACTAAGTTCTTAGTTCTGGGTTATGGCAGGCCTTGTGCTACACAATTTACCTACATTATCTCTTCAACGTGCACAATTTATTAAATGCATATAGTTACTCTCATTTTACAGAGTAGAATAAAGTGAGGCTTGTGAAAGTAATTAGCACAAGATCACTAAGTTAATAAATAAGCATTGGAACCAAGATCCAAAATTCACATACCAGGGTTTTATTCACTCAGCTGAAGGCAGTGAGTAGAGTTGACATTTTTGAAATGATTGTATTTAATCAAAAAATGATGCCTTTTAAAATTTATCTGACCAGAGGATGTGCTTATTATAAATGCTCAAAAAGGTAGATGTGTGCCAACTATGAATTCTCTTAATGCAGGAAGAATCCATGCCAGTCTTGGCTTAAACATCCCTTCTTTGAAGAATTTCCATGAAGTTTGGGTAATTTTTATTATTTTACTAACTCTCAGTTCCAAATACATCTGCCAATTCTTATATGCCAAGTACCAACTAAAAGGTTGTTCTGTATCAGCCAAATTATCATTTTGTTCCATTTCTCACTAAGCTCCCACTGCCTCATCAAAAGTTGGAAATATTGGTACCCAAGTTCTACTGGATAATCAAAATTATTATTTATCCCCATGATCTTACTCTGACCAAGACAATGATGCTGTTTCATAAAATCTTTTCCAGCCCACTTTTAGAAATTCAAATAATCTGCTTATTGATTTGTATTGACTAAGAAACAAAGATTATAATCTAGTCATGCTTGTTAGAAAAGATTATAAGCAGTATCACTCACCAATACACATTTTCCAACATAAAAAAATGCAAAATTATAACTATTACAAAATGATAAAAATAATTAGTAACTCTTCAATAAACCAAAGACATTGGGTGAAACTCCAAAGCTAATGTTAAGAGAAGACTCCAAGTCCTTTATAGAAAAATTAAAAAGGCAACAATATACATAGTTCATCCTTTCCCAAAAATTCAATAAATGCTGTTGTGATTTCAGAAAATAGCTAATAGCTAATCTTGGTTGTTTGGTTACCAAGATACTAACAAATGCTTGACTCCAATTTTATTCCAAATGATACCAGGCTGAAAGCTTTGGGAATTGAAATAATTTTCTCTGAGTAGTCCTGGATCATGTAAAATAGAGGGCAGTTTCAGGGCAAACAACTCTATCTAGAGTCTGAAAACAGCAATACAAATTAGCATGGCCCACAAGCCAATGATCTATAAGAAGTTAGAAATAATGCTATAGACAAGCAAGATGTGATTTTGTTAGATAGTGAAAAGAGAGCCATGCTAAATGTCATAGAATGAGAGGTAAGGAAAGAGTCTTACATATAATAACACAGCTTTATCATTTTTCATTTTAATGTATCTCTCATCAATTTACTGCAAGCTGGATGAAAACAGACCATGTCAGCCTTGAACATTTTTTGTATTACAATTCTTTAACAGAATAAAAGAATGAAAGGGTGAAAATCTACCAGCCTTCTTGCAATGTACATCTGCTACTTTGTGTGTGTAGCACTCACTACATATTTATCTCATAGCAGGACTTCTATTTTCCTATAGGAAAGGACCTACAGGTTTTCTACTTGTAGCCCACATATTTCAGGTAAGTCTAACAATGCCAACCTTTCATTGTTAATTAAAGGCATGTTATATGATTCAATGCAAACTTATCAGCATAGTTCATCTCTCTAGCTATAGTGATTTATTCAGGAAAGGGTACAGGACCCAAAAGAGATCAGTGAAACTAAATTCCAAAGATTTGGTGTGAACTTTTAGGTTGGTATTTGTAGTTGTAAGAAAACCTATATATTTTGAAGACTACGAAATGGTAAGCTCCTCCCTGAGAATGAAGTTAACATAGACTAATAACCAGTAGAGATAATGATATACATACATACATAAGCAAAAGAAACAAAAGGATACAGAGTATTCTTTGGTTTATTTTAACCATTCTTAAAGCTTGGCTCCCTGAACAGATAAATTACTTTTTTATGCTCAAATCATTTTGAATTGGGCTACTTTCATTTATAACAAAAAGAGTTAATAATACCCTCTTCCTTGTACAGACGGAAGAACTAGAGTTCAGAGAAGGGAAGTGCCTTACTCAGGTTCAGTACCTTGTAGTGAAAGAAATGTAATTAGAACCATGGCTCCTAACTTCCAGATCTTTCTACCATGCCAAGCTGCCTTTAATAAATAATTCACTATGCTTACTAAAGGCATGGAAGAAAATGAATACCTATCATTTTATATTTAAATCAATATAACAATTTTCTTGGGGAAAAACCAAAAACCTACTGCAAGATGCACCCCTTTTCCTTAATTATGTCCCTCCAAGCTGATGGCAGGATTTGAGTCTCTGAGCTCATTTGGCCATGTAGCTTTCTGCTGAGACTGACAAAAGAGGAACCAATTGGGTAGTCTAAGAAATAAATTAAGTAAAATTACTCAGTGAAATTTTTATTACCAGAAATAGCACTTTTCAATTCAGCAGGTAATTTGCTGTAATGTTTAGTACTTTATAGCAATTTCTAGTAATTAAATGCTGAGCCATTTCTTCCCTTAATATTGGTTTCTCTTAGTGAACCCAGTACTAAGAATATGAATTAGTGGTTGATGGCCATGTCTGGTATTTAAATATTTTACTAATCAGAGGAAGTACAGAGTTAAGGAGGAAGGGGCTAATGTACAGGGTTGGATTGCCTAAGTGATTTTGTACTAAAGTAAATATCTCAGATTGTATAATTAACAAACATGGAGGTGTTAAAAGGAAAAAAGAATACATATCTGGAATGCATTGGGCCTTTAATGGATATGATTTTCCAGTTAATTTATTGCCTTTTGGGCTAACTCCAAACTCCCTATATTTTCCAGAGGGACAAAATAGTTTATTGAAAAGTTCTATAAAAGACATTTAAACCCACTCTGCTAATTGTCATTGTGATAATTAATAGATTAATAGATCAGAATTTCTCTTACTAGAATGGAATTTCCCTGGCAATGTACTTTCATTTTGGTACATCAAAGAGCAGACTCATAGCCAGGATTATATCTATAATATATTGAATATTACCCAATCGTTAAAGGGTTCTATACAACCACTGAATTGATTTCATTCTAAGCTCTGATTGACTTTAAATGCCATTAATTCATTTTATATGAATGTATAAAACTTCAGAAATCAGTTTAAGTTGAGGATTTGCACATACATATGTCCTAAGATACAAATGTTCAAAGTCAGGTAATTCTATTTTCTTTTTGAAGTGCTGACCATGGAACCTACCTTCATCTCTGTTTGTATCTTCTTGGTCCCTCCCCCATTTCTCTTCCCTTTTCAGTTCATCTGACAACAGTAGCATCTCATGGGGTATTGTTTATTGTTGTTTCATGACCTACTTCTCAGGGGTTTTTTTCTTCTCTTTTACAAACCCCCCTTAAAACCTACAGCTCTAAAAATTTAAGTGTTACAATGCTCAACAATCATTATCTCATCTTGAGAAGTCCACAAGGCCCCAGAAGGAAATTTTCCAGCATTCATTCCTTCTAAGTAAATAACAAGGAATTTATATATTAGTAATTTAAAATTCCAAATATTTTAAAGCACATAGAGATGAAACAATCACTGTTTAAGTGCAAGTGCCAGAACTATTTTGACTTAGTGATCATGGACGAATGTAAAACATTTTTCTTTTAGATCTTTTTCATCATGTGAGTACTTGTGGTTTGGGTAAATGATTGACGTTTTAATCAAAGTTCTTTCTGTCTCTACATATCTGAAAGAAAATATTTTGGCACCATCAGTAAACTGGGATGACTTTGAAAAACATCCAAGGGAGGAGAGCTTCATTCCTAAGCCCTTGAACTCCTGAATCCTCCTGGGTTATTGATCTATTTAAATGCATAGTGGTTGAGCTATCATCAAAATGTAATGACCTCTTCTGTCATTGAAACCAAGTAATTATATTTAGGTCAGGAGAAATTTAGTTACATAACTGCCTTGATAGGTTAAAAAATACATATATCATTAAATCATAGTTAGCTCTACATAAAATTGTGAAGCAAGGGACTCTAGCTTCTAGTTTCTGCCTACTTTACACCTGCTCTTTCATAACTCTTCCCTTTCCCTCCCTTCCAATAGCTCAGAGTATTTTTACACTGCTCCAACCCAGCTAGCTCTTTCCCACATCACTCTCTTTCCTTAGCAATACTGTGTATTCTGAAACAATTACTCCTTTCTCTTCACAGCAAATAATCTGGCAAATAACTTGTAATAATGTTCTATAACTGACAACAAACTCTAGTAGTAATTGATAATTGTAGTGAACAAAAATGGGCTTATCAGACATACTTCTATTGAGATCCCTGGTCTCAGGTCTGCTAACTATGTTACCTGGGAATATTACTTTCATCTCTTTTAAACTGAGTTCCCCCTTTCCCTTTCCCCTTCCCTTCCCTTCCTTTCCCCTCCCTTCCTCCCTCCCTTCCTTCCTTCCTTCCTCTTTCTTACTGTAAAATGAAGATTCATTTTAATGTTGCCTTGAGGTAAAAATGAGATTAAACCTGCAAAAGCATTGTGCTCAGCTAATATTACTCAACTTTTCACATTTGTAGTCAGCTAAGAAAATTTCACTAGTAATACTAGGTAATATTTACTGAGGGCTTAATACATATCAGGGATCCTTCAAGGCCTATTTTAAATGCTGTCCCCTTTCTAAAATATTTAATAATATCTCCAGTTAGTATTCTCTCTTTTTTTCTTTGATAACTTTAATACCTTTTGTGTGTTGTGGATCTATTCAAATTTGTATCCAGGTATCTTACTCTTACAAGAATACAACTTCTTGAGAATAATACTCCATTTTGGACATCTTTTTATTTCCTGTCTAATCACATAATTTTAATGTAGATTGCATGAAGTCAAAATAAATCCATTCAAGTTAAATTTAAAGAAATAAATAATCTTACTCTGAGACTGCCTCTGCCCTCTGCCCAGATGGGTTGCAACTGAATTTTTTAACTTCCCTTTCCTCTCCAGAAGAAGATGGCCAGCTGCATAGTTCATGCTGGCCAAGGCAGTGAGCCATACCGAGAAGTTGGTCTAAGGAAGAGGAAGTATGCCCAGCTCTCATGACCTCCACTGACTGAACTCAGCCTGACTTCTTTTCTGACACAGGACACTTTGTATGGACGTGTACCATTTTTACACACACACACACACACACACACACACACACACATACATATATATACACACATACATACATATATATATATATATATTTTTTAAAGTCATCTGTCCCTCTCTCCTCCTTCTTAGACTCAACATGCTCAGAGGCTTCGGGACTTTCCACCTCTGCCCTGCAGATCCAGCGAGGCTCAGCCTGTGGCTCCTTCTATGCTCCTGGTCTCTGGCTGATCTTGAGAGGCTTTGTCTTCCTTTTGTCAGTTTTTTCCCCATTTTATTTGTGAGGTTTGTTTGATGTTTTGTTTGTCTTGGTAAGAACTCAGAAAATAAAAGACTTGAAGGAAAAAACTTTTTTCATATGCATACATTAACACACATGTGACTACATCTTATGATGGTGAAATTTAGGAATCAAATATTAGATGTTTACCTGCTAAAGGGAATGTTTTGGATAAATCTGGATGGTAGGGCAGTGTCCTAACTTACATTGCATAAGTTACTTTTCCAACTATTACAACTCAGGCTCTTTAATTGGCATTATAATATGTGAACCTTGGTCATTATATTCTTTTTGTTTTTAAAGTACATGAATTTTCTTTCAATTAGCACAATAAATACATTTTAAAATTCAGTGAAGGAAGGAATTATAGGTTAACAGCTTTGCCATCATTATAAAACTGTTATTGAAATTATAATCCAGACTATTGTCCAGAGCATTTTATAATGACTCTCATAATAATGTCTCAAAGTTCAGAGTCAGGAAAAAGTTAGTTTCCAGGAAAAAAATTAATAAACATCCTGCATGCTAAACTCCATCTAGAGTTTGATTTCTGGTGGTATCCAAGCAGTACACACGCCAATCAAAATAGTGATTTGTATAAGTATCCCAGTTGATGAAAATAGATCTAAGTCATTCAGGGAGTAAGAGCGTAGGTTAGAATCTCAATGTATTTTTTAAATCTTTTACAGGATATATGTACAAATAGGTAACAAATCAATGACAAACTTTTCAACCTTCTAAAAGATTCCATTTAATGACTAACATTCTCTTTAAAATAAGTATAGGCCTTACGTGTTTTCACTAAGTTTAAAATATGCTCAGAATGGGCTTAATGCTGTCATTAATGTGAATTTAGACAGCTATTATTTTGAGTATTTTTCAAAGGCTTTTTACTGTCCTTCCCCACCCCGAAAAGTGCAGGCCTTAAGAAATTGTCTGCTACTATAAGATAAAACTCATTCCTGAAATTTTGATTTTGCACCATTTGAATAAAATATTTTAAAAGTATCCATTTTTATTGTTAAAAAAATAACCTGCCATTCTAAGCACTTATCAAATATTTTACTACAAGATTTAGCAAAAGCCAGTTAATTAAAGATACAGATTCTGGACTCTGACTCAGACTTTGAAAACCAATGCGCTAGGCTATTTCATTTCCAAAATCTAATCACTGTATAAATTCTATTGTAATTAATGGCTTTTCCATTTTACCTCTTTTTTTTTTTTAATTTTAGGTACTTTTTATTGAAGTAAAATATATAAAGAAAAGTACACTATCATAAACTGTATGTTCAATCAAATTTCATAAGTAACCATTTTAAAAACATGACCCAGACCAGTAAACTGAGCATGACTAGTATCTTTCTCATCATGTACTTTCCTGAGAATTACTAACTCTCTCCAAAGATATTCTCTATCCTTACATCATCAAATAGTTTTGCCTATCATGTAAAAAGAATCTTTTAGTATGTATTCTTTTGTATCTGGTTTCTTTTACTCAATATTATGTTTCTGCAAGTCATCCATACTGTTTAACTTATCAATACTTTGTTCATTTTCATTGCTGTATAATATTTCTTTGTATGGATAGTCCATATATTTTTCTTATCCATTGTATTTGAGGGGCTGTTTCAGTTTTTAACCATTATTAAAATATCAGTTATTTGCATTGATGTACATGTACTTTGGTTTAAAATGTTCTCATTAGTCATGGATAGATATCTAAGAGTGAACTCACTGAATTATAGGGCATGAGAAGTTTGAACTTTATTAGACACTGAACTTCTTTGTTGCATATTTTTCTAATATAACTGTTCAACTCTACAGTTAGACCAGAGTTCCAGTAGCTCTACATTTTTACCAATACTTGGCATTTTCAGTTCTTTCAGTTTAGCTATCATTTCAATGAAATTACAGTCCCCACCACTAAACCCACAAAGTGTTTATTTTATGTACTGTGCATACAATATTTATGCCTTACTGACTTGTTATTTAAGTATATGTCAGTTATTTGAAGTCAGTTATTTTTGTATTACATAATACAACAACTAACGTAGACTAAGTATTTATTATTTGCATGTATTTCCTAAGTGGTCTAAATGAGATACATAATAATAGTAAGAACAAGAACAAGAACAATATTTACTGATCACTTATATGTGCTAGACATTTTTCTAAACATAATTTTTGTTTTAACTCATTTAATGTTAATAGTAAGCTATTTCATAGATAACAAAACTGATGCACAGAGAGGTTACATAACTTAACTTACCAAAGTTTACACAGCAAGTAAATAACAAAATCAAGATCTGAGCCCAGAAGTCTAGATCTAGAGACTGAACACTAATTATCTTCACTGTACACCATATATTGTGCACTGTACATCCTTCATTGTACATTGTACCTTCTAATTTAAGGCCTAGAAAGTTCAAGTAATTTCCCCTGTGGCCAGAAAATTGTAAAGCCAGGCTATGAGTGAAAGCAGTCTAGCTACAACTTCTGAACACGTGCTGCTCTACAACTCCTTCCTTGAGCCATGGTAATACTGCTAGTATTTATTATGCAACCTAATGTAAAAGAGAAGTAAGTTTTACTAAATTACTGTGTAACTAAAAAGTGTATATACATAACACAATGGAAGACACTATGGAAGGATAGTAAGAAGGAAGAAGAAAGAGAAGGGAAGGGAAGAAAATAATTTTTTATTTTGCATCCATTATGATTTAGGTCAGGAATGACCAATAGGTTTCAAAGCTCCAATCATCTGACAGTTACTGTCTGGAGCTCTAAATTGAAGATTCTGAAATCTCACTAAAGCTTAGGAAGAAAAGAATTACTGCCATAATCTAGGGGAGCAGGATCCAGGGAATAACAGTAGCATATATTCCATGGAGGTGCTATATTCATGTTAAGTATGATATACTAGAGACTTTCACAAACATTACTTTAAGAAAAATTGCATCAGGATCCTGAGAGGTAGATTTGATTATTCCTATTTTTCAGATGAGGAAATTAAATAAAGTTAATGAAGACCTGGTCTCTTCTTATAACCTAATAATTATATAAGGAAGTGGTGACAAACCAACTAGAACACTTCTAATTACACTTATAATGGGAACAAATGACTGGGTGACCTAGAAGTTCCAGAGGGTTACAGTATCCAATGCTTATCTTGCTATCATTGTTTTTTTTTTTTTTTTAATTTTTCTTGGGTCTGTCCCTCTTCCTGACCCTAATGCATATTCTTGGTCCGAGACAAGTAAGTTCAAGTTCAGGCAGATCCCTTTCAGCTTCTAGGAAATCATGGAAAGAATTAAAATGAAAATATTTGCTGCTTCCTCCTCTCACAAAGGAAATAAAGTTTTCTAGAAGGTAACTCTTGTTAATAGTTACAGCTATTCTGACAAAAGACCACTGGTATATGATTTTAGGATACAACAGTGCTTCCTAGGTCACATAGGCATCCAGATTGAGGTACTTTATAAGTTTATACACATTTTCTATCTGTGCTCCATATGACTTTGGACCTCAGAAGTATTACCTAGTACCTACATAAAGCACCTTCCATTTTTGTGCAATAGATAGTCAACTATTTCAGAATAATTATCTCCTGCTTGCCAGTAGCACAAATCTTAAGGAGGCAAATTTTCCAAGAATGCAAAGCCTTTGTTCCCTACCAGTATTTCTTAGTCCTCAGTACTCCTGGGCACCAGGAGTATAACAGAACAATTAACTTCTGACTATGGTATAAATTTAGGCTTGTTAAAACAAGGATTATTAATATTCCCTTGGGTTATCACCCTGACCTAACTTACCCAACCATAAAGTACGACAAGACACAGACCTGTAATTTTGTGGCTCACATAAAATGCCCAAGGAAAGAGCAGAGAAAAAAAAAGGGAAAGAAACATAAGAAGACAGTGTAAGAGCCTAATAAAGTGAAATGCATTAATCTTATTTCAAAGAGCTGGGACTTTTCATTTTATTTTAAAACCAATAACTTCAATAATACCATAATGATTGTGATAACTTCTTATAGGCCTTGATGACATTGTGCTCATAATAGACTGGTCATTAAAATCCAGAAGCCTCAATTCTAGCTTCTATCTGGCTTTTTTTTTAACGACCCTCTCTGGGCTTCTCTGATAAAAAAAATTCAAAAATATTTAATTGTGTCATTGCAATTTAGTGTCCTTAACAATCTTGGTGGTAGTGTTATGGATGAAGAACTATGGTTCTCTTACATGTATTTTTTAAGAAGCAAGGTAAATCTGACAAGTCAAGCAGAGAAATGGAGATATACTAGGAAGAAAATCAGCTTTTAAGACTTGAGTTTAAAACTAAGTTTCTCACCTGGCATGCTATGAAACTTTAGCAAGTCTTAACTTCTCTACATTTCTGTATCCTCATACATTTAGAATTAGATGTATGAATTAGATGTATCCTTAGAGATGAGGAGGCCTATATCATAAGGTATGTGTCTTTACCCCATATAGTAAGGAACTAACACATTTAATGGAGTAATTATATTAGGTAACTGTATATGGTATATTAAATATCCAGCCCATAGTAGGAATGGAATAAATGCTTGGTACTATTTTTATTATGTATCAATTACTACAGTTTACTGGTACTGGACAGTCAACAATGTTTTTGTAAGGCAATGAGTAAAGCTTTTTCAAAAACTCAAACCATGCACACACAGAAAAAGTGAGGGAAAGATCAGGTCAGAATCAATCTCTTTGTGTGTATACTGCTATAAATGTTTAACTCATGGCTTTACCCTCATTTAATTTTTTTTCCATTTTCTCCCACTGTAGGATCAGACTGCTAATACACTTAATGAGGCAAAGAAGCATAGCAGTATATCTGAACAATTAAAGCCCTTTCATTCAGACAGCAATAAAACCTGCAATTGTCTCTTTCTGCCTGGAAGAACAACTTTGCAGTTTATTGAACAAGTGAGATTTTGATTCAGCTCTAACTCTTCCCTTCAAAAGTCTCTGTGCTTTGCTATCCCCACCTAATTCTCTGAAAAGACTTTTTTTAATAGAAAGGATCAATATTATCAGGACATATCCAGGTTCAGTACATTCTCCAAGCATAACTATTTTTTTTTGCAACAATCTCAATGAAACAGACCTTTCTCTCTTTCTATTTTTCATCAAAATTAGCATGTTGTTTCCTTTCTAAATATGAAACAAACAGGGTAACATCCAAGAATAGTCATGTTTTTTACTACATTCTAAATGTTGCATTATTTCCTGGCAGTTAAATCATATCCTCTTACCACTGGACTCTCAGACTAGCAAATCCTTACCCGCACTAAGCATACTCTGCCTGGCATATGTGATAATAGAAGAATGGAAAATATAACTGACCTCCTTTTATTCTGAACTTCACCATTTACTTATACCAGGTATGTACTCTTTGGAATATATGTACAGTTCTATATTCTCTGACTTAAAGGAGGTCTGGAAAACTGCAAAGGAAGCTCAGAAATGTGCCATAAATTGATTAAAAGTTTACAGATTTAAGTTAATAAAGCTGGAATTCTGCTTCCAATTAAACAGGCCGAAGGAGCAATTTTGCCATCTTTGAGTAAGGAATGTTTCAGAAAACAGTGACAAGTTCCTCGTGTTCCCAGAGCACATAATAAGGAAAACAGGATTAAATGGCAGAATAAAGGACTTGGTAAAGGTTGTTAACGAAATGGGTTCTGTAAGGATGGTATCTGAAGTTACTTTAAGTGAACTAGGTTCTTATCTGCCTTGAGGTTTTGAGATGTGTGGAGCCTATTACCTTCTCAGGTCAGTTTTTAATCCTGTGGACACAGTATCAGTGCACAAAAGAATAAGAACATGAATAATATGGGGAAAAAGAGAAGAGGAGGAAAGAAGAGGAAGAAGAGAAAGAGGAGAAACCAACCCAAGATTCTTCTGCATTTGAAAACATACATATGCTTCTCGCTGTGGCATGATGAAAAAGACAGCAAACCACATTGACTCTCTCTCTGGTCCACTAGCCAAAGGCTCACCATCTTCAGGGAGCAAGGCATCTTAGACATCTTATCTCAGTCCATTTATAGCAAATGCCCAGGTCTCCAAAATAGCAAGCAGCCCAACTCACTGTGATATAAAACACCACACACTAAGAAGGAAATGAAACTCAACACCACTTCTCAGGTTAAAAAGAGTTTGTGGCACATAAAATTACATGAACAATAAAAAAACATTAAAAAAAACACACACACAAACAGCATGTCTACACACACATCTATTAATATCAGTTCTGGACAGAGGATACACCTGTAGAAAGCAGAAATGCCTGAAAGTACCGATCAAAATGTAGCATCATCGAAACCTCTCTCCCCTTCTAAAGATAAACAAACAATTCAATACCAGCTTCATAATGACCACATATTTTCAGCCACAGCAGGTTGCTGCCTAGTCCCTGCAGGAAAATGACAAATGAATGCTGTTTAATATTTTGCTTGAACAGTTTTTTCTTTCAGAAAACTATCTGCAATACGATAATGAGAAGAGCATAGCTGCAGAGAGTAGCATTTTGTAAGGATGACTACCTTTCTGGGGCATATCATCTGATACATACTTTGTTTATCCAGAGTGAATTCAGTGGTTAAAATGATTAATTGAACCCATTTTGTGTTACTCATACTAGTTCTTGCAAAGGAGGTGACTGCTATTTTTTCTTAGTGACTCATACATAGACGCCAGCAGTACACTGGCAATAACAAAATGACATTTCTAAATTTAGCAGTTCATAAATCTTATAAGATGCCAGCCACATCTAGTCCCCCTCCCCCACACTCCCTTCTCAGTACTTGCTCATATGTGCAGAAGACCTAAATGTGTATAGAGACAAGACAGAGACTTCCTCAGGGTACATCTCTCTGTTCCTTTCTCAGTATCTACCAACACCTCTGTGCACTCTGGGAGGAGCAATGTGTGTATTTCCCAAATGATAGCTTTTATTATTCCATTAAGATGCTAAGTTTGTCTGGTAAAAACATATATATTATATGTGCATATTTCTGAAAGAGTCCAATTCAATGAATTATTTTCAAGGGACACTGTGGAAAGGAGCAAATTTCCTCCTGTCCTCCTATGTTATCTATTCCATGACATGAAATATGCAGTAATTTCACAGCCTCAGGAAACGAAAATTTTTTTGCCTTTATCACTTTCTGTGGTTTACAAAAGGCACTTACCAAATGTATCACGCCCTCCTGATGTTGTTTTGCCTGTTGTTCTAAGACTTCAGGGCTACTAATGCCCTCCAGAAGTTTTACCAACATGATTCACACAGATAGTGTGCAAAAAAGAGAATACAAGAGAATTATAGTTGGTGCACTGAACATTTATATGGCTAAAAAGAGGGATTCCTGAGCAAAATTACATAGTTATTGTTTTTAAAATAGCTCCTTTTTGTGTATTTTAGATTTTCTTTTTTATTATTTTATTTTTTATTGAAGTATAGTCAGTTTACAATGTTGTGTCAATTTTTGGTGTACAGCATGTTTCAATCATACATATGCATACATATATTCATTTTCATAATCGTTTTCATTATAGGTTACACAAAATATTGAATATAGTTTCCTGTGCTATACAGAAGAACCTTGTTATTTATCTATTTATATATAGTAGTTCGTATCCGCAAATCTTGAAATCCCAATTTATCCCTTTCCACTCCTATCCCCCTCTGATAACCATGAGTTTGTTTTTTATATCTGTGAGTCTGCTTCTGTTTTGTAAATAAGGTCATCTGTGTCTTTCTTTTAGATTCCACGTATAAAGTGAAATCATTACCTGCTTTTACTCCCTCCCTTTCATAACCCCTTTACTATAGAGATCTTCCCATCATTGAATTTAAGAGGTCATAGTATGACTTTCCATCCATTTGAAAAGACTTTCTATAAATGATAAGTATATAATAAACTTTTTGCCTCTTCTCCATTTTTCTTTATATCTCCTGTTAAAAATACAACATTCTCTAGGTCAATGACAACAACAAAATTGTCAGTTAAGAATAAATAAAATCAGCAGATTCAAAATCAATAAGAAAATTCTTTACAAAATACTAGTTTCTCAGTGGCAAAACTGAGGTGTAGAAACATGCAAAGAAACGTGGAGCTTTATTTAAAGGAGGCAATGAACATTATGTGACTGTATGGAAGGGCAGATATTTCCAAACAATCTTTCCCCATTCACATTTGCTTTCTGTTTACTTAGTATTATGCTTCTACCATTCTTTTTAGTTTACCTACTTCTGATTCCTGTTCCTCCAAACACTTTCTGTTATTACAATTTGTAGAATGAAGCCAGCTGGATTAATTTTCTTAGATATTAATTGTATTCATTTCACAGATACACAATTAATTTAGAGAAGGTTTTCTGAACAAATAAATAATTTCCTCTAGAGTACAAATAGCATTGTACTGAAAAATGTAAACATCTAAGATATAAAATTTTGGCTGATATAAATGACTAGATTAATCTAAACGTTCGTCTCTCTTTTATATGCCATATATCTCCACTGGTAGAATTTTTCCTTAAGACAAGGGATTCTCAGTTACTTTTTTTGTGTTGCCTGATGTGTCTACCATTTATATTACAACAAATAGAATGGTCTATATTTTGGAGAACTTGAGCTGAACAAACAATTCTTGACTTAGAGTATCTGAGATAATAAATTTCAAAGACCCAGGGTGTGACATATTATGTCTGGTAACTGACTCAGCTAAGTATCTCTACAATGAAAATAAAGGCATTTGAGTCAAGTGTCCCCTCTGGCTTAAGAAAATAATCAGTGTTCCAATTGGGTTAAAGATAATGGTTACTCCTTGATTGGGAAGAAATGAGATCAGATTTTATTTCTACAATCAGATGATTTACAGGCTCCCTTCTGAAGATCCACTGGGGATAAACAGAACTTCCAATTATGTTTAAAGATAGAATGCAGAGGACAGATCCAAAATCTACATCTTTAAGATAACTGTTTGCTGAAGTTTGCTACTGATTTTACACCAACAATTAAACTAAAATTAGCACCACTTCTTTCTACTCCCATTTTCTTGATCCTAAAACATGAAAAAAGGCAATGTTACCCTGAATTTTTCTTTGTTGTCCTTACATCTCAAGATGCACACATCTATCCTGTCTTCATGGATTTTAGATATTGATGGATCATTTAGAACTTAGGAACCATGGATCAGACTCCCTTGCAATAACTTCCTCACCCACCCCAATCTCAAAGCAATTTATCAAATAATGGGTTGGGTACTAGGGAGCCAGTGACTATGTAATTTTTTTCTTTTTCTTTTTTTCCTGTTTATAGTCTATGGTGGTTCCTGTTAAATAATAATTTGGCTTTTCATTAACCAGTAACAAAAATACCTCCTACTTCCCTCCCTTTCATTCTCCCTGAGAGAGAAAAATTGCTGGATAGATGCTGGAGATAGCCAGTATTAATAGCAAAACATATGGTCCCTCTATTAGTATAGGACTTTACAGGGAGGTTAAATTACTATTTAAGAGCTTTCTGGATAAAGATGGTAACCCATGAACTACGTGTGTACGGAGTGGGGAGAAAGAAACACTGACTCGGGTCTCAGGTGTTGATGAAAATCCAATGTCACACGAAAAACTGATACAACAAATTGGTCTACAGTGATTAAGTTGGGCTATTTTCACAGCTAACTTAAGTGAATTCAGGGCAACAGAAAAACTAAGCTGTCAGTCCAATTCTACCCCCTGTCCCCAGATATCATACTTGGCTCTAGAATTCCAGGAAAAGCAGATGCTCACTCTGCCCCTGATACAAAGTCACTATTTACTGGCATGAGTACAATTTATTAGGCTACTCCAATCCCTTTAGACTCAAAGCTTTCAGAATAACCAAGGAAAAAGACATGGCTTGCCATGACCAAGCTCCTCAATAAACAGGAAGGCAAAATGCCTTTCTATCTAAACAGATGTTGCAAAGGAAATAGTGAAACCAGTGTAATTTTGTTTTCCTTTTTTTTTTTTACTGCCCACAGTGGATCCCTCTGTGTCACAGAAATTCTATACCTGCATGGTGCAAAAAATGAGGACTTAGATCTGCTACACTTACAATGTACATCACAGAATTTTCTTCCTCTTAAATAAGTTACAGCCATTTCATCCTAAGAATGTGAAATTTGAGATAATTAAAAAGTAGGTGAAGGAGCTACTCAAACTCTAATCTCTTTCCTTTACAGAAATGGGACCAACCAACCTCTCATTAAATTAATCATAAAAAAGCAAAAAAGATGAAAGCTCACAGTACTGAAAAATAAGACTTTAGTCAATTCACATGCCAGTACATGGGCAGCTGGAATGAGAATTTAGTTCATGGCATATCCCTGTTTTGTGTTGCGAAACAGAGACTACCTGACGTGGTTAGGGAAGTAGGGAAATGATAATGCCTCCCATTAATAATAATAATTTTAAAAAAAAGGCCTGGAAGAACTTTAGAAATAATCTAGATCAACAGCTCACTCTTGTGATAAGCAAAGTGAGACAGAGGGAAGTTTGTGATCTGCCTATGGGCAAACATTTACTTAGAAACAGAACTAAGACTGACAAGCAAGACTTGAAAGAGCAAAGGCTCTGGAGTCAGACAAAACTCTCTTTGAATATCAGCTATGCCTTAAGAAAAGTTACTTAAAGTCTTGAGCATAAATCTTCTAACTGTAAAACCGAGTTATTTATTAATACCTGTAAGTGTAAACCTGAAGACTTACAGGGAAAATGCAGTGTCTATGGAAGTTATTAGTAACACAAACAAACTCGTCTTCTTCAAATTAAAATAATGAAAAATAAAATGGATCAGAACTGAGAAAAGTGAAGTCATCTCATTCACAGAGACCAGATCAGAGTCACCAATCACATCTAAAAGACCCAGTTCTTTGGTTCTGGGTTGGTCAGTCCAAAGGCACAGAAAAAGAAGAGACTTAAGCAATTATTGGCAGTGACCATTCATGCAATGCCCAGGAAAATAACATCCTGCCAGGCAGATCTAAAAATCTGATCTCTGGGACAGATAAACACATGCTATAGAAAAGGATACAGTAGGATCCTCAAAGTCTTATGTATTGAGGATTTAAATCTCACAATCAAATTCTCCTTTTCTGGTAGATTCCAAACAAACTTCCGCTGATGTGATTTCCCATTTTAGGTTGATTACTGAGAAAAATATCCCAGTAAATTAATACATGTATATATTATGTTCATGAGAACTTTGTTAGAGTGAGTCTACATCCTTGGATCTGATCAAATTGGGAATCTTAATGATTTATTTCAAGATTTTGAAAGGCAAGTAGATGACTATGGATATAGAACATTCAAGGTCAAACTGTATGTCTCCATAGCCTGCTAGCATTTCTCAGATGACTCTACTCTGATCTTTCATGTACTATATAGCGTTTGTACTTGTAACTTCTCAATAATAATAAAACTGTGTTGGAGTAATTAAAGATATATTATATTTAAGCATCTAATGCAAAGCCTTGGGATATGTCTCAATAAATGTTTTCTTCCTTTACATTTTTAATCCAATGCACTTTCTTATATGTCACTCCTACTCCAAGCTTGAGTTCCATATGTATAATTAATACAAATTAATGGACATTTTAAAATTTGAGCAAGATCTAAAAAAATTCATTTTTTTCAATAAAATAATAAATACACTCAATATGTCAGACACAATGCTGTCTGTTAAAGAGTCAATAAAAAATAGGCTATTCCTTTGATCTGAAAGGTCTCACTCTCTACCTAGTCTCTGAGTTATAGTATTGAGTGATTATTGCAATAATAGAAGGAGTACTATTATATAAGAGTAGATGTAGGAGTAGAGCCTAGCCTTGAAGAAGAGGAAGAACTTCCTAGTGGAAGTGATATTTTCATCTTTCTAATAAATAACAAGAAGGTATGTGAAGAAATGTTCAGAGTAGAAGAAAAAAGAGGATAAAGGAGTAAAGAATGGATAATATGAGAAAAGACCCAAAGGTTAAATAAAAATTATTCAGGGTGATTTGAGAGTTGGAGTTTTATCCTGAGAGGAAGTATAAATCAGGTTTTGAAGCAGCACAGTTAACATGTGAGTTTTATTTTTTTAAACAAATCCACTGGATGCAATATAGATACTTAAATGGAGAGAAGTAATGCTTGAGACAAGGAGGCTAGTTAGTAATTTGTTGCACAATCAAAACAGGAAATGATAAGTTGAGGACATGCCATTGGGTATAGAGAAATATGGCCTGATTTGATTAACAGTTCGTTGGTAGAATCCCTAGCACTTGGTAGATGGTTATGAGACTGGAGGCAGGATGACTTTCAGGATTTTTGCTTAGGCAATTAATTGGATCATTTCCCCTTCACCAATACCAGGAGAAGAATAGAAAGGGGGCGAGTAGAGGTAGGGGGGAGGTTGTAGATTGTGGATCAGCATGTGGTATTTATTTTTGAGAGATCTGTAGACTGAATTTATGAGAAGTGTCTGAGCTAAATATAAATATTTTTAGTTAGAATACAGTAACACAGGTTTGGACATATTCATTCATGAAAAATGTGTAATAAGGAGAGAAGACTAATTACAAAATCCTGGATATTTAATAACATAGTAATCAAGCAATATATTCAGTATCTGAGTCAATGAACCAGTATTAAACCCCTTCATTATTTTTTGAGCTTTCCAAAGTTGCTTGTTTTAAAAATGGGATCTCTAAGATAATAAAAAAAAGGGCATAAAAATGTAAGCCTCTCCCCAGTATTGAAGTGTCACTGGCAAAAGATGTGATATCACTGGTGTAATAATTTAGTTCTTATAGATAAGGAAGTCTATTTTAATCTACTTGAGATGAGAAATAATTTAAGATTACCAATGGCATGTGTGGTAAGCAGAATAACAGCTCCTCCCTGGAACTTGAAAATATATTACCTTACATGACAAAAAAGGACTTTGCAGAATAGGGACCTTGAAATGAGAAGATTTTCCTAGATTACCCAGGTCAGCCCACTCATGTCACACGACTCCTTAAAAGTACAGAATCTTCCTTGGCTGTGCTTGGCGGTGGTCAACAAAACAGATGTGATCATAACTATAGCACAAAGGGATGTGAATGTTGCTAGCTTTGAAGATGGATAAAGGGGAGTATGGGGAATAGGAGCTGGAAAAAGCAAGAAAATGGAGTTGTTCCTAGAGCCTCCAGAAAGGAATATAACCTAGATAATAGGTTGATTTGAGCCCACCAAGGACCGTATCAGACTTCAAACATACAAAACTATCAGATAATGTATTTGAATTGTTTAAGTCACTAAATACGTGCTAATTTTTACACGAGCAATGGAAAACTAGTATAGCACAGTGTAGTGGTAATATATATTAAAGAGTATATTACATTGTAGGTTACAAAACCTACTTTTGAATGCTTCTTCCCTTCATTTGTCTTATCTGGCTAATTCATATTCCAATCAAAATGTGATTCAAGCGCTAACCCTTCTATAAAGTATTCCATGACTACTGACTCTTGCATATAGTACAGTTACTTCTTTCTCTACACTACTTTTGTGTTTTGAATATAACCCTCATTGTACACATTTGGAATGCTATCTGTCTCTACACTTAGATTAATCTCATGAGTGTAGGCACTTTTTAGAAATTATTTTTAATATCCTAGTGAGTCAGAACATTATCTATTATATAGTATGTGCTTAATTAATACTTTTGAATTGAACTACTTATGAACTGAGTTAACTCAAGCAAATCTCTTAATCTCTCCAAGTCTCCATTTTTTTCATCTGTAAATAATAAAACTGACAGTCATGGCTGCTCATGAGATTAAATCAGGTGATATATGTGAAAGGATTAGTGAAAAGTACTGTACAAAGCTGATTATTTTAAATATACAAAGCTGATTATTTTAAATACATATAACCATTAGCATTCAAAATTGAGATCAAGTATTAATATCAATAAGCTCAATAGTAAGCATCTGACAATAAGCTCAGATGAATTGTCACTACTCTGTTTAACAGTACCAAAGAAATAAATTTTATCTAATAGTGGGACCTTTAAAAGAACAATATAAGGACAATGTTGAGGATTAATATTTTTCAACAGGTTTTTCAGATATCTAGACCAAAGGATGAAATAGTAATTGTAAAGAGCTTTGCTATACAAAGTTAATTTTCTGAAGACAACTTAAGGAGTAAAATATCCCTAATGGTATGTAGAGAACCTGTAATAAGAGCAAATGATCTAATGCAAATAATTGCAGCAATCAATGTAGAACAGGAAATATTCTGCTAACCATTAATTTAGACATCACTGTCAATGTTGATTCACGTAACTTGTGTTCTATTCACCATTCAAGAAGTAAGTTTCTTCTCTTTTTAAAGTCCTCTTTTCTCACATTTCACTTAAATGGATGCCACAACACAGAATTTTAATATGCATTATTGAAAAAATTTTGTATGGTTGTACATTTTATTTTCTTAGTGAAGACCACATCATATTTATTATTCTCAAGTGCTACAGTCATCCAATTGCTAGGGTAGATTCCTTTTTGTTCTTGCTTTCTGTCACATATACAAAGCCACTTATCTCAGAATAACTAATCTTCTATTTTCCTCCACTCTACATTCTTCATAAGGCATATTTTCAATGGTAGTAATGTTTTCATGTTATTGTTATCTCCTGACTATAAAAATGAAATTACATGCCAATGGAGCAAACTTTTCACTTTGCACATAAAAGTTAATGGCTTTTAGAACTCCATGCATTTCAATCAGGTAATTTTGTAGCTAACATTAAGTTGGCTCCTTGGGTGGCTGACTTAGAACGTTGGCTACCTAATGCGATGATGCCAATTCAAGTGTTAAAACTAAAGTGTTAATTATCATTCATCAATAACTACCTATAAAGAAACTATAGTTACAGAAGGTTTAATCTTTCTCCATCTAAATATACACTTAATAAGAAATATAAAATGTTATTGTTCCACAGTGGCTATTAGTTTTATGAGATATATTAATGTTTGAAAACATTGTGGAGATGAATATAAAAAAAGAAAACGTTGTCTTTTTTAAATTCCAAAGAAACTATAAAAGAGTATATACTATTATTTTTTAAGAATATAATTATGAGTTTTATAGCTTCTGTCTATTCTAAAACTTTTACTTTATATTTTCTCTTTCAATGACCTTAATGATAATGATCTCTGATCTCATCAAAGAACTTCATGGAAACTGCATAGTCAGTTTCTACCACACCTGCCAAAAAAGTTTTAGGGTTTGGCCATCAGATCTTGTTGATTCCTCACAGAACTATGGAACTGACTTCTTTGTAACTCAAAAGGCAAAAAGATAGATACTGTGCAATTACTGACCAGTACTAAAAGAGTCAATGATTGATAGACACATTCAGTGTTAATCAACAGCAATCTGACTAAATACCATTTTAAAGGAATAGATTTAGTTAAGTAGTGAGTTGTTTTTTCAGACATTGGGTTAGGTTATTGAAGGATATTAAAAAGTTTTAGTAGGGAGTAAAGGAAAGGAACGACGTGATATGACCAATATATGTTCTGTGCTTGCTTAAACTCAGTATCTTTAATATACGACATAATACAAAAATTGAGTACAATTTACATGTGAGTTTTGTCATTCTTTTCTTGGGGCGGCGGGTAGGATGTTGGTTGTTAATAGAAGAACAATCTCAAAACATTACTTAACTCTTCAAACAAACTTCAATTTTTCATGTGTCATTGAATAAGATATGAGATTATTAAATTAGTTGACAATTATTTTAAAAGTCTATTAAAAACAAAGCAAAAGTGCTACAAAATGACATTAAAATTATTTTTCCCTTGTAAATTACTTTTGTACTGTCAATCAGTGCTCTCTAATACTACTATTTACCTATACTTTCATTTCCTTTAATTAAAAATAAGAATTTAATATGATTGGTCATAAAAGGAGTTAGATTTCTGTTGAAATTTGCTATTAGGATAGATGAGGATAGGTCCTGGGGAAAAATTACTAGCCATGAAGAGAAGGGGAGAACAGGTAAGAGGCCTAGCAAAAATAAATGAATAAGCCAACAGGCTAAACAGAAGATGACCATATGAAAAGCAGGACCAGAGCAGGTCTCATGAAACATTCTATAGACAGATGAATCACTGGTAAATGCAAATCAGAATGGGATGTGCACTAAGGTTCAAAATCTTCTGAGAGAGATTGACAGAGAGAGAGAGAGAGAGAGAAAGAGAGAGAAACTAGAAGAAATAAAAGCTAAACCACTAGAAAATATTATTAATCAATGATTATTTGGTTAGATGAGGTAAAAATTACTTGGAGATTCAGGTAATTGCCAACAATTACTATATGGAGCCAAACTCATGATGTAGTGTAAATTATCCAGCCTAATTCCTAATCAGGAATGGTCTTTGATGTGCCCCCTTTTAGTAAAAGGTTCAATTTTCCTTGTCTACTCCGTCTGAGCATCAGATATTCAACTGTATTTGTCAACTGGATTTTCCCTTTCTCGGTTAACAATATCTGAAATGGACCTTTTCCTTCAGACTTCACAGTCAAAGGAAAGTTTCACAAGAGTACTTAAAACTGTATTTTGGAAGGAATCATTAGCAGTTTACCAGGCAGTTAATACACAATGAGCTACGGTTCATTGGAACAACAATTCATCATTGGCAATACCATAAACATCCCAGAGAAAAACTTGGCAGCTGTTTCAGAGGAAGTTGTAGGTAGATTTGGGGGCACATTAATGGTAGGGGCAGTATAAACTGGAGGACAAATTTCAGTTGTGTAGCAAACTGTGTAGATTCATATACATAACCCATATATATAGACAGATATCTAAGCACAAACTGAAAGTATATACAGTTAAATTCACATATTAATTTTAATCTCTATCCAAGTTAAGATAACAAAATTATCTCTACCATCACTCTGTTTAAATCACTTTTTCATCACTTCAGTTTTGCATTATTTATGAATCTGCTTCAAAGATCCATATGGTTCCAGTTTGTATTCCAATCATCACGTTTTTATATCAGCTTTTATACATAATTTTTAGTGTCTCTTCTATTATTTTGCTCATGTTCACATTGTTGCTTGATCAACTCAATATCTGTAACATTAGCTACTGTTATTCTTAGGTTTCTACCGCACAAATCTAGGCAACACTAGTATTACAAAAGTGTGTATTCTTCAAAAGTGTTCTTTGCAAATACCAGCTACATATTTCACAGAAATTATTGCCCCCTTACCTTTGCAAACTACCCTGTGCTTTCTTTGGAATGATAGCAATGGATCTGTAGGTTATACTGTTGTTTGCGAAATAAAGAACTCTTTGGGTACAGTTTATCAAAATAAAAAATTTAAAAAAAAATCTTCTCCACTGTGTAGCCATCATTAATTCTCTGTTGTTTGCTGTTCTTCACCTGTACTAAAGAAGGCAGTTTTACATACCAGTTATGAATATGGACTGCTGAATTCAAGCCCTGATCCTGAATTGTGGCTTTACCACTTACTATAATCCTAGGTAGATTGTCAAGTTATGAAGTATCATTAAACTCATGTGTAAAAGGGAACAACAATCCCAATTACCAAATAATCTGTGGTAGAAATTTTATGAAAAACCATATGTAAAACTCTTACTACTGGGGTTGGTATATACTAAGTCCTCAAGAAATGATGGCACTTGTTATTTTTTTGTTGTCAGTGTTAGATTATTTCCAGCCATTATGTATAGACTACATAAACAAAAAAATTAACTAGCAATTTAAAAAATCAGTGAAGCAACATTAGTGAAGAATCACTTCTCTATAACCAAATACAAATTTGAAGTAAAGTCCTTATTGACATGTATTTCCATAAAATCTGAACTGAATCCTAATGAAACATCTATAACCAAATACAAATTTGAAGTAAAGTCCTTATTGACATGTATTTCCATAAAATCTGAACTGAATCCTAATGAAACAGGTATAAGAAAAGAATATAAACAATAAGCCAGAGGTACCTAGAGGAATAATAATCACTAAGGATATAAGTGTCCTAGAGAAAACTTCGGCCTCTCTTTGGATGGTAGAAGTTACTTTTTAGCCATGTCAAGGCAGGAATAACTTGAGTGACTGGTACTGTTGCTTACAGAGGTCAATCATATGAATTCTATGAACTGTGGGCTACTGGTTTTATGCATTCTTTGGGAATTCATAGAAAAAAAGAAAACTTAGCAAGCTGCTACAGTCGCCTTCCAGGAGAAAAGTGATAGGATCCACCACAAAATAGGGGCTAAAATGCTTCTATAAGCAGAACTCATCAAGTTGGCTTTTCCAGCCCAGTGCCCTTCAGTTACACAGAATTAATGTTAGCATGGATTTTCTTTCATTATTAAATAGTTCACCCAGACCACACAGCAGACCCTTTCATTATGCATAGACTCCTACACCTTGAGAGATCTCAAGATATGCAGACAGATAAATGTATTTTCACAAATGAAATTGTCCTTTTGCTATCATAGATATTTCCATTCTTTTTTACTTTTTCACTAAATTTCTAATTCCAATATGAAGTCATTAAAAAAAAAACTTCATGAACAACAGCTGTTAAAATTGATGGGGTAAAATTATAAAGCTTTAAAAATGACTATTCATTATAATTTTGTTATGATAGTAAGAAAGTAATGTAAAGTGATAGAACACTGTCACATTCCACATGTGACATACACACACACACACACACACACACACATTATAGATATATACCCATAGTATGTTTGTGTATGGGGGATTGATTATGTGTCTTTTGAGTATTAAAAATCTGAGAATTGTAATTGTTTCACTCAGGGAATTTTAAATTTCCTGAAGGTTACAGAAGGTTGAGAAGGGGTGCATAAAGAGGTGAGATTATTATCAACTTTTTCCTGTGTCCTCAATCCCTTGTCTGAGATTAGGATAAACTTTCAGGTGCAATGATGCAAGCAAACATCAAGTTAGTATCTTATGAGCACACTTTCTTTCTCACCATCCCTTGAGATGTTCCATAAAACTCTTAGGATAAGACAAACTGAAAATCATTGGTTACCAATTTAGGTTTCAGAAATATTGCTATGTTATTACCTAGTTCCATTAATTTGTTCATTTATTTTAAAAAACTTTTAATGAATAATATTATGTTACAGACCAATTTGTGCTAGACCAAATCTAGAGATAAAGATAGTTAACACAAAAGACCACCATCAAATAGATTTTAGTCTTCTAAGAAAACCAAAGTAAATTTTGTCACCACAGGCTGTGATAAGAACAACGATAAAAGCATGCAGATATTGAGGGGAGTCACTGAAATGACTTCTTCCCCAGACTGGGCATCAAGGAAAGCTCACAAGCTGAGTTGAAGAATGAGTAGGAATAAATGTTCTGGAGAAATGGGGAAGGCTCTTCAAGCAGAGGAAAAAGCAAGTGGGATGCTGGAGAAAGTACTAGGCATTTGGGAAACATCAAATAATTCAATATGGTGGAAAGAGTGCATGTGGGAACACTGACAAATAAGACTATGGAAACAGGAAGAACATTCTCGCACATTTAATGAGCTCCTCATCCTAGGATGAGCAAGAGCACAGTTCTCCATACATTAAGAAACATTTTATGTGAGGAAGAATAAATCAGTAATCATGAGTGTGGACTCCAGAATCAAACTGCCTTGTTGGGAATCTTAGCTCTACCACTTACTAGCTTTAGGGATCTTGAACAAGTTTTTAAACTCATTGTGTGCCACATAATCATCTATAAAATAAGGATAAAAATAGTACTTACCTTACAATTTGTTTGAGATATAAAGAGTTGGAACTTATGAAACTTTAAAGGAGTTTCTGACATTAAAAAACTGCTTGCTATTTTTATAAAAAGAACAAGGTTCAGAGGAGATAAACCTCATTAATCCAACTCCTCCTAAGAACAAGTTTCACAGGTTCAGAACAGGTAGTGGGGCCTTCCTGACACATTGGTAAGGGAACTGAGGAGGACTCTGCCCAGAGGGAGGAGAACACTGAAAGATCTACTAGGTATTTACTCTTTAGTGGAAATGAGTATATAATGTTTATGCCTTTGAAAAGGAAATGATATGGAAAAAATATACAGAAAAACAAGAAATCTAAGTCACAAAATGTAAGAAGACATAGAAAAGAGAGAATAAAAATCATGATTGAGCCCTGCTTGTCTTTCTAAGTCTATTCCTAGTTCTCTGCCCGTGAATGCAATCTCTCTGTCCTGTACCCATATTAGGCCTGGAGTAGCAGAACCTTTTAAAAGGCTTTCCCAAGCCCCAGAAGGACTGTTCCAGGGGACTAATAATGCAAGCTCTGGAATGAGTCTGAGCTAGAATTGGGCGATGCAACAGATGCACTTCATAGTAAAGTGTTAACTATCCAACTTAGTACTAATTATCCCAAATTAGTGTAGATTCCACAGGTTAAGCATACAGTCCCCAACAAGACTGCTCTCATTTTAGATACCAGCAGTGAGTTCAAGAGTCCTCAGGTCCCCAATATGCCTGACAAAATTGCTACTTTTTTAGGGGTTCCCACAATTTCCTCAGGCATGATAATTCACTAGAATGACTCACATAACTCAGTAAAGTGCTATACTTATATTCAGAGTTGTATTATAAAAGATACAAATCAGGACAAGTTAGAGAAGACATACATAGGGGGAAGTCTGGGAAAGACTTGAGGGTCCTTGCCCATGGAATCAGGACACATCATCCTCCCAGCACTTGGATATGTTCACCAACCAAGAAGCTCACCTAAGCCTCACCTAAAACCTAAGCCTCACCTAAACTCATTTTATTGGAATTTCATTACATAGGCACCACTGACTGAATCACTGACCTTACAATTGATCTCAGTCTCCAGCCCCTCTCTTCTTCCCAGAGGCTGGGCTGATAGCCTGTGATTCAAACTCCAATTCTCTAGTCACATGGCTGGTCTTCCTGGAGTGGCCTGACCCCATCCTGAGTCAACCTGGTAAATTCGATGGTATAAGCTATCTAAGAGTCAACGATAAATCATCTCATATGTGTAAACTCAGGATTCACCCCACGGACTCATGATGAGCAACAACATACTCTTATCACTGAGGAAACTCAAAAGGTTTAGAAGCTCTAACCTAGGAATCTTAAACAAAGACCAGACAAATTATTTACTATACAAGGTACACATATATATGTGTATACAAATACTCATGTGTGCAAATAGACATATTTATGTAAATGTCAAGCAGCTAAGTACTTGATATGTTTTATATATGTGTGTGTGTGTGTGTGTGTGTGTGTGTGTGTGTGTGTGTGTGTGTGTATAGTTACATATACTGAGAGAATAAGACACAGTCCCTGAACTGAGCTAGGGTGAGGGTAGCATTGGTGCCAGGATATCTAGTAATGTTAGGTTCCAGGAGGAAACTGCAAGCATCAAATAGTGTTAGCAACACAGCAGGTGCTCATTAACACAAACGTTTGCCTAGAAGTCTTGTCATTCTCACTCTTTCTCTAGCATGAACCTAGGCACTAAGGAGAATGAGGACAGAATTCCTTTTTCCAGTAGGTTTGTTCTCTTTAACTTAGTTTCTTTTTATAAGCCCAGGAAAATTATAACTCTTTGAAACATCACAATTTTGATTTACTTGGAAGCTTTTATTAAGATAAAATTAATAGTTAGGAGGAACTTTACTAGACATTTGGAATGAATTGAACCATTGCCTAATCATCATAATAAGAAAATCCTTTAAAAAAAAAAAGGCTTGGGTGCCCAAATCACTTAGGAAATTTAAAAATACCATTTAAAATGAATTGTTGTGGTGTTTATATATTGCAGCTCTCCTGAAGATGTATAAACTGAAAATTACAAGTTTAAAATGAATATTTTAAACCATTAACACATTGAGTTCCTTGTTGATTGTGCAATTTTACATACAGTTAAAATTTAGAACAGCTTAAGTTTTTCATGAGATAAGCCTTTTTGATTTTGAAATTCTATTTTATTGCACTGCACTTTTAATTTATTGGTTAGTGCTATGTTAATATATCAATTTAACTTTCAACATTTTTTGCAAATGCCTTTTATTTTTAACTTCCCAAGAATCTCTAAAACAAATGATAGTGCATAGGCAAGGCACTCCAGCTCCACTTGTCTAACCACAGATGAAAAAAGGCATTAAGTGAAGAAAATAATCATTAAAGGATCTTTTACAGTTGGCTGAGGGATTGTTATGATTGGGATGGGAGGGACATTAACTTGCACACTACTCAAAGCAAAGTATAATGATATACTTTACAAGTTAAAGAGGCTTTGCATTCTACCAAGATCATTTTCAACAACATAGGGGAAACAGCTGAGCAGTTTCAGAGTATCTTTTTTATCTAAGTGTGTTGGATTTAAGCATAATTGATCCCTAATAGGTTTTAGGAGTTTGGTACAAAGGCCCACCATGAATGTAGAGCCTATTAAAATATGCCAGATCTTTAATAGCACACTTCTACTTGAATGACCTGTTTGGTCCTTAGACCAGAAGTCCTTTTCAAACAAAGATGTCTATTTGATACTCTGGCAAAAGCTCAGCACAGCTCCAATCTCTGGTAACAATAACATCATAACCTCATTGAGGGGCGCTGAACAAATATTAGTTTAGAAGCCAGGAGACATATTGTTAAACTCCTCTTTGAATCTTCTGTTCCAGGTTCTCCAAAGCTACACACAGAAGGGGAGTTCTATGATCACAATTAGTGGTCTTTGGCACAAAATCCTTTTCAAACATAAATGGAATAATTCAAATGTCTCAATTCTTATTTTCTGGTTCAAGAATATCTAGAGTTTCTCAAATGTGATTATGCATGTCCCACACAGTGCTCTTCTTCACTGATGTCACCACAATATCCTGCTCGTTTACTCAGGAAATCAAAGCTGAGAGACATAATGAAACTTGTTCAGGATCATCGTTCTAGTAATAAGTGAAGCTGAGAATTTAACTCACATTTTCTGGCACTGAAGCCATTGTCCTTTCTCTACATGAAGTTTCCACCCTAACTGATGCACAAAATTGGACTTCATCTAAGGTTAATCTAACTTTACAACCAGTAGACAAGTGGGATCATCTTCCTCTATCTCTGAAGGTTGGTTCTATTCTGATTTGGCTCTGGTTGAAAAGTTTTATTACAGCTGTCCTGTGAGTTAACCCTGCTGTGAAACAATTCAAGCAATCAACCTCATGTTCAGTTAATGAGTAAAATTTAAAGGAGTGAATATGCAAATCTTTGTTCCAGTCTCAGTGGAGAGGGAGACATACCTATGAACAGAATCATCAGTCATATTCTCATACACAGTTACATACACAAGAATGTCAACCATGGTATTACAGTAGCATAGAATTGGAAGCAGTTCAATCACTATGAACCAGCTTTTTCCAATCCATCTTACAAGGTGTTGCAATTTTAACTTCTTGAAAGCCCAGCTCTAGTCACTCCTAAGCTCCAAAGCATCATCCTTTACTCCACTTCCTGTGCTTTTCGCCCCTAAGTGTAAAACTCTTCATTCACCATCTAGGGCAGTGTCTTGTGCCTCGAGTATATATATATATATACACACACACACATATACACACACCAAATATATAAATAGAAACCAAAATATATATATACACACACCAAATATATATATAGAAACCAAATACCACTCTATTGTTCAGGCAATTTAGAACCAGCTAGAGAGGGTTAAAATACAGCTTATGTTATATTCAGGAGCTTCTGAATTTCTTATGCATTCTCAGATTCCCTTCTCAAATGGAACAAGTGAGAAAAAAATTTCCAGTTATGGTGATTTTTTTCAAGTAAGCTGTGCAGTGGAGAGGAAACAAATAGTCACTGCCCTACTTTAAATCTGGATTCTTATTGTTAATCATACATTCTTACTCACAGTCCATCAGACATATCTTCATTTGTCTGAATCACAACTGTGGACAGGATTAAGTTTCTATCCATGGTGATTCTGGGACTGAAAAAATCAGGGAATGTAGACAGATCCATATACCAGGACTAATGTGCCTGTAGCAGAGGAAAATATTTGGTAGTTTCATTGTCTTTACACAGGAAAATAAGCCTGACTTTAAACTACAAAAGTACCATCTTTCTGTACCAATCTAAACTCCTGGAAATAAAATGGAAACAGGCAAGTCAAGCATAGTAACTAGAGACTCAGAAGGAGTAGCGGAGAAAAGGGAAATGTGACCTAACCTCACATGCCTGCATTGGCTGCATAGCCAAACCAAAGGAGAGCAACCTGAAACTATAACCTTTATATTAGCATACCCTTTATATTTTACAACATATTTTATATACAGTATCTCACTCAATCTGAATTTCTATTGCATTTTGATAGCACCGTGATATCAGAGGTGTCTATATCCTAATTTCCAGAGCCTGTCAATATTTCTGTTTACATAGCAAAGGGTGATTCTGATTGCAAATGGAATTAAAGAGATTTACCTGGATTATCCAGATGGATCTAATGTAATCCCCAGGGCCGTTAAAAGGAGAAGAAGGCAGAAGAAGAAAGTCAGAGGGAGGTATGAGTAAAGAACACTCCATCTACAGAGATGCAATGTAAATGGCTTTAAAGACGGGAAAAGGAGGCCACAAGCTAAGGAATGTGGGTAGCTTCCAGAAGCTTTAAGAAAAGGAAACACAGATTATCCTCTATAATCTCCATAAAGGAACAAAGCCCTGACAGTGCCTTGATCTTAGTTTAGGGAGACCCATGCCAAATTTCTGAACTATAGCCTGTAAAATGATAAATGCATGTTGTTTTGAAATGCTACTTTTATGGTCACTTGTTACAGTATTAATAGGAAAATAATACAACACCCTTTAGAATTTTTTCTATAAATACCCCCTATTTTAGCATTTGTATTCACACAATTTTTCCTCTATTGCTTATGTATTCATTGTGGGTAGCACTGCCTTATTCATTTTGGTATCTTTCAACCTAGAACATTTAGCACAATATTTAATAAAGAAGGGTACAAATGATATAACCCTTGGTTTTTAGTTTGTGGTTAACTTTTACTTTTTAAGTCAAACTTTCAGTTTATTGTTATCATATTCTTGTGTTTACATATCAGCTCCCACTTTCTGTGAGTTCTGAGATGACCAAGCCCATGTTTAACTCATCTAGTGCCTGGCATAAAAAAGAATCCTAAAATATATTTGATAAGGAAAGAAGGAAGGAAGGAAAGAAGGAAGCAAGCAAGTAAGCAAGCAAGCTAAGGCATGACCAAAAATATCGTGATCATAACTATATACGAAAGTTCAAGTTTACAGCTTCACACAATTAACAATGTCTGCCTAGTCCAGAGTTGTTATTTACATATTTGCTTAATGACTGTCTACATTTGCTTAAAATTCTGTTAAACGAATGTATATCCAACTTTCTTAAGTTTATTTGATTAGCACATTCAGGAATACTGCATATTATTTTATTGAACTTTAACTTTTTACAAGTGGATGATAGATTCCAAAGGAACATGTATAATGAGGCAGTAGAATGACAATGTTATAAAAATTGGAAACATTTTACCTCTTTTTGTAAGGACAATTTTTACTTCACCCTTATTTAAAAACAGAGATTTGTAATCTCCTACTGAAAGTGGAAAAAAATCTCCTAGGAGTTGTCAATTTTAGCATGAAAATTCCAATGTAACGTTAATTATGTGATGCCCTAGGATTGTGCAGCAAATTGTTTCATTATAACTTAAGAAATTTTAATATTATTAAGCAACAACTGTGCAAGACCATTTTAGACTTGGTACTTGAATGAACTCCAGCCACTTAACTCTAATACAGATGCTAATAAAATACTTCATATTTGGTAACCTACTTTTTAGGAGATTATTGCACCAAATTCTTCCATTTCTTGAACTTTTCCTGTTAGTTGTGCTTCTCCTTGAGGGGGGTTGTTTTGTTTTGTTTTGTTTAGATGCAAACTGATTTGTTCCTTTAAGTTGCTGATGATCTTAAAATGAAATTTAAACTGATCTGAGATTTTTATAAAACGGAGCTGTTTATCCACTAGCTGCAACTATATTTTCCTTTCTTAGTGATTAAAACTTTGAGAGCCATATGCTCATTCTTGTCTAAGTCATATCCTTCTGGGTTTTGGCCTTCGTCTTCCCTGCTGTTGGCAAACAAAAGGAAATGATTCCAATATACAGGGATGCCCTCTAGCGAAACCTGTAAACCCAAAGGGGACACCCACTTTTAAAGATGGATTTAATTTTAAATTACCTTTCCAAAGTAAGTAATTCTCCAGGCTCCCTCCCAGACTGATCTGCCAAGCCAGCCACTTTGTTAGAATTAACATGGCTTCTTGCATTTGAGAACTACAGATGGCGAAGGCATGTAAACTTAGTGGTAGGAAAACAAGTTCTATAAGGATTCCTAAGCAGCATATATTATGAATATATTCCTCACTTAACTTTTAATTGCAGGCACAACATGCAACTTAAATGATATACTAAAGGAAATCTACTCCTAGTTATACTTGCCCATCCTAGTCTGTTCAAGAGGCTCTGAATGCTAAGATAGAAAACCTACTTCTGTCTAAGTAGGTCACAGATCTGAATACTATTAATGAGTTGAGCATAAGGTATTTTCTATTAATAATTTATTTCATCACTGCAATTTCTTCAGTCTTTCTATATCTCTGTCCTAATTTCCATTTTACTACTGTATTTACAGTACTCATGAGCAAAATTATGTCTCCTTTTGTGTCTGAGTCATGGTTTTCTAATTTTGTTGTCTCCTACTCAAGCAGAAATGAGCAATTGACCCTGAAAATGTTCAAATATTACCTTTTCACATGAAAATAGAAAAAGAAATGTTTTCTTCATTAAGTTTGGAATTCTAATTTCTCTTCCTTGAATTTTTACTCTAATTTTATTAGCCAAACAAAATGTTTGACCTCTCTTAATATCCTATCATGTTTAAAATAAGCATAAGACTGAGCTCTGGCCCAGATGGTGGGGTAGGAAGACTCTGAGCTCACCTCCTCCCATCGACACACCAAAATTACAACTACTTTCAGAGAAAATATCTATGAAAATGACCTGAAGACTAGCAAAAAAGTTTCACACCTATAAGAACCACAATGAAACTGGCAGAAGGCATGGAATAACACAGGGAATATAGCCAATATTTTATAGTAACTGTAATGGAAACTAACCTTTAAAAACTGTATAAAAACTCTAAAATTGAAAAAATATGGACAGACCAATTACCAGTAATAAAACTGAATCAGTTAAAAAAAAAAAAAAAAACTCCCAAGAAACAAAAGTCCAGGATTAGGTGGCTTCACAAGTGAATTCTACCAAACATTTAGAGAAGAGTTAACACTCAAAGAATTAATATTTTCAAACTATTCCAGAAAATCAGAGAAAGGAATGCTTCTGAAATCATTCTGAGGCCATCACCCTGATATCTAAACCAGACAAATATATCACAAAAAATAAATTACAGACCAATATCACTGATGAACATAGAAAATTTCTCAACAAAATATCAGCAAACCAAATTCAACAATACATTGAGAGAATCATATACAATGAGCAAGCTGAATTTATCTGAGGCATGCAAGGATGATTAAGTACCCACAAATCAATCCATGTGATAAACTACATTAACAAAAAGAAGCATGAAAATCATATTATCATCTCAATAGCTGCAAAAAAAGCTTTTGACAAAAATCTAACATTCATTTATGATAAAAACCTCTCAATAAAGTGGGTGTAGAGGGAACACAACTTAACATAAAAAAGGGCATATATGACAAGATCACAGCCAACCTCATACCTGACAATGAAAAGCTGAAAGCATTTCCTCTAAGATCAGGAACAAGACAAGTATGCCCACTCTCGCCACTTTTATTCAACATAGTATTGGAACTCCTAGTCATAGCAATCAGACAAGAAAAATAAATGAAAGGAATTCAAACTGTAAAGGAAGAAGTGAAACTGTTACTGTTTGTGGATGACATGATATTATATAGAGAGAATTCTAAAGATGCCACCAAAAAATTTTAGGACTAATAAATAAACCTAGTAAAGCTGCAGGTTACAAAATTAACATGAAGAAATCTGTTGCATTTTTATGTGCTAGCAATGAACTATAAGAAGATAAATTAAGAAAACAATACCATTTACAATTGTATCAAAAATAATAAAATACCTAGAAATAAATCTAATAAAAGAGGTAAAAAAAAATTGTACTCTGAAAACTTTAAGACACTGATGAATGAAATTGAAGACATCACAAACAAATGGGAAGATACACCATGCTCACTGATTGGAAGAATTAATATTGTTAAAATGATCATACTACCCAAAACATTACATAGATTCAAAGCAATCCCTACAAAATTCTAATGGCATTTTTCACAGAATCAGAACATAATCCTAAAATTTATATGGAAACACAAAAGATCTTGAATAGCCAAGGCAATCCTGAGAAAGAAGAACAAAGCTGGAGGTATCAGGCTCCCTGATTTCACACTATACTACTAAAGTTACAGTAATCAAAACAATATGGTACTGGCATAAAAACAGATACATATATATTAGGAACAGATTAGAGATCACCAGAAATAAACTCATGCTTATATAAACAATTAACCTAATACAAGGGAGACAAGAATATACAATGGGGAAAACAGACTCTCAATAACTGATGCTGAGAAAATTGGAGAGCCACATAAAAAGAACCAAACTGGACTACTTTCCCACACCATTTTCAAAATTAAAACTCAAAATGGATTAAAGACTTAAATGTAAGATCTGAAACCATAAAACTCCTAGAATAAAACATACACAGTATATACTCTTTGATGTTGGTCTTAGCAGTATTTTTTTTTTTTTTGGCTGTGTCTCCTCAGGCAACGGAAACAAAAGCAAAAATAAGGCAATGGGACTATGTCAAACTAAAAAGCTTTTGCATAGTTAAAGAAACTATCAACAAACCAAAAAGCCACCTACCTAATGGGAGAAGGCATAGGCAAATGACATATCTGATAAAGGGTTAGTATTCAAATTATACAAGGAACTCACACAATTCAACATTAAAAAAACAAACAACCTGATTAAAAAATAGACAGAGGACCTGAATAGACACTTTTCCAAAGAAAACAGATAACCAACACACACAGGAAAAGAAGCTCAACATCACTAATAATCAGTGAAATGCAAATCAAAACCACAATGAAATACTACCTCACACCTGTCAGAATAGTTGCATCAGTAAAAAACATCAAATAACGAGTGTTGACAAAGATGTTAAGGTAACTCTCTTGTACTGTTGGTAAGACTGTAAACTAGTACAATCACTATGAAAAACAATATGGAGTTTCCTCAAAAAATTAAAAATAGAACTTCCATATGTCCAGCAATTTCACTTTTGGGTATTTACCCAAAGAAAACAAAAATACTAATTTGAAAAGATACATGTACTTCAATGTTCACTGCAGCATTATTTACAATACCCAAGGTACGGAAGCAACCTTAATGTCCATCAGTAGATGAATGGATTAAAAAAGATGTGGTATACACATATAAAATAGAACATTACTCAGCCTTAAAAAATGAAATCATGCCATTCGCAGGATCTAGAGGGTATTATGCTAAGTGAAATAAGTCAGATAAAGACTAATCCCATATGATATTACTTATATGGGAAATCCAGAAAACAAAACAAACACAATAAAATGAATACAGACTCACAGAACACACTCATACAACTCAAAGAAAAAAAAAGTGTTTGCCAGAGGGAGGGGGTGATGGGATTGGTGAACTAGGTGAAGGGGATTAAGAGTTACAAATCTCCATTTATGGAACAAAGAAGCTAGAGGGATGTAACATACAGCATAATGAATATGGTCAATAATGCTGTAATAACTTCATATGGGTACAGAAGGCTACTAGACATATGCTGATGATCATTTCATAATGTATACAAATGTCAAATCACTATATAGTATACCTGAAACTAAAATATTATACATCAACTACATTTGAATTAAAAATTAATTAAGGATAAGACTTGTTTTCATGTATTGCAAAGGAACTATAAAAATAAATGTAGTCTAGCTGAGATTTAATTTATATTTCCTCATAAAATTAGTATCTTCTGATGGGTATTTTGTTTTCTCAAAGCTTAAAGCTAACCATATTGGGATATGAATATTAGCCACCATGGGCATATTTACAGCATCACCGTTTATGTAAGAAAGTAAGTAAATTTGAATGAAGAAAGATTATTTGCTTCTGCTTACAACAAAATTAAATCCTTATTAATGATACAGAAATATATTTAATGTTTAATGTTATTTTGTCACCAAATTGATGCTCATAGTCACCTGCATATCACTCTTCTCAGAATGGATTGCATTTGGGAGTGAGTGGCCAGAGGAGTCAACATCTGTGTTGTACATTTGTTCAAAGAACTAAACATTTAAAAATCATGGTATCCCAAATACATAATTCCAGAAATTCATGGGAAAATTAAGTATCTAAACCACTTAGCATACCTACAATACAGCTAGGTGTTTCTAAATAAATAAAATAAAGCACCTTTTAGATTTCAACAGTAAAACATGTCCATTTTAGAAATTCTAAGGTGTACATATGCTTGTCTATGTAAACATATATATATATATATGTATTTACATATATATGTATGAAAGGTACTATTATCATTTCCATTTTATTGATGAATAAACTTAAGTACAAATGGAAAAGATAATTGGCTCAAAAAGCCATAATTGGTAAAGTGGTGTCTGGATTGTTATCAGATTGTTTATTACATTGCTTAAGATAGCAAAAAAAAAAAGATATTTTGTCAGTCTGAATTTCCCTTTTTACTTGGTTTATTCCTTTCAGTCCCATTATTAAATTTAAAATGAACTTTATTCCCATCAAGTAATCTTCCATCTTTATGAACACAGAAGCACTTTTCTTCGGTATCTGTCTTTGTTATTCTCTATTTTGAAACTCTTCTGGTATCTTCAGCACTCTGTAAAGACATCTAAGTAGAAGACAAATAGGATCTCAATTCACTTTATTCTGCCTTTTGAAAGAGAGCTGTTATTTTCAAAATTTAATTTACAAACATTTCATGTACAGTTAGATACATCACGTAAAAACAATTAGTGAAGTAGATTTCTACACTTCATGCAGACTTCAGCCATTTCCAGGTCATTCCATTTTACAGCTAAGCTTACAGTCTTTGTCAGACTAGACAGACATGAATGCAAATACTTCCCCATCGGTTAGTAATTTGGAAACCTTCTGTAATATATTTAATCTTCCTTTGAATTTGTTACCTTGCCCTTAAAATGGGAATATTTTGTTTTCTATCTCTCAAGTTTGTTGTGAGGATTAAATGAGATAACGGATATAAAGCCCTGAATACAGTATTTAGCTCATGGTACTAGTTCAATTATTATATCATATATATAGCTTAAAAGTTCCTAAATGAACTGACCTCTTCCTACAAGGAAGCTCATCTTAGCTTTAGACGGTTTAATACAATGCTAAGATCACAAAGTTTAGAGTAAAATGTCTGGTCTGAAAAACCTCTCAACCACTCACAAGATAGATAACCTTAGATAAATTGCTTAGCCTCTCTAAGTGCTTCTAAAGCTTTTTCATATAAAGGCGCACAGAAATTAATGGAGTTTTTATTGGCCTACCAGGGTAAATGAAAAAAACTGTTTGTAGCTAACCACACCAAGTCTCACACTCCACCCCATTCTGCTGATGGAAATCAACATCTCAGCATACAATTAGCCTGGCCATTTGTGCTGCTATATGACAGCAAGGAAGACCTACTTTAAACCAAGTCTCCAATTTGTAAAAAGTAAATGTAAATGGTACCAAACTCATATGGTTTTAGAAGAGATAGAAAAATACCTGAAAAACAGTTGGCACATTGATCATTCTGGTCTCTTACTCTTTTACCTTGCCTGCAATGGTTTAGCTGTATCAAGCTACTTAAACAGCCATGCTTTTCATAACTCTTCTTCCTTTACAAGTCATCCCCTCTGGGAGTAATACTGCATCAGGTATCTATTTCTGTGTTAACAAATTAGCATAAACTCAGAGACTTAAAAAACAACATACATTTATTTTCTTATAGTTTCTGCAGGTCAGAGGTCCTGGCATAACTTTATTGGGTCCTCTGCTTAGGGTCTCACAAGGCTGCAATCAAGATATCAGTCAGTGCATGGTCTCTTCTGGAAGTCTGACTGTATAAGGATTTGCTTCCAAGTTTACTGACACAGTTGGTCCACGTCAGGCCACTGAATTGTTACCTAGATGATATAAGAGCAGCTAAAAAGTCTTTATTTGTGTTAAGAGACCAGCCCCACTCAGTTATCTCTTCTCTATATCCACCCCCTCTAAACTCCAAGACTGCAGATAATAAACTAGATACTTGACCTTCTCTCAATTCTGCTTCTTCCTAGAATATGAAAGATAAATCCCAACCACAAGAGTTGCCTGGTAGAGGTAAGAAAAGAGAGTCTTTGGACTCCTGGACTCTGCTTAGGAGCTGAACCCCAACTATCTCTGAAGGTTTTCTAGGCACACACAGAGGAGGTATGACCTTAAGCTCACACAGTATACATTACCAGACAGACAGACTAGCTATACCATCAGGATAAAATGAGCACCCAGGGAAGATAACTAGATATATAAGGATTGCAAGGACTATGAAAGAAAGATAGAAACTGAATAAGCCATCTGAACATTGGAATGAATTAATTAGTAATTCAAAGTAAGTGTACTATATTAGGAGATGAGTGAATATGTTAGCAATATAAGCAAGGAAAAGCAATCTTATTTTAAAACTGGTGGAAATGATGAATATAAGAGCAGATAAAAGAGGATAATATAATTTGAGAATATGTGAAATGGAAGATTATATTGAAAATTGAAAGGAAAGAAAAATGAAGACAAAAATTAAAAGGGGGAAGCTATAAAATCAAAGTTAAAATTTACAGAAAATAGAAGCAAAAATGACAATATTCAGACCTCAGAAGCTGTGACACAATAATGCCCACACTGAGAACACTCTTGCTTAAAAGGCTCAAATAAAATAAAAGAATGATGTAGTTTTTTGTTATCCCCAAAATAACAATAATCATAAAAGTGAAAATCAAAGAACAGTGGGATAGGTGGTCACCTTATACAGACCTCTATCACAGGACTTTCCATTCTGTTTCAGTGTAATCTGTTCATGTATATGTCTCCTCTGGCAACCAATAATCTCTCTCAGAAGAACAAATGTAGGCATGTTTTACTTTTGTCTTCCAAAGTTTACCCAAAGGTATTATAATCTATCACAAATCCTGGCATGTAATGGGCATTCTCTATGTACTGGTTAAATAGAGCTGAATTGGTTTTTGTCCACCTCTCTCAGTTCTACCGCTTTTTCACTTGATCTTTTGTGGCCTTCTGGTTTTCAGACCTCAAAACTTAGTTGACTTCAACTAGCTATTTTGCTGTCTAGCTGTTGTTCTGCAACTGGTCCTAAGGCTTCCCCATTCTCTGACCAGTCCACCTATTCTGCTAATCTATTATACTGCCTGATGATGACAAATAGATGCATGGGAGAAAATACAACCCAGACTTGTCTCCCAGTTTTCAGGTGCCCACATGCTGGCACTGACATTTAGAAAAGTGTTAATTAGGAGACTGGACAGAGGAAAGAATAAAAGGAATGAAACACTGAAAACCACTTTCAGACACACTATACAAAGTACTGGAGGAAAACATGCTGTCAGATAGCCTGAGGAATAAAGCAGCCTCTTCCTTGTGTAGACTGATATGCAAAATAGAACATACATACACATCCTGGAGAAAATTTTGGGGGGACAAATTGGATTAAAGTCAACCTATTTTTTTTTCTTGCCCTGCCTTTTAAAATTTTCAACAATTTCCCTTGCTGTTGATTAGGAGATAGATGTAGAATTATCTCTGCCGTTAAATTTGTGTTTGAAGTTCTTACATTGCTACCATCTTTCTAACCCAATTAAACATACCTTTATCATGCCTCCTGGTGGGGTTATTCAGTATGTGCTAAACGGTTTAATTAAAATCTGTCCTCTTTCCCTAATGCCCATTTAGAGGAATACCTTTCTCAAAACAGCAATTAAATACATAATAATCTATTACTTGGGAAGAAAAAAGAATCACCAATTGTCCCCTAAAGATAAACAAGCTGACTTTCAATTATCTCATTTTATATCCTACTTTATGAATATATAATGGCATTTTCTTTCCCTTTTGAACTGTATTGGCCAAAGTAATCCCCCACTTGGGAATTTTTATGTCTTATAATAGAAATCATCATGTTACCATCAACAGAGTGGAAGGGGAAATATACAATGGCAAACTCAATGATGTTATCCGTAGGAAAGATCTATGGTATGCTGGAGAGAGAGAAGATTTCACAGATGAGCCTCCACTAAGTCTACCATTGGGTAAGCACTCTGCCAACCTCTTTATAAATAGCACTGCAAATTCTTATAAAGTTTAATATTATTATCCCATTTTATAAATGATGAGAATACAGCTTTGAGAGGTTTAGCAGTTCCTCCAAATCAGTTAGCTATCAAGTGGTAGGACAAACTGCGAGCTGAAGTTTGGCTTACTCAAAATCTGTGTGCTCCATAAACACTTCCTTCTTCCTTTCCAGAAGAAACCTATGGAAGCTTTAAGTGTGAGTTACGTATTATAACCTTTGGCTGAACTCTACCTTACTTCTTTTTCCTAAGATCTGAATTTAAGTCTCTGTCTTTTCAAAAACTACGGATGTGACTTTAGGCAAGCAACAGTACCACTCTGGACCTCAGATAGGGTGAGATTTTTCTAATTTTGCATTGTAAGGAACCCTTCTAGGAAAAAGCATAGCTGTAAGAACGTGCTTACAGTTGCTTACAGAAATCAGCAATATGTCACAGACAAGAGCCTATATAGAAGAGGTATAAAGAGTCACTAAGCTAGAAGATAGGTCTTAAGTCTAAGGGACAGACAAGGTGAGATATTATGCTTGAGGTAATATGCTAAGGTATTCATTATTGTAACTGGTAGATAGGATTCAGCCAGCTCTCCTTCCTTAAACAAGGTCCTGAGTCAAGATGGTTTGATATGTTTTGTAAACCTTAATATATACTCGCTTCTTGTGGCACTCCCAAATCATGTGTCTAACGTAGACTGGCAGAGAGCACTAGTGAATCCTAACAGCTAACCATTTCTGCTAGATCCATTATGTAGGGAAGAGAAGTCTTAATTCTTCAAGGCTGGGCTCTCATGCATTTTCTGCCAACAATAAATTCACTGTAAATGAAAAGAAAACATTAAATTTTAAACCTATGGATATCTGTAAATGGTTCAGATACATACCAGGATTGAATTGTCTTGGTACTTACTAAGTCTGTTCAATGATTGAAAATCATTTGAAAATGGTATTCTAAATTCAATGATTAATTTACAATTGTTCTGGGAATCTCTACATTTGGCTGTTTCTTCTGTGGCTAATAAAGCAGTCCTTGAAGATGGGAGCCTAGAATTCTCTCCGTACAGGAAGCAAAAGCTCAGACTTTCTGGTTCAGGTTATACTGGGCTCCTGGAAATGCATTTTTAACAGGTTTGGTGTACAAAGAGAATTGCTGTTGATCCTAGAGCACATTAGTTTTCCCCAAATAGCATCGTTTAAATCAAGAATCAGGAAGATAATGAAAAACAGAGAGAAGGGGCATAGAGGATGCTTCTTAGGGATCTGTCTTGAACATATATGTTTACTTATACAGGAGGCAACTGATACGAATTTAGAATCTTGACTTAGAGACTGAATTTACAAACCTGAGGCATGAGGAAAGAAATAAAACCAGAAATTTACTTGAAAAGGCTTTGTGAACAAGTTCACTACTCATAATAGCAAAATGAGAAAACACTGTATTTGAAGTAGTAGGTAGGATTCAGTCAAAATCACACAGAATACTTGTAAGAAAACCAAATGAAATTAATCCTTCGAATAATAAAAACATCCCCCCAATGTAACTGTGCTTGCATGGGCATATCAAAGCAATATAGAATCTTTCATACAAAAGTCCAACTTACTTTTAATTAATTGAAGTATAGTTGATTTACAGTATTATATTAGTTTCAGGTATACAGCATAGTGATTCAGCATTTTTGCAGATTATATTCCACAATAGGTTATTATAAGATAATGGCTATAATTCCCTGGCTATACAGTATATCCTTGTTGTCTATCTGTTTTATACATAGTTTTTTGTGTATGTTAATCCCATATCCCTCATTTGTCTTCCTTCTCCCCTTTGGTAACCGCAAGTTTGATTTTTATATCTGTGAGTTTGTTTCTGTTTTGTATATACATTCATTTGTATTATTTTTTAGACTCCACATGTAAGTGATATCTTACAGTATTTGTCTTTCTCTGTCTGGCCTATTTCACTAAACATGATATTCTTTGGGTCCATCCACATTGCTGCAAATGGCAGGATTTCATTTTTCTTATGACTGAGTAATATTCCATAGTGTGTGTGTGTGTGTGTGTGTGTGTGTGTGTGTGTGTGTGTATACATATGTGTGTGGTATACACACACACCACATCTTCTTAATCCAATAATTTGCAGATGGGCACTTGGGTTGCTTCCATGTACTGGCTACATGTACTGGCTATTGTAGTATCATTACGAATATTGGAATGCATGTATCTTTTCAAATTGTTTTTTATTTTTTCCAGATATACACCCAGGAGTGGAATTGCTGGATCATATGGTAGTTCTATTTTCAGTTTTCTGAGGAATCTCCAAACTGTTTTCATAGTGGCTGCATGAATTTACATTCCCACCAAGAGTGTACAAATTACTTTTTAAATTTTTATTTTTCTTTCTGGCATTTTCAGCAGTAGCTCATGGGCTTCCACCCTGTACTATGGCCTGCTTCAGGATCACACAACTGTGTTGGAGCATTAGTAGTAGTTAGAACTGGTCTCTTTTTTAAAGTACTAAGTAGTTGCCTTCAGTGTTACTGAACAACCTTTCCTCACCCACAACCACCAGCTTTTCTGCACAAATGTATTGTAGGGAAGAGGGTACGATTAGAAACTAGATAATTACCCTAAGAAAGGATTGCACTCATTATGCTCTTTAACACTACCCCTCATTCTAAATAGTTAATTATAGATCTCAAGCATTAAGAGAAAGAGCCCCACAGCCTGTATAGAAATTCTCTTGAAGAAACTGTTTTCAGGAAAGTGCTGGAAGTGCCTCATCTTTTCCCATAAAACCCAGAGAAGATGATGACAGTCCAGCTGCTCAGCAAAAGATTGCTCACCCTTTATGGGCTCCCAGAAGCTTCCACGCAACATAAAGAAATTCATATTTTTATTGCCTCATATTCTCTCAGCATGAAGAAGAATTTACATTTCTTAATTGGATTTCTTCTCTCGGCACAAGAAATTGCAACTATCTTACTAGACTCTACCGCTTAGCAACCCCCAAGAAGTAGTTGTAGAACTTATTTATAAGGCAGGGTGTAGGGCAAAGTTTTTCAGTAAAGTCCAAGGACTACTTATATTAGGATTGCTAAAATGCAGTCCTAAGCTGTTCTCCAGAGCTATATAGAATCAGACTCTCCAACGGCGGGACTTAGAAATCTGTACTTTAAAAGTTTTATATGTTTTTGTTTATACATAAATTTGAGAATTACCAACTTAAAAATGACAGCGATTTGGGGGCCTATCTGGGAAACCCTTTCTTAAACTGTTTTTTTTTAGGTTGATCAATATGAAATAGTGAATTCTACTCATATTCTTTTTTAAGTTCTAAGAGTATGCTATGTAAAAGAGATCTATCTGGAATTCCTACAGTTAGAAGAGTCCTGAACTTTTTAATTAAAATGGAAGCTCAGAGAGACCTTTAAGACCATTCCTCTAAACTACAGATACACCGGTATCTTCACTACAACTCTGAACTCTGGAGGCACAATCTTATATCTTAAAAATATTTTCTAAAATGAGACCCTGGTACAGAATATGGAATATAGTCAATTATACTGTAATAGCTTTGTATGGTGACAGATGGTAACTTACACTGGTGATCATTTTTTAACATATTAAAATAGCAAATAACTATTTTATACACCTGAAACTAATATAATAATGTAAGTTAATTATACCTCAGTTAAATAAATATATGATTTTTAAATTAAAAAAATAATTTAAAAAAACTGAGATACTGCTCCATTTCAAAGTGCCAGTGAAAATGGGCACTGACAGTCAGGATCTGTTATTTATCAAGTTTTAGGGTTTAGTGATGGGACTAAAGCTTGGCTGCCTATTTGGAAGCTTAGGGTTGTACCTATATCAATAAAAGCACTTCTGTTGGTGGTTGCAAAGACATAGTCGGCCAGTCTAGGTATAAGTTTTGCTTTATATGCTGCTGAGTTACTTGTCATTGTATGAAATAATTACAGTTCCTGGATGTATTAAATTGCTAAGCTGGAAACTCTGAACTTCTCTCTATTGATAGCTGTCTCAGATACTACAGGGAACTGAGATGGTTGAGAAGCCAAAAAAAAAAAAAAAAAGGTGATGAAAATGTGTGTGTCAGATACTTCTCCATATCAGTCCATGTGCTAGATGTTCTACATATATTATCTTAATTCTATCCCTGTAGAGAATATACTATCTCCATTTTCCATATGCAAAAGTAGGGAGGTTTTAGAAACAAAATAATTTTTCCAGCCACATTTTAATGTCACAAAGATAAAATTTGAGTTTAGTTCTGACTATCTCTAAAGTGTGTGATTTCTCTAGACAAGAAAGAATGAAGAAAAGTGATTACTAGAAAAGGAGGGGAAGAAGCAGACCCATAGATATAAGAAAGATTCCAAAGAAGTTTACATTGTAGGCTTTACTGAAATTGAGAAGTTTCTAGGAGAAATTGTTGTAGTTAGCCAAAATGCAGAGAATAGGGGCTACAGTATATTCCAGAGGCAAGGCAATTTCCTGTAAAATATGTTGTAATGGTTTCCATGAGATCTGCTATTCATTAAGAAAGAGTAAAGTTCCGGCAACATTCCAGCATGAACCAAACACAGCTACAATAACTTATCAGAATGCCTTTAACCGTTAGTGTGACAGAGGGAGAACAAAAATACCAGCTAGCCATCCACTTTTACAAACAAAGCTACAAGTGTTTTTGCAACAAAGTTCTTTTTGTATACATAATATCAACTGCAGACATTTTGGTTACTATCACACACTGTCATTAAATGTTTTCAGTTAAACATTTTTTTCTCTCAACTTTTGAAAAAAATACAGGGCCTAAAAAAAGTAGAAATTCTTTTAAAATGTAAGTCTCTAAATAGCTGGAATCCTTACACATAGAAATGTTTATTATGAAATGTCAATGATTCTGAGGTGAGCAATCAAAGTCCATGAATTTTTTTCTGGATCTTTAAGAAAGGCTAGAAGTTCATGTGAATCCTTCATATTTCAATAAAGTTATAGCTACCTCCAAATTTTTTTCTAGGCTTTAGGAGATGGGACAGAATACCTATAACTAAGAAGAAAAAGATGCGTGAAGCTGACTCAGTGGTAGCTGAGTAAGTCCTTGCCAGAACCCTCTCAAATTTTGAATTAAAATTTTATAAAATACCAGTAATATTTTTATAAAGAACAGATCTTTCTTCCTAAGGACCTTCATGGTATCTATGAGTTAAGCTTCTACATTAAAATTCTCAAAATATAATGAAATAGGAGTCATCAATAGTATAAAGCATAGAATTGGGTACTCCAAAAACAGTCTAATTTAATGAATTATGGTCACCCCCAAAGACAGCATGTCCACAAGAGACACTGTTTTGGAGGCACAGTGATCACAAACCTGACTTTTCAGGAGCTAATCTACAAGCAAACACTTCTACTTCAGTGGGCTACTTCTGAGTTCTTTGCACTCCTAAAGTTCTACTTAGTTGCATTAACGGTTACATGAGGAAAGTAGAAAGAGGAGAAATAAAGAAGTCAGGGGAACAAGGCGCCATCAGCTCACACTCCAAAAGCAAGACTGCTCACTTATATATATTATATATGAGATTCCTATATGTTCTTTTTAAATGTGTTTCCATGGTGAGGTGGGTATATGGGATCAATGTTAGAGATTTTTGTTCTACAGTACTTTTGGGTTAACACTTTCAGTATTCTAGCCACCTCACATCAAGTTCTGTTGTTTCTGTCCATTTAACTCACACATTGCTAAGTAGCAATCTCTTTCTTAGATTGTCCATTTTTTCTTTCCCTCTTCCCTTAACTGAAAACAACTGTGTTCAGTATTTTACTATGAAAGAACATTTTCATACAAGTATATGCTTAATGTCAAGTAGAACTACTCTTTGACCCTTGCCCAATCAGAATAGTTTCCTATCATCAGCAAAACTTCTTTCAAAGTACTTCTGAATGAGAGCCTAGACAGAAAAATTGGAAAAAGGTATAACAAAGCAATTCACATAAGGAAACAAATAGGCAATATATTTGAATATTTATATATGTAACAAAAAAAAAAGAACTAACTAAAACCCATAAGGTAGCATTCTTCATCCATCAAACTGACAAAGAGCAGCAGATAAAATGGAAAACATCCATTTTATTATAGTAAAATTAATTTGGAGAACAAAGTTTAGTGTGAAAACCACTGGATGATAATCTAGGAATTAGGCAGACTTCTGCTTCCAGTTGCATGTAATACTGGACCAGGACATGTATATCCATTTGTCAGGTAATATCTTTCTCCCTGCAGGCAGCTGTGCCCCGTCCCCCTAAAAAATGATAGAACTAATCTGAGCATGCCTACTTTATTTTCTCTCCAAATTCACCTATCACAGTCAATCACTCCACCTCCCCAGGTGGGTAATTAATAAAAAAGCAAAGAAAGGCAAGAAATACCAGGATTGGGGGCAATAATCTCCCCCCTCAAAATCCCCATAGTTTCACCACTTGGTCTATTATGGTTTCTGAACATACACTAGTCCATTAGCAGAGATTCATTACTTTGAGTTAAGATGCCTTAAGTAAAGTGTTTTTTTTTAATTTAAATGACCCTCAAAGCAAAACACCATTAACTCCTAAAATCTTTACTATATTGGCAGAGATTAGAATAGTCTTAAGAAAGAAAGGGATCAGACTGGAGAATAGAGAAGGGGACAAGATTACTAGTTGAGACTAGATAAAGTGTTGAAATAACTAGAGCACTGGGCTGGGTCAGGAGCACTAGTTCCAGTTTGGATTGTTTCCTTACATCTCAGAAACTCAGTGATCTCAGCTGTAAAAATTAGAGGATTGAACACATTGAGATCTAGAGCTCCATCCAATACTAACTACCCACTGAGATTTAGAACTCCATCCAACACTAACTACCAATTATGGGGTAACTGGAAGTAAATAGAGAAATGGAACTATAGTCTAAGTTGCTGAGGGTAACAGTAGAGGGAGAAATCTAAAAGAAATGTACAACTTGATAAGACATACATAAACTATTTTCCATTTCCTTACAGATGCCTACTACTTAAAGTTAAATACATATTTGTTTCCATTTTACTTCACCTATCAGTATAAAAATAATCTGGAAGAAGCAAACTATCTTCATCCATTTATCTTGAATGGCAGGCACAAGTTACTCTCTTATCACCAAAAATATAAAACTGAGGGAAAATGCAAGTAAAAAAAATCTTTAAATGTACATACTAAATATTTTTATAGACATATATATTCTACTCTAAAGCCAGGGTCAAAGTATAATTCTCTTCAGTCTTGCTTCATTTAGAGGAACAGAAAATAAAAGACGGAGAGAGCAGAATGTGATGGAAGATTCATTATAAGCTGAACCCTTATTCACTATAATTACACACAGTTCATAAGTGCAAATGGTACCATTTCCTGGCAGATTAAAAAGCCAAGTGATGAGAAATATTGCTGAGCTAAACATGGTTTAATAAGCCAATCAAATCAACACTTCTATTATCCCTTGACACACACACACACACACAAATTCTATCTGTAAGCCTAATAAAATCTCATTTGTTTTACCTGAAGGTCCTAAGAACCACCTGATGTCTCTCTTTGCACTTCTTATTCTCTATTAACTTATGCTTGGTAAAAATTAAGGCTTTTATATGATCATTCTTTCCACTAGCTTTAAATTATTAAGTCAATGCATGCATTTGGAGCCTGCAGTCCAATATGAAACTATTAGAGGAAAAATGTTAAAAATCTAATAATATTAGGAATTTTAGGCTGTAAAATTTAGACTACAATTAGGTCTCTGAGTACTTTTAAGGACAGCTTATTGGAAATACTGTACAATGCTGAGTTATATTCACAAAACACTTGTTCATGGTTTCAGATTTTGATTAGAAACTTCATGTTCCCCTGGTTGCTAAATCTATAAAATTTCAGCATTTCAGTACCACTATATGTCAATATAAAATCTATTCTTAGCTTTGATTTATCTTTAATAGTATACCTGATTTAAAAAGCTGAATGGGGGAGAATGTCATTCTAAGTGAAGTAAGCCAGAAAGAGAAAGAAAAATACCATATGAGATCGCTCATATGTGGAGTCTAAAAAACAAAAACAAAAACAAACAAACAAACAAAAACAAAGCGTAAGTAAAGGACAGAAATAGACTCACAGACAGAGAATACAGACTTGTGGTTACCAGGGGGGTGGAGGGTGGGAAGGGATAGATTGGGATTTCAAAATTGTAGAATAGACTACACTGTATAGCACAGGGAAATATACACAAAATGTTATGATAACTCACAGAGAAAAAAAATGTGACAATGAGTGTGTATATGTCCATGAATAACTGAAAAATTGTGCTGAACACTGGAATTTGACACAACATTGTAAAACGATTATAAATCAATAAAAAATGTTAAAAATAAATAAATAAAAAACTGAATGGGAAAATACAATGAATATCTTCAAACTTAAAATACTGCTTCTCAGGAGTAAGGTAAGTTTAGTGATTAGAAAACCTGAGAAATTTCTTGATAGATTTTGTAGCCTTTCATTATTAAGCGTTTTTAGAATAGAAAATTAGTAGCCAACTATCTGCTGATAAAGTCTTTAAAAAGTTGGATTTTAGATACCTTGTTACGAAGAAAAAAGTTTCTTTTCTAGAGGAAATCAGCCATGTCAAGGAAAAATCCACTAAGGGAAAGCACTGTATGTAAAGCAAAGAAGGGTTGCCCCTGTCACAGGTTCAATTATGGTGCCTCCATGGAAGGTTACTCAATAGTAGCAGGACATGACAAAAATAATTCCAGATTCTGTCGATGAATGAGCAGAAAAACAGAAATGATCTACTGTCAAGTCACCAAAGTTTGGTTTCATAATCCCTATTCTGTTCTTTTTATTTTTTTCTGTGTTGTCCTCTCTCATCTGGGACTTTGGATGCCCTGTGACCTCTTTGCTCTAACCTTCCACCAATCCTTAGCAACAAGGAGGAAGCTGACACAACTATATAACTACAGGCTTATCTTTGGCATCTTTTCTAGTGCCATCTGTTGCTGGATCATCTTTCTGTAACATCACTGCCTTACTGCTTTCCAGAATATGAGCTGATCCACAGAGAGCTCACTGCTTCCCAAGACTGCTCATTTCTGATTTAGATAATACTAATACATTAAAAATATATTCCTTACGTAGAAACAAAGCCTTCGTCCCTTTATTTTCCTCCCATAGGTTCTAGTTCTGCTGCCTGTTTTGGACACATTAAGACCTATAAAAACAGTCAAAAGTCAGATGTCCTTTGTCTCTCAGTTACTTCACTTTTCTCCACAACAAATATCAACACTTCTTTATACCATTCCTCAAAGAAAACATTGCTTTTTGTTAATGAGACATATCCTAGTTTCTACCACAAGGAGGAGATACTAGGCAAATTTAAGCTAGGTTTAAAAAAAAAACACTGAAATTGAGTGTGGATCTGAAATTGAGTGTGGATCTGAAATTGAGTGTAAGAGGTTAAGAGTGAAAGAGAGGGAGGAATCCAGCTGACATCATAATTCTAAAGAAGCATTAATATTATGAACATGTGGTCAAACAAAACATTCTTAGACCTCATTGGAGTTGATATAGATTTCTTGTTCTTTTGGAAAGTATTTAAAAACAGAGACTCTGTGGTTAGAACCCTTAGTTTCAATTGATAGTTCCACAATAGCATAGGTTTGTGACATTGAGCCACCTTCACATCTTTGAGTATCATTATCTGAAAAGCAGGAAAACAGTAGTTAATCTGAAGTTAAGTGAGATAAACGTAAATCTTTTTAGTGGTAGGTTCACAGTAGCTCAATAAATATTAGTTTATGCTGTTATATGTTCACTGGAACAAAATTAATAGTTTTCCAGTGTACACAAACTAAATGAAAAAATTCTACTGATCTTATCATTTTGATTGGGAAGAGAACCTATTACCTAGAATGTTAATGAATATGTTCCCAGAGTTGTGTAGTTAGACTGTTTGGCTAATAACTGGTGACACTTAGCATTTATGAGTATATTTTGGAAAGCATGGGAAAGAAGCAATTTAAAAAATGAATTCAAATTACTTAGCTGGAGTACTCATTCCTGATGATTATAAACATGATTTTGAGGTAGTAGCTGTTAAACATAAGGTCATAAGTTAGTAGTGGTAAAACAAATACTATTTTCCTGAAACAAAATTGTTAGAATGCATTATCAGTGGTAAGTGCTGATGGTTAAAATGTGAAAATTTTGCTTGTTTTATCACTGGAATGGCCAACAGCATCCAAGTTTAAGAAAACAGATAGATGGTTAGCCTTATATTTAATAAAAATACGTATTTACATCAAATACATAATCATTAAAAGGTTAAAAATTAAAAGAAAAAAGAAAGAATTAGGTATTGAGCTTTTAATATTTACTTTATGGAAGAGCAAATTATAAGCACTCTGTACTTTTCATTTCTCTGCTTCCATTAGGTTTCTGGAGTACTGACAGGTCAGTGAAGAATTGAACTTCTAATAACCAAATATTTGCTGTGCATCTACTTTGTACCAGGTATCTTACAATGTGCCTTACATAAACCATCTCATTTAAATTTCCCCCAAATCATGGGCTATAACTAAAATTGCCTCATTTGGCACATGAGGAACAAACTAGGAAAAATTACTCATTGAGACTGAGTAATTTGCCTGAAACTTGGAGCTGAGAGGGTGAGATTGGAATCCAGCTCTGAGTCTCAAACCCATTCCCTTATCACAGGTTTGGTATAGTTATCTTAATCAGAAGAAGTAAGACTATGGATAGTCACATGACCTGAAAAATTATTCTCAGGTATTCAAGCACCACTTCAGAATAATGTAACAATTTATGGCTTTCAATTTTGTTGGAAACATTTTGAAATTCTTGTGATATTCCAAAGTTTTAGTATATAAAATACTGACATGAATGCATTTCAGAATTGTTTTCCAAAGAGTTATTAAGTACCTTGCTAGATTCATGTTAACTGTCATATATGCCTTTGGTGAGTACTCTAAAGAAAAGGGCTCTTTCCCCAAGATGCAGAATATGAAAGATCTCTAAAGATCTTTACTAAGGAGAAAAGGAGACAATAGAATGCTTGATACAGAGCCCTGAGCCCCCTGTCTCACTGCAAACTGCCCTTTATTTTTACCAGACTATGTTATGCTCTGTTTCTTTATAGGAAAAGGTACTGAAAAATTGTATTTCAGATCCTGAACTCTGCTCAGCAGGATGAGCAGACAATCCAGTGTTAAGACTCCCTGGGGGCTACAGAAACAGCTCAAAGTACAGAGAAGTTAATTTGGGGTTCTGGAGGTGTAGAGGATTTTAGTTCTCTCTCTCATAAGTATGGTCTCTTGTCTCACTTTATGTTTTACTTCTGTTTGAAACCCTGATTATAGTAATATTAGGCAGCATTTTCAATTCTCTACTAAAAGCTCTATAATTACTAACACTGAAATCATATGCACTGTTCAACATATCAGTCTTGCAGGATGATCTGAGGAGGCTGGCTATTTGGAAGATAAGTGGCTAAATTCACAGGGCAGATTTCCAGGCTATGTAATTACTCTAGTATGACAGGAAGACTAGATATACCTGCAGTATAGATTTTCTGGTTAACAGATGATCATTGAAACTATACAGACCTTTTTCATTTAACATGTTAGCCTTAGAGAAGCCATTTCATTCACTTCTTAAAAAAATCTTTCCTTCCACCTTAACTGAAGTACACACAAAAATAACTGCATGGGTAAATCCTAGATGAAAAATAACCAAATATTTTCTGTGGATCTACCATGTGCCAAGTACTGTACAATGTGACTTTCATAATTCATCCCATTTAATCTTCTCAACAATGGGATATAACTCAAATGAGGAAAAACAACTGACATTAAGTGGCATTTGATCTCAAAAATAGATTAGCAATTTGCCGAATCTGTGATAGGTTTTCAATAATCTTGCATTTAAAACTAAAAACACAAAGTGGAGTACTTTATTTTGACCAAAAAAAAAAAAAAAAGAGAGAGAGAGAGAGATGGTTTCAACTAATATAGATTCCATGAATTCAATTAATTCATTCAACCACTATTTTGAAAGCAAGTACTTCAAGTTCTTCCTTGGAATACCAGTTTCCCTGAAACTAAGATTATAACTTGTTTACAGCTCATATTTTGGGAATCTATCCTCCTTATCACAGTTTCCTTATCTGACTTACAGCTCTTACTTTTGGCATTTTTGTTACTATTTGCCTGCTTGCAGTGTTTACTCTTGCTTTTGCATTTGACATTTACGGATTTCCTTGTAAATCCCTTCAGATGTGTCTGGTTTTCTATCCTAGTCAAATAGGCAAGTAGTCAGCAAAAAAAAAAAAAAGTCCTGAATGTTAAAGGAAATGGCTAAAGACAAGCTATTTGTGATCTGACCCTTCCTGCTATGAATGAGAGACCTGAGTCATTCTCATTTGCTCCAGATTGCTGTGTGAAATTCAAACTTTCCCAAAGGAAATAGAAAAGCTGCTGCTATGTTCCACTTCACCTCTACCGTTGATGAATGCAGTTATCCCTGTGAATTCCATGCACCCTGATTATATTTAATGCATAACTTATGGTGGAAGATCTATGAGACTAGAAGATAACCATATGCATTAGGATAGATATGTAAATAACTGTCTGACCCCTGGTCCGTAATCTGAACTTGATGTTCCCTTTTCTCATCTTAAATTCCCTGAAATTATGCACTACAGTTCCGCCCACTGCTTCATCATAATGTGAAATAACTGGAAAAGAAAAGCTAGTATTAATCAAGCACCGAGAGTTTCTACAGCTTAGCAGTAAAGCTGATGTGAAATCTGTTGATAGTAAGTCTGGGTTTCTGAGCTGTGAACTTAATTTTTTAATAACATTTCTAGTCAAATGGCAACAGTTATCCCTTTTTTCAGGCCCTTTTTCATTTGAAAACAGCAGTAAATCTGTCTATTCAATCAAATAAATATTAGAAAGGCATTTACTCTGTATACTTTCATAGTGGACACCAAAAATAATAGCTAATATTAATTCAGGATATAATCTTCCAGGCAACATATTAGGAACTTTTCATGCATGATCACAGATAAGGAAGCTACTCTTTAGAAAGGTTAAGTAACTTGCCTAAGTAATATAGCTGACAAGTGACAGAATCAGGATTTGAACATAGAATAGCCTCTCTTCAGGATCTGGCTTCATGAACTGCTACTCTAATACTGTTTGACCAAAAAAAGTAACCACTAAGGTTGGGTTCTCTGTCTACAAGCTCATTTTCAATGAAAGAGACTGTAGATACACACATACAGAGGCAAGCAAAACATTAATGAAGGTAGCAAATCATATACAAACTGTAAAACAAAACAAGCAAAACATAATACAAACGAGATGAAAGTAAGGATAATTCTTAATGGGAGAGGAATGTTCATTCTGTCTCATGGGGCAGGAGGAGTTGTCCCACATGCTGTTAGTTCCCCATCACCTTTCTGAGCTATTCATTTTCCTCCATCTTGCATGAAACCCTCTCTGTGGCAGATGCTGCCTATTATCTTTCAGTATGTTTTTCTTTTTACAGAAATAGTTATCTTGATGTTTTATTTTGGCACCTGACTACCTGGAATAGAGACCAAATTTTAATGTGAATCAATTCTGCCTTATGGAATGTAAGTAGAAGTATATGTCCAGTTTACAGAAATTTTTCTTAATAGGAAGAGTATGTCCCTTCTCTTTCCTCTTTCTTGATAGCTAGGATGTAGAGCTGGATCCATATCTTAGACCATGAAGTGACCCTGGGAGTAGAGGCTGCATGTGGAGGAACAATAAGATCTATGAAGTCTGACATAATGGATTGTTCTACTTTCTCTAGAATGCTTACCTCTAAACTTTTACCCCAAAGTGAAATTAACTCAATCTTGTTTATTCTTGTAATAGCAATAATCAAAATCTTTCAATTTTAGCATTCTGACCTTCATACTGAACAAAATTCTAACCAATCTACCCTTCTTCCTTGGGGTTCATGAAATCAGGGTTTACTAACTTATTATTCTTAAGTGCTACCATATGTTAAGTTCCTAATTAGTTCCTTATATTTCTTAAGGACATGGCATGTGGCCCTCATACTTTCTCTCCACCCTAACTCCCACAATCAGCATATATAACTTCAGTGTTTCTAGACTTGATCTTCTTGGGCACAACCCTATTACTTACACCTGATTAAACACTACGTATCTATCTTCCTTAGAACCCTCCTATGAGAAGGACTGAGAATAACAATAAGCACAGTAATTAGCAAAACTAGCTCTTGATTTCCTAATACCATTTTCTACTAAAAGACACTATTATCCTTGGATAAATGGCAAATTTCAAGACATTGTGCATGTATTAGATAACATGCACCTATAACATCTTCTTGTGCCAGAAAGCAAAAAAGTGCTCAAAGAATGTTGAGAGTGGGTCAAAAGGACTTTGAGCCAAGCTTTAATGGGCTTCCCACTGTTAAATATTCCTTTTGGGGTATCAAAATATAGTCAATCATCATAATCCACAGATTCCATATTTGTAAATCTGCCTACTCACTAAAATTTATTTGTAACCCCAAATCAATACTTATAACACTGTCACAGTCATTCACAGGATTGCAAAGAAATGCAAAAACAATTTTTGAGTTATCTGACACACGTTCCCAGCTGAGATCAAACATGACAACACACCACCTTCTTGTTTCAATTCTTATACTGTAAAAAACAGTGTCTTTTTCATAGTCTATTCAGTACCATATTCTTCACAATTTTTGCTTTTGTTGATTAACTTACTGTTTACTGTTTTAATGACCCCCAAGTACAGTGCTGATGTGCTGTGTAGTGTTCCTAGGCACAAGAAGGATGTGAAATGCCTTAAAAAGAAAATAGTGTATTAGGTCAGTTTTGATCAGGCATGAATTATAGTACCATTGGGTGTGAGATCAATGTTAATGAATCAAAAAACAAATTACATTAGGTCCCTTTAAACAAAAACACACTAAACAAGATTATTTATTGATCAGTTGATTAAAATATTCTAACCAGAGGCTCACAGGAACTTAACCTGGTGTTTCCCCTAGAAGTAATGCTTGAATATTCGCAATTCAGTGTTCATGGTGACATTATGGCACATAGAACTACCACAAATAATGAGAGTAAACTGTAAGTAATAATAGCAATACATTATAACCTATTGAATAAAACAGAATACCATAAATCCATAAAAAACATAATTAAATGAATTAATTGAAAGTTTGATGAAGAGGATATTTTCATAGTTTCTACTGGAGATTGTTTTCTATCAGACATGTATTAATTGAAAGTATGCACCATCTGGTAGGACACATGCGAATGTGGCATCTCCAATATTCCTACAAAAGTTGCATATTCTGCATCTAATTATGAGGAAACATCAGTCATGCCCCCAAAGTATCAAGGTTAAGAAAACAAGGAAAGACCAAGGAACTCTTCCAAAATGAACACTAAAATGACATAACTTCTTGCAGCACAAGGTTCGGAACTAGGTCATTTTGCTATAAAAACACTGTTGAGACAATTAGCAAAATTTGAATGGGGTCTGTGGGTTAGATGGTAGTAATGTATCAGTTCTGATTATCAGATTTTTATCTGTATTGTGGTTATGTAAGAGAATTTCTTGTTTATAAGAAATAGTCAGGAGTGATTAGAGCATCCAGTTGGCAATTTAGTCTCAAATGGTTCAGAAGAAAAAAGTAATTTGCACTGTACTTCTGATTTTTAAGTTTGTGATGCTTCCAAAACTAAAGTCTTTTTTTTAAAAAAGACCTATTGGTTTAAGTATAAACACCCAAAACTCTATATGCTATATCTTCTACCATTCATTTTGTCTTAAATAGTAAGTCAAGGAGCTGTATATTCTGATGAATCCTATATGATTTCGTAAGGCTAATGTGATAATGTAAGTTAATTTGTATTAAATAGCATGATAATGTACCCAACTGTGTGGAGCAGTTGGTTGGTCTATGAGCCCCCCACTTCAAAGGTGATTTCCAAGACACCATCCTTTTGCTTTTTAACCTCTTTTGCCTTGATTCTTTTATTTAAAGTGCATTATTGGTTCACCTTAGAGAAATGCTTCTATGGAAAATTCTGAAACATATTAGTGCTTTAGGAATAAGAGATATTCAGTGCTTCCCTGATACAAAACTCTCAGTAGCAACCCCTAGCATTTTTTTTTTCAATTTGTACCTAAGAATTCCAAATTCGTAGGCTTACTGATCAAATTTCTTAACTCTCTACTTTCTTCATTGGCCAATTCAATATAAACGCTCAGTATTCAATCTATATGCTCAAGTGGTATCTACCTACTATTTCTTAGGCATATGGGCTTTGCTCCCAGGGGTTACTTGCAAATGGGATCCACGTAAATGTACAAACATTCACTTCACTTAGGTTATTATTAGTGTTCCATTTTGAAGTAAGAATTCTGTGTTAATTTATTTGGAAGTCATACCATCCTGAAAACATTTATTCAGCCACATTCCCCAAAGATTTTTTTTTTTAGTAACCAGGAAATATAAATGGCATTTGTATTAAATGTAATCATAGAATCTCTGTCAGTTGGGCATCAGGATTTACACTTTAAAATACGCAGCTGACTGATGTTGGGAATGACACATTTCTCAGTTTTTTTTTTCTCATTTTTTCACATTCTTCTGTCTAGTAGATTTACTTCTATCTATTCATTTTTTTGCTACAGAAATGCAGTTTTCAAGGTCCTGAATTTCTTGATCACACACAGTGATTGCTATTCTTAGTCCCAAATGATTGTTCAGTGAGCCATTATTTGATTTTGGTACTCCTTTTTTCGTTGAAATCTAGTATGTGTGACTAACTTTATTCTTTATTTAAAAATTTATACTATAAAATATAGTGGCATATATTAAATTTTAAATTAAAGAATTTAAAATGTCATTTATAGCATAGCCACACCTTACTATATTTTGAAAGCTTGTATCTAAGTTATGGAAATATAACTTAGTGTGTCTCAGTTTGGGCAGCAGTTGAAATCTCCTTTAGGTGCCCGCCCAGCTCACAGTGACCCAATTTACTAATACTTGTGTCCTTGAATATGATTGTGTTCATCATTTATTTAGCCAAGGGAGGAAACTGGGCCTAAATTTAGCCAAATCTATTCTTTCTCTTATAAATCTGGAATAGCAATTGAGAAAAAAAAAATGTCATTCTTGGCTAGACTCCTAAGTAGGAGAAACTTGACAAATGCAGGGTGTCTATAAATACAAACAAATCAGATAAATCAAATTTAGGGAGCGTAAAGCTGATATGCAATAAAAATCAGAGGCAGGGGATGAGAACAGAGCAGAGCCTCCCAGATTCCTGATAGACTAGTTGTCTTTGGATTCAATGAGATGCTCAGGGTCTTTTCTCTTCCTCTGGCATAAACCAGTACAAATTTTTCTACTATTTTTAAGACATAGGGGATAGAATGCCAAATTATTTACAGCCCTTGTATATATATATTAAATCTTATATATATATAAGAAACAATATACAAAATTACCAAATTTTATGAAAATTAAAAAGACACAGACCCAAGAAGCTCATGCAGAAGAAATATTTTTTAAAATCTTATTTTTTCTCTTACATTCCCATTTTTGGTAATATTACTTAGTTTTACATATGCTACAAATTCCATGATACTTTGTTTTTATTTCAGACAGAAAATTATCTTTTAAAAATTATGAAATAAAAACCAATACAATAAAAATACTTAGCTGCAGTTACCATTCCCCACACTGTACCTTCCTTTTTTAATGAAAATATAGTTGATTTACAATGTTGTGTTAGTTTCAGATGCACGGCATATTGATTCAGTTTATATATACATTCTTTTTCATATTCTTTATCATTATAGGTTATTGCATGATATTTAACATAGTTCTCTGTGCTAAACAGTAGGACCTTGTTGTCTATTTTATATACAGTAGTATGTATATGTTAATCCCAAACTCCTAGTTTATCCTTCCCCTTCTTTTCCCTGGTAACTATAAGTTTGTGTTCTATGTCTGTGAGTCTCTTTGTGTTTTGTAAATAAGTTCATTAGTACCATTTTTTAGATTCCACATATAAGTGATATCATACGATAACTCTTTCTCTGACTTACTTAGTATGATCATCTCTACCTCCATCCATGTTGCTGCAAATGGCATTATGTTATTCTCTTTTATGGCTGAGTAGTATTCTGTTGTATGTATATGTATGTATGCATGTGTGTGTGTATGTGTATGTATATATGTGTATATACATGTGTATATATATACATACACATACACACACACACACATGCACCATATCTTCTTTATCCAGTCATCTGTTGATGGACATTTGGGTTGTTTCCATGTCTTGGATATTGTAAATAGTGCTGCTAAGAACACTGGGGTGCACATATCTTTTCAAATTAGGGTTTCCCCTGGATATATGCCCAGAAGTGGGATTGCTCAATTATATGGTAACTCTATTTTCAGTTTTTTAAGGAACCTCCACACTGTTTTCCAAAGTGGCTGCACCGAATTACATTCCCACCAACAGTGCAGGAGGGTTGCCTTTTCTCCACACCCTCACCAGAATTTATCGTCTGTGGACTTTTTGATGATGGCCATTCTGACTGGTGTGAAGCAATACCTCATTATAGTTTTGATTTGCATTTTTCTGATAATTAGAAATATGGAACATCTTTTCATGTGCCTATTGGCCCTCTGTACATCTTCATTGGAGAAATGTCTGTTTATGTCTTCTACCCATTTTTTCATAGGGTTGTTTGTTTTTTTGTTGAGTTGTATGAACTATTTGTATATTCTGGAAATTAACTCTTATCAGTCATGTCATTTGCAAATATTTTCTCCCATCCTTAAAGTTGTCTTTTCATTGTGTTTATGGTATCCTTTGCTGTGTAAAAGTTTGTAAGCTTAATTAGGTCCCATTTGTTTATTTTTTGCTTTTAAATCTATTGTCTTGGCAGACTGACCTAAGAAAACACTGCTACTATTTATGTCAGAGAATGAATGGTTTGCCTATGCTTTCTTCTAAGAGATTTTGCCTTCTTTGTTGAAGTCATTGTCTAGGTTGATAATTTTACTTTTCACTTTGACACTTTAAAATGGCCTTCTCATTGTCTTGTATCTTGCACTGATTTTATGATAAATCAATGTAACTATTTATCAGTGTTTTCTTGATAGAATTTTTTTCCTATGGCTATTGTTAAAATTTTCTTTTAATATTTAGTTTTTAACAATTTGACTACAATATGTCTAGGTGTGGGTTTCTTTATGTTTATTCTGTTTATTCCTTGAGCTTCTTAGGTTTGAGGGTTAATATTCATCATAAAATTTGAAATTTTTCAGCCACTATTTCTTGAAAATTTTCCCAAATTTCTCTCCTCTATTTCTCAGATTTCAATTGCATCCATGTTGGACTGGTTTATTTTTTTTTCTTAACAAATCACTGAGGCTTAGTTCATTTTTACAGGCTTTTTCCTCCTTGTCTTTGCAACAGTTTCTGTCCCTCTCTCTTCATGTTTATTGATCTTTTTCTGCAATTTGCTATTAAATTCATCCATAAGTATTTCAATTTAGATATTTTATTTTTCAGTTCTAGAACCTTTTTTTACAGTTTTATTGTTCTCTGAAATTACCCATCTGTTCATTTATGTCTCTTTTCCCTTTATATCACTAAAATATTTAAAACAATTGCTTTAAAGTCTATTTCTCCTAACACTAACATTTCTGTTATTCTGTTTTATTTATTTATTTTTCTTAGTTTGGATCATATTTCTTGAGTCACATTTTACACAGGTCTAGTAATTTTTATTGCATTCAGATGCTGTGACCAATACTTTGACGAGAGTGTGGACTTTTGTTGTTTTGTTTTTATAAATGTTGAGTTTTATTCTTGAGGGCAGTTAATTTACCATCAGATCAACTTGTGTTTTAAACTTTTTGAGGTGGTTTCAGTGTGGCCCGCGTTCTAGGGCTAGACTAGTTCTGTTCATAATACATACCTTTTCAGAGGTCTCAACAGAATGCCAAGGTTGGCTGGTCAGATTCCTACATTTTCTAGTACTGTGGTAGCACTGGAATTTCTAATTAGCTAACAATCCCATGCTTTGCTTTACCAAAATTTTGCTTGTATATGTGCTCTTAGTGATCATCCAAAGGATTAATGATACTGCTATAATAATTGTTTGAGCTCTTTCTCTGTGTACTTCTGATCTCTCTGGGACTCTATTCACATTAAAGTAAGCTCCTTCAGCAGCTACAAACTCAGATTTCTAATTTCTCATTTCAGTGAGACCACCAAAATATACTTCCCTGCACGGTGATCCAAAATGTACATCCAGGATGAGATCCTGGGCAATCATGTGTATCACTCTTAGGAATCACAATTCTCTACTGCCTATTGTAAAATGCCTAAAATTCAAGCTTCTTATAGTTTGTCCAGTTTTATATAGCTGTTTATGTCAGGAAGGCTAAACTAGTGCCCATTATTTCAGAATGGTCAGAGCAAAAGTCCACCTAAAAGCCATTTTACATCATAGGACAGATGGCTTATTTTCTTCTCACTCCCAAATTGAATTCCAACTCTATCTCCACAAAGAGAGTTATTGTTACCTTTTTTTAAGAAAGAAGATTTAAAAGAAATTACTTCAAAGAGGATTTTAGACAAGCCTCAATCTTACATTCTACCTTATCTTCAATCTCCCTACAACTGCTAGTCCTGATGTTAACTTCAGTTAGAGAATTTGGCCAAATCTTCAAGCTCCAAATCAACAATCTCTCTGTCAATGTGGATTTCAGGCTGCGATTGAAAAGACTGCTCTTATAAATGATACAGTTTCTTCTCTTTTCATTTTCAGATAGATTCTTATTTCAAAGTAAGCCTATTTCATGTAATTGTAAAGGCCTACAGGAAGGATAAGCTTGAACAATGTTTGATCAGGGTTCTGGTTATGTGATTCTCTTGGTTTCATTCCTCTTCTATGTGTCAGCCTCACTGACTTGTTGACTTCCTTTATGATGGCAACGACTGCAGCATTTGTAAGTTTTACTTCTATATACCACACCATACTAGAAGGAGGAAATTTATTTGTGTAATGGAATTTCTATGCAATTGACATGGTATTGACATGGAACCCAGTGGTTGGCTTAATCTAGGTCACATGCTCTATCATTAATCTAGCTAGATTCACAAAGGAGGTTGAGTGCTCTGAAAAAGAGAATAGCAGCTGAATACTTGGCAGGCAATCATGTTTATTACAGTTGTAGTCTGATTTACTTGTTTAATGTTATAAGCATTTTTCAAGTCTTTAAAATTTTTGGTTATCATACCATACTGATACAACAAACTATGCTCCATAAATCACTATAATGCTCTGAAAACTAAATTATTTCCTTGAAGCCTCATTTTTTTTATTCTTATGATGTCACTATGAAAGAGGTTAAGGAAATATATTATTAACCCCCCTCAATTTACAGATAAAATAATTATGTCATGGCTATGGCTATGCCAAATTCATGAAGAGACCAGATCAGTACAATTACAGAATTTCATGCATCAAACTATACCCACTTAAAAATAGCCAACCATATTATGTAAAAGAGAGATAAATTCAGAATTTCAGATTAGTTAAACTCCAAATAAATAAAGTTTCAAACTTTTCTTAACTGGTTGGAGACAAGATATTATTAATCAGTCAAAGGGCACGTAATAAAAATTCATTTGTAAAGGTTAATTTATTACATTTTAATTATTACTTTAAAGTGTATTATATTCTAAAGATATAAAATTCTTTGTCCGATTGTTCTGTTAATCATTACCTATATATTATTATGTTCTATCAGATATGCAACACTCATTCCTCTAAAATTCTTTCTGTGTCACTAATTTGATATTCAGTCCTTCTTCCCTCCCTGGTCTCTTCTTCACTCTCTCTTTCCATTTCCTCTTTCCCTCCCCCAACCTCCACCTGTTACCTCACCACCTCAAAGACACATAAGCAGGTAAGATGGAGAGACTGGAGCACCAATGATTCATAAAACCCAACCATTATATCAAATAAGAGTATTACTATAATTATATCCCAAATATGTCCAACCTAACTTTTTGGCAGGACATTGCACAACATACTACAACACTTTCTCAATTTTATAAATATTTCTTACATAAGTTTCATCACCTTATCCTCATACTTATTCTTAAAAGTCAAGGAAATCAGATAGTTTACATAGAGTACTCAGTACAATGCCTGGACAAAGTAAATACCTAATAAATATTACCTATCTTCAATAAGTGTTTTAAGAAAAGTGTATATCCTTTAACTAATTATACCTGAATAATCAAAAAATCTACAATTAAAATTTCAACCAAAACACTCACCCAGTGAAAAGCTATATACTCCTTCCTGTTAAGTATTATGTGGTCATTTTGGCTTGTGAATGGCACTATTCCTCACAGAATTGATTGATTTTTCCACTACCCTTCTCAGGATTCAGAGTTCTCCCTGTTTAGGAATTTCAGGGGGAAAAAATCCAATGAGTCCTATGATTGGTGTTGTTATGAAATATAATTGAGGAATCTAAATGGCGTACAAGCAAGAGATTCAGTGAACAGAAGAGTCTGAGGAGCAATATTCCTAAACTATAATCAGCATTTTAAAGAATAAGATTCTACTGGTCTTTCTGAGCTGTTTGATTCATCCTACTACCTTACTCAAATGATAAGAACAACTGAAAACTTTACAAGATGAAATGTTTTGCATGAGGCCAAAGACTTTGTAACCTTAAGTAAGATTAAAGAGCTTTTCTCTAGAGGATCAAGTTAGACATACCCTCAAGCATTTTCCTGGTCCTGTGACCTGAGACAGAGCACTCTAGCTCAGTCTCCCACTGGGTTGCTGGTAACTGCCCCCTCACTGTGGGGCAGAATTAATTAGTGTCTCTGAAGCTCTTCCAAACTACTGTCCAAAGGACATACATAACAGTGGCCCCTCAAGCATAATCATCCTGTCAACCTTTTACCACCCCACAGCCCATTTACATGGCTCATGTTTTAACACTTACAGTCCTGCAGTAAATTTAGCCCAGCAACATGCAAAGTGTTATTAGTCTCCAGAGAGCATATTTAATATTTTTCTTTGCAGATTAGCAGAACTGAATTTACTCATTCCTTCTTGCTATTCAGTATAGCCTTGTATTTTGGCATGCGACCTTAATAGAAATGTTTTCCTAAGCATTTGAAACACAAACAGCATTGGAACAATTTCCAGGCAGGGCACCAAACGAGTGCCTGTTGGAATAGGGAATCACAGCTGTAAAGGGATTGAAGAGTACTGCACGCACACCATCCATCATGCTTCTGTGTGAGGCACAGAATGGGGAGAGTTTGTTGCCTCTGCTGCTCCTGGGAGTTTAGAGCCTATCAATCTAGCCATTTCAGCAATGTCCGCTATGCCTTTCACTCTCCATTCGCATTTGAGATCTGGAGCCTTTCTGCAGATGATCCCTGCCCTTCCATCTGCTTTGGCATCTGTGCTAGGAGCAGTAGCAAAGCTTCACAGCTGTGGTTTCCCTTGCTCAAGCCTCCAGGACCAACTCTGCAGATGCTCTAAGCACAATATAATTGGGATATTCTTTCAATCCCTGCTCACATGTTCCTTTTGAGTAATGCGGAGAAGAAAATAAAACCCATCAGAAGTAATCACAAAAAGAGAAGTTTCTCGTCTTTATTCAAAGAACCACAACAAATTACCAGGGCAAACAATTTACCAAGATTTCTGCTCAGGATGATTCAAATCACTAATGTTCTCCAGTGGAACAAGTTGGAAAAAACACCCTACAGTACTGAAGATAAGAAAATAAATATAAATCAGAGCAACTCAATTTAGGAATGTTTTATTCTATAATTTGTTGTGTGTGTTTTTACAGAAATAATATATGCTTATTGTAGAAACTTGGGAAAATATGGACAACTATTTGGAATAGGGATTGGAAAATTATAGCCTGTGGGACAAATTCAACCCACTACCTATTTTTATACATAAAGTTTTACTGGAAAACAATCATGGTCATTTGTTGACCTATTGTCCATGTCTGTTTTCATGCTATAACCAGAGGGTTACTTAGTTGTGACAGAAACAGGATGGCCAGCAAAGCCTAAAATATTTACTATTTGGCCCTTTAGAAGAAAAAAAGATTATCTATAATCTGATAACTCAGATATAAACAGTTTTATTTTTATTTTTACATAATTATTTCTTTTTAGAGCCTTAAGGAAGGGAAACATATCCTTCTCTGAATCTCCAATTTAATTCCTCTTTCAGAGGAAGAAATAATCAGATCCTAAGAAACAGGTCTGTGTTTCCTAGTGAATAAAAAAAGCCAGCAAATAGCAGCAGAATCAATCTTCCTTCTTCATGTGGGCACTCTCTTCACTGCTGTTTCCTGTCTTTCCTGGAGACTGTCCAATGGTGAAGTCTAGATTTGGGCTGAGGCAGAGAGTGAAAGCCTTTTAAGCTTTCAGCCTAACTAGTTTGCTTTGGCCTAGGTTAATGACAAAGAACACTTTGTCTTGGAGTTTTGGACCCAAACCTGATGTCACAATTGAAATTCAAAGAATCAATTCAGCCATGCAGAAACATATAGGTTTTTTTTCCTAATACATACATCATTTTTTTTCAAAAATCCTCCACATCCTCACAACACATGCATCTTGAACTCAGCAATTAGTAATATGTCAGTTCCAATAATTTAGATATTTCTTATGGTCATTTGTGAGCTCCTATCAGGAAAAAATTGCAAACATCTGTAGTGAATTACTTCAAAGATGAGTATGGATTGGAGTGGAAAGATCTGTTCGCAACTACTTATTTTATCCTAACTACTCTTTCCAGCTGTAAATGTGAATCTTTTCTTATAACCGTGTAGCATAAGCTTTCTAAGATCACTGTCTTACTCATTTTTGTGTATCCTCCAGAAACTAGACAAAGTTAGCAACCAGTGAAATTATTTCTATCAGCTTTATGATCCTGGAGGCTACTATATTGCTCTTTAACCAACATATACTCAGTTAACACTTGCTGATGAGGAAGAACAAATGCCTAATATTTTTCTGAAACATAATCACATTAAATTTTTTGGCTTGTTTATTTTTCAGGTTAGAATTTTAAAAACTATATTACATAGCATATGGAGAAATTTTCTCCCTCAACTAATATGTCCAACTCATATGAATACTTTTACAGAATAATCATTTTCCTCTTTCCATTAAATGATATCAGGAAATGCTACAGCTTGGTTTAGTCTTTTCCTGAACAACAAATTCACCATGTTGCCAAAATGATGATTTATTAAAGTGAAAATGCAATATTTTATGCACCACAGCATAATGGATTTTTGCTCTGCTGGTAGTATTATTTCACTCTTGTCTTATTTCACTCACAGGCTAGTACTTTACCATTATTAGCTAAATAGCTGAAATAATGCATGTACCCAAACAAAGATCACACTCCCAATATTATTGAAATGCATATAATTACTAAATATCCATGAAACCAGTAAAACGTTACATCTGACAAAGAATTATTGTTTCATTTGTTTCTGAGAAAACATGTTCGTGGAATTGAGAAAATGCTCAATAAGTAATGACAGACCAAGCTTAAGATGTTGTGGCAATGCTTAATATTAGGTATAGAAAATACACAGAGGTGAAAGTATACTTTTACTCTTGGTTTTATCCTCCTATATTTTTTCTTTAATATGCATTTGTTATATGCACAGTCAACCACAGCCTAAAAGAATTCTATAAACTGTTAGTTTTATTAAACCATTATTACATAATAATTTTTGTAGAACTTTTCCATTAAAGCTTTTGAGTTGATGTAAAGTAAATAAGAGATTAAAGAATATTTTTAAAACAATAAAAATAATAACATTTAAAAGATAGACTTTATCATATGAACATTCATCTTTAGAGTAAGATATAAAATATCAGACAGAGCTTCAAGTGTGGCAGAAGAAAGAGGAAGAGTTATCATTCCTTCCCATACAAACAGCCCTCCAGCCTTTTCCCACTTCTCTTGGAATAATGCTCCATGCATACAAGGAACAAAATGAAACTGCCACAGTAATGATGCTCTTTGAGCACCATGAATGTGGTCTCCCTTCAAGCACAGCTCAGGCATTGGCCATGCTGAGGGAAAATTTCTTGGTCAGGAGTCATATGGTTGCACAGAAGAGAAACAAAGAAATATCAGCTAAGTGAAATGAGAGGTGGGGGTGGTAGGAAAACTGCAGGAAAAATCCCAGTGAACACCAGGAAAAGGGAGAGAACAAGGAATTGAAAATTATCTGGAATCAGAATAGGAACTCCCTGGGGCTGCATGTGCTTTTTTTTTTTAAATGTTCTGCTTCTCTCTAAATGTTTTAGCTTTATTCTCTTTTTCTCTACATAGCAGCTTTTTCTGATCTACTTTTTTATGAACCATCAGACTGTGTCAGCCCCAGCTCATCTAAGTGCCCTAAAAGAATGAACAGAGTAACTGTGCCTCAAATTCAAAATCCTCAGAGAGAGAATCTAATTGGCTGCTTGTAAACCAAAGGGTAATCTCCAGCTGGATTAGCTGTGGTCAGTGATTCTAAGTCATTTAGTACCAGTGTTGTCTCTCCTCAGGCTATCAGGGCAATTTGAACTGGGCTGAAAATTGCCCTAATTTCCACTACAGGCTGTAGGTAAAACAACATCATAGATTCTACCAGGTTAGTCAGGGCCTCCATAAACCCAGCTCCAAAGACACCAGAACCTTCCCAAATCCATCCATGTATGCACAGATTAAGGTATTAAATCTAGCTCTGTTCCCAGAATATTGACTGACCGAAGTACTATTTATTGTGACCAATGAAACTATTTTCTCAAGATTCTATCCAATAAATTCTTAATTTTGGTATCTTACAGCATGGGGTTAGAGTGCTAACTATATAAGTAAACATTTGGAGAACAGGCCTTAATTTCTAATGCCAGACCTACTTTACCCACGGTGCCAGTTCCCTCAATTAACTTCATGAAAAACTATATAATTTTTTAAAGACCTTCAAATAATCAGAAATCAAGAATTATCACCATTTTCACATTATAATTGATACAAAATTTCTGAATAATCTACTATATTTCTTCCTCTTCATCTTCCCCCTTTCCTTTCATTCTCTTGTTTCCCTTCCCTCCCCTTCCTGAACAATTCAGTCCAAAAGCTATCTAGTGGAACTAAGCAAGGCAGGCATCCACATGCTGAAAGGGAAGGGACAGCAGTCTAGCATGGCATCCTGGAACCCAAGAGGGATGGTTATGGTATCTGTGCAAGAGAGTGGCCCAGAACCAAGAAGAAAAAGGAAGGCATCTTAGGGAGGGGCTTCAGAGCTTAAGTAGGGTGAGGAGGATATCCATGCAAAGGACAGTGGTGAAAATGGCCTGGTGTTCAGAGCCTTTTCAGGTGAAGAGAGTGTATGTTCAAATGGAACAGTGCTGCAAAAGATCTGGTGCAGATCTTAGAGCCCAAGCAAGGTAAACAACGAGTACCTAGTTGAAAGGTGAAGTAGACAAAGAAGTGGCAATGGCAGCTTGCATAAAGTCTTGAATATGTAACCAAAATGAGGAAAGCATTAAGTAAGTAATTATACTGAGGATAATGGGAACCAATTTTCTCACTATAAGAAAAGAAAGGTAAACTAGAATAAACTTTGTGGTATTAGATTTAAATTGCAGATATTGGAGTTACCATGTGGTTTTAAATATACAGATAAAGATTTACAAAGATATGCATGAGTAAATGGATACATTTAAAGTTAGATAAATTAATATCTGTAAGTATAAATGTAAATGTAATGTTCTTTAGTTTTGCGTACTGAAAGGGACAAAAAGCAGTACCCCCCAAAAGAAGTATATCTACTTCTAAGATTTTGGTTTCTAAAAGCTATTCTACACTATAAGAAACCATGGATCCCTGGGAAAATAGCTGATTCCAGGATGGAAGCAGACAAATATAAGATGACCATGAAACATTATTTTTCTGTCAGAAAGTAAGGAAGAGTTCAAAGAATGATGAGGACAAGTCAAAGTACACAGAACTCAGATTTAAGAAACTCCTATTGAACAAATGTAGAACAATTTGAGCACCAGTAAAAATAAGTCATAGATTATAAACCACTAGATGAAATAGTATTCACAAATCCATAATGATGTAAAAACATTAAAAAATACTGAAATTTTGATGAGAACCAGAACTTTATATAGCCTCAAAGTACTTCTTCACAAAATATCTAATAATTACATAGGGCAAAATGGAAAACTTACAGTAGAAAATTCTTTCAGATTCCACTTTAATCTAGTAATCAAAATGAACATGACATATGATGGGACAAACACAAAATATGTTCCACATGATGGGGTGAGATGGGATTGCATTACTTCAATGATATTCTTCCAAAGACACATTCTGAATCTAATTCATAAGAACACATCATAAATCCCAATTGCGGCATATTCTACAAAACAAATGGCCTGCAATCTTCAAAATCATGAAAATTAAGAAAAGCCTAAAAAAGAGTTCCAGATCTAAAGAAATTAAATAATGAGACAACTAAACACAGTAAGTGTTTGATGTTGTTCTTGCTGTTGTTATAAAGGATAGTATTAGGGTAACAGGTAAAACTTGAATAGGAGATAGGATAATAATAATATGCAATAATAAATAAACACTGATTTTGTGATTTTTCATCACTGTATTTTGGTTATGTAAGAAAGAATCTATCAGAAAATATGAATATCTTTAAGCTCCAACATTGCACAGGTCTAGGAAGCAAAAAATTAGACATACAATAGAAATAAAACGCACATAAACAGTGATAAAATCTTTGCATTTCAAGTGTTAACCTGAAATAACACAGAAATTTTAAATTATCTACAACTAATAAAATAAAACATTACAAGGCACCATAGTAGACATTCTCTCAATTTAAAAAAAAAAAAAAAAGCAAAGAAATGCAATTTTCTTCATTTTCAACATTAAAAAGCTGGGTCATAGCATGGTTACTTGCCCAAGATTGTATCACTTATAAATGTTAAGGTGTGCTAGTAAATGTTTAACAACTGGTTCCCTAAAGGAAAAAAAAAAAAAAAAAACAAACAGCACCTTGCTCTGTAGCATTTGCCAACTTCTGTGTTGTAAATACTCCTACCAAGACTGATTTCAAGCTAGCAACAACATAACATCTTTAGCACAGAGTTAGGTAGAGATGCACACAGCCTCCGCTTGCAAGCCAGTGCAAGTCAGCTTTCACAACAGCTCTGGTTAAGGTCTTTTTGAAAACAGACAGTTCAAGTCCAGAGCCAATGCTTATATTTAAATCTTGATCTAAAGAGAAAAAATCGTTTCAATATAAGGAAGGGACATGTTTTATAAAAAAATAAACACTAGGAGACACCACAGTCCCAAAGCAACACAAAAAGAAGATCCAAACATACCAGAATATTTGGTGAGAGATTTCACCAATTATTAATGAAAAGGAAGGAAAAATTAATACAAAATTACACTGTATACGATTTCTCATATGCAGAGTTACACACATTAAATGCTTTATTATATATGGAATATATATGAGATTTGCTAGTGTGTGTATATATATATACATATATATATACACATGTGTTCATAATATAGATGGTATTAGTTTCATTTTATGAGAAAGTTTCATTTGCTAGTGTGTGTATATATATATACATATATATATACACATGTGTTCATAATATAGATGGTATTAGTTTCATTTTATGAGACTGGTTGATACATCATGAATACAACTGAATGAGGTACTATATTCCCTAATTTATGGGAGAGACAATGAAAATCAGGTAGAGTAAATAATTTTTTTAAGGTTTTAAGTGAGAAAGTGAAAGAGTAAGAACTTGTACCTGGGATCTTATGAAATCAAACTAATATCTGTACACTGTGGATTTTCTTCTGCTTTGCAACCGTGTAAACTTATTAATATTAGGGAAGGTGGAGAGAGAAGTATTTATGACCATTTAAGAGTTTATACCAATCTCAACAATCCAGCCTCAAGGAATACAGTTTAGAAATAAAATTAATTCCAAACAATTTAAAATATTTACTTCCATTTTTCTAGCACAATGAATAGGACCTGAAAACCATAGCAAAGCTTCTTTCAAATCTCTTTTTTTATCTCTGATGAATTTTTTCATACTGCTTTTGAATCAGAACTCCCAAAATTACTGCAAAATTTACCCTCCACCTTAACCCACATACATACAGACATTCTCCTCTTTCCTTTTTATCTTTCCTTCTTATTCTGAATTTCCAAGCTCTGGAGAGCTTTGCATTAATTACCTTATTTAGTCCTAACAATAATATGGCAAGATAAGTATTAGTCTCAGAGAGGTTGACTTGCCCAAGGCCTTACATGTAGAAAACGGCTAATAGATGTATCTGATTTTGAAACCATATTCTTCCCAGTACACCACACTTTCAGTTTCATACACCAAGAAATCCTAGAACCTACTATAGAAAATCTGAATTTTTGATTTTCAGATGTTTCCCTTCTGAATAATTAATGACTTCATCCTGTACATGTACGGGCTAATGTCCTTTAGCCCAAAATGAAGAAAAAGTATCAAATCAGAATATCCAAAAGGAGCTGGGTGACATCAACAAACATCACTGGAGCTTACACTGATACTTTATATGAATGCAGCTGGAGAGCATCCCCAGAACAGACAGAAATATCTACATTTTATATTAAGTGTGACTGAGGTTTCTCAGGTTTAATGTTAAGGTCACTAATTAAACAAGATGCTGAAGCTTCTTCAGGATCTTGCTTATGTAGAAATGGCTTATGAACTAGCAAGGAAAAAATGATCAGCATTTGTTTTCTTACCATTTCTTAATCTTTAGAAACCCTTTCTGACTTATTTTCTAGAAGGGTATTTTGCTAAAAACACAATTATTTCCCATTGTAAATATCTACTGACTGATGTAGATATTTACCCCAGTAAATAATTTAATATTTACCCCAGTAGATAATTTAAACCCCAGTTGTGCTTGTCATCATAATTGTCTTGGTATAAGTTAAACATAATAGTTTAAGGATTTAGATAATTTTTAGTCCTCTAAGGATTGCACATTATGGAGCCCAAGTGATGCTGCATTGGCAATCATCCTGGAACTAATAACAGCAGTTATTGGGCCTGTGATCTCTTAGGAATTAACAGCCAGACTCTTTTTTTCTCAATTTGCAGGACATCATCATTACCATTAAAAGGCAGTTAAGATGATAATGTGCCACTGTAACTCATACAGTGGGCAGTAAAGGGTTATAAGGGAAAAGTGCTGAGATAGCAGTGCTGACTCAGCCTTATAGACTTGAATGTTCTCCCTTTTGGGCTGCTGCTTGGAAAGTATTTTAAAGTGACAGAAGACTGGGCACTCAAGATAAATTTTTGTTGGTGATGTTGGTTTCTTTGTTTCCTATGGATGACTCCCTTCCTAGTGGCCCTGAAGAGAGTCAGTCCTTTCCCACACAAATGACAGGATTTCCTATGGGTCTGCTTGTTCAATGATTTATAATAACAGCCAAGGATTTCAGAACAAAGGAATGCAATTATAACACACAAATAGAGTAGAAAAAGCAGTAGCCTTAAGAGAGGAAGAGCTATGAAAACTACCCACGATAAGGTGAGATCAAGGATGTGCAAGGTGCAAAGTAGGGAAAGTGACAGAGAAATGTAATTCAAATCAATAAACATTTGTTAAGTCCCTACTGTGCTGCAGGCATTATGCTATGCACATGGCCTTCATGATCCCCTCCCACTTGGAGCTTACACTTATCTGGGAAGACAAACACATGCGATAAATACTTTTAAATGCAATGAAATGGAAAGTATAGAATGCCATGGGATCAAACAGCAGGAAATTCTAAGCAAATCAAAAAGATGTCAGTACAGAGCAGCACAATAACAGGGGGAGAAATTAGACAAACCAGTAAGAATTGAAGCAAAACCCACAAAGCCTTAGAAATCACCAAAATAACTAAAATTGAATAACCTGCAGTAGAGATACATAAAACTCTACCATTATAATAATAATAATGGCTGCCATTTACTTAGGTCCTGTGTTATGTCATGCTAAATGCTTTATATGAAATATTTTATTTAATCTATATGACAACCTGATTGGGTGGGTATTAATAGCTCGTATTTACAGGTATATAAACTGAAATTTAGGTAACTTGCTCAAGGTGACATAGCTAGCAAATATCAAAACCAGGAGTTGAATTTAAATCAGACTAACTATACAGTTAATTCTTTTGACCAATATGCTGTATTTCAATGCCCAGCGATAAATGGAGAATAACACCCAAGATTCAACAGCCAGCTTAATTAACAGAATCAAAAAAAAAAAAAAAGATATAAGGGAATGGAGTGAAGACTAGAAAACAGTGGAAGAACAATACTTGGGCCTACGACTGCAGGAGTTTTTTATTACCAATTTGCTACTCAGGTAGGATTAGTATCCAAACTTAGCTGACCTTATAAAGGTTACAAAGAGATCATGGTAAGTAAATATAACTGATGAATTTAGCATATCTATAAATCTGCAGTATATTAATTCCTCAACATTTTGTTTTTTGAATGATTTCTATTTGTTTCAATGACATCTGCTCCTAAACACATTTGAAATACTTTATTCAATTATGGTAATAATAGCAAAATTATATATCATCAGAAAAAAAAAGATCAGAAATCAATAGTGGTGGGGAAACATCAAAACTTCTGACTGAGAAAAGCTACAAAAAATGAGAGAATAAGAGTTCTTTCTGAGCTTTGTAGAAACAAGGGCAAAGAAAAATACAAGCTATGAGACATAGCTCTCATTGTCAGAAAAGCAATCCATTTGATGAAAAGAAATAAGGTTTTTCTGCAGTCTAAGCATTAAGAGGAATTTGCCACCAGGATCTTCATACAAGATAAACTAAGCAACATAAAGAATCCATTAATAATTTCCCCCATAATTATTTTATTAAGTTATTTGCAAATAATCTCTTTCTTTTTAAAGATCTATGGGAAACAACTTTTGAGGTGCCTAACATATGTACCACAGAGTCAAGTGGCTAGTGACTACATATCTGACTTGTGCCAGATAAATGATTCAAATTACAACAGTAAGACCCCAAAAAGAGAAACTGTACTGCTGCACTGACTGGGAGAGGAGAGTACACAATGGCAGAACTCAGAATCAAATTTACCTATTCCTTCTGCTGTTGCTCCCAAGGCATCTCCCTTCCCTGAAGTCTGGTTCTTCATCTTTTTCTTGAATTCCATGACATATTCTATGACTTCCAAAATATTTCCACTTTTGTAAAGTTACCTTGAGTCAGTTTCTTTAATTTGTAACACAGGTGCTTAATTAATACAATTACAGATTTTTAAATCATAGGCACTATTTATAGAATACCTGAATCAGTGCTGTTCTTACTCACCAGCTAGTTTTAGCTTACCAGTTAGTGTAAACTAATTCTGAGACAGCCAAAACCAACCCTACTATTTGACAGAGGAAAATGCAAACATTTTAGAAATGCTGCCTAAATAGGAATTGGCATACAAAGAGGTATACTAATCAAGGTTTTAATGTATTCTTTCTGCCTTCTCCTTGCAATTCTAACAAACAGCTCTAACATTAATGTAGAAGTGATATACAAACAATGATAGGAAAGATATAAACATATATCACATATAATATATTGAACAACAGTGTACCAAGTTTCGTGCTAGATACTTGCCATAAACTTTGGTTTTTTGCAAGCCCTTAAGGTGTCTTAGGGTTTGATAGCTCTTTGTCCTTTAAATTCTGTGTCCTCTGAGATACAGGAATCAAACAGACATTAAAATATCAGTGTCTGGTGGGGAGGATGGTGATCATGTACAGCTTGGGCTCAAAAAACAACATGGTTTTTCTACCCATTTTCTCTGGATCCATGTTACGCACCAGGTCATAGTAACTGATCAACTTTAGTTTTGTCTCTGATACTATTCCCCAACACCATCTCTTCACTGCAGGAGTACAGACTGTGGAGTTCCTTTTGATTTGATAAACAATGAAAATCTACTTGAAAGGAACATATAAATCAAACCAAGAAAAAGGTAGAAGGAGCTGATTTTGCAGATTAAGTGCTTTTCTCCAGTCAAGTGAGGAAACCCACCCACTCCTACTTCTCTGTGAATGGAGTAAACTGTGGGGGGAAGAAAACAGAAGTGTTGCCCTGGTACCACTACCTCCTAAACAGTGGAGCCCCTTCTTCTCTGTGGTACTCCTCAGTACCTAACCGTATTATTATTTCTATTGAGAAAAATGTATCAGAAATCTTAAATACTTCACCCAACTGGGTTTGAATTTAAACATCTATCTGAGTCCAAATCCCATAATAGAATGTTTTTAAGCTATTCGAATCCAAGGACATTCCAGAGCAATGAATAGGGTCCAAGCACTGGAATGATGAGTTCAGACAGAAAAAGAACAAAAGCAAAACAAGAACATATGTACGTTTAATTAAAATTGGGAAAGGCAGCACAGTAGGTGGATATGCTATCTTGGCAGGCAGGAGTGTCAGGCTCCAGCTGTGCCTCAGCAAATCATCATCTGTGTGATGTGACCTGCCTAGAGCAAAACTCTGAAACACTTGGGAACTCAATTCCCTCATATTTAAGATGTCTGAAAATGTCACGAAACAGTTAAACAAATTAATCTTGTCTGCCTTCTCCTTTGTTTGGTTGTCTCTCTCTTTTACATGTGTCATACTTTTAAAAGTATGTTATAGTAGAAAATGACCACGATAAATCATAGTCAGACAATCAAGCTTTTTGCTCTGTTGATCCCACCAAACTTTTCCATAATCTGCAGCAAATCACTGTGTCAGTCACTGCCTTCAGTTGCTTGCTTCAACTTGCAGACTTGGGTATAGGTGTCCTTAAAAGCCAGTCATGACTCAGGCAGCTATTTCTTAAGTATCCTCAGAAACAAAGGGGCCTGGAGGCCTTTCCATCCTAAGCTAGTTCATAGGACACTGGATCTAGAGATGCCACATTCAAACCTCCTTTAGAGACTAGCAGGCATCAACTAATGACCCTCAACTTTGAGCTTGAAAGAGTGAGTGAGTGGTGCTTTTCAGTTATCGTTCTTAGACAGGAAGTAGTTGATTTCATGGGCAAGGAAGAAAGTGAATCAAATATCTGGTAGCAAGAAGAGTGTATTAGTTGTCAGTTATAATTTCCTACATCCACTAATTTCTTGCCACTTTCAGACCACCTATGTAATTCCCCTCCTAACTTTTTTTTAGCAATATTTAGGGGGAAGGAAAGAAGAATGATGAGTTTTCACTAAAGAGTTGTGAGTAGAAGTAATGCATGCCACTATTCTGGTGGCAAGAATTCAGTCTCATCAGCAATAACTTAATAATCAGTGTAAGATCTTTTAGAGCTCTCTTCTTTCCTCTAGCATGGAGATTAGCAACTCTCAGAAAGGTAGCTACCCTGTTGTCTGGATCCCTGAATGATTACAACAGAGTCTCCTAATTACCAATAGTGGACAGGCACTGTGAGCAAAAGACTGACCTTTGTTATTTAAACTACTAAGACTGGTCTCTGTTTATTACCACAGTATTTACATACCTATTCTGATTGACATAGGAAGCAACATTTTCTTATCAGTATTTTTGCAGTAAACCATCTTTCTTGTAATTTTTTGCTATTGCTGGTAGATAGTTTGGTCGAAATCAATGCACATGAAAAGTCTTAATTTCTTAAGAGATTCCACTTTTTAAAATTTTTCCTGAAATTTGTATTTCCTAAACTTTTTCTTGAGCATTTCTTTCTTTAAAAAAAAAACAAAATGAAACTAAGTGACAAAATCACGCAGCACCACCAACTTATGTTAACCAGATACATTATACACATTATACATGTTTTCAATATTATACATATTATACCTATGCTTTAAGATTTAAAAGATAATGAGAAACTCGAGTGAAATCAAAGAAAGATCAACATAACTGCAGACTACAGGTATCCCTTAGACTTAGGATCATGCATTTATTAAAATAAATAACATTACTAAGAAGGAAACAGATGAAACTACAAAGACTAAAACCCTTTGGGGCAGCCAAAATTATCTGAGTCTCTTAAGAACAATATTGCCTAACACTATTTCTCTCATCCTAGCGAAAAGTGACAGCTTCTTCTCATTCCCTACGGCCTATTTCAAATTCTGTGTTTGGAGATCTAACTTCTAAAGCCTAAATCATCCTTGATCCAGAATCCAACAATGTGGGTGAAAACAATCAGCTTTTTAGTTCAATCCAGTTTCAGGCAAAAAGGTAGATGATGAATTTAACAGGATTGATTTCTTTTTCTTTTTTCCTTCAGATCTTAATGTCCACTCTTCAGGGAGCCAATGAGGGTTTCAGTAAAACAAAAGCTATTTTAATTATTTGGATTTCTTAACTAGCCATTATTAACTGGTCAGAATAAAAAAGTTTAATTTAACTTAGTCAGCTAAAATCTCTTTGGATGTGGTCAGAAATCATCCAGTGGCTTCAGATTTCTCATTAAGATATTCCAAAAAAACCAGTTAAACTTTATACTTCCCTATAAATATCTGGTTTCATGGACCTACTATCTCTGCTCTATAATTGAGGAATCTTTCTTCTACTTTCCACTGTGGCTGTTCTATCATTTCTTTTCTTATAAAAGCTACTGTTCTCTTGTTAAGATATGAAAAGTTAACCTCTACAATCCTCTATCATCTAGCTCTCACTCCTAAGGGTTTGTTAATTCATTCAACTATTTGAAAGAGAACAATGATAATGAGCTAAGGCTTCCAGTCAGACAGGCCTTGAAGAGCTTATCAATTTGTCAGTCTCTTTCTTCTGTCTGTTAAATGTATATAATAACATGTACCACAAATGATGGCTATATGACTTTTAAATAGATGATGTATATATAACACACTAGGCAAATAGCATGGTGATAAGTAAAGGTTCAACAAATGACAATTCCTATTAGCTTATGATAGGATAAAAAACAATACATGAGGGCTTAGGGGTGATGAATTTGTATCAGTCATAATATGTAACTCTGAACCTTTAGTTGATAATAAGTTTTTTGAAAACAAAGATCATGGTTCATAACCAATTTCACGTGCTTTAGCTCAAATACCATGTTTTATACAAAGTAGGTATTTAATAAGTGTTTGACAAGTAACTGAGTTTTCACAAACATGGAACTGAAATTTATGGCTATTTTGCATTTTTCTTGCCAGTTTATGTGTGGAGTTAGTGTTTTTATCTTGAATCTCTCGGTTTCATAGAGGTTTGGTGTGGGTACAGAGAAAGGAATGATTGCTTACTTTGGAGATCTGTTTTTATTTGTTAGCTATGTACTGATGGACAGCATAAAACATTTTCTCATATTTGAAAACTAGTCATACTACAACCCAAACTTTGGAGTTTCTAAATTTACTCTCATTTGGCAAAAAATAATATTTTCATTTTTCAAAAAGACTTAAAATGTTCAAACAGTTGCAAACAATCCTTGCAAGGAACATTTTAATGAGTCAAATGTAAATATATGTAAATAAATTAAACCCACACAAATTAACTTTCCATACAAGTGCTTATAATTAAGAGAAACAGTGTCTGAAAGTAGAAATTTGGGTTGTGCTTAGCTTTAGTTAGCCAAGAGAACAAATTATGTCCAAGATTATCCTGAATCTATTATGTGGAAATGTAGAAATAGCACTCATTTCCCTGGGCTTCTTCCACTGGGAGTGTAGCTCCTGAGCTAAGGACAAATCCAACCTCAGAGGTTCCAATGCAAGTTTTATGTTTTCTTCCTCCAATTCAGTGCATTAGCTAGTGAGAGAATAGCCTAACCAATAAAGCTAAACCTAAGAAGTAAAATCAGAAAGTTTATGTATAATCCTAATCCTCTCTCCTTCAAATCAGTACTATATATCCCTAACATTTGTAGGCATCTCAGCTCTAGACAAATCTATCCTTAGAGTAGCCAGTATCAGTTGATTCTTTATTTCTATCTTAACATAGACATCAACTTTTAAAAATCTAAATATGTAATATTATCATCCAACTTGGAGATTTCTTCTCAACATCCACTTTGCTATCTATCCTCACTTTGTGATTTCCTAAGAAACTCCTTCCTAAACTAAATCTAAACTGAGATTACATCAAGAAAGTCCCCATAGATACCAGCTCTTCACAGTAGTTAACGTTTTTCACACAATCAGTAACAAAATGACAACAGAGAAACAAACCTAAAGCTCCTTCTTAATACTGAAGAGTCCTGTGTCACAGCAGCATCTAGGACCCTGTGACAGTTCCAAAGCACAAATGATGGCATCAACACCAATCCAATCCTTCTATTTGCTGGACAATCCCTGTGGCTTCTTTTTCTCTTAAGTAGCCCAGGAGCATGCTCGCTCTCAGGGTCTCTCATTAATTAATACTGGTGACAGTAGGTAAACTAACCTAGAAAACTGTGTAAGTTCTCAGAGCTTAAAGCTCAACTGTTCTTGGCCAAAAAGCTCTTTTTATTACAGTGTAGGTCAAGTGCTCTCTGCTCCCTCCCTCAGCTTCTCTACAGACGGAAAATCAGGATAGCAATGGGGACCATCTCCTGCAGCACTTTCCACTGGGTATCGAACCACACTCTAGCCAAGCACACCTCTCTGTGGGATGTGAGCTTGGGAGTCCTGCTGACTCTCTGCTTATGTCTTCTTCAATCAACCATACTTCATACTTCACTGGTGTTAGTCCCTATCCTCTGGTTTTGCAAATAATTTTTCCCATAAAGATCATGTAGAGTAACATTTCATCTAATGCAAAAGCTGTCTTCAGCAGATTTCTTATATCTTCAATGACTTTCCACTATCTATTTATTCATTGTAATTCTTTACAAATTTTTTTCAATTTTTTACTGAAGTATAGTCAGTTTACAATATTGTTGTCAGTTTCCGGTGTAGAGAATAATATTTCAGTCATACATATACACATATGTGTTCCTTTTCGTATTATTTTTCATTAGAGGTTACTATAAGATATTGAATACAGTTTCCTGTGCTATACAGTATAAACTTAATGTTTATCAATTTCATATATAGTAGGTAGTATCTGCAAATCTCAAACTACCTATTTATCCCTTGCAACCCCCTGTCCCTCCTGGTAACCATAAATTTGTTTTCTATGTCTTTGAGTCTGTTTCTGTTTTGTAAATAAGTTCATTCCTGTCATTTTTTTAGATTCCACATATAAGTGATATCATATGGTATTTTTCTTTCTCTTTCTGGCTTACTTAGAATGAGCAGAATATAAACACCTATTATAATCTAGGAACCATACATTAAAATTTCATAGTTCTTAAAATCATCCCAATCATGTCACCCTTCCTGTGGGCTGATTCTCAGTTTCTGCTGTTTTCTCCAACCCAAAGTGCCAAAGTAAAAACAAAACAAAAACCAAAACAAACAAAAAACCCCAGAAACACTGAGGTTTTACAGGTTACTTTCCTTATGTGTTATCAATTACCTAATAAATGGCAAAACAGAATTCAGATACAGGTTTGCCTGCTTCCAGGGCCCATGAGCTTCCTACTATACCATGTAGTGTGTATGCAGGCCACAGAGTAGGTATTTGATAAATACTGCTGAATAAGTGGATGAATAAATAAATGAATTAAAAAAGACAACATCATTTTGCTATTTTAAAACTGCTTTTGATCTGAAGCTTTTGGAAAATTCTACATTACTTTCTGTACAGAAGAAATCATAACAAACATATATTCTCCAACAATTTCTGAGACATACATTTAAAGATCATTTTTCTTTAGTTTTTCAGTGATCTCAAAAATTGTTCTCAAATTACCCTGTGTTTCCATCTTCTTCCCTTATAAATGGATTGCCAACTACCACAAAACATTAGCTTTAAAGTGGATAAAAATGCTACTTGACTCTTAGGTTGGCTGAGCTGCAGAAGTGTGAAGGCAATGTGAGGCCACTGACGAAATTTATTTACTGACTGAAGGAAAAAAAAATCATCACTTAATTTATAAGGCCTGACCTAGATGAAACCCCCAAGAGCCAGGCTCTTACTTGAGAATGCACATCAGTGTCTTCAAATTCGATTAGTGTGATTTTCCAAGACATAACCACGGCTCCCAGCAAAGTGTCCAGCCACTGGAAACACAATCAATCATGCCAGGCATCATAAGCTTAATGCAAGCCCCCTGAGTGCATCATAGAGAGACAAGGGAAAACAACCAGGAAGCAAAAAAAGGTAAAGCCTTACTAAGTACATATAATTCACACACGGAATTTAAAATTGCTCTTCTCCCACTCAGTGGAAGATTTCACACTGATGATAAATAGTGGAGATTTGATACCTGAGTAAATCTCCTCTAGAGATAGCCTTTGACAAAGAGGCTAAACAAAAGAAAAAAAAAAAAATCCAAGAGCTATCATCTCATATTGGCATATAAATAGTATAGTCAATAGCTTACCTTTTCCCCCTATAGTTGTAAAGCACCTTCAAGAGTATTCCCCTACAGGTAAACAAATTGAATAATTTGTCTGTAGTTACAGAACTCTTTGGAGACAGGGCTGGAACTCAAACTGAAGTCTCTGGCTAACAGTTCAGAACTTTGATCCTTTTATCACACAAGGTTCTAAAATATACAAAACACTGTGCTAGCTTGGGATGAGGACAATGAAAAAGAACTGTAAATTTCCTCCTGTCAATGAGCTTATACCTAAAATTATGCTCCCTTAGATATGGAAGGCACTTACAGATAATATACCCCAGACTTTTCATATTATGTTGATGAAGAAACTAAGGTCACATAAATAAGAAGATATACTTAATGCTATACAGCTAGTCTCTAAAAGTCTGGTCTAAAATTCAGTTTTTCTAACTTTTCACTCATCTTCCCTCACTTCACTATAATAAGTCATATGCCTGGGCTACAAGCAGGGTGGTCCTGGCTCAAGGCAGATCTGAGGTATGGATCTATCTGTTGAGTGATTTTAAGCAGTACTGCTCAACCCATATACACTTGGATTTATAGAAAGACTGAACAACCTCCTAGATAAATGATGAGTCACACCCACAACTGGACTTCGATATCACAGTGATATTTGACAGAAAGGATGTACATCCAAAGAAACCAAATTGCTAGAAGAGTCTGAAGAATTATTCCTCCTTCCAAGCCCAATCAATTTCCTGTGTGAAGAAGGTATCAGGCACAATGAGCCAGCCAGCCAAAGGATTAAAGGTAGGAGAAGCAGTTCAGGAATAAGAAATGGCTCAGACCCACTTTGTAGAATGTGCTTCATGCCCTATGAATCCCCCAAATTATTTAAAGAACATGGAGTTCTGAAATGGGGACTAAACTCCTGTTATCATACAGTGGCTAATAAGATTAAAGTAATAGTCTTAATGTGACCTTGTTGATACCCAAAATTAGCAATGCTTGAATAGCTTAAGTTTCCTTAAAAAACTAAAAAATAAGACAAGGACATGCTTAATAAAGAGTAGGCAATGGCTCCAGATACTTGGTGTCATGGAATTATAGAGAGCTGAGCTGATCAAGGATAGCTACAAATATCAGAAAGACCAATTGACAGAATAAATGGTAATATTATAGAGCAAGGCTTAATGATCGAACTCCATAATCTTCACATTTTTTTTTTTTTTGGATTCTCGGTTATATCAGTGAATTCTGACTTTTAACCCAGATTAGAAAAGAATCCTAAATTTTCTAAGATTTCATTTGTAGGCCTTTTTCTTAGAAGCATTATATTATATATAATTTTTAAATCAAATTTAAGTATCAAGACACTGACAGGCATATGTAGAATAGATAAGCAAGATTATACTGCATAGCACAGGGAAATATATACAAGATCTTGTGGTAGCTCACAGTGAAAAAGAATGCGACAATGATGTATGTGTATGTTCATGTATAACTGAAAAATTGTGCTCTACTCGAAATTGACACAACATTGTAAACTAATTATAACTCAATAAAAAAAAAATCTGTCCAGGTGAAAAAAAAAAAGACATCTTCTGAGATGAATATATAATCCCTGGAGAATAAAAACTGGATCTGGCAATTGCATGAGATATGTGAGTTAAATACTACTTGGTGAGTTACTTATTTCTAGTCTCTCTCTAAAACAAGATTTCTAAGTTTAAAGATAACTCTATACAGTGGCAGGAAAGAATTTTATAACGGAAGAAAATACTGGAGTTAACCTAACTCCTTTGTTTTCAATCTGAAGTGGGTACCAGAATCATACATGAGATTCTAGAAATATCTATATGCCACAGATCTGTGATACTTGATTTATAAAAAGCCCCATAGATGATTCTAACATGCATTTCTAGTTGAGTAGCCTTTAGTGAATCCATCCTCCTCTCAACATATCAGCCACAGCACATAAATAACCAAACATAGCTTGAAATCTCTTAAATGTATAGCAATTTCATTTTTGCACAGCTCTAATTAATTGAGGATTATTTTATATGCTAATTAGTGTTCTATTTCCATGTATTTTCTAGCTACTTTTCTAGAATTAAGAGCATTACAGAAAAAGTCTATTCTCTCCACTGCAAATTATCCCAACTTCTAAAATTTACATATGAGAAAACTGTAACTTGTAACAGTAATCTAACTAATCTCAGAACTGGTGTTAGAACTCAAGTCTTCAAACCTTAGGCCAATGCTCTACCCACTACGTAGGCTGAATTCTAAATTTCCTCTCACTACTAAAATGCTATGACCTTTTTCTATTCCTTAAGGCTCTGGTTCTCAACACTATCAGACTCAATGTCCCTTTATATAAGAAATATTTTAAATGACTTTTACATACAATTTTCTTTAAAAAGCAGTGTAATTATGATATAAAGTAATATATTTTAAAATATTATGTATTTCAATATAAATGCTTGCACATAACTATACTAGATTAGTTGAATGCCTACATATATGTGTAGAATTACTGGGAAACTAGAGGGGCATACTGACACAGATGTGTATCATGAGCATCACTGCAAAGAATGACATGCTTTTCTCAAAATGATGAATAATCCCATGTAAAGGACAAAACAAAATACAACTTTCCCCAATTTTCACAATAGTAGAATTCCTGAAAATCACTTATCTTTAAACTATGAAGTTGTTTTGCATTTACATATAAAATGAGTTTGTTTTCTCAGCTCAAAAATTATAAATTGGTGTTTCATGTAGTATCATGTGGAACATTCATAAATTTTGAGGGAAAGAATACAACTTATCATTTAGGTCTCCTGAGCATTAAAGGTATCAGGTATCCCTAGTGCCACCAATTAAGTGCCAGTAGTGCCACCTCTAATTATTAGAACAATGAATATTGTCCCAACAAATTTTCAAGGAAAGGGAACTACTCTCATAGAAAACCACAGTATAAGTGATTATTGTAAGTAGAAGATATCTGCTGATACTGATTCTACATAAACTTATATCAGTACTCAAAGAGAACTTTAATATCAGCAAATACATTTTTTTCATGTGAGAAAAAATTAATCTGGACATTTGCAGGCAAAAGATACAAAGCAGTCTGGTGGAACTCAAGACTCATGACTCAAGCTTCAGTCCTCATTCTTAACAGTAATTTGTTGAAACAAATTTGGTGGTATGTAGCAAGTGTTTTGGGGGTTTTGTTAAAGAAGAGTTAAACTAATGAACTTCGTCATATTTCCCATTTTTATTGGTGAATAAATTACAGTATCATATAATACTTGTTAATAAAGCTGGAGTTTCACATTACTAGCATTACTATATGTCCTGACTTGTCTTCCATACTAGCAAAAAATATTATCAGTAATGCCTATTTTAACCCTCAAAATGTACCCATTTTCATAATAAATTCTGTTTATGATTACCTTACTCCCAAATATTATGTTTGCTCCAAGACTTACTGAGTAGTTTTTACTAACCAACTACAACTTCTGATTACATATCATTGTGATGAGTGTGAATCGTCTTTCCTTCAATTTTCTTTTTATTCCATCAGTATCCTTCCTTAAAACCTTGTCGTGTTCTGCAAACTCTGATTTATGAAAAACAAAGGGATTGACACTATAATGTTAGAGAATTACCTTAATTTGAGCTAACTGCAGTAGAGTGTACATTAGGAAATATATTAGGAAAACTGGCCTAGGTTACTCATTCTGCCTCTGGTTCAGAGGCTCAACATTTCTTCATGATTAGCTAAAAGTAAGAGTCTATTGGCCATATTCTAACTGCAAATATATATATATCATATATATATTATATATATATCTATTATATCATGAGATGCAGAGGGTGCTGGTAGGGGAAACTGCATGAAAATGTAAGAAGATAAACTACCTATGAAAAGTAGGAAACAAAGAAGTGGGATGATCACCCTTCATGGTGCATTATGTATGATCATTTTATTATGTAGGCCAAGAGAAATTGTCCTCAGTAAAATTAAATTATGATTTATTATATTACTGTCTCCGAGTTCAGCTTTCAAAATGCATCAGTCTTCTGGGTCCCATTTTTACTAAATTTGAGGAGGTAAAAACTGTCTGATCTACCATGCTTCCTCTCTCAATACAAATAATTTTAGGAACCTATATACACATGATTTGTGTATTAGTATTCATTTGCTGCTATATCAAATTACCAAAAATGTCGCAGGTTAAGCAACATAAATATATTATCTTACAGTTCTGCAGATCAGAAGACCAACACGGATTTCGTTGGAATGAAATCAAAGTGTCAGTAGGAGCCTCTCACAGATAATCCATTTTCTTGCTTTTTCCAAATTCTAGAGGTGATACACATTCCTTGGTAATCATTCTTTTGTAGTCACATCTCCCTCTGACAACAGCTAGGAAAGATTATCTGTTTTCAAGGGTTCATGTGATCAGATTGGGCCTACCCAGATAATCCAGAATAATTCCCCCATCTCAAAGACCTAAACCTTAGTTACCTCTACACAGTAACTTCTGCAAAATAGGTTAACATACTCAGAGGTTCTGGGGATTAAGATGTGGACATTTTTGTGAGGCCATTATTCTGGCTATCATAGAATTAAACTGAAAATCAAGTCAAATAACCTATATAGTAGTCTTGTTTTCAATGGTAAAAAAAAAAAAACTATCCCCTATTCATTTTACAAAATAATATTAAGTGTTGCCATGACTTCATTGGGCTTATCCTCAGAGTTGTTGCACCTGAGCTGTTAGCTAGTAGATATATTTTCCTGGGATTAAAATTATTTAATCATAAGAGTATTAAATTAAACTAGAATATGAAAAAAGAAACATATGCCCTTCTCCAAAAAAAAGAGATTTTATAAAATTAACCTCAAATATTTGATAACATGTTTTACATATTACAGAATATTGGAGATTTATTTAACCACAGAAAGTATCTAACTCAAACTCATTTTAAACATTTAAAAAGCAAGACCTAGGAAGATGATATAACTTACTTGACAGAAGTTATAAAATGAAGTAATTCATAAGAGTTGGAATTAGAACCAAGGCAACCTAACTCTTAGTAAGGGTTCCTAAGTTCCCATGTACATTTTTTTGGTTGGACAAATCAATGTATTTGTCACTGGTTAAAATAATTATGTTATGGAATGTTTCAATTCTGAATATTTCCTTTAAGTCCCTAAATTAAGATGCTAATCTGTGGAAGAGAAGCTATATGTGTGTGGGTTTTCAGTGTTCAGTATTATTTTTGCATTAAATAAAATCCAAGTCAGAGCCACAGTAAAATACTCCCAATACTCTGTCCCCTATTGATTGGTGACTCATCCTAGATTATATTAGGACTTTATTGCTCAATAAAGAACACTAAAATTGAAGTTTATTGGAATTGTGATGGTTGGCCATTTCCAATCTGTGTGTGGAAGGGCCAAGGCAATGCCAAACTAATATGGTAGAAAAAACAATAAGAGAGAAATTAATTCTGGTAAATGATCATTGATTCTCATGGGAGCCAAGTGTTTAGGCATCCAGGTCAATTCATCTCATTTCTTTTATTATTAATCCATTCTATCCTTCAACCACATGATTATTTAAGTGTATATGTTAGTGTTCACTAATATATGAATATAATGCACACATTTAAATAAAACATGATCAGATTCCATAAATAACAGAAAAAACATATACAGAACTCTCTAAAGATGAATTCCAACTGCTAGATGAGTCTACAATGAATATTTGGCAAATCTGAGAATCTTAAAATATTATCATGTCATTCATCCAGAAGTAGATGTGTGACAGTTAATATGATCCTACAAGTTATTTTATTTCTAACGAACAAGAGATAGTTTTCCAGGAACAACAAAATAGGGTGAGGGTGAGGAGGAAAAAGAGAATAACAGATTAAGAGTGATTCCAGTAAGAATCAGCAGATTGAAAAACCAAGAAATAGGTAATAACTATCTGGAAAGAGAAAGAAGACTGTTTAAAGCCATGTGAACTTAGTTAAATCAGTTCAGCAGACATGAATAAAAGTTAAACAAAATGTAAGGAAAAGAAAGCTCAGATTTAAAAGTCTGAAAGAAAAAATATACGAATAAATTATCCTATAAACAAATAATAAAGTATCAAGAACAGCAACCATGATTACTCAAAACAGAATTCATTTTGTTTACAATTAATAATTGATAGACTGCATTCTAATTTTGGTAATATTATAAAGATAAAAAAACTTTGTGCTTAGTCTCAGCCCTCCAGCATGATTATAAATACTCTCTTGAATCCAAGATTAAGAAATGATGGCCAAGACTAATGAAGCTATAGATTTCTTATTGCATGTTATTTCTTTTTTAAAATATGTATCAACTCTGTTGGTACTTAATCAACCAAATATCTTTAAGACTTTGGCTAATTTGAATCAAAGTAATTTGCTATTCCTTACTGTACATTCTGCTACCACAACTAAATAAACATTCTTTGGTATTGTAAATCATTTACTCAGCAGTAAAATTTCTATATTCATTTCTAAATTTTAAAACTACTTTTACTGTTTCTCAATATTTTGGTAATAGAATAAATCTATCTTCAAAATTCTATTTGATATGTTCTTTTTTAAAAACTTTTTTGGGGCAGGAGGGGAAGGTAATTAGGTTTATTTACTTATTTATTTTTAGAGGAGGTACTGGAGATTGAACCCAGGACCTTGTGCATGCTAAGCATGTACTCTACCACTTAACCTATATCCTCCCCTCTGATATGTCCTTTCTATAATCAATCTTTTTATAGATTTCACCAGACAGTAGATAAAGATGGAATCACTTACATGAAAATGCACTCTGGTTTCACAAGTCCTTGCCTCCACTTACCCACACAAAACCTCCATTTTTCCTATAGTAGTCCCTCTTACCACCAATAATGGAAATTCAAACTAGTATACAAGCTTCAGCTACCACATGGTGTTTTCAATGTCCTTTAACCCCTTTATAAATCCTTTTAACCTTAGTTCCCTGAAGATGCCAAATTTAGCCTATTTAGAGAAAGAGTAATGTCCTCTGATAATGGTTTTCATTTCTGTAGTTGCTTATTTTCTTTGTTATTTTCTTAGCATTTCCAGCTTCCTTTTCATCTTTTTTCTATTATTTTATTGCCTCTCGTCTTTATACCTGCCCCTTTCACTAAGTCTTTTTTTTAATGAGTTCAGGATTCAGTTCCAGTCAAAATAAACTACTTTCTGCTCTTACAATGACCTTGAACACAACTAAAACTCAAGAAACAATTCATGAAGCAACTATGTTAAGATTCTGAAAGGTAAATGATAGCAAGTGGACTAGGAAAGGAAACCAGAACTTGTGAAGTGTCACTGAACCAGAAGTTTTTCTTTGTCAAATATCTCTCAGCCTGAACCCAAAGGCAGCACAAAACCTGGAAATGCACACTAGGTACAGACAGAAAGAGTCCTAAGAGAAGCCCTATATTTCTTGTCCAAAGACAGAAGGAGGGAAAAAAAAAAAGGTCACTAATAAACACCTTGGATTTTTTGTTGTTGTTGTTAATTTCTTTTTGTCTCAGCCCAGCGATCAGGAAATCTCATGGTAATGGTAACAGCAATGGCAGTGGTTTCTGGGCAAGCACAAACAACCACAAAGAGTAGAAACCCTTCTCTTACACCAACTGAAGTGTGGTCTCAAGAGCATCTGAAAAATCCTTTTGCTTGTTCCCCTTTCTGTCTTCTCTCCTTGTGGCCTCAGATGTGGATAAAGCTTCAAGAATTGTGTGACAAAGCAGATAAACTAAATCCCTATCTTTCCAGCCAAAAGACCAGGAAAAGGAGTACCTGGAGATCAAATTATGTAGAGGCCAGGAGGCAGAGAAAGTGACTCTGTAAAGTTATAGACGAATTCCTGGGCTCAGCCTTGATCCTTACATGGGTGGACCTGACTCTAAGCAGCACAGCAAAATTTTAAGAACATAACTATGAGATAAAGCACTTCCCAGATCCAAGACTGGTCCCTGGATAGCAAACATATGGGATAGATCTGAATACTACTGAAAAGATATTGATAAACAAATTGACATTGAACCAACAGTTTACAAAAGGAAGGTAAGAACTCACAAACTGAACTTAGCTGGGTCAACTACATGTTAGAATAAGAACAAAAAAATCTATATTTTCCATAGGATTTAAACAAGACCCAGACTCACATAACAAAATTCAAAATGTACAGAACATAATCCAATATTATTCAATATACAAAGAATCAGGAAATTTCTGTGTCTGTCAAAGAGAAAGATATTTGGCACATACCAAATCTGAGACAACACAAATACTGAAATTTTCAAAGACTTTAAACTTTAAAACAGCTATTATATCCAACCTCCAATAAATAAGAATAATTAGTGTTGAAATGAATGGAAAGACAGGATTTCTCATCATAGAAATAAAAAATATAAAATAGGAAGCAAATAGAAATTTTGGAACTGAATAACCAAATTTCTTAAAAAACCTCTTGGCAGACTGGCAATAAAAGAGAAAAGAGTCAGGGGTTAAAAATCAAGATATGTGTCAACACTAGAATATTAAACTACTAGTGAAATTGCAGTCAAGGTGTTTTTCTCATCTTGGTAACTAAGTCTTGGATGAAAGTAAAAGACAACAACTAGCAGAGAAACAAAGCCATAATTCATCTTCGAATTCTCAAAATGGCAAGACTATATATCAACAGAGAAAAAAAGAGTAGAAGTGTAGAGAGACATTGACTACAAACTAAAGGGTAAGCATAGGGAATTTGGGAGGGTGATGAAATTGTTCTGTGGCTGGATGGTAATATTGAAATGGTTCCATGTATTTGTCAAAGCTCATATATAACCTTAGATATAACCTCTCAATTTTTTTGGTACATCTCTTGGCATTCCTCTCAAATTCTCTATTATTTCTATGATAATAATATCTTCTATTTTGATTTGTTCATTCTATTGTCTGTCTTTATCTTTTTCTTAATAATTTTGATTTCCAGAGTCCATAAAATAGTATCTAGCCTATAATAAGTATTTAACATACATTTCAGATTTTAAGACAAGCATATATTATTTTACTTACTTTCATATTCTGAAAGATAATAGCTAATCTTCCCATTTTAGCAGTGAGAATACATATAATTTTAGAATTTTAATAACTTGCACAAAGTTACTCAAGAGAGTGCTGGTGCTTTCTGAGAAATACTTGACAGGCATTTGCTGGCTTTGGCGTGGAAGGGCATAAGCCAAGTAATGTGGGCAGCCTCTAGAAGCTAAAAAGGCATGAAAATGGATTCTCCCCTAGAGTATCCAGAAAGGAGTGCAGCCCTGTCAAAACCTTGATTTTATCACAGCAGGATCCATTTCTGATTTCTGACCTCCAGATGATAAATTTGTGTGATTTTTAGGCCACTGAGTTTTTGAAAATTGTTAGAGCAACAGTAGATATGATAGTGTGTTATTCAAGTTAGAGTGTAGGTATCTAAAATTGAGTTGTAATTCTTCTAACTTGAATAACACACTATCATATCTACTGTTGCTCTAACAATTTTCAATTTTCAAAACTCAGTGGCCTAAAAATCACACAAATTTATCATCTGGAGGTCAGAAATCAGAAATGGATCCTGCTGTGATAAAATCAAGGTTTTGACAGGGCTGCACTCCTTTCTGGATACTCTAGGGGAGAATCCATTTTCATGCCTTTTTAGCTTCTAGAGGCTGCCCACATTACTTGGCTTATGCCCTTCCACGCCAAAGCCAGCAAATGCCTGTCAAGTATTTCTCAGAAAGCACCAGCACTCTCTTGTCTCTCTTACAAGTTTAAGGACCTTTGTGATTACATTGCGACAACCCATATAATCCAAGATAGTCTCCCCATTTCAAACTCAGCCAGTTAGTAGCTTTAATTCCTCCATTTCATATAAGTCAATAAGTACACAGGTGCTGGGGATTAGGACATGAACATCGTAGGAAGACGTAACTCTGCCTATCACACATACCTTCTTCACAAGATTCACTTAAACTTTATGAGTTAGTAAGGAAAAATATGAAATGTGGAAATAGTCCTGAAAATATATTATATTTTAATACATAATACTTTATGGTATAAAGAGATAAATAAAAACATACCTATGGAAAATTCTTACAAAAAATCATTTCATAAATCACAATTTACTTCTAACTCAATGGCTAAAAATAAACGTTACTACAGAATTATTAACAAATTAAGTGAAAAAGAAGAAAACAAAGCAACAATGTTCTTTAATTTAAAATAAGCAATTGTTGAAAAGAGACTCAACTATCTGTGCTGGCTCTCAATCTGTTCTCTGGAAATCCTAATAATCTGTGAGCTCTAGAGAGGCTTTCTTCTCTTAAAACTGAATAATCTTTTTTTTTTCAATTTGTAGATGGGAAAGTAAGTTATTTGGAGAAATAAATATTTTTCCAATTTTAACTTTTCTCTCTTAAAAAAATCTTGTAAACCTTTGGGCACGTATTTCTGATAAGCACTTCTGATAAGCACAAGCATACAAAAAATTACTGAATAATTAGACAAGAATGTTTTTTAAACAGTAGTAAAATAACTACTATTAAAAGCAGAAGGTCTTCCTTAATTTAATATCTTCTCTTTCTTACTTTTACAAATTCATAGGGATTTTCTATGACATTTTGGAAAGAGAATAAAAAAGGACCTATAATGGATATATAGGGAAAAGAAAGCTGATGATAAGGTTATGCACCTTTACATCCTTTTATATAAATAGTTACTCTTCAGGTGGCTTAATATTATCCATGTTATCAGAAATGCTAATATACATACATACTGCTTATTATGCCAGCTCTCTTCTTTTTATTTACATTCATACAATACCTGTGTATCAGATTTCATACCATACTTGAGTGTCAGATTTAATTCCCGTGTTCCATAGCACCCATATATATAGCACTTGATCTGTTCACTGTATTCATAATTATATACACACATGGCTGTTACAAGTTCCTAATTTTTTAAAAAAAATCAGAATGCTTTCTCTACACACAAGTTTCCATATATACATTTGCATATATGCATTTCCCTAATGCAAGTTTCTCCCCTAAAAGTCAAATGTAACCATCTGTCCAGGGATGAATTTACCAAAATCAGTAAGAGGAATAAAAATAGAAAAAACTAGTTACTATTCAACTGCTTTTGCTCAAAATAAAATTTTGCAGTAACAAATATGTTTGAAATCCTGGTATTGTTGAAACAGATGTTTGACACGCTTCACAACTAATATAAGGATGGTCCAGAGGGGAAGAAGAAGGAGGAAATTTCCCACCCCTTGCAATCCCAAGGAATTTGGGGTAAGATGTGGAAGGCTGGTAACATTTAGAAACTCCAAGATATTTACAGAGGTGGCCAAGAATATCCAGGTAATGGCAAAGCAGCAAGGAGAGAGTAAGCCTCTAGAAGTCTGCACGCTGACATTTCCAATTCAGCAACGGGGAATTAGAGCTGAGTTAGTATTGCAAGGCAGGTGGACAGGTAAAGCTGAAACAGTCCTTCTGTCTTTCCATGGCGTATATGTAAGAGACCAAGAAGTCTTTGTATATATGGAAAAAAGAAAGTTTAAAAAAATAAAAACTCCCTAGATCCAGAGAAAAGAGGCTGTCTCTTGTGGGGATTTCAAGCTCAAAGACCAATGGTGCCAAAGTCCTGGGCTCCACCTTGGAAGATCATATGTCTCTCCAAACAGCTAGAAACAGTCATTCTCAATGCAGCAGGAAATCAGTCCCAGAAGCAGATTACACCTGCAGTGAGTATTTAAAGAGCAACAGGATAATCAGAGGGCTCCATCCTCTCTGCTGCCATGACAACATCATCAGCCTCCCTTTCCCTATATACCCAATCACTTCATGGCAATGGAGCTAATCTAGAAAGACTGAGTCCTTTTCTTGAAGCACCCAAGAAAAGTCTAGGTTATATAGAAAGGCACTGACAATTTTCATTACAGTAAGATCATAAAATAAAACTGAATTTGTTCTGTTACTCAGTGGATTACATCTCTTCAGGAAAACCAGAGCAATTGCAGACAATTTAAAGAACCTATATATTTATTTTGCATGAGAATTATAGTGTGAATAAATTTGGAGCCCCAGTTTGTCCACTGATCATCTTGCTTGCAAGTTTAACTTTTATATGCTCCCACAACTGTCACAATACTAGCCACAGAGTAGACATTAATGCTTGATTAGTAGAAATACATATATCCTACCAGGATCCTTGTGGAGCTTCAGCCTATCGATGGTTCTCAACAAAGGCTGGTACTAGCTTCCTAGAAGGTACTGGAAATGTGAGGAGATGCTTTTGCTTTTCACAATGGCTAGGAAGTACTACAACATTTAGTGAGGGGGAGCCAGAATTGCTAAACGTCAAAAATTGAGAAGCAACATTCTGCACTTAAATAAAGCATTATCTCACCCATATTGCTAATAGAATCCCCATTAAGAAACACTGAGAAATGGAGGCACTATAGTTACAGATGTAGAACAGACAATTAAAGAAAAGAGAGAGACAAATATATTACAGAAAACTCCTTCACTCACGAATGTACACTATTGCTAACTTTTGGCTTATAAGCAAATGGCTCTCTTAAACTCATTGAAAGCTCTAAGGAGTGCTGTGGGGCACAGTGGACAATGGTGGCAGATGCCACAGGGGAGTAAGGCAGAGGTGAGCAGATGGTGGAGACAGTGAATGTGACAGGTCAACTTTTCCTTACCTGTAAAATAAAACCTCTGGGTAAAGATGGTAACCTTCTGACTTTAGTGGAAACCAGGTGGAGGCTAAATTTATAATAATGTCTTGTCCCTACATAGCAACAGAACGATAAAACGTCATTAAAAGTATTTAAGGCTCATCCAGAAATTTCCATCCTTTTAGCCAAAATATACGTAGAAAGGCTGTCGAGATTTTTTTTTTTATTTCCTTAAAACATATGTTTACATTAACTCTTCAAAATTTGAGACTTACATCTGCTTCAAAAGCTTCAATGTGACTGGCTTCCCTCCTCAACTTCATATATTCAACTACCAACAGTATCAGTGGATATGAAAAATGATTCAGTTCTATATAACACATTTGGAGCTATGGCATATTCTCTGTTTATGCCCTTCAATTATATACATTTCACTCTCTAATAAATACGAACTCATAGGAAAATCAAAAAGAGTTTAACCTTATTTTCTCAATCAGCCTTCATCAATCGCCAATCAGTTTTAGTAATTATAAACATTAACAAACACTACACTAAGGGAGAAACTAAAAGAGATTTTCATCTTCTGAAGTAGGATAAAACAGCCATGTGCCTTTAAGTTCTTGTTTTCCTTATGGTTTCTCTAATTAGTCTTTATAATCCTGCACTGACCTTGAACTACTTTTTTATTTTCTACAAGGTGTTTGTTTGTATATGAAAAACAATTGCAACCATTATAAGAATAAACACTAACTCACATAATGAAGACTTTAAAGAAACAGAGATGAAAGGAAATTAAAAGGTACGTAAAAAGATGCTGAACATATTTTTATCCCTGTTTTATATTTCTTCTTTGTTTTCTATGGCATTTATACAGGATCTCAGCGAACATTAAAAATAAATACTTGCATTCTCTCAGCATAGAAAGGTGGGAAATGGTAGAAGGCAAGACCAACTGGACTGGAAGTCAGCTTAATAACAAATGTGGTTCTGACCAATTCAAATTTTGTCACTCAATTTGCTGTTTATAAATTCATTTGAACTGAAAAATAATCTCCAGAACTATATTAATAAAACTGACTAAAAGAAGCAGCAGCAAGTTCTCAGTGTGGGATGCATTTGTCTTATTTTGGTCACTTAATATTAAAACATCTATAAAAAGTCACACACACACCACAAGGCCAATTTGTTATCTTCATTTAGATAAAATAAGAAAATGTGATTGTTCCAAGTACAAAGTTCTTAAAAGACAGTACTGAATCCTTATTTAGAGTCTACATTATATCATCCACCCTAAAAACATTAAAGGCAGACTTTCTCCCAGAAAAGCAAAATCAATCAAATTCATTAATTTCTGCTTCTTCACATTTTATCTTTGAGAAAATAACATACTAAAATAAACCTTATCTCTTGGCAAAGAATGTTGACATATGAGAAATTTGATCAACAGTGTTTCCTGCTGGAAATTTAACTTACTAAATTCAAAGATATTTACGAAGCCAAAACTTGTATTTAAATATTATCCTCAGTCTTTATCAAATGAGCTGAGAAGTAATTTTAGGAAATAGAGACAAAAGAAATGCTATTTTTATTTTTGTGACCCTTTGTTACAGCAATTTAGTCTATATATTAACTCACAGAATCAAAATATTTATTCTCTTTTGGATAACAGTTCAGAGTTGAGCTGTAGATAGGAGATAGGTGAGTTCTGCTCTAATCCAAAAACAATTCCATTTGCTCTGCCATTGTCTGCATAATTTAGTTGGATTACAACCTCTTCAGTCACTTTATAGATCACGGAAAGAGAAAAGACAATGTAAATCATGTTCCTCTTTAAAAGACACAATTTGGAATTTACACACATCACACCAATATCCCATTGGCTGGGGTTTCATCAAATGTCCACACCTAGCTATAAGGAAGGCTAGAAAGAATAGTGTTGAGCCAAGCACCCATATGGCCAGATAAAATTAGATGATCATTTATTGAAAGGAAGAAAGCAAGTTTGCAGACAGGCGAATAGTAACAGTCCCTTTCATGAGAGTGACTGCTTCTGGGAAGGGACACTAAAAACTTGGAATCTAGGGTGAGAGAGACTTGCTTTTTATTGCATTCATTTTGTATTTTCATATCGCATCTGTGTATATTCCCTATTATATTTTCAATTTTATTCCATCTGCACTTTTATTTCATTATTTTACTTAAAAATTTGTTCTTTAAAATAATTAAAGAGACTAAAAGAGTTAAAAAAGTAAATAAAAATATGTAATGGCTTCTTCCAAAGAGTTATGCATTCTTGACACTAGCTGAAGCATGATCTTCACCCCTAAAATATACAAATGTGCATGGATGTGCTTTAAGACTATTCATACACTTTTAAACTATTTAGTAAAATAGTTAAGAACACAGTCTGGAGCCAGGCAGCTCGGTTCAAAAACTAGCATGGCTGCAGCATCCACTAGCTGTGTGACTGAAGGCAAGTTACTTAATCATTCAGTCAGTCTATTTTCTTCATCTATAAAAAGGGTTAATAACATTTGCTACTACTATTATTGAAAACTATCATTAATTAATAAAAGATATACAACAAACATAGATAATTGCCTGCCCAATAACCACTTTTCCCTTCCTTACTTATTCACAGCCTCAATTTGATTATACATGGCAAAGCAAACAATTAAAAATATTAACCTCCCTGCTACTCTTGAAGTTAAGCATAAATATTTGACACTGTTTTGGCAAGTCACTAGATAGGTATACCAATTGTTAAGTTACTGTCATCTTCCTTGAAGATAAAATACAGTAAATATTTTTTTAATTCTGTAAGCATTAAAAACCACCTATCAAATGCAACATAAATTTATAAAGCTAGAATAAATTCTATAGCCACTCTAGTTCTGCTATACTGATATTTTAAAATTCAGATGTGGCTTGTAAAAATGAGACACTTCTCATAACTTGGAGACTACATAATATATGAAATAATAAAGTGGTCTTTCATCTAATATGTCAATACTGTAAATGTGGTTTGTGTTTTCATTTATGCTAAAAGTTTACTGGTTACTCTCTGAAAGCAAACCATCCTTGGTTTCCAAAAGCAACAATATCATATTTTCAGTATCTACCAATGAAACTGATACATGGGATGAGAATCATGTTTACTATCATTTTCTTCAGGTAAATATAAAACTTATTTTTAATATCCTCTTTCCCCAGCAAACCATTCTTATTTTTTCCAGACTGAATAAATTAAGCTTTTCCTAAAAAGTAATGTTACTCCAAATAAAAAGGATATTATAATTAAGAAATTCTAAAGAAAGAAAAACAGACAAAGCTTTTCTAAAAAGGATAAATGCTTAGTAAACATGGTGATGATAAAAGATATTTTGTTTCAAACTCTAGTGTTTATGCTCTGTTACAGAAATTAGGGATATATTAGTAAGAAAAATATACACAGGTTTTCCCCACTATCCAAAAATAGAGAGTTCCAATGAAACCCTTTGTAAGCTAAAATGGCGTAAATCGAAGAAGCAATTACCTTCAGGCACATCTTGCTAACAGATGCACAAAATAAATGAAGATAAAGCACAGATGCTCACAAACACAGTTCAAAGCTACGGCAGCTTGATGCCGAGGTGCTGAGTATAGTTCCCTGGGAAGGAACTTGGCAGTGCCACTCTTCACTGCTCAGGGTGAGCACTGCCTCTATAATGGATAGGCTCACTGCAAAACAAAAGCTAAAGGCTACTTTCACTTTTCCCCTTTTTTTCCTAAAAGTAGAAATCCACTTAAGATTTCTTTCCATTATCAAAAACAGGTACTAATGTAGGCCTTTCATAAAAACAAAGTGGTGTAAAGTGAAATTATGAAAAGTGGGGCTACCTGGACTTCCTACCCACACGGAGTTTACATTTTAGTGCAAGATAAAGACTTAAATACTTAATTATATAATAATCTAATTCCCATAGTAGTAACAACTAAGTAGAGAAAGTAACTAGTACCAATGGAGACTATTAAAGGAAGCCAGGACCTAGGGGCCAGAGAATGTGTTGGTAAGTAACTGATATTTAAATTGAGACCTCAAGGATCAACTGAAGAACACGGTAGGGAGGAGTGTGGCAAAGTTCCAGAAAAAAGTCAATCATATGCTTGAGAGTGATGATACAGGGAAGAACACAGTGCAACTGAAGAACCAAAAAGCTAGAATTCAGCAGCAAAGAGGCAAATCTCTGAATAATGCTTATTTGGAATTTATACTAATTAGCACTTCATATGTTGTGGTAGCTAATTTTATGTGACAACTTGACTGGAATAAAGGATGCCCAGATAACTGGTAATCATTAATTCTGGACATGTCTATGAGGATGCCTCTGAAAGAGATTAGCACTTGAATCAGTAGACTGAGTAAAGAAGATCTCCTTCACTAATGAAGGTGCCCATCATCTAGTCTGCTGAGGACCTCAACAGAACAAAAATGCAGAGGAAGGGAGTGCACTCTTTGCTTAAGCGGAAACATGTATCTTCCACTGCCCTCGGACATTGAAGCTCCTGGGTCTAGGGCTTTCAGAATCAGACTTGTTTTTACACCTTAAGGACTCTCATCTGTCCAGATTCTCAAGTCTTTGGGACTCTGAATTACACCACACGCTTTCCTGGTTTTCCAGTTTGCAGAAGGCAGATCTTGGGATTTCTTGGCCTCCAAAATCTGGTGAGAGCCAATTCCTATAATAAATCACTTCTTTTTCTGTATCTATTTTCATCCTACTGGTTCTGTTTTTCTGGAGAACTGTGATTAATACACCTGTATTATATATAGATTATCATTTATCATGACTGTCGTATTACTCAGGACAGGCTAGTTTATGCTGAGTAACAGATTTCCAAATCTCACTGGCTAAGAGCTATAAATTTCTATTTCTTATCCCCACTATATGTCTACCAAAGTTCAACTGGAGGCCTTGCTTACTTTGTGATCAAGACTGCCAAACCTGCAACTATCTGGGACACTGTAAGTTTCTGTGGCAGGGAGCAAAGAAAGCTCCAAAAGGACTCAATTTTAAAATAAAATGCTTGGCTGCAAAACAGCTCATCAACTTTGATCACAATTAATAGGCGAGAACTGGACATGTAGTCCCAGCCAGTCAAAGGATGCAAAGAAGTTCAACCCTGCCATAAAGGCAAAAACACTAGAAATACTTGGTAATACTTGGTAATGATGACCACACCATTGTTTTAAAAAATGGTTATATCAATAATTGTATGTAGATGGTTAAAATACTGTATTATAAAAAGTTTAGGGGGGAAAAGACTGAAATTGAGTTTAAAAAACAGAAATATTAACAACAGGTAATTTACGGTAAAATTACACATAGTTTACATTTTATTTTATATGCTTCTTTGTGTTTTCCAAATTTCCTCCAATAAATATTTTATTAGCTAGGATTCTTTGTAAGGAACAGAAAAAAAAAACTCAAATAAGAGTGACTAAACAATATGAAAATTGTTCAAAAACTAGAGGTAGTCATCAAGGACTGCTAGAACATTCCAAAATATAAGGCACCTAGAATTTATCCTAATTTGTTGTTCATATGTGCATGGTTTCCTTCCCCTAAGGTCATCTCATAGTCCAAGATGGTTGCCAGTGCGCCAGTCTTTATTTTGTAAGAAGCAGAAAAGAGGAAGGGGAACAGGTCTTCCCTTTAAGGATGTTCCTCACAGATTAAAGCACATTACTTCAGCTAAAATTGCCTTTAGGTACCCTAACTGGAGGGAAGGCTCAAAAATGAAGTATTTATTCTAAATATATACCACCCAATATCAGAGCTTCTCTTACCATGGGAAATTTTTTTAAATTGATACTTATTATAACTTCTACTGGCCTCCTTATCTCTAACATCAATTTATTTCTCCAGTCTTTCTCCCATGCTACAATCTGAGATATCTTCATCAAATGGCTTATTTTCAGTGGTTCAGAAAATAGTCCAAAATCATTACCTTTGTATATGTTCCTCTTATCCTCCTTGTCTTATCTAGTGAAGTAAATATATATATACTACAACTGTGATACATCAAAAATTTAATTTCCTTTATTTTCAATAAAAGCATTTTTCTGCTTTTGCACCTCCCTTCCAACTGATATTAAAAAAAAACTTTTAAGACCTAGTAAATTAATATAATCCAATTTAAATAAATATCTTTCATGGAAATACTAAGATAATTTATCATTCATAGTCCAAAATCGACCTGGATGAAGGGAGAAGTTATACCATCATAGATGGAGCATAGGTGTGTTTGATCCTGGAACTGTCCTCCTTTGCTGCTCCATTTCACCTAACATTTGGGCATTGATTTCTATCCCTGTAATATCCACTGGAGTGTCTACAGCTGGTATAAATCATCAACCTTGATCTTGGCAGGGGCAATGCCAGATAATTGCTCCCAAGGCACTCAGCCACCTTCCCTGTTGACTAGGTCTTCATCTTACATCTAGTTGGCACTGCAGATCCCCTAAAGTCAGGCAGTTATTCCAATTAAACCATTTAATCCTATGTCCTCTTCGAAAATGGCTTATAGTATAATTCTACTTTCAGACTTTATAGCATTTTACTTTTCATTTATAAAGAGAAGCTTTAGAATGTACAAATCCCTTTCTCTTTCACCAAATCTTAGTTTGCAAGGCTGTGATGTCACTACAAACTCAACAAAATTGGCTTTAAATCTCAGAGCAAAACAAAGATTTCTTTGGGTGTCATGTTCTCAACACATTGCGTGGAGAGGATTCAATATCCAGTTATTTAAGGGGGATCAAACATAAATCATTTTAATAATTTTAAAATATTGCCCTAATATATTCATCTCATACTGTAACTCTTACATATAACAAATACAGCTAATACTTTTGAGCATTTATTCTATGCCTGACACTGCTTTTTAAGTGCTTTGTAAGTAACAATTTAATTAAACTTCCCAACTACCTTATGATTACTATTATTCCTGTTTTGTAGATAAGGAAACTAAAGCAAAGGTAAATTAGCTGCCCAAGGTTACACAGATAATGTTCACAGCCCATCTGATTCCAGAGCATGTGATACAACACTGCTTTTCACTAATGTATGTTCCATAAACATAAATATTAACTATAAGCTGATATCTAAATTTAAACATCCAGCCTTGAAATTTCCTGTAAACTTCAGACTCAAATATTAAGAAGTCACTTAATATCACTTGGATCCCTAACAGTAATCTCAAAAATAGCATATCCCAAACCAAATACAGTCGTCATTCAGTATCTACCCGGGATTGGTTCCAGGACCCCTACAGATACCAAAATTCACAGATGCTCAAGTCTTTTATATAAAATGATGTAGTATTTGCATATAACCTATGTATATCTTCCCAAATACTTTAAATCATCTTTAGATTACTTATAATACCTAATATAATGTAAATACTGTGCAAATACTTGCCAGCACATGACAAATTCACGTTTTGCTTTTTGGAACTTTCTGTAAAGTTTTTCAAATATTTTTTGATCTGCAGTTGGTTGAATCCACAGATGTGGAACCTACAGATACAGAAATCGACTATACCTGGTTTCTATGCACCCCCTCCTGCTTGCACCTGTTCCTGCTATTGTCATTCTCATTCCAATAAACAGCCTCGTCATTTTTCCAATTGTTCACACCAAAACAATAGGATTACTCTTGACTTTCCTCTTTTTCTCATACTCCATGTCCAGTCTATCAAGAAGTCCTATATGCTCTATCTTTGAAACATATCCAGAATCCAATCACTTCCCCATACATCCATTGTTACCACCTCACGCAACACACTTTCCTGGGTTATTATTGCAAAGCCTCTTACTGGAACCCTCTGTTTCCACTCTGCACCTATAGTCTATTCTTAACACAGCAACCAGAACAATCATTTAAAACATATAATTCAGATCTCCAATGATCTTTCACTTAAAACCTCCTAATAGACTTTGATATCACTGAGTGTAAAACCAAAAATCCTTATAATTCATTGTGTGACACCACATGGCCTGGCACCACTGCTCTCCCTCTCACCTCATTTTCTACCATTCTCCTCCTCATTCACTCAGCACCTCATTCATCACATCTTCCCTCATTCACCGCCAGACCCCTTGGCTTCCTTGTTCAAATGCACTAAGCATGTTTCTGTTCCTGAGTCACTGTACTTGTTTTTCCCTGGGCCTGACATGCTTTTTCCAAATATCTGCTATCTTCCTTATTTCTTTCAGGTATTTACTCTTGAATAATGTCACTTTATCCAAGAGGCTTTCCCAACCACCCTATTTGGCATTGCAATTCATCCCACCCCTTCCCATGCCTCAGTGCTTTCTAGCCTCCTTTGCCTGCCATTTTTGTCATCCTACTTATTACCATCTGACATACCATATCTGTTCATTGTGGGCCTCTTCAGAATGTAACCAGGAAATGTATCTGTCTTGAACATAGCCACATGTAAGAGCCTAAAATGTACTTTGTGCACGACAGGTATTCAAAACATGTTTCTTAAATAAATTAATGACGCACACACTCATAAGACTACTAAGAAATTCACAAATGTGTTTTATATTCCTTTGTCTTTACATGCTCTATTCTCTTTGCCAGCACTACCCTTTCCCACTTCTTTCGCTTAGCAAACTCCTGCTCATACTTCAAAACTCGCTTTCAGAATTGCCTTCTCCAAGGAATTATTTTGTCCATACCTAAAGAATACTCCTCCATGAGACTTATCATCTGCCACCGTTTTTGCTGATTCATATAAGGGTCTTTCCAGTAGACTACAATTTCCTTAAAGGCAGAGATCCTCTTTTAAACAGCTTTTTAGCCTCAATAATGAAAGTACAAGAGACCTAGTAGATACTCAATCCGTATTTCTTGAATGAATGTATATGAGCCCAAGAGTTAGAGCTAGAATGTAAACCTCTCAATAGCTCTTGCTCTAAGCACTACTGAGGCATTCTGAGAAAGAAAGAATCACCTATGGAAATCCATAGCCAAAGAACTCAGCTAGAGAAGCAACCAAACCACAGCACTGCTTACTCTATGACTCTGAAAATTCCCTGACCCATTCAAATTCTGGGTTCATTCTGTACCTTTGAAAGTCTGCCCCAGGTTTAATCCATTTTCTGTCTGTATGGTTTGGTCTGGTTTGGTTTTTCCAAATAACAATGCATTCATGTTCACATGAGAATTATTTTTCAGGAATAACTGACTTGACTTCTTCCCTTCTGTCTTATGCAAAAAACTACAGGAATTTCTAGTTTCCCTGACTGCATGCATGTCTTGGTGTGTGAGGGATAACATTAGATATAACAATATCTATAGATTTAAAATATGATGGGTTTTCCCACAGTCATCCATATTACCTATGTAGAATAGTTTTTCAAAGACCTAGCTGTTTTCTTATGGAGAGTCAAGAATAAATCAAACCCATCAGAAACCTACAGCTGTTGTATTGGGATTATACAGTCCTTGTTTATGGTGACATTATGGGACACAACACAAGTATAGCATATACTAGGAACACAATAAATAACTCTTCACAGCCACACTACTTGGGTTAACTCTATCTATACTTATACTTTCCTAGTTGGCCAGGAGAAGATGATACCACATTTAGCAAGAGACTTCTCTTATCATAGGATAATTTCATAGAGAAATTCAAAGTTATGCCACTATTTTCTTAACAAAATTACTAACAACGTAATGTGTATAATATGTAAGAATTTAATATTCTAAGGAATATCAGCCATCCAAAGACTCAGATTTAAATCATGTTCTACCAATTATTATCTGTGTGACTGTCAGCATTTGCCTTTTATTTCTTTATCTATAAAATTTAAAAGTTGGAATAAATGACCTCTAAGACTTTCCACTTTCAAAGGATCTGCAGTGGGAATGAAAAATAATAGCCTTAGCAAATTACTATGGATTATAAATTGAGAATATATAGTATCATTGTGCTGTATTCTTTCAGCTAAAATTGAAGTAATTTGGCATCTTTGTGGATCCAATTTTTACCTCTCTTTTTTGTTAACTAAATTTGTCAATTAAATTATTTTTACTATGGATTTATTTTTATCAATTAATTGGAAGAATCAAGTGTTCAACTGAATATTTTATGTCTAGCAAAATAACAAATGTTTAATTATATATGAGATGTTAAGATCATACACACATATCAAACACATATTTTTAAGAACTCAAGCAGTATCAAGTGATACCCAGAAACCTTAAATAAACAAATAAAATAACAGAAAATCACCTTTATAAAAATGTAGATCCTTTTGGAGAATATTAGTCTAAAAAAAGATTAGGCCAGAATAACAAGTGCTTCCTTGGAAGAACACTTTAAGAGGGACAAAAAGGAAAATGTAATAAACCTTCAAGCTGCCGTAGGTCACAGCATGTGGCTTATAACCTAATCTAGGAAAAGGATTTGACAGATTCTACAGGTTAGTCATGATGCAAATAATTTTCATGATTTAGCTGACAGGTCCTTTAATATTTTCATTGTAGATAAAGTGAAATGGAGAGATATATTACACTGCCTGGCATGCTCTCAGTCTGATTTTATTCTATAGCTTTGGTTTCTTCTCTGGTTTTCTCCCTTCTTATTTGATTTTGTTCCCATTGGAACTGAACAGTAAATCACCTGGTTTGCTTCCCAAAAGGCCAGGATAGGATTGAAGTAAGATAGAGCACAATATTCATATTAATTTCCCTGGATCTGTGACTGAGAAGGCATTTGATGCTACGGAGTACTCTACCTTTATGCAAGATTTAATCACTTTCTATGATTTTGTGATGAGAGTCACACCAGACAGTTCATGGAGTCATCTCTGTCACCAGCTGTGACCTTATGCAGTATAATTAACCTCGCTGAGCCTTATTTTCCTAATGTGAGAAATGGGGCTAAAAATTGTACTTTATTCTTCACAAATGTATTGAAACTTAAATGAGATCATGTCTACAGAGTACTTAATAAACTCCCTTGTATTTATTCTTTCAACAAATATTTACTGAGTTCCTACTATGATCCAGGACCTAAACTATAGTAATTTCTCAATTAACACAAACCATTACTATGTTTATTACCAGCAGCAGCATTAGCCCATCAATGTTAACAGAGAAACATTCTAAATATTTATTCATAATGTAATTTCAGGAGTCCTTTTGTTGGTGAGAGAGGAGTGGAAAGTAAAAAGTTGCTTTCAACTTAATTAAAAGGGCACGACTAGAGGAACAAGCTATGTTGGTGCTTTTTCTAGATCTCTTTGTTAAAATTACCTGGATTGCTGATTTTGAAAGCAGAAACAGAGATTTGCTCTTCCCTAATTAATATTTATTCATCTAATAGATTTTTAAAAGGTATATCAGGCTATTAGAGACAGGTTGTCTTAAAATAGGAAATTTTAAATCTAGTAACAGAGATAACACAGGTGAATACGAATCAAAATGTATGATAAATGCCACACTGATGGTACAAGGTGTTAAAGAAGAAAACCATATAACAGTGTATACTAAAATTAAGCCTTATAATATAGTCTCTGACTCCAATCTAAATTTGAAGCCTAATACTGAACCCCCTCCCCTCTCACACAATATGCCATCGTAAATCAAATCAGTTCTTCCAAATGGAATTCCCAAAGAGCAAATAGTGAGCCTCAAAACTGCCATTCTTAGAAGCTGCTGGTGTTCAGACATTTTATGACTTTCCTTTTTTAACTGATTGTAAAGCCTCCATTTTAGTGAATGTCTTTGGTTCTGCTCCTCTTTCTTTGTAAGAAAAGGATAGTTATTTTGAGTCAATCCCTTGACACCAAGTGAAAAGAGAACAATCTTGTAAAGGAGAATTAGACACATTTAGAAGCTAAATATGGCACTCCTGTTAAGCAGTCTTGGAAAATTTCAAGGCAAAGGGATTCATAAGGAAATTGCAATTGGGAAGAGAATAACAAGCATCTGAAAAGTCAGAGAATAGAATGAAAGGAATAGTCACGTTCAAGTATAGAATCAGATAATTGAGGCAAAGTGCATGAAGTGCTTTGAGTTCTTTAGGAGAAAGTTACCATAACATATATAATTATTATCATCTAACATTGAACCTTCCCAGTATAATCAGCAGCTGAGAAAAAGTACAAGAAAAGATCATAATTCATTTAAACTTCAGGGCATACAATTATTTACAAAAAGTATTCAAAATACTCTAGGTAACTGAGAAATGGGTAGTTACACAAGTTTCTCTCCTCACTCACAAGAAAGCTGAGACCACAGGTGAGGAGGCCACCTTAGAGCAATTTGATTTGCCTATACTCAAAGTCATGATCTCCACCAGATGTATAGGTACCACATTAGTGGAAAGGTAACTGTACATCTCAAATCTTGAGTAGCTAGGCAATGTAAATTAAATTATGTACAAATAGATTATAAGACATTTTCTCCATAAAATATTTCTAACTAATAACACTAGAATGTAAAGCTCTATGGAGTATTTCTATAAATAAATCCATGCTAGCTATGTCAGAATCTATACTATTCCTAAAGACATAATCCCACTTCTTGTTCAAACTCTTGGGACTAACTCCCAGGCCACTTTATTTTCTCCCTCTATAGTCATCCTCAATATCTTTCTCTGGAAGTTCTCTTATAATCTCATAACTTAAATTACTATCCATCTTCTAGTAGTTTATCTCCAGCTGAGGTGCCACTTCTAAACAAAACTTACCCATATATATTCCACTGCCTATTCCACTTATTCCGTGTGATGTCTTACAGGCTCTTCATGCCCAATATACCCCAAGCTGAGTTCTTGAGCTTGACTCTCAAGCCTGTCCGTCCTCCAGTCTTCATCATTTTATAAATAAGTGCCACTGTGCCCTTACCTTCACAGCACAGTCTTTGCAGTTATCTTTGACTTCCTTTCGACAAAACCATCCTACCCCTTGCCCTATCAATTAATCACCAAGTCCATGTATTCTACTCTCTAAACGTTTCTAATGTGTCTATGACTGTAATGATAATAGGAGCAAATTACTTACATAGCATTTACTCCATGACAAGCCCTGTCCTACATACTTTTATAAATGTTAACTCATTTAATTCTGTCGATAACCCAATAAGTATTCTTATTGTTACTATTTATATTTTAATTCCAGAAGTGGACATTAAGGCAGAAAAAAAAAATAAGTTAAATTATTTGCCCAAAGTAGCCTAACTGGTCTGGCAAAAATAGGATTTGAAACAGAATAATCTGGCTCTAGGTTTCATGCTCTTAACCACTATTAGTCTTATGCTAGCCAGAGCCAATACCAGAACACAAAACTCCCAAGAGCTAACAGAGGTCTTCAAAACATCTGTGGAAGCCACTGGTGTTCAGATATTGTGAAGTTTTCATTTTAGTGAATTTCTTACCTGGATTACTCACTAGTGGCCTAACTTGTCTCTCCTCTTCTCATCTATTTTTTTTAATGCCCATCTCATATCCATTCTCCATTATAACCAGAGTAAACTTTTCAAAATTAAAATCTAGTGGGAAAAATCCAGTAAAAAAAAAAAATTTAATGTCTTCCAATTGCTCTTAAAATTATGGTAAAAATTCTTAGTCTAACCTATATGATTCAACCCCAGTCAACTTCTTCAGGCTTATTGTCTGACACTCTCCACCTGCCTATCTGCATTATAATTTTATATCAGTTTCTTAAGTGCAACATTTTCTTCCTAGCTCTACATATTGAAGCATGTTACCCAAATCTCAGCTTAGCTAAATTCCACTCATCCTTAGGTCATCATCTAAATTCCTAAGGAAAGCTACACCTGATATCCCAGATATATGATCTGATGGAACCACGTGGCATTCATATGAATGTGAACTAATTAAATATTCATTTAACATTAATCTTCCACACTAAACTGAATGCACTGGAGTTAAGAACTCCATGTCTATTGTGCTTTCTCAGGAATCGCTAGTGCCAAGCACATTGTCTGACAATTACTAAGTACTTCATAGGCATAATTTTAATGATTAAATGAATGAAATAATTTTATTTTTGTGTTGATTAGAAATGTGAGCTATGTTCACACATAAAATATAAAAACATTAAAACAATAAAATTTTACCCCCTCTAAAAACATTAACAAAAGAGATAATAGCTCTAAACATATATGTATGTATTTTGGGGGTCATTATTTTACACAAACACACAGACACATACAATTCTGCATTTTATGGTTTTTGCACCCCTTATAGTTATAGCTTAATATAATTAATTCCAATGGCTATATTCTACTTCAGTTCCTCTTTTCTTTGAAGTCAGAAAAAACCTATCACCATGTTCAAGATACAATCAGCAGATAATTACTGAAGTCTCAATTTGTATAAAGCACTATACTAGAAATAAAAGTTCCAAAATATATAAGTGAAATGAACCTTGTACCAAGACATCAAATGGAATACATTGTTTTACACATAATTTGATGGAACAGAATATTCAAAATTGTGATTGAACTGAAAATCAATACAAATGATCATTATCAACCCATGACAAGGCTTCTGTTCTGTAAGACCTCACAGTGTAATTGGCAAGATGAAATGCACATACAGAAAGATAACTAAATATATAGCATATGTAAGTACCAAAATTAGTAATTTGAACTACAGGAATCCAGATGCTTGAAATATTGGCATAGGAATAATCATGGTAGGCTTTATTGAGGGAGAGGAAGAGATTCTTAGAATGATGACTTAGGTTTAGATGTTCTACATGTTTTATTAATTCCCCTTTCAATAGTCTCTTATTTTGAACAATTATATAATTACTCAAAGAGTTTCTTTTAGACTTTTTTTTTGAAGTATAGTAACCTATAAGGAAGAAGAATATGAAAACGAATATATGTATGTATATGTATCAAAGAGTTTCTTTACCAACTCTATTTTGCATTAGTTTCCTTCATACTGGCATTTCCTAAGGTGAGATAACAAGGAATATTAGCTGCATGTGATATTTCATATATTAATACACATACACACACACACAAACAGGGTCTGAGGTACAAATTTGTTTGGGTCAAACATATTGCAAACTATTTCTGCTTCTTGGACAACCATAAAGTTGATTAGCCAATTCAAAGCCCCAAAAAGTCTCAAAGTCTCAGAACAAATTGAAGAAAATTGTTTAGTTTTATTTAACCTGGTAAATCCCACATTTTTTATACTTTTTTTTTCCCATTGAAGTATAGTGGATTTACAATGTTGTGTTAATTTTAGGTGTATAGCAAAGTGATTCAGTTATACATATATTTATGTACATATTCTTTTTCAGATTATTTTCCATTATAGGTTATTTCAAGGTATTGAATATAGTTCCCTGTGCTATACAGTAGGTTCTTGTTGCTTATTTTGTATATAGTAATGTGTATATGTTAACCCCAAACTCCTAATTTATCTCTCCTGACCCTCTACCAGTTCGATAACCACAGTTCGTTTTCTATGTCTGTGAGTCTATTTCTGGTTTATAAATAAGTTCGTTTGTATGGCATTTTTTAGATTTCACATATAAGTGATATCATATGATATTTGTCTTTCTCTGTCTGACTTCACTTAATATTATAATCTTTAGGTCTAAACTTTAATATCTATCTAATAATATCCATGGAAAAGTATGTTGGGGAACACATTATGGGAAATGATGTAAGAGATGATTAAACAGGTGGCATATATATATTTCATATGTTGACTCTCAGAAATATAACTGAAGACTCTTTCACAACAAGTATATACTTTCAGTCTACCTATATTTTATCAGTTCAATAATATGACTCTCTTTTTAAAGAATAAACTTAGCAATCCATGTTGTCATACTCCACCTTTTTGTTTCCAACCTCACTGACCTCAGCCATGTTTTTTAGGCACTCCAAAATTTCAATATAAATCTTTCATGATTCAAGCTATCCCATCCAGCTTAGTTTATCACAGAGAGATTTGTAACTAAAATAATTTTAGTTTTTAAAAAATTTTAGTGTCTTATTATTCCATACAAAATGTCACCTGAATTTTACCTTCCTCATGTGTCTTTTCCAATGTATCTAATTAGAATTTACCTTTTTTTTTTTAGTGCTACAGAACATTCTCACAAAACAAAAGGAAAGAAAATTTGGAGTGCAAAATAATTGTCTTACTCCATTTCCCTGGTAACTTGGTGTCACAAACTAAATAGTTTCAGATTTGAGACATTAGGTTAACATGGAATGACATAGAATGAACAGGAAAAATAAGAGGCCATAAATGGGAAGAGAGAGAAAACTCCTATCTACAATGAGGTTAATATGGCCTTTAAAAGGGAGAATGACAATAGGAAATAGAAAAACAGACAAATATATCTACAACTCTAAATACCAACTCCATTTTCTGTTTCATGAATTTCATCTCACTGTTCAAAGGCCAATTCAAATACAACTTTGCTGAACTTACCACCATGACAACATCCTCAAGAATTCTCTCTCCCTCAATTGTCTCCAAAAGCATTTTATGCACTTTGTACCTACTTTGTTTAAATTAGAGTATGTTTCAGGTTACACTACACATGGTGAGATGCTCACTTGCCTGACCCCACTACTAGACTTGACAGCTTCTTCTCCCCTAGTGCCCCAGGGCAGTGCAGCAGAGTGCAAAGCTCGTGGGCTTTGGAAGAGAACTAAGGTTAAATTATAGCTCTGTGACTCACTAGATGCAAAAGCTTCTCTCAGTAACCTCAACTTTACAGTGGAGATTACAGTATCCCTTAGGATTAAGGGGGGATTTTAATAAGACAGCTTGTATACAGTTCCTGATATACGCAGACATTCTATAAATGGTAGGTATTATTAGCTTTTTCATTGTAGATATAGTATCAGTTTTATCAAGGACAGAAGAAAAAAAGAAGGAAAGGAGGGAGGAAGGGAAGAAGAGAGGAAGAGAGGGGAGGAGAGGGTGGAGAAAGGGAAGGGAGAGAAGGAAGGAAGGAAGGAATATATGGTCCAAATTCCAGTCACTCAGTGTTCAGTGCAAGGCTCCATTCTTTGATGAGGCTGAGCTAGGACAGGAGACAGGGTACTAGATAGGAAAAGGGTCCTAGATATAAGCCTTATCCTGTACCCTAAGTCCAAAGCCATACTGGTATAAGTGGGAAAAACAGAAGTACTGAAAATTAGGAATCAATGTCCAATGTTTGTTGGTGATGAGAGATCTGAGAAGAGTAACAAAGACTGGCTTCCAGATTCTGAGTATATGAATTAATTCCAAGGTGGTGGGAGTGTTGTAAAGCTATAATCATGTCTATCCAGATTGGCTTGGAAACCAGGGTCTTTTCGAGCCTATATCTGGGAGCAGTCTGGTGGATACAGTTGCAAAATGAATCTGAGGGACTCAGACATGGGAGGGAGGGACAAGATAAAGAATGAAAGCTAAGAAATCTGTGCCAGAATCAGCATTATTAAGTCTAAGAATTCCTAGGATGGAATTAGAGTATAGAAAAGAGTTCCATTTTTAAATTCATTTTGGAAAATAAACACTTTCAAATGCTTTTGATCACTTCTGAATCCTCAGGGAGTGAATCCAAACCAGCGTATAGATTGGGAGCCCATTTAAAAATCAAAGGGCTTTCTATGTTCATCATGAAATCAAACTAGAATCCAACAAGGTTGCCATAAATGCCCCCAAACTTTCCCAAATCAATCTAGAATTAAATCAACAGACACTTTCATATACTAATACCAAGTAACAAGGAGCACTAAATTTCTCTGCGGCCCTAACAAGTGCTGAGGGGCCTGGCACAGCATCAGGACAAGTTTTTGCTGCTTCTTCCAAGAGGAATTCAATGACAACACTGAACATTACAGGTGGGAAAGAAGTGTTTGGAAGGAAAATGACAGCAAACAGCTGAAGGGGAAGTACTGATGAAACGGTTGAAAAGAGAAGCGATGAAGAAAGGCAGTGAAGCAAGATCAAATTGTAAATCCTCATAAATTTTCAATGGCAATTGGTATAAAATATTTTAGTATCTTTGAAGTAGAATACTTAATTTGAGGTCATGAAATGAAATTAACTAGCTCCCTCAAACTGAAACTGAGTATGTGATCAACTGTTCATTCGCCCTGTAGCTAGATGAAGGCAAATGAAAATACGAAGACATGATTAACCCAAACTGAATTGGGAGTGGGGAAAAGACACTTGCCCATTTTAATTTGAGCTTGTGGCTTAGCCACTGCATGGGGACCTTTGCACTACTGTTCTTTTTTATAGGAACTTCTAGAGAACAACTCTCACAGCTGTGTTGATGCCTTTTTTCTAAAGGGAAATGTCAGAAGACCATCTCTTTAGAGCTATTTTAATTATGCTCTGCTTGAAAGTATCGTACATGTGTGAATCTTGTGATCACAATCTTAATTAGGACCATATTTAGATTCAACTCAAACTGGACTGGATAATCATTTCCATTACCCCGTATTAGATATGAGGAATCAAGTTTGAGCCAATTGTACTGGGAGTGTTATACAAACACAGGATTTTATTAGCATTTTGTCCTTTCTACCTCTGCCTGTTTTTTGCCCTTTTCTGAAATCTGATATACTGTGTGTTCAGGAAGCAACAAGAGTAGAGGCACTAACAATTTTGGCGGGGGGGGGGGGGGTGGGCAGAGGGAATTGAGACCACATTCTTAAAACACATTTCTAGCTGGACTGTTCTCTAATGAAAGCTACATTTTCTTTCATGTGGCAGTTGCCACCAAGGAGATGCATTGTTTTCACAAGTCCTATCTGGCCCGGCATTCTGTTGAAATAAGGGTCATAGCTTTTCTTGAAATATTGACGTACTTTACATAAGGAAATTTGACATGGCTAGAAAAGAAATAATTGCTTCTGTCTTAAGAAGATGTAAAGGATTATGCTGCTTGTGATAATCTACTCCAGAAAATATTTCTCTAGCTTAAAAATCACATAAAACTTGTAAGTGGCCACCAGCTGTGAGGGCTTTTTTGGTGTATTAATATATTGTTTCCTTTAAAAGGTAATGAAAAATGAGTTTATAGGGGTTCATTTTTCTTGCTAGAGAGACGACTGATACAAAAGAGAGGTCCAGTAATGCCCCTCTGTGGCAAAAGCATGGCATAGCAAGCTTCCTTTCACAGTGTGAGGAAGCAAAGCCATTTCAAGTTCACCTGGTTTCTCCATATGTGAATTAAGTACTTTGAAATTGAACAACTAAAATAGAAACAATTTGCATTAAGGCCAGGAACATAAATGATTAATAAGAGTATAACAGGTTGAAGTAAATCCAACCACTGCAAAAAGCTTCTATATACTCAGAAAATGCTAATGGTGGCAGAATTTTAAAAGCATTTCCTTTTACTGTAAGAACGGCTAACTCATTACTTAGAGAAACCAATGTTCTTAACTATGAAAAAAATCTTTAAAGGGTTATTGATGATGCATAAACTGAGAAATAGTAAATATATCCCTTCTTTGTTCAATTCTTAGAAACTTAAACACTAAATATGTTACTACAAAGAAACAGTAAAGCAGGATGGTAGTGCCTTGGAAACATTCATGGTGTAGTCTCATAAAGTCAGCTTTATTAGTGAATATACAGATAAAACCCCAAACATCCCATTAACTAAGATGGAGAATATTAATGGGTTAATCATTCGGGCTGCTCATTTTGTCCTTTAAAAACGGTATCCTTTGAAGAAGGTAGGAATGATGAAGGAAGGAAGGAAAGGAAGGGAGGGGAAGGAGGGTGGAAAGAAAGAAATACAGGCTGGTGGTATGAAGATCCCAATCTCTGTGGCTTATTTCAAAATATAAAACGGGGCCCTGCATAAAGTGGGCACTTGACAAAGTTCTCTATTATTCAATCCACACTTGGTTTCAAAGAAAATGAAACAACAACAAAAAAAATGTAGTCCCTCAATGGGCAGCAACATGTCCAGCTAAAGCTCTGGGATTTGATTACTAAAAAGAGTAAGGGACAACAGATTTTGGAAGACAAGTAGCCCCATCATAGAGAAAACTCTGTTGAGGTGCACTATCCTCCAACAAAACATCCACTACTCTCCAGTTTAAACGACACGACCCTTCTCTCTGCTCTCTTATAATCAGTCAAGTCATTGTCATTAACTCTGAACACTATAAAGCTGCTCCTCTATTTAACAAATGTTCTGGTTACAAGGGCTCAATAATGTGAGAAAAGAGACACAACACAAGAAAAGACTGTCAACTTAAGTCATTATCTGTATTTCACGAGTGATTGTGTTCTCTCAACTTAGATGTGGCCTCCTTTCAATAGTTTCCTGGTCTGTGGCATGTACATTGCATTTGAAGTATTGTTCTGTTATATATCTATTTATAATGAAAAATAACACCCAAAATACAAACATCTCTACTTACAGGTTTTATAGGATGGACAAGTAGCAAGAGTTAAGGTCAATTCAATCAACATTTATAGTTCTCATGTAACTGTAGATATGTATCTGTAAGTCATTTTGAACAAATGAACTTAAGCAAGCCATATTTTCTTTGGAATCTAATCTTTCGTAAATAAAAATAAACATGTATATTGAAATACTCTATTTACTTGATCATTTCCCTTACTAAACTGCAAACTCCTCAACTTACAATTCATGTCTTCCTGTTCTTGTATCTCAGCACCGAGCATAATCCCTAGTAAGTGGAAGCATTTCTGACAATAACCATTTCAGTGGAATCCCAGTTGAGTCATGTTAGAAGAACTTACATAGCTTCAGTGCCTTTCTCCTCACAGCATCATGCATGGCAGTTTCCAGAAGAGACTTGTTCTCCATGAATTCATATGTCCCATAAACGTATAAATCTGAAATTCAATAAATTAAACTTAAAAATGTACTAGTGAGATTAATTTGGTAGTAGAATTTTCTAAAATTAATACATTTATTTCTCCAAATATGAGTCTTGCTTCCCCAACATAGGAAAAAGTATTAAAATCCCCAGTCTCCCTCATAGCCACATAAACACATGTGATCTAGGTTCCTACAGTCAGGTCATCCATGGAAGACTTTTCATGAATACATGACCATGGTGTGGCTAGCATCAGAGGCATGTGGATTTTGGTGGATCACTAGGTGCAAGATGAATTCCTGATGCAATGTTGGCAACATCACTGGCATCACCAGTAGCCAAAAAAAATCTATTTTTGGAATACAGTGCTTGATGTTGCCAACAGAACAAAGTTTTCCTTATCAAGCCCAGTAGAGCATGGAACATTGTTCTTAAAAGTTTGACCTCAAGTCTGTTCCTCTCAAACTCCCAACAATTCTGAAAACCTTTGATATCTTTTAGTATATGATCCTCAAACTGTGGTCCACAACCAGAAGTATCAGCATTCCCTGGGAACTTGTTAGGAATTTAAACTATCAGGTCCCATTCTAGACCTACAGAGTCAACAATCTGTGTTTAAATGACTTTTCCAGGTAATTGTGAGTACATGATAAATTTTGAGAGCCACACCATTAATGAATCCCTTTTCTACTATTTGCAGTTGAGAGCCCTGATTCGCGTATCTAGCAATCATTACCTACCTTTGCTGGGTTAGCTAATTAAAGCCCCAAACTACAACTAAAGGGTTCATTTGGTTTGGCAGACTCAAAGAAAAACTAGAAAGAGACCAGAATATTTCTTACCTAGAAATAAATGAAGACATTTCTTTTCAGTACTTTTTACTCAAAACTGAGTCTGTAAAATTAAATTCACAGAAGGCAACATTGTTGTGTTTTTTGATTATTTATTTAATTATCTATACTTTTTACTAAAGGGATGCTTTCAAATTTTATCACTACTTGCCTTCTAAGGTACTTGGCTTTGTCTAGAGTCTGGAAGAATAGTCTTATTCAGTCACATTTTTCTTTTGTGGAATGTAAAGTTACAATTTTGAAAAGTACAAAAGTGAGGTAATTTTGATAATATCCTAGACTTTAAAATCTAAATATGTTCTTGGTTAATATGGGAAAGGGACAGTTATGAAGTTGCATCCAAGATGAAAGTTGAAAGAGCCATCCTGCCTTAAAACATCATTCCCTATGCTTGTTAGTGTGTCTCAAATTCTCATAAATCATAAAATTTCAGAAGAGATTTCACAAGTTATCTCATTAATTCATCTTTATAAACGTATTCACTCTACATCTCTGTCAATAGTAGTCCAGTCTAATCTAGCACTTTCATTGAGAGGAACACATTATCTTATGCAGGCTATATCCTATTTGGACAGTTCTTGTGAAGAAGTTCTTCCTTATACTAAAGCTATCTTTCTATCTGAAACTTCTCATGAATCCAACTTCTCCCCCTCTGGCTACACCAAAAATTTCAAATGATAACAATTTAAATATTTTTAGATGATGACTTTGGTACATCTTATTCTTGTCTCTAAACCACGCAAAATCTATACTCTGAAGTTCAGGGCTTGAACTTTCCTCATGCAAGAGTTCAAAGTCTTTTTTGAATGCACTTCAGTTTGTCTAATTACCTCTCAATTACATTATCACTGTAAAATCTAAGCATTCTTTAGAAAAGTGGGCCTGTACCCATCTTCATCCTAGAGTCTATTTATTCAATTGATGCATCCCCTAAACCCACATCACCTTTGGGGACATCCATATCACACTGTTGATTTCTGTCATATGACTGTCATCTAATACCTCCAAGCATTTTCGCACATTCTGCTCAGAAGCTACAACTTCTCCATCCTCAGCAAGGGCAGCTGTTTTTCTGTTTTCAATTCAAGTACAGGACTTCATATTTATCCCTGTTAAATTTCATTCTTTTTTTCAGCTCAGAATATTTCAGCCTGTCAAGATATTTTGGGATCTTAATTCTGCCATCCAACACATTCTTTATCCCTCCCAGCTTTGTTATCTGCAAATTTTATAAGACTTCTCTCTATAGTTTCATCCAAGTCACTAATTCTAAAATGAGTGACTATGACAAGACTATGAACACAGCCCAGAGGTTATCACTAGAAATTTCTGTCCAGATGGATTTTTATCTATAAATCAGGTCCTTTGGTTAATATTATATCAATTATTAGTTCATTTAATTATAAGAACACTCAATTCACACTTATCCTTCTATTCCTTGAGAATACATGATGCGCTTTGCTAAATGAATTAATGAAATACAAATATTCCATGTCAATGTTTTATTATCAATTTAATAACTCTATTACAGAAAGAGATGAATAAATCTGCTTCATTTGCTTAGTGACCACGTGGTGATACCTAGTGACTATCACTTCCTAACACTTGCTACGACTCTAGGATTAAAAAATTCTTTCAATTAAATTATTAGGTCTCATGACGAAAACACATGAGCTGAAAGGAGATAAGCCAGTCAGTAATCTTAAGTCTGTCTTTTTTAAAGATTAACCTTACTAAATCTTAATCTTTTTAAAAAGAGTAAAACCTACTCTTTAATTAAGTAAATAAATAAATATATATATGTATGTATATATGTCTTATTTTATAAAAGTAGAACTTTTCTGATTAAAATCTGGGGTTGGGGGTGAAGTACCCAGAGTCTCACTGGTTAGAAGTTCCAGATCTCTGCAGCTGTTTATTAGGGTTTCCCTGAAGAATTCCTAGGAAGTCTCAGAACACAGTTTAAAAAGCACTGAGTTAAGCCATTTTTACGCATTTTACCAATATGAATTAAGTTTTTAAGTCAGCTTTCAAAAAAACAGATAGTTGTGGAAAGTGTCTTAAAACAAAATTACATTTTTATAAAACATAGGAAAGGGTTTATTGGATAGGATCTAAAAACAGAAATCATGTCCAAACTGTCTAATTTTTTTCTTAAAGGATTGGGAAGGTAAGAGTCCTCTGAATTCTCTGACTGAGCACATAAAGCTAGCAGTCCAGCATATCCTTTCACATTCTAGCCAGAGACTTGCTACACAGATAAAGGAAAACCCTTTATACAACAACAAAGAAAATGTGTTAATGCAAATTTTCGCATTCACACTAAAACAGGAGTTTCAACTAAGACTATAAATGAACTGGAATTGTTTGCCTGCAACAGTGCAGAACATTTAAAAAAAATTCTATACTTTAGGAATTCATAGACAATCTTTTGCAGCAGCCATGTAACTCTTTTATTCAATAGACATTTATCGAGCATCTACAATGTGCTAGGCATCTAATTAGGTATTTTTGAAAATGGGAGTATCATTCAGCATCACAGAACCAGTGAGACACACATGAGGAAACTGAGAGTCCAAGCAGCTAAGTTTCTTGCCCAAGTTCACACAAACTAGTAAGAAGTGCTAAGATTTAAACCCAAAAAAGATCTGGTTTCAGCTGTTAAGAAGCTCCCTGTATAGTCAAAGAGATGGTTATGTAAATAAATAATTACATAGATTATTGCATCTATAGATTCATACTGACAGCTTTCCTACTTTAACCAGGGCTTTCTTCACCATGCCTGAGAAGCATGGAAAATGGAAGGGAGAGCAGGAAATCTGTTTCCACACTTAAGAGAGGCAGGTGTCAGTTGCCATTCTATGAAGAAAACAGAGTATATTTCCTTCACTTTCTGTTTGTTTGAACTACTGTCACCTAATAGGCAGCTGTACTGAAGTATGCTCACAACACATGCTTTTAAAATGGCTTGCCAGAGAACTACTTTCGAGATATCTCTATCTTACATATCTCTAAGACTTCTGCTAATGCTATCGTTCTGAAAATGCTAAAGAGACATTAAATCATATTTATGTCAATGGCAGCTCTTAAAGCCTTAATTTTTTTCATGGCAGCAAAGGGAAAGAAACAGGACCTGCATTTGGCACCAATACATCCCTGTCTTCCTTACTATGCCAACAAGGCTGACTTGAAGCCTTTGTAGTAGCTTTGGGCTGCTGCAGACCATCTCTCTGCAGCTCAGCAGATGGTCAGAGCAGTACCTGAAGCAACAGAGGCCATTTTAAGCTCCAGGAAATGTAGCAGGTGCTGCAGGTTTCAAAAGAAAATTAATCCCAACTTTGCCTTCACCATTTTCTTTTCTCTTCATGTGTGAGATATTTCCTCCCAATCTCTTGCCTCTGTCTGGATGTAACATGGTAGTAGAGTATGTCAATGAATTTGAGAAAAAGGTTGTAAACATGCAAGAATAACTGCATAGCAATTAAGGAAAATACTTTGGGGTATCTTATGCAGAAAGCTGTGTGTTAAGGTATTTTCTACTTGAGGCTTAACAGTATTTCTTCCTATGAATGCATAATTTCACCTTCCCATGAATTCAGGGTTTGACTTGGGAGGAATCTCATAGGATTTAAGATCAGAGGTATTTTAATGATTAAGTGTGAGTAAGTTTGGGAAAGTAATTTTAAAGAAATTAGATACAGAATTAAGTTCAGATAACAAGCATTTAGGACTCTGAAACTGCCACCTCTTTTGTATGCGCTATTGTGCTCAACCAAGAGGAATTGTCTTGATACTACTCTCTCCTTTGATTTCCCCTTCTTTTCATGCCACTCCTCCCCAGGGTCCTCATTTTCCTGTCCATTAATTTTAATATTTTGTAAGGTTCCACCCTGGGGTCTCAATGCTGGATGTTCTATGAATTCTCTCTGGGTGACTTCTGACTTCAACTAACACCCATATGCTGATGACGTCAGGGATAGTCTTTGTTCCAGATCTACATAATCAACCAAGTCAAATCAGTGAACCCTAAGTTTAACCAACACTTTCTCCTCCTCTCTCCACACCAAATCTAACTGTGTTTCCAGATCACTGCATATGTGATGGTCATCAGCCTCCATCCAGTCCTCCAAGCCAGGACTAGAAGTTAGACCATAGTTCTCCCTCCCTTCACCCTAAACCAAACACATCACCAAGGTTTAACACTTCTACCACTGAACTATTCCTGGAAATTTTTTTGTACTTTTCATTTTTACTGCCTTTGCTCAGGTCCTCACTAATTCTTGATTGGACTGTACTACTGGCCTCTGAATTTGATACCCCTATTAGAAGTTTATTCCCTTTCTATCTTACCTAAAATGCAATCCAAACATGTTACTCTCCTTCCTTCTTTCCCGGTTTCCCCTATCCCTCATAATCCAATTCTAGTCAGCTTTTCTTCCTTCCTTTCCTAACATTCATGATCTCTATACCTAAGCCACACTAAATTACTTACAGTTCCCTTGAGTTCTATTTTATTATATACTCCTACATTATTTCTTCTGTCCAAATTAGGCATCTCTCTTCTAGGTAGCTTCACCTCTCTGGGAGTTCTTCCATCACAGTCGTTAACTCTACATACTGGAAGAAGGCTGAATCAGAAACTGGTAAACCACATGGGTCTGGGGACAGACAGATCCTAATTTAATTCTTAACTGTACCTCATACTAGTTGTGTGATATTGGGCAAGTGTCCTCACCTTCTCCTTGCCTTTGTGTCTCTCATCTACAAAGTGGAATTAATAATAGTTCCTTTTGTTTGGCGTTATTGTACAGCTGAAATGACATAATATGTGTAAAATATTTGGAACAAAGCCTGGCATATTCAGTGTACACAGTAAGCTGTTGTTGTTGCTATTACTGTAATGATTGGTTTACTTTCGTAAGTTCCTTGAAGGCCAAGTGCACCTCCATATCACACTTACACCTCCATACCACAGTGCCAGGTGCACAGTGACTACTGAACAGATGTTTCTTTGAATAGTCCTCTAAAAGGTGTTTGTGAGACTCATCAAGGATATTCAAGCTTCTTTTACAAGAAATATCGTTAGCTTCTTCAGTTTACCACTAACTATTTTCATAGTAGGTCCTAAAAAGTCTAAGATGTTTTTATAATGTTTCAAAAAAGATGCTGTCTCAGTAAAATTGGACTGAAAAAGAAGGTCTGAATATCTCTTGAGTCCTCATTAATTATTTTTTACTCTGTGATTGCCTAGCAACTTAACTCAAATTCCTAGAGTTAATATATTATATTTTATTTCATCATTTAGCCCATAATTTATTTTTAAACATGTACCATGTACTCTGTTTACTAAATACCTAGTTATGAAAAATAGTCTTCCCTTCTAATCACAGTCTTAATGATATTATATAAATTAGATGTTGCACAAGAGTAGGTAAGAGTTGTATTTGAGGTTAATGAACTCACTCTGTAAAGGAAGATGACCACATTCATCTCCCTGAAACATGATGTTAGACTGAATAATATAGGAACTTCAGTTCCCTACTGATAACACGTAGTTAAAAAAAAAGAATAAAAATAGTAAGTGCTTCACACACAACCAAGCATATAGCAGTACATATTAACTGAATTCAAATCTAGAGCTCTTGCCACCCTGAATGATTTTGTGAAAACTCTATGTCCAAGTCTATAGCAATAATAGTGTTCATGCATTGCAAGTATACCATTTATTTGTCTTTAAAGAGTTTATTTCAATTGCTGAAGTCCACTGAACCGAAGGTAGTCAACGGAATACAATTTGTCTAGTATTAGCCTTCATTGTATGTAATTAAAGTGTTGATGCTGAACTGTTGGTGTTTATCACATTAACTGGAAAGGAAACAGACCTTTCCATTAATATGTTAGATTGGATTAATCATTGACATAAAGAGCATCATAAACTAATACCCTGCTAAAAAACAATCTATTGCGTATAACATTAATTTATGGAACAAATGCAGAAGTTCCATTATGTTCTATGCTAACCTAATTAAATCTAAGCTATGTAAACTAATTAAGATAGCTAGAAAAATACATATTTCAGATTAAAAGAAAAATTTGACAATATGTTAATAGACATCTTAATATGAATTCCTCCTCTACAGCTGAGCTAGATAGTACTGATTTTCATAACCATCAGTATCTTCATTTACCCACTACATATGCAGAGCTTCACCATCAAGAAAATAAACTTACAGCACTGTAATTAGAAAGATGATAGTGGTCTAGTGAATGACATTCAGGAGAGTTGATCAATCATATTTCACAGTTGCCACAGTTCTTCATACTTTAATGCCTCTATTGCCTATGCCTGAAAGACCAACTGGAAAACTCATAGTTTTACTTCAATACTCACTTCAACTCTTACCTCCTCTGAAACTTCTCCAAGTAAAGCTGAATTACTACTTTTCTTTTTTCTTTTACTTCTGAGGCATTTTGCTTCTATTTTAAGTACAGTACTTAAATCATATTTCTATTTATTTGGCTCTCAGTTAATCTGTTTACTTATCTTTGCCTCATGCACAATACAATGCCAAACACACAAAGAGCATGCACTTAATACTTTTGAATAAACAAACAGATGAAGTAAATCAATCAGTGATTAGGCTTTTTGTTAGTAACAGATGTTATTTTTTAGTGTAGTCTTAGATTCACAGCAAAACTGAGTGGAAAGAACAGAGTTCCTATATATTCCCTATCCTCACACATGCACAATCTCCCCCATTATCAACACCCTATACCACACTGGTATATCCATTACAATCAATGGACCTACATTAATACATCATAATCATCTAAACTTCATAACTTACATTAGAGTTCATTCTCACTGCCGTATATTCCATGAGTTTGGACATGGGTATAATGACACATATCCACCACTGCTGTACCATACACAGTAGTTTCACTGCCCTAAAACCTTCTGCGCTCCACCTGTTCATTCCTCCCTCTCTCTTCCCATACCTGCCAAACCACTGATGTTTTTACTATCTGTATAGTTTTGCCTTTTCCAGAATGACATTTAGTTGGAATCATATAGTATGTAGCCTTGTCACATTCACTTCTTTCACTAAATAAGATGCATTTAAAGTTTCTCCATGTCTTTTCATGGCTTGACAGCTCATTTCATTTTAGTAATGAATAATAATTTATTGTTTGGATATATCGCAGTTTATTTATCCATTCATCTATTGAAGAATATCTTGGTCACTTCCAAGTTTTGGCAATTATAAATAAAGCTTCTATAAACTTCCTTGTGCAGTTTTTGTGTGGACATAAGTTTTCAGTTCATTTGGGTATATGCCAAGGAATAGAACTGCTTGATCATATATAGGGAGAGTATGTTTAGTTTTGTAAGAAACAGTCAAACTGTTTTCCAAAGTGGTTGTACAATTTTGCATTCCCACTAACCATAAATGAGAGTTCCTGTTGCTCCACATATTTGCTGGCATTCAGTGTTGTCAGTGTTTTGGATTTTGGCCGTTCTATTAGGTGAGCTCAATGTTTTAATTTGCAGTTACCTAATCACATATAATGTGGAACATGTTTTTATATATTTTTTGCCATCCATATATCTTCCTTGGTGAGGTGTCTGTTTAGGTCTTTTGCCCATTTTTAATTGGGCTATTTGTTTTATTATTGTTTAATTTCATGAATTCTTTGTATATTTTTGATAACAGTTCTTTATCAGATGTGTCTTTTGCAATTTTTTTCTCAGTCTGTGCTTTATCTTCTCATTCTCTTAAATCATTAGGTTTTTACTTAATTCTATAGGACTTACGTTGCATAATTCCTGAAATATAGCCTCATAATTAAGGACTTCAAGGCTTTGCCATTGCTATGTTTAATGCTAGGATCTACCATGAAATCACTGTTCCATAACCAAACAGTTCTCAGTAAGAAGCACCTAACAGTTAATTAAATACACTGTCCATAGCCAAATACCCAGAACATCTGATTTGGTTGGTCTGGAATGTGATCAGAATTCTTCATTTTTAATAATCATTATAGGTGTTTCCAGTATAAGGAGCACTCAAAGAACATTTTTCAACAGAACCTTTCTCCTAGCTAGAATGGATTAAGGAATAATCTTCAGTACTGGTAAGAATATACAATATTCCAGGTGAGTCAGGAATACCTTATAGCTCTCTTGTTTATAAAAACTTACTTAACTATCCTTTTAATTTTTCATCAGATCCTTGGTTTCTATAGCCTGAAACTGCAATTCACTGTGTATTTCTCATAAGCATAGCATAGGTCATATGCTGGCTAGGCAAATGATAACCTACATAAGGAATAATTAAGTGGATCTTTCTCTTTGGATCTCTGACCTCAAATCAGACCCATACATTCTCATTATGCCTTTACCATGTATCTGGCACTGTGCAAGGTGCTGAGGACTCAATGATAAAAACATGGTCCATACCTCCTGGTGTGTGCAATACAGTACACATTCTTGTCTAGTCGTTCACCACCCATCCAATATTTCATTCAACATTTCATTAATAAAAGACAGAAAATATTACAAGTAAAATCAGAGTCTTTTTTAAAGTCCCATTCCCCTCCCAAGTTACAGTCTACCTTTCAATACTGACCAATCTCTACCAAAACCTTCCAGTCTATCTGTATATTATTTAATATAATCTATAAATAGTTAATTATAATTATGTGTATAATTTAAATGTCCATATGTGTTATAATATTGTACATACAGTTGATGTGTTTATGTATTTATCTCACTTTGCTCCACAAATGAGATTACTTTACAGCAAAATTTATATACTGAATTTAAAATTCTGTTACAGCAATCAGAAGCTTCATAAACCATCTAGCCTTCTGTGATCTGATCATTTTTAACAGGTCAACCCTACAGGCACTGAGTATTGTAATTGTCTATATTGTTTTCAACAGGATTCAAAATTATTCTGCATCATCATCAGTATTGTGATTAAACTTAAAAATCCACATCAGAGCACTTTGCCAAGCTCTCTTTAAAAATGTTACTATGAAAAAAAAAGTTATGTCCCAAATACAAGCCAGTAATTATAAGTGAAAAAATGCAATACTTTTAAAGAAGAAAATCTGTGTCAGAAAACAAATACATATAGAAGAAATGTAATGAAGATAACTATTAGGATAACTCAATGTAAAAAATACACAAAAATTATAATTTGCATCTCTATCAACTTCATAATTTGGAGTGTCGTTTCATCTATATAATCTCACTCCCATCTAAAGTATTGATCAAAAGAAGCAGCCGTAACTTTTACTAGTTGCTTATAGTTTAGAACCAACAAGCCTACTAGGTTCCCTTCTCTTCCCTCCCTACATTTTGGCTTGTTAGTTATGTATTTGGAGATTCTATTCCTTGATTTCTTTCTACACAAATTAACCAAGCATGACATATGGGCAAGTAATAAAAATGCAGCTTCGTTTTTTACTCCCACTGCCCCTTTAAAATGTACTCAGTAGTGAGACTTTTTTCCCTGACCCTAAATTATAATTCTCTAGGCCCCATGACTTTCTACAATTATAGAACCACTTTATATCCAAAACACAGATTAAAAAATTAGAACATCCTGCACTATATAATGATCAATACACTGAACTTAGTTTAGAATAGGATTGTCTCCCTGCAGCCAGAGCTGATAGGCCTTGGGGAGAGGGGATAGTAGATTTTTTTCTCACTTTCTCTAATTCTTCTCCCCCAGCATGTTAACCTTGAATTCAGGCCTCTGTATGCTTGTGGCACAGGGAAAAAGATGGGAGAACAGGTCAAGAAAAGACTTGCTAGAACTGAAACTCTCATAACTGAGCTTTGTGGCATCTGGATCTGCAGGATGTTTAAAGCTGACTGCATTACAAGACACTTTTGTTTATTGAGAAATCCTACTTAATCTTCACAAGGAGATGTGACAAAATCATTCATCATAAGGGTTAGTTACAGCAGCATTTGCACAAAGCAAAGGAGATGCAACAATGCTGTAAAAGATCTGTTATGTGTCTTATGCCGGCTCTTACTAAGCCTTTCTTTGGCACAACATTTTATATATATATATATAATATCCTCTGCTCAGACATAAATGATCTTTGTTCTATTCAATTTATGAGATCTTCACAAACTAAAAGAGCCTCTGATAGTCATTTTCAATCCTTTACTATCTACAATATCAAAATCCAGACTGCCTAAATTCAAATATCAGTTCTGCTGCTTACCAACCAAGTGACACAGGGAAAGTTCCTTAGATTCTCAGTGCCTCAGTTTCCTATCTGTGAATTAGAAGGATGCTAAGAGTATCTACCATATAAGGTTGTTTGAGGATTAAATGTATAGGAGATGTAGTAAGCATTAGTAAACATCAGGTATAGAATATCAGCTCATATCAAATGCGCAGGGGTACTGTAATAGAATGAACACACAGACCACTCACAGATAGTTTCTTATCACTACATTTCTTTGAAGGATATTATCTAGAAATTTTTTTAATCCTATTAAAACGATTCCATTGTTTTCTACCTCTAGTGATTAAACTCAGTTTAATGCATAAATGATTTTGCTTTTAAAGGTTTACACCCAATTGTTTAAATAAAGAGAAATATTTTCTAAGAATTATGAAAATAGGATTAGAAAGTATGCTAATATCTTTATTATTCAGCAATAGAGGAAATATATTTATTTGGACTGTGTGATTACAACCAACTCAAGTCACTTATTTTTTGGCAGAACATTCTAATTTTAAAGTAACGTTATCTAAGGAAAATAGGCAGAATTTGAGATGTTGCATTTTCAGATGAACTCTGTATTTATTACAGGAACATAACAGCAGTTGCACACAATATAGTAAAGAAACAAAGGTTACTACATCAAACTGAAATTACCAAGACACACCAAAAAATGTTAAAATATATCAAAATTAGTTGGTGTCTTGACCTTCGTAAATAAGTATGATAATTACTGTTGGAAAATTTTGCCTCTTCATCAGAACAGTCTATGAAATTACACTTGAATATTGACCACTGACCATCGAAAGAGAATAAGCCCCCGAAAAAATGTTTTAATCATATAGCAACATGGATATGTATGACAAGTATATGGCACAATTTTTACATGCGTTTGTTTACTGAAACTATGTCAAAATGTATCCTCAAATTATCCCCATTCAAAAATTGCGTTACTCTCATTAAGGTAATTTTTGTTGCAACCGTTCTCCAGTCTCCTATGCACATTCCACAAATCAGTTAGTAAATGGTCACAGGTACTTAAAATCAACAGTGTCTACATCTTTGAAATGTATCAGCTATATATGCAAAGATTAATGTACTTTTCTGCATTAAATTATACTTCTATAAGAAAAAGTTTATTTCAAAAGTCATTACAGTTTCTATTCAATTTCATTACAGATTATATGTCTACCATTAAAGGGGAAAAAATTCTTCCCATCCAAATCAACGAACATAGACCTCGATTATTCGTCAAAATGGAGACATGTGATCCCTTCCCCCAAGGCCCCTGTGGGTAAAGATTCTTCCAAAAGACCTAGTTCAGTGTTTCAGTATAAGAAATTCAGTGGCAAATGTCTGAAGGCATTAATTCCCATAATGCTTCACTGGATAAGAAACGAGCTCCAATATCCCTAACCAAATAGTCATTGTGTAACACACACCAGATACTAAATTCAATTTTCCGCTTGGATAAAATGGAATAATAGTTGGTCTCCTGTTTCTGTGTATGGCTAAGACTACTGATGACACTCAAAAAGAAATGTTAAAACTTCAAAATAGACATATTATTGATAACACAGTAATCATCATTTAAGAAGTCTATAAATTTTAGGTATCTTCAAGTAAATAGTCCTCAATCAAAAAACAATCACAGCTAATATTAAGTTTAAATTCAAAAGCATTCTACATTAGACCAAACCAACCACCTCCCCATTCTTTGCTATCTTTCAAAATGTTTAGGACATTGTTCATGAATTATAAATAAAGCAAAATGTAATTTTAAAAAACCAAAACCTATTATCCTGATAAGAAGAACTGTATCAGAATAAAATTACTCACATAAACAAAATTCAAAAACTTGCATATGCCAGCTATAAAGTCTTAAGATTACACTGTGTTAATATTGCTCAGGTTTAGGTACATGTTGATTATTTCAGCTTTAATTTGGAGTTCACTAAGTAATACAGACTGCTTCTTACAAGCTTAGATACTTTTTCTTTCACTAACATAGCACTTTTAGTATTAGGGGATGAAAAGGGGTACTGGAATCATAGCTATCTTTGCCTTAATACACTCTAATCTTATTATAGGGTTTGCCTATAGTCAAAACGCAGCTGTACAGCTAATTTCAAGCCTACCAGCCTTGAAAACACTCTCCTTCTTAAGCAGCTGGTGATGAACTATACAGAAAAGTGTGACTGAACTCCATATGGAGCTGACTTCTTCACCTAGCTCCAGACTGGTCAATTTAGGAATAGATATCTTTAGTGCTACTACTGAATCACCTATTTCTTATAAGATTAGGTGATACTAGAACTTTTTTTTAATGTGTTAAAGGGAAAAATAAATTAAACCTAAGCCAATTGTTCTTTTCTATCTGTTATATGTAACTACAACAAAGACAATACAGAGTTGGGTAGCACTCTCCAACACTGACCTTAGTCATACATTCACACACGTTCAGAGACAGAATTCCTAATGAAAAACTAAATGCTCTACTACTTTCTTACTATCTTGAGGAGATGAATTTATAACCAGAGAAATTTCAAAATATACGTGATAAGATAAAATTAAGTGTTAATCTGATAAAAATAATTAAATGTTTTCCCCTTTGGGGAACTCAGCATATACTACTCAAAATGAATGCTTTCCTAAACAATCTGTTTCTTCCAAACATTATCAGGAGTGGTAAAGGCAACGAGACAGCAAAATAAAAGCAAAGCAGTGGAATAATTTTTCCTCCTAGAATAAAATAATAATTTACCACATTTACAAATATTAGATTTGTAGCCTTGAATTTGGGAGATCTTATTTTTACTTAAAATGTATGCGACATTTTCTGAATAAAACTTTACATTCCAAGTAAACTTCATAAATGCCTACAGACTCACAGATTTTTGAAGTTATAATAATTTCTACATTCATCTATGTTCATCATCTATGATGTTCATGACCATCCATATTTTATAGTAAACATAATACTTCGACTTCAGGCCAGATTGTCATGTTACATCAACACACAAAACGTTGAAATGAGATTTTTTTTCACTATAAATATTAATTTGAAATTAATATTAAAATTGGCAAAGCAGATTTCCTTTAACTCTCATCTTTTAGTCTACCATTTCCAAAAACTTGTATTAAAATAAACCTACCATAAGTCAAAGCTCAAAAGCTAAAACTAAGTGCACTTTAAAAGATCTGTACAACATGTATAATAATTCTTTTATTACATCTATCTCAAGCAATAACCTTCTTCAAACTATTTTTCTAGATACTTAAATCTCTGTACTTACTAAACAGAAATACTCACTTACTGCTCCACCGATTTATGTAAGAATGTGGTTAATAAATTTATTATACACAAGCCAGTAAACACACTTGGTAGAACAGACCTCCTGTCATTGAATATGCAATCACAAAGTATACAGAGGTAAGAAAAAAACAAAACAGGCACCTCATGTCAGCAATGGTTTCAATGATTAGTCAACTGTATTGCCTCTCAGATGAAAAGAAAATCAATCATATTTCTCATACAGCCAATTTACCACATGTTGAAATACTTACTGAAATCCATTTGTCATGTATGACTATGCAATCCTATCTTAGAAAGACATATGTAAATCAAACATTTCTAAAGAACTGTACAAATAGGCTGAAATAAGTATTTACAACATATAATAAAACACAATAGTATCTCATTAAACCTTGACCCATCATAATCTAAGACAATAAATAGCACAATTATATCTCTCCAGTTATTAACTTATCCCTTTTATAAATAAGAATACACACAAAAGACAACACTATTGACAGTCTAGGCTCCCTCATGAAGGTAAGAATGACCTGAAGGAACCATTTATAGAGCACTGCTAAGAATCCAAAGCTATCACTCCATATCATACCAACTCCTACCTTTGTATTTTTCACACCTTGATCCTCTCATCCTAAAATATCTCCTTCCAATGCTGACTATCCAAATCTTTCAAGGACGACCTCTTCTATGAAATTTTCTATCATAGTCAACTTTCAGAGAGCATATACACAGAAGAATCTGAGTATCTTAAAGTAATAATAATGCTTAAAATTTCTTACACAATTTCTGTTTACCGGACTCCAAGTTAAAGGCTATATGTACATAATTTTATTTTATTCTTACATCAATAATACAGGTTAGATGCTGTTTTCTTTTTTTATTTTTTATTGAGTGATAGTCATTTTACAATGTTGTGTCATATTCTAGTGTAGAGCACAACTTTTCATTTATGCATGAACATATATATATTCATTGTCACATTTTTTTTCCACTATGAGCTACCACAAGATCTTGTATGTATTTCCCTGTGCTGTACAGTATAATCTTGTTTATCTATTCTGCATTTTAAAATCCCAGTCTGTTCCTTCCCACCCACCCCCCGCCCCCTTGGCAACCATAAGATTCTATTCTATGTCTATGAGTCTGTTTCTGTTTTGTATTTATGTTTTGTTTTGTTTTTAGATTCCACATATGAGCGATCTCATATGGTATTTTTCTTTCTCTTTCTGGCTTACTTCACTTAGAATGACATTCTCCAGGAACATCCATGTTGCTGCGGACAGCGTTATGTTGTTGGTTTTTATGGCTGAATAGTATTCCATCGTTAATACTCTCATTTTACACTTTAGGAAACTGAAGCTTAGAGAAATTAAGAAACACGTGCAGGGTCACATAATCAGTGAGTGGCAAAGTCAGAATACTAACCTAGATGAAACATTTGATTTATACTGTCTTAAATTGCAAACTAATATTTTTTTTCTAAACATCCTATCTGCTCAGAGTGTAAAGTTTGGATCTTTACATCCCTCACAGCATCCAGCATGTAGTTGGTAGACATATAGTATACAGTTAAGAAATACTTCTTACCTCTACTGAATTTAGGTAAGGGGAGGTGAGAAGAATGGTCTGACTTCTATACTCCCTAATTCGCCCTTCTCTCTGGTTACTCCAGCTGCAAACTTCTTGGCATTTCTGTCTGGTTTGTTCCATACCTTTTTATTTGATTATGAAGTAAAGTAAGTTAAAAGTCACTGTCAACTGAAACCATTTCACGTTCAAGAGAGAAAAAGAAATTATCTGTTTTGACAAGATATAAAACTGTAATAAAGTATAATCTAATTTGTACTTGGCTTTGGTTCCAGATTTCAGTACATACAAATAGGAAACAATTTATCATAGTAGTTACGAGAGCCTTCTCTGGTATCAAACAGTCTGCTTTCAAACCCCAACTCTACTTTAAGTAGTTACATGACCATGGAAAATTATTTACTTTTTACCTGCAAATACGAAGACAATAACTTCTGCCTTATATCTTAAGATTTAATGGTTCCACATATAAGTGATATCATACAGTATTTGTCTTTCTCTGTCTGGCTTATTTTACTGAGCATAATATTCTCTAGGCCCATAAACATTGCTACGAATGGTATAGGGTTAAGAGATTCAAACTATTACGTATAAAATAGATAAGCAACAAGGATATATCATATAGCACAGGGAATTGCAGCCATTATCTTGTAATAACTTTTAATTGAGCATAATCTATGAAAATACTGAATCAGTATGCTGTGCACTTGAAACTAATACCGTATGGCAAATCAACTGTACTTCAATTAATAAATAAAGTTAACTGAAGCAAAAAAAGAATTCAGTGAGATGATTTATGTATGGTATCTCTCACAAAGTAAGCTCTCAGCCACTATTATTAATTATCATCAGTATTACAGCATATGTATGTAAAAAGGTAATGGAATACATGATGTTATTTGTTGAATTAAGCACCAACTTGTCAGCCTTATACATGAGCCACTTTGAATGCTCTAGCCCCGAGATGATCTGTCCCTGGCACATGCTACAACATGATGAATCTACAGTACTCTATGCTAAGTGAAATAAGCCAGTCACAAAAGGACAAATACTATATGATTCCACTTATATGATGTACCTAAAATAGTTAAATTCATAGAGATATAAATAAAATAGTAGTTTCCAGGGAGTAGAGGCAGAGGAAAAGAGGAGTTGTTCAATATGTCAGTTACATTTTTGTGTGAAAAGAGTTCTGAAGATAGATGGTGATGATGGTTGTACTACAGTGTGGATGAGCTTAATGCTACTGAACTGTACGGTTAAAATGGTAAATTGTATATTATATATATTTTACCATAAATAAAAAAATTTATACAGTGACTATAACAACAACTCAGCAAATACATATTCCTATTGGATTTTTTAGACAAGGTAGCAGAGGCTCAAAAAGGGCCAAGCTGATACACTAAGTAAATAAAAGAACCAGATTTCAAACACAGGTCTGTCTCACATGAGACACTTACATGTTCAAATAAACCACAATGACCACACTTCCTCGACATGGTTCAACTATTTGTTGGAGAAAGCACTGAAAATTATAAGAAACTCTGCAATATAAGGGAGTCTATTAAGAAACTTCAATGTATTAATACTATACTGATCACAAGTTTTACTGGAGCTTTTTCTGTAATGACTTCTTTTGGGCAGCAATGATACACCTCACCTGTACTAGTTCAGCATTTCACACAACTAGTAGTATAATGTTTTACATATCAATACTAAGAAAAATACACCCCATTGCTTCCCATTCTCCTTTGGAAACCAGTGTTTGGTTTTCCACCTTCTATGTGAGAGGAGTCACGAAACTGCCTAGGAATCTGAATTGCAAAAGATTACATGCTTTGCCCCAGTTTGTAAAAGAAACTCGTGTTAAGGCTCATGTAGGGTATCTGCAATGCCAAGCTCTGTGCTTCATTTTCACAGTAATAATCCAGATTTCCCTAAGGCTCCAAAGTTAGACTCTCAAGATAAATTGTTTCTTTAGTCAATTTCTTCCTGATTTTATAGTTTGTAAAATAAAACCATCTGAGATACAAAGAAAATACAAATTAATAAAACACAGGACTACAACCTCATATCAGTGTGTTGAGGATTTACGCACATAAACTGCCAAGCACAGGTTTTGAAACAGACCCTATAGACTTCCAGTTGCCATAGTAACTGCACATTTTTATTGAATGTAAAAGTGTAAACAGATGAGCACAGCTCAGGTAAATCATCAGTGTTGCCACTGTTGGCCTCTGAGTGGCAGAAATTAGTACATGCTGTCACTTTCCAAAATAAAAAAGGTCATAATCATAATTTATGCCCTAGACTTCTTGGTCTGTGAACATCATCCTCTTAGAAACCTCTTCCAGTGTTGCCTGACTAATTGTTTGTGAAGAGAAAGGTTCTAATGAATTATTAATAATTTTGTTATTGAAACAGGCTAGGGAATCACTCTGCAAAGAGTAAATAGTGTAAATATGGCAATTCTGCCAAATGTTTTCACTCTGTTCTCTCATTTTCTTGATCCTAATTCTTAATGCCCATGAAATTTACCCATGAAAGAAGAAGGGTGTGGCAACTAAAACAACTTGTGTAAGTGCAAGCCCTACTCTGAGGTGGCTGCAGTCTATTTTCAGAAAAAAAAATAAAAGGGAAAAGCTTTCAACTGGAATAACTGAAGGAAGAAAATGTTAGTGGAGACAGATGCTAGAGTTTTAATCATTAAAATACTTGAAACATAAAACTAATGTCCCTCCAGTGGTTCTTTCTTTTTTCAAAATTACAAGTATGTGTCTTTAGTCAGAGCTCTAGCTCCAAATTCAGGCAGATTCTAAAATCTTTGGGAGAGACAATATAAAATAAATAACCCAAGCCCTTTTTTTGGAACTGGGAGAACAAAACCCAGGGTAGTAGAAATATCATGCTCAGATGCTCACTGTCACAACATTAGTTAATTTCACAGCTAAGATTCAGATACCACAATCTAAGTATTTCTTCTTTTAGAAATCAAATGAGAATATGGGACACTTATTCTTAATGCTATTAAGTTGTTACAGAAGGTTATGTTTGTTTTACTGTTTGATTATAGGCTAAGAATGAGAAATTTACTAACTGTTTTATTTACTGAGGAATATATAAGTAGGAAAATATTACTAAAACAGTAGCATAGAGTTTATGAACGTATGTGATAATAATAGAAAGATACACTAGAATGCATTCATGCATTTATTAGCAGGCCTTCAAATCTTATGCAAAGACATTCTTCACGCAAATAAATTGCTATCACTTATTGAATACTTAATATGAGCTGGGAATTTTGTTAAATCCTTACGTACTTTAAAGTTTACTGATTAAGAGCACAAATTTTGAAATCTATGTTAGGTACAAATTCTTACACCACTACTTATGAATTAAATATTCTTGGGCAATTTATTTAATCTCCAAACCTTAGTTTCTTTGTAAAATTAAGATAATAATAACATTCAGTGTTCTTCAAAGCATTATTATAAGGCATTAAATAAAATACCCATGTAAAATATTTAGTTACAGTATTAGCAATGTACAAATGTTAGCAAGTTTGTATTATTACCTCATTTAATACTAACAACAACAGCAAAAGGTAGATATGATTATCCCCACTTCACAAACAAGAAAATTGAGGCTCACAGGATTTAACTAACTTGGCCAAGGAGTAGAGCCATGACACAAACACTGAGATCTATCTTGTTCTATAATCTATGTTTTTAACTGTCATGTATACTGAATCAATGCAGGAACTAATGATTTGAGGCCTAATTACATTTCTTTTCCTTCCTCTGTAGTCTTAAGAAAGTCCTTTGGTCAATCCACAAGTGTTTATTAAACTTCTATAATGTTCTAATGCTTTTCTACATATCAAAATTATACAACAGAAATAGCTGATGGTATCATGGATGTTATAATTTATCTGAGAAGGCAACATGAAATAAAGATTCAATAAAGGATTAAATTGCATGACCTCAAATCTAAGATTCAGGATTCAGTGACAGAAACCAGAGGTTTAGGTGTATGGGCATGATCAGAGAAGAATTCACAGAATTAAGCTGAGTTTTGGAAGATGAATACAGATAGATAGATAGGTAGGTAGGTAGATAGACAGACAGACAGACAGACAGATATACAGATACATAGATAGAGAAGAAAGGAGGACATGTTGAATGTAAGAAACAGAATGATGAAAGACATCAAGAACACTTATTGACAGAAAATTTGGAAATGGAAGCTCTAAATTATGGAGCTGTAAGTGGAAAGAAAGAGTAAATCAAAGATGTAACTGACAGGAAAAACAGAATTTAGGAATAGATTTGATAAAGTATGTGAAGACAAGAAAAGATTTTAAAGTGGCTTAGAATATTCTTCCCTGGGACATGGTAAGAAATTCCATGTACCAGAGACAAAGTAGAAAAAATGAAAAAGAAAACACTTTTATTGGGGATTAGGAGCATATGGGGATGTTATCTTCAGTTTGGAACTTACTGTATTTGAGAAGCTGCTGATATAACTGTTGGCTTATTCTGAAGATAGTTGTAAAAAAATAACAGAAGCACAAGTGATAGTCAAGACCTAGAAAAATATTTTAATAATATGCATAAAATAGTAATTAAAAACATAAGATAGGTTTTGTTACTTTGCAAGTTGATTGAATCATCTTGGGAGAACATACTGGGTTAGTAGAGATATTAAAAAGAGCAGTCAAAATTCAAGGTAAGCAAATTGCAGGCAGAAAGGAGAAAGATAACAAGAAAAATATAGTTTTATATAAGCCAAAGAAATGCCACTAGGGTGTCAAGGATGATTTAAATAGAGCTGTTTTATCAAGACAATTCTCTTTTAATATCTGTACTCCCCATTTATGAATCAGAAAACAGACCCTAAGAATAAGTTTGTACAGTCTGAATAGAAGGGTTTAGGTTTCAGAATGTATTGATGGTGTTTCTGTACTATCTTTTGCAACCTTGATTAAACTTAGGTCTCTGCTATGGGAACAAATTTTATTCCTTGATTTGGAGATCAGGGAAAATTATACATTCTTCTGATGAAGTCATAGCAAGCTACCTGAAAGACAGCAGGTGCTCCATAAATGGTAGTAAAATTCATTTCTGCTTTTATTTAAAGAAAAAAAATAGAGCTGATTGGGATGGTTATCCTGAAAACAGGTACAAATCAGATATACCTGTCTGCTTTGGGCCTAAAAGATTTTCAATTTTCTAGTCTAAATTTGGGCTGGTGAAATCTCAACAGATATTTTATGTATCAAAACAATCCCCACTGCAACCTTAAGGACATTTATATGTCACTGAATACATGGAATGGTACAACTCTATCTCCTATTTACCCTTTATCGTCCATATGCAGAATTGTAATACCCTTCTCCATATTTATGCCTTCAAATATCCTCCTCATTCTTTACGATTAATCTTCATGACTCTTTCTGCACAGACTTCCTAGCCAAGGTGGAGGTTCAGTCATTTTGTCCATGAAAGCTTCTTACCCAATCTTAGCAGTACTCTTGTCCTCTACTTTAGCACTGCTTAGTATTGACAGCAATTTTAGCCCTTACCTTATGCTTAACTTACAGTTAATTCACAACATACATAATAAAATATGTATATGCATATATATAATGTGTGTGCAACAAGTTTCATAGAACATTCTCATAAACTTCATTTTCCATAAAAATACTAAATTTGTAAAAAGATATTGTAGGGGTAAAGAGAATGTCCTCTGTAACATATAAATTTCCCTCAAATCTTTCTCTATCACATAAGTGCTTCAGCTAAGCAAATACTAATTTTCTGTATCACAAAAGTGCTTTGAGAAGTACATTTAGTCCTCTAAAGATCACAGAGTATGTCAGAACTATTTTCATCTAAGTATCTTTTTTGCTTATGCAATGTACTTGGGTTTCCAGTCAAACAGAATACTTGAGCTTATCTCCTTAGAGTATGTACTGAATTCTAAAACTGCACTTTTCTTTACACCAATGATGATCTGACAAGTTTTAAGTATGAAAATAAGGATGCTTTTGTTCCTGACAATAATTTACTTAGCTTAGCTAGTAGCCTTATAATGGCCAATTAGAACAATTTTCAGAAGACCACTTAGCAACAAACTCAATCAGTACCTTTTATATAAATGATTTTTTTATTTCTTGTTATAATTTCCCAAAGAAAAAAACTTTAAAAATTTGTGTATATTCCCTTTGACACTTAAGTTCAGTTTAACAAATATGATCTGAGGCCAATAAATCTGAATTAGAAGCATGAACATTTGGACATGTATGGTAGACCTTCTTACCATAATCCCCTACATACAACAGGTGCTTAAAAAATCTTTGAGACAGGTAGAAGGAAGGAGTTTGGGTTTTTAATATATAGATTAAAGTGTTGTATAATAATGATTTTAGGAATGAATCCTTCTGGAAAATTGATTTAATTTTTCTTTTGTTTATGTTCTTTCTTTGTAAAATGTGCTAGTACCAGGATATCAAAAAGAATAGGTTTTATAGAAAAATTCACTTGAATTATCTACACATGTTCCCTACAAAAGAGGTAGAATACACGTGTTTTGATTTCTGGGACTATTTTATTTTAAGGCCAGTTAAAACATAAATCACATAAAGTTCTGATTATTACTAATGTTTAACCCTAACAGTTCATAGATTAAAGTTTTCTTAGCATTAAAGAGTTGAGTGCAAATGCGTATCTTCACTTTCAAAGCTCCATGGGAAGCAACTCAGGAAACAAAGTTCAAGATAACATTCTCTCCTAGTTCTTAACATAGGGCTAGAAAATATAAATATATATATATATATAAATATATTTGATTATATCAAAATGTCTTAAAATTTAGCAGAGCTCTGATTCTTGTTTTATTTCAAATGACTCTTTAGCCCCTTCTTCGCCCATCCATACTCTAAGAAACAATAAAATTCTATCTTTTCTCTAGAAAGGGAAGTATTTTGTCCAAAAAAATGTAATCAAATCTTGGAAAACTAACTCTTGGATATAAAAATGTTTAAAATGAAGAAGTAATGTAAAGAATTTAGTGTAATACCTGATAAGTAGTTGATTCAATCTTTTCTTCCTCTTCTTGTCTTTTAAAGATACTCTACAGTAATACATGAGGCTAGAATTCTGTATCTGTGTGTAATAAATACTTCTTGAAGAAATCAACAAATGTTAAAATCTCCCAAGGATGCCTTAGAAAATGTAAATCATATTTTTACACATCTCAAAGCATTTGGTAGAATCACTCATTAACCTCTTAATGACAAAAGAGCATTATCATAGAATTAAAGTACTGGGAATGAAGAGGAAGGATGAATGGGAAAAGATATTATTAACAGCACAACAACTGAGTACAAATGTGTAGACTGTAATTGCCTTAATGGACATTTGCCGAAGACAATCAGATAAATACCCACAAGCTACCAAATGTGCTCTTCTATCTCTAAACCGTTGGATACAGGCTTTCAAATTTTCTATTATCTTTGAAATTAGACATTTATCATGCAATCCCCTCTGCATAGCATTTGACAGGTATCCATCTAACGTCCTCAAGCCAGAGACATTGCCTGACAACAAAGAGTTCTTAAACACTAGAGTGTGTTTAGAAAATGCTTAACCCACCAAGATGGAAACCAAAAGTGCAGAAATATCTTGCTCTATTATATATTCCCACAAGCTTGTAGATTTGACTTTTTATCACATGCAACAAAAATTACTGTTCTTCCCAAAGCAAATACAGCTCGAATTCTTAATCAACATCTTTGAAAGCCTAAGCCTAGCTTATATATTTACAGATGCAGACATCCTACAGTTACCATAAGCTAAACAGGGTAAGTCCCCTCATCCAGGGACTCTATAGCTTTTGCTATATGTAGAACTAATAAGGATCTGCTAATGTGGTCATCAAATGCAGTCCTATCAGCACTAAACACTTGGCTTGGCATTTTGATAGTAATACCCTAAAGGAAGTGGACAAGATGGATCCTCCTTTATATGGTAAATGGATAATAAAGCAGCAGCTTCTCTTATTGGGTTAGCAACTGAGAAAACTAAATGAAGTTTGTGACATAAGAAACATAAGAGATGGCATCTATGATAAATTCTCACACTGGGAAATAAGCACTCTAAATAGCTGTTTCTGAATTTGTGCTGTAATTCCAGTTGAAGGGCTATTTCACAAGTGATATTTACAGGCTTTACAATGCTAATACAGGAAGGCTCCCCAAAAGTACATTTTACTTACACTCTAGCTTTTTCCAAAAAGGAAACTGTAAGAAAAGTCTTATTCACAACGCACAGATAAAACAGTAAAACTTCCCTACCTCGGAGAAGGAGCCTTATGTAAATATGGTGGAAGAAATGGGACTAAAAGAGGACGAAAACTGTGGCTATCTCTTGGCCACAGCAAAACCTGTCTTCAATCACCAGCCTGCTTTTCTGCATTTCTGCTTGGCCTTTCACTGTGCCTTTCTAGCTTATGGCTTTTCTTGCTTCTTGCTAAAATTTAAAAAGGTGGAAAAGTGCTGTCTGCTGATTTTTAAATCTTTCTTTCACTGATATTAAAAAAAAAAAAAAGCAAGCTGATGACCACTCTTGATCAAGAGTTGACAGGAGTTTTTCTGCTTTTTCAACTATTGCATCTCCTAGCAGTTTGGGGAGTAGGTATTCCTATAACCACCACTACAAAGAAACAAATCCAGAGAGGCTAAGGGACTTGTCCAAGACACATGGGGAGCACAAGGCAAAGGCATGTTTCCACTCACCTTTTCTGAAATTACACCTCATTCCTTCCACACCATTATCCTCTCCTCTGAAAAGAATGGTACCACACAAGCAATAATAGTCAGTGTGGTTTTTCTAGTGACCAAAATTTCTAAAGAAACCAAAACTTGCAAAGCTACCACTGATTGCTAATTTAAAGTATCTCCCTCCTATCCCCACTGCTAAGTCTCAGTTCTTTACTTCCTTCTTGCCACTTACCACAAGGTATAATCATTTTTCTGATTATTTGCTTGTCTGTCTTATACATTAGAATATAATCTCTCTGGGGGCTGGACAGTGTCTTATTCACTCCACTCATTGTGTCCAGCTTCTAGCACAATGCCTAGGATATAGTGGAGTTGTAACAAATATTTGTTAAATGTGTGAATAGTTAGATTTCTTCCTAATTTACACAGAAGAATAAGCAGAGTTCCTTATTATATCACTAAGAATAAAATCCTCCAAGTGCAAGAATTATTCAGTAGGAATAAAAATCATGGATTTTAGAACCATAAAAGGCTCTAGAAGACTATGTAACTTAACTCTTTTGTATAATTGACGAAGTACTGAATCCCAGAAAGGTAACTCAGCTTACCAGGTCACACCCTTAGCCACAGAGCTGTGACTAGAACTGAGTGAGACTTTATCAGCTTTACTTATTTATATGTACCCTTCAGTACTGAAGAAAGCATCTAGGGAAAATGACTAATAATGTTGAAAAAAGGTAGAAGTTAGTACCCTGAAATAAAGTTCAACAGGAATTTTTCTTATACTGGAAACATTTGATTCAGCTTCCAAATGATAGTAATTTACACAATGAAATACAGTACACTGCTGATGAAAACATGCATTCTGCTTCATAACTTACTACCCTGTGTTTCAGGATAAAAGACATATTTTAACATGATTTAGTCCCTCTCTTACCAAAAAAAAAATCCAGTATTTCTGAAATAAAATTATTTGGAAAAGCAAGAGGGTGTATAACAAATAAAGCCACAGATAGGGATTTTACGTACAACTCTCCAATTTCTGCATCAACTCAGAAAATCTTTACCCACTAAAATAAAGGAAAATTTATTAATTAAATAAAATCAAAGTGTCTTCTCACCTACTAAATATACCATCTTGGGTACTTACAAATAACATTACTATCTTGAAATGCAGGCTGCTTATAAATATACACCAATGATTACTAATACTATTTTAACTTTACACTACTGTATAACAAAAGAAAGGGGAAAAAAATGTCCAGACTGAAATCATCTGTAATTCATACTACAGCACATAGTTATTACAGCCCATATGGAGTGAAGATCACCCACTGCTGAAAGTTCCATGAGAATGCGACAAGGTGACACACTGGAGTTAAGTGTCTTATGCTGGGTGGCAGTTCATTTCATAGGGGCGCACAACTTGCGATATGAAAAGGATGTACAGAAGCTGCCTCACTGACAGGGGTGAAAACAGGGGAATCAAACAAATATTGCTGATTCAAAATTGTTCTCCTACAGTAACAACTAGCACCAAATGAGTTGCTGTGGTGGAGAGCAAGCTGTGCTCGGAGACTAATTGCTGCACTTGTTAGAGTGTGCAAGAAGGTGTTTATTTGTTTTACATGTGTTTGGTGCCAAGACATCCCCGGGATCTGGAGCTGAAGTGGAAACAGAATGACAGTGTTTAGAACACTAAACACAAAAACAAAAGGGAAAGAGAATTTTTTTTCTGAAAGTGACTTGAGCGTTAAATGTATGAAAAGCTTGAGGCTCTTATCCTGGGACTAATTCTTCAGTCTCCTTCAGATCAACCCGTGGGAGCCCATGCTGGAATGGAGTGTATTAAGTCTGGGATGCTTTGATGTTGTTACTTTTATTTAGATGGTGAATTATTCAAAGCAGGGAAGATGAGTCTAAGAGCTACCAATAAAATAAAAGAGAATGAACTCAGGAAAAGGAAGGAAGTGAAGCACAAAATGTGGGTGTTCAAACAGTTCCACCTGAATGGCAAAGTTTAGAATATGTACTATGGGGAATTTGCCACACTGTATCTTTCCAGCTTCAGAAATAATAACTAGATTTTGATTGACATTTTTAAAGGTTTAATGATGGAAATACTTCTACTGAACAACCTTGTTTTTCTTCTCTCATACTTCATAGGCCTCCAGAGTCTTCCTTTGGACAGAAATTTGCTACTCCAAATCTAAGCCCAAATTATTTACGGAGTATGATTTAAAAGTATGTTAATTCCTCCAACCAGTGAACATGGTAAATACTAAAAACAATTATTGTTACTCATTATTTTTCTTTTGATGTGCAGATATTTGAGCACTAATAAACTCCACAAGGACAAATTTAGTATGCTTACATTTTCATGTGATTAGCATATTATGTGGATTATTTGTTATTTAAAAATGAGGAATATGAATAATATTTATTATGTACCATACATCATTTTTGAAGCACTTGTTTTACATAAACTGGGTCACAAAAAAATCAAGCTATTCAATTTTTTTAAGTTCCCTTTATAACCTCAAAAACGTATACAAAGAATTTTTGCTTGGTTTGATTCTTTATTTCTCTCTGCGAATCTCTCTTTCTCTTTCTATCTCCCTCTCGGGTATTTGAAAATTTCTCAAAAAGGAGGAAGTAACCTTCATTTTGCACACAAGGACAATAATGCAAATCTGTACCCACCATAGATAAAAACTTCACTTTAACGTCATTTACTTTCTATTTTTCACTGCTTTCTGCCACATAGAGTGTGACTGGTTCATCAATGTGTAGCAGAAAACATATGTCAAATTGAGATTCATGCAAATCATCAATCCTACACAAAAAGCAAATTTCATATCCATGAAATTCTTACTTCTCCAAAATTATATTTAACTTTGAAACTATACTTACTTGATCTTTGAAAAATATAATCTGTACTCTTTAAAAATATTAATTTCATGTTTTTACCTGGTATTATGTACAAAACAGTCTTATGGCAAAAAAAATCAACTTGCTTATTGAGGGAATGAGCATTTGTTTCTGGTTTAATGCAAAATACATCAGGTCAGTCAGTCACATACTATTAGCCCAACTATGACAATTACATGGGAGATATTCTGCCTCACCAAAGTTCCTAAAACAAAAGAAAACCAGAAAAACCAACAAATGAATCAGTATATGTAGGGATGTGTGTGTGTCTAAGTGTGTGTCTATGATGTTTACCCTGATATTTGTAATTCAAATCCAATACCATAGGGTTTCCCACTTGCTTTCTGTATTCTCTCTTTTCATCTCTATGATATCTTCATCCCTTCCACCAAGCACTCAACTCCAAGGGCAGTGGTGTCACTCAGAGAAATGCTTCCCAGTGTCCCCACTGACAACTCCAGAGTTCTGACTCAGAGATTTTGCCTGTGGAAAGAACAGACTGTAAAACAGATGGCTCCTAATCTCTTCCCAAAGAAACTGGCTTCATTTGCAACTGAACACGGAGAAGTTTAAACCTGAGGGTGCTCTCAAGAACAGCAGAAGTTGGAATGGGAAAATATATTTGCTAATCATATATCCATTAAACATTAATATCCAGAATATATAAAGAACTCATACAAGTTAACAAAAAAGCAACCAACCTGATTTTAAAGATGAGCAGAGGATGTGAATAGACATTTTTTCAAAGAAGACACACAGCTGGCAAACAGGCACATGAAAAGATGCTCTACATCACTAATTATTAGAGAAACGGAAATCAAAACCACAATGAAATATCACCTTACACCCCTTAGAATGGCTATTATCAGAAAGGTGAGAAATAACAAATGTTGGAGAGGATACGGGAAAGGAAATCTTCAAACACTGTTGGTGGTAGTGTAATTGATGTAGCCAGTATGGAAAACAGTATAAAGACTCCTCAAAAAATTAAAAATAGAACTACCATATGATCCAGCCATTTTACTTCTGGGTATTTATCCAAAGAATATGAAAACATTAAATTGGAAAGATTTACCCCAGTGTTCATTGCAAAAAAATAAGATTCACCACAGAGTTCACTGCAGCATTATTTACAATGGCCAAGATATGGAAACAATCTAAGCACCCACAACAGACGAATGGATAAAGAGTGATATATAAATAATACATATAATAGAATACTACTCAGCCATGAAAATAGATGAACTCCTGCCATTTGTGACAACAATGATAAACTTTCAGGCTATATGCTAAGTGAAATAAGTCAGAAACAGATAAATACTGTATGATATCACTGATATGTAAAATACAGAAAAAATAAATAAATCAAACCAAACCAAACCAAACTAAAACAAGCACATAGATACAGGGAACAGAGAGGTAGTTACCAGATGGGGAGAAAGGAAAGGCAAAATGGGTAAAAGGGGTCAACTATATAGTGATAGATGAAAACAATTTTTGGTGGTGAGCACACTGTAGTGTTCACAAAAGTCAAAATATAATACTGTACATATACAACATATACTGTTATAATTCAGTGTTATTCTAGTAAATTTAATTAAATAAAAGAATAGTGGAGACTGTGGTCAAAGGAGGCTCAAAGGTGAGGTGATTTATGGATCTAATGAAGATACAGCCTGGACAATAGATAGGGTAGATTACAGGAGATAACTGGGAAATAAGATGGTTGCGAAGAATCCTCCTGGGGTCAGAACAAATATCAAACACTGATCTCAAACTATTCCATCCTCTGAAGGAGACACAATTGTATTTGATTTGTTTGTAGAGGAATGTATGCCCAGGTTATTGTTGAAAACAAAGCAGTTAACTGGAAATCAGTCAAGCTAATAGCTGGATCTGGTCAGGAAAAAAATGGAGAGAATTTTACCAGTACCCTTATTATCCCAGGGTGACTCTGGTCATATCCAAAACTGTACCTCCCTGAAGGGCAACACTGGAGGCTTAAAACTGTGAAGTGGAGGGAACAGGTATCACTAAAATAATCCCACCAATTACTAAACAAGTAAACACATAACAATAACAAGCCCTATAAGGTCAAGGGGAGAGAAAATCCATATTTGCTATAATTTATTATAAAATATATTACTTTTACATATATTTATTTTATATAAATTATATATATAATATAAAATACAACAATACATAAAATATGTTACTACCTGCTACAAAATATTACAAAATATCCAGTTTCCAAAAACAAATTAGAAGGCAGGTAAAGAAACAAGAAAATATGACCCATACACTATGGGAGAGGAGGAAAGTTGGGCAACAGAAATTGCCTATAAGAGTAACCAAATGTCAGATTTAACAGAAAAAAATTTCAAAGTAGCCATTATAAATACGCTTACAGAATTTTTTAAAAAGTATAATTAAAATAAAAGAAGGTATGATCACAATGTTGCAACAAATAAAGAATACCAATAAAGATACTGAAATTATAAAAGACAAACCAAAAAAAGACAGAAATTATAGAGTTAAAAAATACAATAACTAAACCTTTTAAAATTCACTAGGGAGGCTTAACAACAGATTTGAAATGGCAAGAAGACAGAATTTAAAAACTTGGAAATAGATTGAAAGACATTATACAAGCTAAATAGAAAAAAAGAATGAAGAAAAAACGGAGACTGAGAGAAATATGAGACAATATCAAGCACTGATATATGTATAATGAGAAAGTTAGGAAAGGAGAACAAGAAATGTGAAGAAAAAATATTCAGGAAGGTGTGGCCAAGATGGCAGAGAAGGAAGACCCTGAGCTCACCGCCTCCTTCAGGCGCATTAAAATTACAGTTATTTATAGAACAAATGTCTATGAGAGTGATCTGAAAACTAGCAGAAAAGATTTACCACAACTACAGATATACAGAATAGACCACAAAGAGATGGGTGAGAGGGGCAGATACGCAGTACAGTCAAGACCCACACGTCTGAGCAGGCGACCCACAAACAGGAGGATAATTACAAGTGCAGAAGTTATCCCCAGGAGCAAGGAGTCTGAGCCCCACATTAGGCTCCCTAGCCCAGGGGCCCTACATCAAGAAGACAAGACCTCATTATGTCTGGTTTTGAAGACCAGCAGGGCTTACATACAGGAGAGGGCTGTAGAAAACAGAAACTCCACTCTTAAAAGGGTACAAAATCACACATGCTCCAAATCCAGCACAGAATATGAAAAGAGCCTGGGTTAGCCGACTTGCTAAATTTGGAGAGCCTCCCAGGAGGCAACTAGGATACCTACTGAGGACACAGATGCTGGTGGCAGCCACTTATGGGAGCTCTTTCAACCAGGACGACACTGGTGCTGGCAAGAGTTATTCTGGAGTCCTCCCTCTAGCCTATTAGCACCAGGGGCTTACTACACACTAGCAGGCTGGCATGAGTCCTAGGATCCCCACAGGCCAAGTAGCCAGCTACAGGGGTAACCAGCTCTAACCATCATCAAGCCAGAACTAGCCCAGGTCCTTCTGGGCCCTGTAGTCAGCCACACGATTCAGGCCCCTCCCATCAGCAGATGGACAGCTGCCACAGAACCCCAAGGCACACACAGCCAGGCACCCCAGGACTTAGCCCTACCAACCAGTGGGCTGGCAGACATAGCCAGAGGCAGTGCCTGGCAGCCCACTGGGTCAGGGAACAGCCTCACCTACTGATGTGCACAGTTGATGGCCCCTCAAAAACAGAAGGACCCCTGCAGCCCATATAGGGGACACCTCTAGACCATAAAGTTCTGGTGACCAGAGGGAATGGGCTGCTGGACCGCATAGGATGTCTCCTACATAAGGTCATTTCTCCAGATCAGGACATATAAACCACCCTATCTAATACCTAGAAATAACACAGAGAATTAGGCAAAATGAGGAGGCAGAGAAACATGTTCCAAATGAAGGAACAAAATCAAATCCCAGAAGAAGAACTAATCTAAGTGGAGGTAAGCAATCTACTTGATAAAAAGATCAAGATAATAATTATAAAGATGCTCACTGAATGTGGGAGAAGAATGAATGAATACAATGAGAAGTTTAACAAAGAATTAGAAAATATAAAGAAGAACCAAACAGCTGAAGAATACAATAACTGAAATAAATACCCTAGAAAGAATCAACAGTAGCTTAGGTGATACAGAGGAAATCATGACCAAGAAGAAAAATAACTGACAATCACCCAAACTGAACAGAAAAGAGAAAAAAAGAATTTTTAAAAATGAGAATAGTTTAAGAAACCTCAGACAACACCAAGAATACTAGCATTCACATTACAGGAGCCCCAGAGGAAGGAGGGGAGAGAAGGAAAAGGACAGAAAATATATTTGTAGAACTAATAGCTGAAAATTTCCCTAACCTAAGAAAGGAAATAGACATTCAGGTCCAGGAAGCAGAGAGAGTCCCAAATGAGATGAACTCGAAGATGTCCACACTAAGACACACTATAATTAAAATGGCAAAAATTAAAGATAAAGCAGCAAATCTTAAAAGGAGTAAGAGAAAAGCAACTAGTTATGTACAAGAAAACGCCCATAAGACAATAAGCTAACTTTTCAGCAAAACATTGCAGGCCAGAAGGAGTGGCACAATGTATTGAAAATGATGAAAGGAAAAAACTTAAAACCAAGAATACCCAGCAAGCTATCATTCAGATTTGAAGGAGGGATACAGAGTTTTACAGACAAGCAAAAGCTAAGAGAGTTCAGTAGCAGTAAACCAGCTTTACATGAAATATTAGCAGAACTTGTTTAAGTGGAAAAGACCATCCACTTACAAAGCCAGCAGGAAGGCTAAATAACAAAAGTAGTAAAATCACCTGTATCCAACTAAGTGGTGAAGGAATACACAAGCAGTTAAGGAAAATAAAAAGATGTAAAATAAGATGTTAAAAACACTAAATATGGGGGGAAGGTAACAATGTAGGGTTGTTAGAATGCATTATAACAAAAGAGATCATCAATTTAAATAATCACGTATATGCATAGTTTATTATATACAAACCTCATGGTAACCACAAACCAAAAACCTATAATAGACACACACACACACACAAAAGAAGACCAAACATAACACTAAAGATAGTCAACAAATCACAAAAAGAGCAAAATAAAAGAGAGGAACCAAAAAGAACTATAAAAACAACTGAAAAACAATTAACAAAATGGTAAAAAGAACATAGCTATCAATAATTACCATAAATGTAAATGAACTAAATCCTTCTCCAATCAAAAGACCTAGAGCAGCTGAAAGGATTAAAAAAAAACAAAAACAAGACCCATATTCATGCTGCTTACACAAGACTCACTTCAAAGCAAACGACATAGACAGACTGAAGGTGAAGAGATGACATGCTACTGCATGTAAGTGGAGTCAAAAAGTTGGGGTAGCAATATTTATATCAGATTTTAAAATAAAGACTGTTATAAGAGACAAAAAAGGACATTACATAATGATAAAGGGATCAATCCAACAAGAAGATAAAAAAATTATAAATAGATAGGCACCCAGTGGAGAGCACTTAAATACAAAAAGCAAACGTTAACTAATACAAAGGGAGAAACTTTCACAGTAATACAGTAACAGTAGGGGACTTCAGCATCCCACTTACAGCAACGGTCAGATCATTCAAACAGAAAATCAATGAGGAAACACTGTCCTTAGACCACACATTAGATCAAATCAAATAAATAAATACATACAGAATACTTCATCCAAAAGTAGCAGAATACACATTCTTTTCAAGTGCACATGGAACATTCTCCAGGGTACATCACACATTAAACCACAAAACCAGTCTCGAGAAATTTAAGTTTGAAATCATATCAAGAATCTCTTCTAACCACAACAGTATGAGACTAGAAATTAACTACAAAAAAGTCTGCAAAATCTGCAAAAACACAAATACATGGGGGCTAAACATCATACTACCAAACATGGTGTGAAGATTAGTGAATTAGAGAATAAAAATTAGGTTCTTTGAAAGGATCGACAAAATTAACTAACTTGGTTTTACCAAGAGGAAAAGAGAAAAAAGTCAAATTACCAGAATCAGAAATGAAAGAGTAGGCATTGCTAACCACCTTACATAAATAAAAAAATTATGAAGAAATTCTGTAAGCATACCAACAAATTAGATGAATTAGAAGAAACAGAAAAATTCTTAGCAAGACATGAACTACTAAAATGACTCAAGAAGAAACAGAAAATCTGAATATACATATAAAAAGTTAAGAAACTGAATCTATAATTTAAAAATTTAGTCACAAAAAGGCCCAGGCTGATATGGCTTCACTGCTGACCTCCACCAAACATTCAAAGAAGAATTAATACCAATTCTTCACAAATGCTTCCAAAAACAGTAGAAGAGAGAGCACTCTTCATCTCATTGTATGAGGTCAGTATTACCCAGATTCTAAAATCGAGCAAAGAAAACTTTAAAAAAAAAAAAAGAAAAAGAAAGAAAACTACACATGAAAAGAAAACTACCGTCCAATATTTCTTATGAATATGGATACAAAAATCCTCAACAAAATACTGGCAAACCAAATATAACAACATATAAAATGAACTACACACTACAGTAAAGTGGGATTTATCCCATCATAGTAGATTATTGTTAACATCTGAAAATCAGTTAATGCAATGCATAATATTAATAGAATTTTTAAATTCACAAAATCATCTAAATAAACACAGAAAAGCATTTGAGTAAATCCAACATCCTCTGATGATAAAAACACTTCACAAAATAGGAACAGAATGGAACTTCCTCAATCTGATTCTTTTAAAGGCACCTAGAAAAAAAATCCATAGTTGACATCATATTTAATGGTGAAAGACTGAATGCTTATCCCTAATATCAGGCACAAGACAAGGTAACCATTTTTGTCACTTCTACCTGACTTTCTACTAGAAGGTCTCACCAGGTCAATTTGGCAAGAAAAAAGAAATAAAAGGCATCCAGATCGCAAAGAAAGTAGTAAAACAGTATCTATTCAAAGATGGCATGATCTTACACAGAGAAAATTCTAAATAATCCACTAAAAATTTCTCAGAATATATGAGTTCAGCAAGTTTGCAGAATACAGCATCAGTTTGCAAAAACCACAACAGCCAAAACAATCTGAAAATAAAAATTTAAGAATTCCATTTGCAATAACATCAAAAGGAATAAAGTAGGAATACAACAAAAGAAATGCAAAAATTATTCTCTGAAAACTAGAAGCCATTGTTGAAGGAAATTAATGATGATCTAAATAAATGGGAAAGCATTCTATATTCATGGATCAGAAGACTTAACATTGTTAAGGCATTAACCCCAAACTAGTCTATAAAGTCAGTGTAATCCCTATGAAAATCCCAACTGATTTTTTTAAGAAATTATCTGATTCTGAAATTCACATGGAATTCCAAGGAGTCCAATGGAGCCAAACAGTTCTGGAAATAAAAAAAAAAAAAAGAATAAAGAAGGAGAATTCACACTTCTCAATTTCAAAACTTACAATGAATCAGATAGTGTTATAAGGCATAAGGATAAGGACATACAGATCTGGCATAAGGATAGACACAGATCAATCCAGCAGAACTGAAAGTTACAATGAGAAAACAGCTATTTTGAGTGCTGCCTGGGCATTTTACAGCATGAAAACCCTGCTTACTCCTAGAGTCTGGACATTTCGAAAAGGACCCAAACCTAGGATCACCACCACAAATTCCCACTTTGCTTTTCCTGGGGCACCTTTTAAAATAACCGATTAGAGTTGAGCTGGCAAAACATTAGTAACCTGTGGCCCAAGCACCTTATAAGTTTTTTGCTAACCTGAGAAAGAAGACTGCACTTCCCCCAGCTTACTCTGTGTTCCTCTCCCTCCTTCTGGGATCTCTAAGTAATAATTTTTGTGACTTTAGTTCATTTGTGTGAGTGTACTGAAACTGCGCCTTCAATCAAAACAGTTGTGGGATTTTCACTTCCCTGAAGTGGGAGCTCAGGTGCTGAGGGAGCTACCTGCCAACCCCATGTAGATGGCTTGTGCCTCTTCATTTAGCTGGTCATAATCTGCATACTCTTTTTTTCAGAGGGCCCAAATGAGTTAACTGACCTTGACTCAAGATCCTCTGTGGAAAACAGACTCACTGCGCATGGTTTAAAAAAGGGAGATCCCTACATAATCTTGCTAAATGTCATTGTGCATGAACAGATAAAAACTAAGTTGGAAAGGAAAGAGGTTTTGGAAGTTGTTGAAGGGCAAATTATAAGATGAGTCAGGTTCACTGAACATAATCTTCGTATTTTCAATTTAATATACCAGCTAGGAGCCCCTCAATACAAAAGTCTAGAAATTAACCCAAACACCTATGAAAAACTGATTTTTAACAAAGGAGTCGAGACTTTCAGGGAGAAAGAACAGTCTTTTCAACAAACAGTGCTGGGACAACTAAATAGCCACAAGCAAAATAAAACTGGATTCCTCATACAAAGTAAAAAAATTAACTCCTGTCTGGCATGTAAGGGATATTAAGATTGACTCATGACTGATAACAGTGTATTACAGTTGAGAACAGTTCCTAAGTGTCTGTATCTGCAATAAAATGGGTATGATCTTTTCAAATGTACTAATTTATAAACCATAAAAGACATTATTGATTTACTAGATTAGTTTCAGTGAGTGGAAAAGTATGATATTCTCTTAAACTAATCAGATTCTTAGTTATCAGGAGCTTAGCATTTGGTACCTAATTAAGATAGCACTGAGATACTACTGCATGTTAAATTCATAGGGGGAAAATAAAAGAGAACTAGCTTTATAAATTCAAACCTACAAAGTGAACACTAAGGTCCTTAGTCCCCATAGAATTTCTTCTTCATGTCTTTGTAATTTTTATCTTGGAATAAAATGCAGTTTGAATGCAATGATGGAAACTTTCAATCATGGTGGCAAAGTCTTCTCTAGCATAATAGGTTCTGAAGTTACACTTCTGAGTATAAATCTTACTTTCCATTACTTGGCTAGCTGAGTAGTCAGGAAAGCTGTCTCATCAGAAAATGAGTATGAATATAGTAATTTGTACTTCATTAAGTTATTGATAGGATACAATTACTAGAACATATTAAATGCTCAGTAAATAATAACAGTTGGTATTTTCCCTAAGGTTCACCAAAGAAAAATATTTATCTGTATCCTTAAACAAGTCTGATCTAAACCAGAATTTTACTATGACTAATTCCAATTAATGAGCACCAGGAACAAACATCTGAAATTTCAATTCTTTCTCATTTATCTGTTATGTTGAAGGTGACAGGGCAACCTACAGCATGATTTCTCATCAGGCATAAAAATCCTTTTTACAGGGAGTCATTCAACAAACATAATTTGAGGACTTACTATGATTAAGGTTCCATACAAAATATTAATACAGGTTGCTACAATTTCAAGGCTGTGTATGTACAGTTTTAATAGCTCTTTTGTTTAAAATATATCAACAAGTAAACTCCAAAAAATTACTTACAATAGCAAAGAAACGTGTGAATTAAAAAGATAAATTATATATTGTAAGAAAATGAGCTCAAAGAAACAGACTGTTCCATAAATCAAAAGTAAAAGCATTCTGGTCAGTGATGCCCAAAACTGTTATTCCAAAAAGATATCTGACATAACATAAATGTTGTTGGCCTTTAAATGAAGTTCTGCCATTTGTCATACTATAATTATACTTCTCAGGCAGTATTTTTTCCATCATTATTTTCCCTATTGTTATTATCATAATTGTTATCGTTATAATTATCTTCATCCCCATTAGCTCAGTATTTTAGATATTCAAAATTTCTCCATATCCAAAATATCTTTTGTTCAGAGATGAAAAAATATAATCCAAGTCATTCACTGAAAGAGTGAAAATGTCAGAAAGTATTTTGACCATATTTCTCTACCATAATTGAGTCCTCAAATCAAGTCTTCTGAAATAACCTATGTAGGCAGCTTGAAAATCACAAAATCTAAATGTCAAATAGCTTCATGTAGTAATCATAAACTATGCACAAATATTCCTAGTCTCATATTTCCAGGTCAAAGGTACGACTGTATTCCTCATCCTCCTGCTTTTCAGTTAAACATAGAAATAATTTGCTTATACCAGTGAAATGTAAGACAAAATGATGTCTACTACTTCCAAGCAGAAAGGTTTACAAATCAGCACATGATTTACCATGCTTTCCCCACTATTACCAAGACTGGTAACACTCCATTCCTCCTCAAAGTCAAACAACAGCTAAACTCATTTAAGTAGCCATTGTTAAATCAAAGGAGATCCGATTAAAATTAGCTACAATGAAACCAAATATATCTCCCCTTTTTTCACTTTAAATTTTTTTTTATTGAGGTATAGTCAGTTTACAATGTTGTGTCAATTTCTGGTGTACAGCACAATGCTTCAGTCATATATGAATATACATATATTCATTTTCGTATTGTCACCATAAGCTACAAGATATTGAGTATGTTTTCCTTTGCCATACAGTATAAACTTGTTTATCTATTTTATACATACCAGTCAGTATCTGCAAATCTCAAACTCCCAGTTTATCCCTTCCCACCCCACTGCCAACTGGCAACCACAAGTCTGTATTCTGTAAGACTGTTTCTGTCATATATATGTATGTGTGTATATATATATATATATTCCTTTGTCTTCCTTTGTCTTTTTTTTAAATTCCACATATAAGTGATATCATATGGTATTTTTCTTTCTCTTTCTGGCTTACTTCACTTAGAATGACATTCTCCAGGGCCATCCATGTTGTTGCAAACCACATTATTTTATCATTCTTTATGGCTGAGTAGTATTCCATTGTAGAAATATACCATTACTTCTGTATCCAGTCATCTGCCGACGGGCATCTACATTGTTTCCATGTCTTGGCTATTGTAAATAGTGCTGCTATGAACACTGGAGTGCAGCTGTCTTTTTTTAACATTTTTTTATTGAGTTATAGTTGCAGTTGAATTAAGGTTTCCTCTGGATATATGCCCAGGAGTGGGATTGCTGAGTCAAATGATAAGTCTATTTTTTTGTCTTTTGAGGAATCTCCATACTGTTTTCCACAATGGCTGCACCAAACTGCATTCCCACCAACAGTGTAGGAGAGTTCCCTTTTTCCCACACCCTCTCCCAGCATTTACCATTTGTGGACTTTTAAATGATGGCCATTCTGACTGGTGTGAGGTGACACCTCATTGTAGTTTTGATTTGCGTTTCTCTGCTAATTAGTCATATTGAGCATTTTTTCATGTGCCCATTGGCCATTTGTATGTCTTCATTGGAGAATTGCTTGTTTAGGTCTTCTGCCCATTTTTGGATTGGGTTGTTTGTTTTTTTCTTAGTAAGTTGTGTGAGCTGTTCATATATTCTGGAAATCAAGCCCTTGTCAGCCTCACCTTTTGCAAATATTTTTTCCCATTCCATAGGTTGTTGTTTTGTTTTGCTTATGGTTTCCTTTGCTGTGCAAAAGCTTGTAAGCTTAATTAGGCCCCATTTGTTTATTTTTGCTTTTATTTCTATTGTTTGAGTAGACTGCTCTAGAAGAACATTGCTGTTTATCTCCCATTTTAACAAACATTTTATCCCCCATCACTGAGAAACAGAAAACAATTTTCAGACTGAACTACAAACACAAACCTAATTCTGTGTAGTCTATATAGATACTGCTAAAACAAAGTGATTCAGACAGTTTGAAAATAAAAGTGAAAGGCATACATACATACAACACACCCAAAAAAGAGGGATTATGATATAACAATCAGTTGAATCAGATGAGGTAGAATTCAAGTCAACGTATTATAAAAGTCAAAAGAAACCCAAAAAGGGTATTTTATAAGTATAAAGGGTACAAATCACAATGAATCATTAAAATCTACACATCTCACAATATGACACCTTTTTAAAGCACAAAATAACACAGGAGATACAAGCAAAAATTTAAATATATTAGTAGTGGGACATTATTAGACTATACACACCAAAAAACACAATAAATATTAAAAAGTTTAAAGAATACAGACAATATCCTCTAATCAAAACATAGAAAACAGAAAACTTTAAAATCAGAAACAAAGAGGTCTTTTCACTTGAAAATTTAAAAAATAAAATTTGCAAATCTTGTGTCAAAGGTGTAAATATATATATTTGATGTTTTATTAGCAGTTGCACATAAATAACTACATATTAATTTTTAATTCATTTATATTATTATTATTTTATTTTTATTTTATTTATACTTGTATATGTCAATTGAAACAAATGCACAGGCTAAAAGTTTAGAGTTTTGTTTTATTTGGCAAACATTTCTGAGGACTCGAGCCCAGGATGACAGCCTCTCAGATGGCTCTGAGGGACTGCTCCAAAGAGGTAGGGGAGGAACTAGGATATATAGGAGTTTTACAACTAACGTTAAAAGATTACTTGTTAACTGAAGAAAACCAGACATCTCAAGTTAAAGAATTTAGCGCTTTTCTATGTATGGGAGTGAGCAAACATTTGGGCTCACTGAATTCATTCCTTTGACAAGCATCTAGCTATCTAGGGCCAGTATCCTGTCCTTTCTTTTTCTGAGTCCACTCAGGCTGCAGAGGTTAGGCTGCAGGCTTGTCTTCACTGCAGGGGGTGGCAGCAGTGGCTGATGACTTGATGGCTTCAGTATTCTTTGTTTATAGATATGGTTTGCAGTATTTTTCATTCACATATATTTATTTTATTTTAATATCATTAATATTAATAATTATAACTAATATATATAACAAACCACTAAAATAAAACCTGGTATAATTATTTTATTGCTTAAAAATCAGGCATTATAAATGAGACCAAATGTCTTAATGTACAGGTTTTTCTGTGCCACACATTACCAATATAAAGATAAGCACTCATAGGGACTGAATTTTCCCTGAGTTACACTTGTATTTGGGCCCTCACTTTGGGGAGTGCCATATATTTAGATATACCCTGAAGATACAACAAAAGATCTAGGAGCATATGAACTTTAACAAGGGAGCAGTAATCTGGTCTCATTTACAGTTAATAATCCTACTCTTCCTCAAACTTTTTCTAACCTCTTGGTAAAGTTTGTGTCTTCCAGGTTACAACAGTCTCACATCAGATGATGGCTATGCGAGGATTCCAGCCCATATCGCCCTCAGATACAAAAACAAAAGGCTGTCCTGCCCCAGGGGCCCCTAGATTAGAATATATAGTTCATATATATATATAAGTATATACATGCACTACTGTACAAATATATTATGCATTAGTATGCATATATATTAGGCAGGGTCAACGCCCCTCAGCCCAGTAGTAGTTTTGGAAGATGGACCATCACCCCTCTGCACACCAAAAGATTATGGGAGTAAAATCTCTGAGGGGGGAATGAGACAGGAGGGAAGGGGGCAGGGCACAGCCATTCAAAGAATGACGGCAACTAACACCATAATGGTGGAAGATTCAACTCCCAGTAGGCCTTGAGGATCAAGATGGTGGGAGATTTGACTTCTAGTAGACCTTGAGCTTCATCATGTGCTAATTGTAACATATTAGCATAATAAATAACATTCCCTCAGGCGCCATGACAGTCCCAAGGCTAACCACAAAAGGTCAAAGAGTGGGCCATGGCCCAATTCCTGGGAATCCCAGCCCCTTCCTCAGGGTAATTGGAATGGTCCTCCCACTTGTACGTCTGAAGCTACTGAGCCCATAAAAACTAGCAACACCACGCCTCGTGGCCGCCTTTCTCAATCCCTCATCTTTGGAAGACAGCCCGCACTCTGTCTGTGGAGTCTATACCTACTTTTACTTTAACCTGAGCACCCAACCCCCACACCTCATGGCCTTTCTCTTGCCTTTTGAAACAGCCTACACTATGCAGTATGTATCTCTCTAAATAAATCTACCTTTGGTAAAAAAAACCTAAAACAAAAAAAATCAGGCATTATAGGCAAAGCCCTTCTATACTGTACTCAAAGTTCAGAAGCCATAGAAGAAAAGATTAATGTATTTCATTATGTAAAAAGTGGAAGTGAACATAAACCCTCTGCAGAACAACAAAAAAAAAGTACCTTAAATCAAAAGACAGAATAAAAACACATATCCCAAAAATAAAACTCAAATTTCCCTAATACAGAAAAAGAGTTCCTAAGAAAGTTTCTAAGAAAAAGAGTAGCAACTCAATAGAAAATGGATACACTATATGTACAGATGGTTCACAGAAAAATAAGGAAATACGAATGTCGCCCAAGAATCTGAAGAGATGTGTAACTTTACAGAAACTAAATGCAGATTAAAACTGTATCAATACGATTTTTATCAAGAAAAGCATTTTCTATTAAAAGCCAAAATATTTCTGACATATTATATTAATGATATTCATAAACTGCTACTAAGACCACAAATTAGCTTAACCTACATTAAGAGCAATTTGGCAAGATCTTTCAATATTATAAATTACTCAAATTCAATGTTATAGAATTTATTCTATATATGTATCATTGCACACAAGCAAAATGACAAATACTCAGTCATCCTTTGCAACATTATTTACAATCACATAAAATTAGCACAGACAGATGGCCTTCACTGGGAGTCCATTTAAATTGTTACCCATCCATAGACTGGAGTACTATGCAGTTACTGTTAAAAGTAACAGGGAAGACAAAGCAATCTCTTTGAGTTTGATAAGGAAAAGTCTCCAATATACACTGTAAAATGAAAAAAGCAAAGTACTTTCTTTGGAATCACAGAAAAGGAGGGTGGGGATAAGAATAAAACATAATACTTTTTTCCTTATATTTGCATTAGGAAACTGTGGAATTATACCAAAGAAACTAATAAAAGGGACTAAGAAAAGAAGCAGTTTTGTTTCAGAATGTCTCTTTAAGTTGTTTGACTTTTTAAAACAAGTACATTTTAATACAGGGAAAAACTCAGTTGGTTAGCTATGTATTTCATTGAGCTAAAATGGTTGTTATTACCAAAGAGCTTTTACACGCCAAACGGGGTTTTTTTTGCATATGTATCTTTCATTTTATCCCCCGCTTGCAATTTTCATGAAAGTATACAACTCTATGGAAAGTAAACATCATAATTTTTTCTTTTGGTCCGCAGATTTGGGAAAGGGACATCTCTATCTCAGAGCCCCAGCAGTGATCACTGCTACTAACCCTACATGTCCTTTGAAGTACATCCAGGTCTCAGCCAGGAAGATAATCTTAAATGGTTCTATATTTGTAGAGGGGATAGGCAAGCATTTCAAAAAAATCCAGGATGTGGTTTGATGTTTTTGACATCAGCCCACCAGGTTTGCCCGTCAGGGGTAATGTGTGTGAAAATGTTTTACCAAGTTCTGACATTTCTTAAAGTGATTTCATCAGTAGTTCCTCTGGAGGGCCAAATGAAAGCTTGTTCAACTAGAACTTGAGGCAAAGACAGTAGCAAGCCTCAGGCAATTCCTGCTCTTGGAGTGTTAAAGGTCAGTGTTAAAATTTATAACATACTGTTATCTAACATTAGCACCTCTGTTGATGTATTCTTAAAAAATTTCTACTTTGATGGGCCTGAATCAAAGTTTGTTTCATGATCTGGGCTCTTAAATGTGTCCCTTCATAGCAGGCCCGGACAGAGCAGTCAATTCACTGAATTATTTATGCAGATCCATCCAAACATTGTGAATTAGTTGGTCCTTTGGTTTTGAGCACAGGTGACATACCAGATTTTGAAGAAAAGATTACTTTTCTGTGACTCTAACTATAACTGATTTGGTAGTCTCTGCCCTACTTGCTCATACATGGCATTTTATAAATAGCTGTGTCATGAGGAGGGAGCACAATCTCACATGCCATTAGCACCATTCAGCATGACGTTTTGTTTTTTATTAATTGAAACCAGAGAAGCATACACAGTCTTTCAAACTCTTCTTTGTATCACAGATGTGGCTGTACTTAGGCCAGGCACAGCTATAGTGCACACAACATGGAAAAGCTCCAGGGAAGGACTCTAACTTCACAATCCTCTATACAGAGAAAAAGGAAATAAAACAGTATTGCAGGGAATATATAGGCTCCCAAAAGTCAATAGTGACTTCCTGGTGAGGGAAGTGGCCCTGTTTGAAATAACTGGTGCGGGGGAGAGGTTCAGTCTCCAGAATCAGCCTGTTCTCTTGAACAACTCAGACCTGCTGAACTAGCTTCCTGCTGAACTACCAAGAGATGGGAAGAAATGTGTTTCCAGAAATCTCCAAAACCATTTTTCTCCTTGAAATGCCTGCAGCATATTAACTATACTGCATATAACCAAGAAGCGTATAGGCAAAGTTTTGAGAAATGTGGACATCTAGGTCAGGGTCTAGCCTTTCCATGCTGTCCACCTCACTCACTCCCACAGCTCTCCTTCTCACACTAGAAAGACCTTCTGGTCTTCCCCCATGAGGTCTTACTTTCAAAAAGAGTGGGAAACATGTTTTAAGTCTGCTCAGCAAAATGCCCCAGACACAACAGGCATCCAATAAAGGCTTTCTATTGATTAAGAAGAAAGTCCTCACGTATACAAAGCTTAAGTGATAATTATTTCAATGCTTTTTTTCAGTTACCATTCCATTGAAAAAACTGCTCAAGTTTTAAAATTTTGAAAAAAAGATCATTCAATCTGGACACCATTTAAAAAAAAGGAGAGGCAGCAAATGTCACCTGGGTTACCTAGAAGAATTTTTATAGATTTGCAAACAAATTAAATAATAATGCATACTATCTCTTTTGCTTTTACTTATATTGTGAAAGAGTAACTTTATGTACATTACTAGCTTAAACTACTCAGGCAACTAATTCCCTAATAAATACAAAAAATATTATATTCTTTATCTAATTCAATTTTACAAAAAATGGGGGAAAAATTCACCTATTAAGTGGGCCAGGGTGCTTTCCGTTTAGTTAAAGCAACTCTTGGTTACTACAAAAATATGTTTAGTTTCTAGACAGTAATTTGGTGTTTTATTCTACTTTGCCAATCTGATACAACAGTTGGGCATGCTGGTTCTGCTTTGGCACATTTATTGCATTATTCAGCAAGAAAACAGAACTTCCTCTGCAGGCAAACAGTTGTATCTGTATTTTCTTCATCAAGATATTTAATTTGGACTTGTTTTAAAATATAATCTGAATGTAATTTTAAAAACAAAATCAAAACATAACATATATATTTGCTCATTAGTTAAAAAATTACATTTGTGGTATATATACACATATACTCACATACACACACATATACGCACATACATAATGTAAGATATATACATAATTAGACAACACGGAAGAATGTAAACTAGTTTCATAGTTACACTAATCTAGGCTTAGGTTTGAGTTTTATACCACACACTAGTTAGGACAACCTGGGAGTATTACTTAACCTTCCTCAGGCTATTAGCTCATTTACAAAATTGGGATAAGTATTCTCCTCAAAAAATTTGAGACTATCAATGCAATGTAATGAAATGTCTAATATAAAGTTCTCAGCACAGGTCAGGATGGAATCCATCTGTGACACCAATCAATAAGGAGAGCTGACACATCACTGGAATACACTGGAAATATGGTACAAGTTGAATCAAGTTCCCAAAAAAGTTCCTCATGTAACTGTACTTCTGTAGTATTTCATATTCCACAGAAGTAGACAGCGCCCTCAAGTGGCAGTTTAAAAAATCACTCTTTACAGAGTTGACCCATTCAGAGCAAGTTGTAAATGGTGTAGTCAAAGTAGGAGACCACCACAGGCTGGAGAATATACAGCTGATATCACCCAAGGGCATCAGATCTGAAAGTCTGAAGCACAGGGTTGCATGGTATTAGTGCTACTTTCCAAGAAAAAAGGGAGTTTACGTTGTAACATCTAAATTGTAAATCTTTAAAAATCATAGGTTTCATTTGCAGAAGCTTAATGATATTCATTATTGAAATGATGCAGATGTGTTCTTTCCTATTTTTTAATCTACCTCCCTCCCCACCCAACAACCCTCTGAGCTAGGTATTTTTTTTTATCGTTCCAATTGTCAGAAGAGGAGACTGGGACATTAAAAAGCAGCTATGTTGCCCAAGATAGGTCAAACATGAAGGAGCAAAATTGAGAGCTAACCTCAGGACCTTGCTCTTAATTTTGATATCAACCAAAAGATATTGCAGTTTGGAAAATCAGAGAAGGAAAATAAAGAAAGAACAAAAGCTCCAAAAGAATAGGAAATGGCCTGCTAACAGAAAAAACAGATTAAGTTCAAATACAGCCTAAACAAAATTCGAAGCTCCCACACCTTTGTCCATGCAAGGTATCTCTTTCCATAGAGTGTGAACGACAAAATGGATGTAACAAAATACAATTCCAAACAAGTTAAATGCTGTGGTAATTGGTTTACAGAATAAATCCCTTATCTGAAACATAAATATTCCATTTTTATTCATAGGAAACAAGTTCCTAACTGTCAAAATTAAATAAATACCAAGTACATCACATTTTAAAAACAGCAGATTTAAGGGACTCCACATTCATAGCCTGACTGTGTCCTCAAATTCTTGTTAAGGGTCTAGCACACAAGAGCTGTTTAGTAAATCCTGACTTTCTAAAACCTAATGTTTTTTCCTTTAAGGTTATTTCTGAATGTATCCATACAGCCCAGAATATCGTTTTGTGCATGTTGCTTATTGAATTAAAAATTCAATTAACACCTATGAATGAATTAAGAATCCCATTCTGGCTGCTTAGTTCCTAAGCTGCTAGGAATATTTTTTAATACTGACGGTTCTCTTTCGCTATGGGAGGAAAGAACTGGGGGAAAATATTTCTTGCTTATCCAGATCCATTATGAGTGAAACAGTGGGACTGGAATAAGCACCAGAGAAACTCCTTAACTTCAGTCATTAATTTGATCTACAGAAATAAAATTAGTGTAATCTAATGATTATCTTAATCATTTTCATGTATCTAAGAGAGTACCTTCGTATTGAAGTATTTTCTTCTTTGTTGTTTTAAATGTTTTAAAACCCAGAAAATAAAATAGAATGCAATGTACCTTGAATGTCATATTTAAGTTTTGAAGAAACGAAACGTTAGAGATTATTCCATCACCTATGATACACTCCTTATTCGCATGCCCCTACTTAGTAGCAACCAACATGATTTCTTCTTGCCAATCCATGTTTGTACTTTTGTTTCATACCTACCCATAAACAATCGGTGGCATGTTTTGTATTCCTAGTTTAATTTTCTTATTATTACAGTGTACAAAATTATTTAATGATTTCTTTAACTCAGTATTTTGAGATTTACCTATCTTGATACATAAAGATTAAACTAGTTCACTTTAACTACTGTGTAATAGGTCACATCTTCTATTGGGTGTTTGGTCAATTTTACTGATTTATAATAACTAGTCTGGATACTTATCTTTCGTGTAATATATATGTAACTTATTTATCTTTTGTTATTTTGTGTATTATTATTTAAAAATTTTAATTTTACTATAGTTCCATTTATCTGTCTTTGGGATGTATGTTTAGGGGATGTTGGTAAGGGAAACATTTCCATATCCCTTAGATATAAAGATACTTTCATATTATCTTTAAATAACTTCAAAGTTTTGTTCTCCACATATGGGCTTTTATTCTATCTGGAATTTATTTTTGCAGTGAGGCTGTACCAGATATGTCCCTTCATACCTACAGATCAAACATGTTTCTCCATTCTATTCTGTGTCCCAAGAGGCTTACATGTATGAACACAAAAACCAGCCTCCTTAGCCTCTGGCTTCCAACTGGATTTACTCAGTAAGGAGTCCCAGGAGGAGATCAGAGGGAGAAAGGAGAGTGAGGTCATGACTCTATTTAAGGAGGGGAACATGTGAAGAAAAACAACTCAAAGTGTATATCTCATTTCATGGTTTGGAAGTTATCAATTTTATCATTATTCTTTGGTGATAATTTTTTGGTGTTTCAATATGCATACATGAGAAAATATTTTTTCTAATAAGCCCTAAAAGTATTCAACATGTTTTTCTCCCAAAAAAGACAAAAATCTTAACAAGTTTGAACTACCTACAAATACCTGTTCCCTGCACTAATATTTTCCACATTGTTGTTGTCTAGACCTATAGTCCCATAATTTTTTTTAATTTTTAAAAAAGTAGACATAAGTAGCTAATAACACTTACTGGAATGTTTCCAAAAAATTTTTTTTTTTACTATTTTCCCTTTTCTCTCACTATTGCACAACTGAAAATGTTTTAGCTATTATTGCTTCTCTACAATTTCCTTAATTCTCTACTCTTAGAACTCCCACAGGACATATATTAGAGTCTCTCAATCTATTTCCCACCATCATTTTAAATAGCCTTTTGTTTTTTTCATCTCTTTATCCCTCTGTCCTAAGTTTCAGATGAATTTTTAGTATAATTTTCAAATTAACTAATTCTTCTCTCAATATTTCCCAGATTTTAAACTGCTTTTTACTATATCCAACTGCTTTGTCTAAGTCTAAATTTGTGTCATAATTATTTTCCTTTTAATTAGTATTTCTACTTTTTTATCTGAGGCTCTTCAATATACTTATTTTAAAGTCAGCTATAAATCATTCTGTTATTTGAATTTCACGGACATATACTCATATCCCAATTGTTGCTTGAAATGGCTATCTTGGAAGTAGAGCTCCTCATATGCATTAGACTTTTAATTTGCATGCCTATCTGCAGTGGTAGTTCATTTCTCTTTCTTTCTTATTCTCACTGTTAATTCCTCTTTATATAACAGTTTTGTGCTTGCCTACATTGCATCCTCAAAGTCTCCAGCTCAAAACTATGCATTACACTGGAACCTCAAGGCTCTTGTTTCACATTAGTACTGAGGTCACATCAAAGGCCATAACAGAGCATGATCCACATCCTAGTTCCATGACTTTCTCCTTCCTATCATCCCAGTCAAGGTACAACTCTAGACAATCACGGCAGCCTTTTTCAGCCTACTTTCCTTGGCAGGGAACATCAGCCATATTCGCCAAGTTTCATTCATCATTTTTTTTTTCTCCAGCTACCCATGATTAGAGGGCATTGCTGACTGACATTAGTTAAAAGCAGTCAAATTCCCATTGCCTTTGATAATCTGGGTTCCTAAAGATCACGATACATCTACCTCTAGCCCTCTGTTTACTCTTGTCAGCCCATTCTATTTCTTATCTATAGAGATACTTGTCTTGTTTTTGAGCAAGGCAATGCTTTTTAACTTTTAAATAAATGATTGTAATCTATCATTGCCATGTGTATTCAACAAAAAGGGTAAAATGGTTGAAACTGTGAATTTCTAGCTGCTTTTTGACCAGATGTGAAGATACACCATTTTGAAATCAAAGTAATCTTAATGTAGTAAGACTCCCAGTGTGTTCCACCCATGGAAATAAACACAGATTTCTCTATTTGTCTATAAAATAAAGACTAAAAGGACTAAAAATTATACAGCTTCATTTATCCTGATATTTTTAGAAAGTATTGAGTATTTTGGAAAAATATAAATTTTCAAATCAAATTATAAATTATAGAATATGATATATGAACAAAAGTATCTGCTTTAGTTCTGAAAATCTGAAAGAAAATTACAAAATACCAGAATTTCATCAGTCACCAAATCATACTATTCCTGATTATTAATTTAGTAACAGGAATATTTTCTACGTGAGGTGTGTGTGTATATGTTTTGCTAAAACAGTGAGAAAAAAACCCACAATTACACTTGACAACTTTAATACCCACTCTCAGCAATTCATATAACTACTAGACAAAAAACAGGAAGGATAAAAAAGAAGTGGACAATACAACCAACCAACAGTATCTAATTGACATATATAGAACACTCCACTAAACAACACAAAACACACATTTTTTTCAGGCACCTGTGGATGGGCCTGGATACATGTCCACTATTGAAAAATAACATAGACAACAACATAGAGCTGAAGCAATAGCTAGAATTTTTTGACCTGCAGAGGTCTCTGGCATTGACTAACCAATCATTGTATTTCTAGGACTGAAGTAAGTGTTAAGCCTGATAAAGTCGTACTCGATCTGTGTAAGTAGGAAAGTTCAAGGTCTGGTCAAGTTAAATCTTTCTCAAATTACCTTAATAGGGAGTCATGGATCCTCAACAAATTTCCAGACTTGAACCTGTTTACAGACCTAGAGCCTCCTATAGAAGTTGAGGATGGATCCCCTTGAGTAGGGACCCTGCTATAACTTTTCAGTGAGTCCAACAGTATGCCCAAAATTACCCCATGTTTATTTCCTCGATTCTGAAAAACACAGTTGGATGAGACATATCCAGTAACTAGGAGGATACCCACAGTGGTTCCCTGACCTACGGAATGAGGTTGATTAAATAGGAAATATTAATGGAGATCTTTAGAACTTACACTCCCTACCAAAGTATTGAAACAAATGCAACAGCACATCCTGGAGAGACTGCCAAGGTTTTTGTCACCATCAAAAACTGAAAGGATCCTAGTATATCCCCATTCAGTTCACCTATTTGGCCTGTGGATAAGGCAGATGGATCTTCAGTATATGGAATATATTATTATAAACTTAATTAGGTGATAACTACAATTTCAAATGTATTTCTAGACGCCTTTGCTTCATTGAAGCAAATCAACGCTGTCTCTTTTCTCCAGTTTGAGTTATTGATGTCAAAAATACTTTTTCTGTGTGCTTGTTAGTAAAGCCACCAGAAACAGTAATATACTTTAGTGTCCCTTCTTAGGGCTCTACTAACTCTTCAGCTATCTTCTATAGCCTAGTCCACTGAGGACTTGTTTGCTTCTCTACAGGACATCAAGCAAGCCCACAACATGGATGATACTATGCTGACTGGATCTGGTGAGAAGAAAACAGCAAATAAACTAAATATCTTGTTAAGATATATACATGCCAAAACATTTTCTGACATAAATCTTAGCAATGTTCTCCTAGGGCAGTCTACCCAGGTAATAGAAATAAAAGCAAAAATAAACAAATGGGACCTAATTAAACTTATAAGCTTTTGCACCACAAAGGAAATCATAAACAAAACAAAAAGACAACCTACGGAATGGGAGAAAATATTTACAAATGATGCAATCGACAAGGGTTTAATTTCCAGCACATATAAATGGCTCATACAACTTAGTAACAAAAAAACCCAATGCAAAAATTGGCAAAAGACCTAAACAAGCAATTCACCAATCAAGACATACAAATGGCCAATAGGCACATGAAAAAATGCTCAGTATCACTAATTATCAGAGAAATGCAAATCAAAACTGCAGTGAGGTATCACCTCATACCAGTCAGAATGGCCATCAACAAAAAGTTCACAAACAAAAAATGCTGGAGAAGGTATGGATTAAAGGGAACCCTCCTACACTGTTGGTGGGAATGTAGTTTGTTGCAGCCATTACGGAAAACAGTACGAAGATTCCTCAAAAGACTAAAAATAGACTTACCATATGATCCAGCAATCCCATTTCTGGGCATATATCCAGAGGGAACTCTTAATTCGAAAAGATACACGCACTCCAGTGTTCACTGTAGCACTATATTTACAATAGCCAAGACATGGAAACAACCTAAATGTCCATCAACAGATGACTGGATAAAGAAGTTGTTGTCTGTAGGTATGTGTGTATACACACAATAGAATACTACTCAGCCATAAAAAAAGAATAAGATAATGCCATTTGCAGCAACATGGATGGACCTGGAGATCATCATTCTAAGTGAAGCCAATCAGAAAGAGAAAGAAAAATACCATATGATATCATTTATATGTGGAATCTGAAAAAAAGACACAAATGAACTTATTTATAAAACAGAAACAGACTCACAGACATAGAGAACAAACATGGTTACCAGGGGGTAAAGGGGATTAGAAGATATAAATTTGGAGCTCGAGATTCGTATATATTAACTACTACATACAAAATAAATAAACAACAAATTTATACTGTATAGCAGAGGGAACTATATTCAATACCTTGTATTAACCAACTATGAAAGAGATATAACGTGAATATATGTATGTACATGTATGACTGAAATATTATGCTGTACACTGGAAATTGACACATTGTAAACTGACTGTATTTCAATTTTTTTAATGGGGAAAAAAGGCATATGCATGCCAGAGAGGAGAATAAACACCATAGAAATTCAGTGATATGTCATACCTGTAAAATTTCTAGGGATAAGTATTCTGGTGTATGTTGAAATTTCTCTTATCAAATGGTGGGCATATTTCTGCATCTGGCACCTGCTATCTCTAAGAAGTGGACTTTAAAATTTTAGTTGCAATAGATACATTATTTGGGCACCTTACTTCAACACTTTTGTCAAAATACCCAATAAGCTGTCAGTTTGGGGTCCAGGTCAAAAGGAGGTTCTGCAAATAGAACCAGGCTTCCATTCAACCTGTCCTGCCACTTGGATCCCATGACTCAGCACATATTCCATAGTGCTTTAAGTGTCTATGGAAGTTGGGGATCCTAAGGGAAAAATTTGGCAAAACCTTACAAATAAATCATAGTATACCCCTTTTGGATTTTGAAGAAAAGTTATACTTCCTCTGCAGATAATAATTCTCAACTGAGAAACCGTCTCAGCCTCATTACTGGATCCTACCAGAGTGCTAACACTTATCACTGGTCGTTAAATAACGATGTGTCCTGAAATACTCTTATGAATAGGGTGTTGTCTGCCCACCAAGCCCACTGCAACAGTATTCAGTCAAGTGGAAGTGATGGATAGGTTTTTCTCTACAAGTTTTGAAGTTACCAGTAAGTTGCATGAAAAGTGGCTCAAACTTCCATGGCCCCTACTCCTGCCTCCTCTTTCTCTCTCATGTGAAGCCGTCTATGACAGCAGAATGAGGAAAAACAATTCAATCTTTGTTCACAGATAATTCCACACACTATTCTGGCACTAGCCTAAGTAGACAGCTGTAGCACCACAGGTGTGGACATGAACAATAGTGTTGGAAAAAAAATCTTTCCAATGGGAAGAACATCAAGCTGTGCACCTGACTGTTCATTCTGCCTGGAAGGAGAGATGGATAGAGGTACACATCTAAAGTGAGTCATGAGCAGTGGCTAACAGTTTGGCTGCATGGCCAGCAACTTGGAAGAAACATGAAGAAATATGATCTAGAGAAGACATACATGGAAAGACCTCTCCAAACGGGTAGAAATATGAGAATATTTTTGTCCTACACAAATGTTCACAAAATAGCAACCTTAGAGAACAAGATCTTAATAAACATATGCACAAAGTAACTTATTCTTTTCCCATTCTTTCATTCCTGTAATTGCTCAATTGGCCCATAAAAACAATGATCATAGAAGCAAAGAGGGAGCTTATGTATGGGCTCAGCAACAGATTTCCACTCATCAAGGCCAATTTGGCCAGAGCCATTGTTGAGTACCCAACCTGCCAAGAGCAAAGATCAATACTGAACCTCTAAAATGGCACCTTTCCCTGGGGGAACCAGCCAGCCACCTGGTAGCAGGTTGATTATACTGGATCACTTCCATCATTGAAGGACCAACTCTTTGTTCTCACTGGAAAAGACATTTATGCTGGATGTGATTATGCCTTTTCTACCCTCAACATTTCTGCTAAAACCACCATCTGTGGGCTTACAGAATGCCATATTCACCTTCACAGTATTCCTTACAACATTGCTTCTAACAAAGAAATTCATTTGACAGTAAATGAAGTACAACATTGGTCTCATGTTCACAAACTTCACTGGTATCATTATGTTCCCCTCATCCTGAAACAGCTGGCCTAATAAAATTATGGAATGGCCTTTGGAAGACTTCAGTTATGGCACCAGCTGTTGAAAGTACTTTATGGGGCTGAAATGATATCATCCCGGATGTAAGATACACTTTGAATAAGCTACAGAAATGTAGTGATGTTTTTCCTATACCCAGAATTCAAGAGTTTAGAAATTATAGGAAAGACAAGGAAATAGTTCCTCTCAGATTAATGATAATATAATAGCACCATTTTGGTTTCTTTTCACTGTAACTTTTTTTTTAATTTAGAAATCTTACTTCCCAAAAGAAAAATGATTCTACCAGAGAACAAAGCATCACACAGGAACCTGAGACTACCACTGGCTATTTTGAGCACCTCATGCCACCGAAGCAACCAGAAAGAATGAGAAAAATATTTCCAGTATGCAGGAGGTCCTCCAAAGTGTCTCTTAGTCTTCCTATTATTTGTGGTAAAAGTTAACGTAAAGCTACAACAACGTGAAAGAGCCAGGGCTGTAATAACATAGACTCTTCAGGAATAAAGATTGGGAACACCCCACCAGATAAGGTATCTTCATATTTCTCATCCTTGTTGTCTTGTCTTCCCCTGAACCCCCCCATCACTAGCATAGAGTTCAGAAATGGGAAATTGTAACGAATTCCTCTCATTTAAATAACATTTAGTAAGCAAAAACAAACAAACAAACAAAAAACAGGTATGTCTGGCAGAGCTACTCTGAAGTGTTATATCAAAACAGCTTTAATTTTCAAGGGGGTGATGCCAAATGAATAAGGGTATAGCTTTGCAATGCAGGCATCAATAACAGGATTATTTGGAGAAGTGGGGGTGGGTGGAAGAAACGGATCTGAACAAGAACTTTTCCCACTACCCTTGACCTAAAGAATGAGCATCTATACTTAAGAATCAGGCTTCCCTGAGGAAAGCTTTGCCTTTATAAAGCTGATGATACACTTTATCTCATTTTATATACCACTGTAAACAGAATCATTCTCCCAAGTGTAACAAGGTGCTTTATTCCAAGCTTCTCTTGTATTCTGAAGTCTTTTTTATTTCAAAGAGAAACCAGTTCTAAGAAAAATACATTAAAAAAATAAAGAGCTGAATGGATAAGTAACTTCATAAATAATATTCTTAGTTCCAAGTTCACAGTTAGGGATCTCTAGAAGAGGAGGTCTTAAAATTCCCAGAATCTTTTTGTTTCAGCAGAAGTTGCAAAGAAAAATAGTAGATTATTTGACTCACATGTTCTTCAACTATCCTCTCAACTCCAACCCAGTTTCACAGAAAAGCTAGATGAGAGCTTAAACCAGGAGAACTATGCACTGAATCAGAGGAATTCTAAAAGACCAACCCTAGGATTGGGGACTGGACAATAACTCTGAATCAGAGACCACCAGGAAGCTAGGGTGACTTCCACACAAGACTCCATTCAAGTGAGCAAAAGCCTCCTCTTTTCCCACTTCTTTCACCAAAGACCTGTAAGTTGTTTACCTTTCAGACAAATGGAATGGACTTCCCTAAACATACTACATAGAAACAGACGTTCTCCCTCTTTCTTCTTACCCCTTCAGGTCTGAAGCAGCATCCATCAGCACCAAACCTCAAGATTACACAGAACTCACTGATGTCCAAAATTGTCAGATAGTACCATCATTGCTAGGTTGATTATTTTTGTACATATAGTAACAGACTGAGTAGCCTGAGGGCAGTTTTTGTTCACTTCTTTCTCCCCTGTGTCTAGCACAGTGCCTGGCACAAAGCAGGTGCTTAATAAGTAGTTGTTGAATAAATGAATTTCTAAGCTAGTATTTTGTTATCTTTCATTTAATACAATCAGTAGAAAACTATTACTTGAGCACCTTTTTATGTACCAGATACTATACTAAGCTGTGAGTGGACAAACATTTCACTCCCAATGATTGACACTATTATTTTAACCTTAGGAATGAACAATAAACACTACTGCCGAGCCACAATTTCCTCACATTCAATTTAGTGGTTGGAATAAATGACTTCTTCTATAAGATTATTTAAGTTCTAAACTTACTATAAGGGTATGAAATGTATAAAGCATTATACAAATTAACTTAAGGTTTAAAGTTATAAAATCTTTTTTTTAATTTGAATACTGCCCCAAATGGACGTTCTCCTCAGTTCAAAAAGCAATTCAGTCTCTCAGATGGATACAAGCACATCATTATATAAACCACATAAAGAATATAGCAAGCCTAGCAGTTGTATTTTTAAAGCAGATATCTACTGTATGTTACCTCCTTGATAGCACAACATTTTACATTTAGTATCCTCTATAGGATCTAGCACTTTAAAAAAAAAAGCATTCAATAAATGAATTAATGCAATGGAAACACCTTAAGAACCAACAAGGATTCTAACCTGAATAGCAAATGGCATTCAGGAGATTCAAGAACTCCATGAAATTGTATGCAAAACTGTGTGTCTGTAGGCCATTTTATACAGTTCCTTGGTTTTATCAGAGTCTCAAAGAGATCTATTATCCATAATGGTTCCTTCATTCAGTATACATTAATTGAATATCAACTACTTGCCAGGCATTGTACCATGGTGTAGGCTTACAATCTAAAACTTTTTTTTATAATGAATACTGACTACATGAAATCTTTACTCTGCTTTCTCACATTCAAACCATTAAAAATAATGTATACTCTATTAAATATATTTACATCTTAAACCAGCATCACATACTATGCAGTTATTTAAAATGGTATTTGCTGGTAAAAATATACTTTAGAAATACATTCTTATTTGGCTTCATGGAAAAGATTTCATGATAACAGAACCAATCGGGCTTGAGTGTATAATAAATAGATAGGTAGATATGCATACATAAACACACATACATATAATTTAAGAAATCTTTGGTAAATCATGCTGCTCAAATTGTTTACACCATCTCTAATACATCAACTATTTCACACCATATCTTCCTAACAATAGCATTAAAGCTACTTTCCTGTAAAAACTAAATGATATATAAAGAAAACTTCATAAAATTGTTTTGTAAGCAGTTTTCTCAGAGACTTTCCACTGACTGAAACAGCTTTCAAATTCTCTAGATGGAGAGCAAAAATATTTTTTAAATCTCAAGAAAACCTCTATAATCTAATGACAATTTTCCCCTTTGCAAATCTTATCTCTCTCCTTGATGCATTAAGCATCAACTATCTAGTGCCAACTGATATTTATATGAGCAGATATTTAACTTTCCTGAAAAAAATTATTTTTATCTTTGAAATTACCTGCCATATTCTTGCCACAAACGTAAAGGAATGCTTCCCCAGATACAGGTATAAGCATACTTAAAGATTAAAACCCTCATCCACAATAGATGTTCACTTTATAATTTGAAAATTCAATTTAGCATGATCCAAAATAACTATTTTTAAAAATGGTTATCTTATATTATTAGGAAATCATTTATTTCTAATTCCTATACTCTACCAGAACTTAGTTGCAATTAGTGATAGTGGCCAGGAGATGGTGCATTTTCATTTCCTAAGATTTACTTCATAGGCCTTTGTGTAATTTGCAATGTTTACTTTAAAGAAACATGCTTTATTAATGGTACCTGTTATCATAAATGGCAGATATGAATGAAAAATAGACATTCAGAAAAAATAAGGAATTAATATCTCAAAAGTTTTACTACTAATCACTTATATGCAAATACAATATTTTAAAATACTTTGAGTAAGTATTTTTCTCTCCTATGTACAAGAAACAGAAGGAAAGAAAAAGTTTAATATAATAATTATTTAGAATACCTCAATTTTTCAATTCTTTCTTTTGGTTCATTTTATAGAACACTGGATTACTTTACACTCAAAAACTGTATTTTATAGTTATAAACCCATTTTTAATGAAATTTTTAAAAGTATAGTTTTAAAATATGAATTTTACAACTGATATATTGGGAAGAAAATTCATTAAAGTAAAAATATTTCCTGAACTGGCTTTATTCAAGGCACATATAACGTTTAAATGTTTCTTTCACTTAATAAATGCTAAAGAAGAGTCTTTAGATCTCATATCTATTATATTGCTTGTAAAAAATAAAAGTAGCATTTTTAAGGCCTGGTAATCCATGCACATACACAGTGAATACAATAGATGTGGGTGTAAGGGCTGGTACTGCATGCTTCTAAAAATACTCCAGAAAGGGAGATAGGCAGATGCATTACAGACTATCCTGATTTGGTCTGGAATACAGTCTGCCACCAGTTACTGAATCTTTGCTGGGAAGGTAAGAAGAATCCCTAATCATCTCTGAAAAGGCATAATCCAAAGCTGGCCGAAAAGGCAATGCTGGTACCAACCCAGGAGTTAGGTAGGGAGACATGAAACCAGATAGCCCCCTTCCTGGGGTCGAATATGCCAGCCGTAATGGACTGATACCTAGTCTAGGATTTAAAGTGTAGAGACTTGAATCACCTCCATAAGAAGCACTAGTAGTGTTAATGGGAGAGAAAGCTGATCTATTTCCTAGAGTTCCAAAACCAATTCCAGCTAAACCAAAGTTTGAAGCTCTCTGAAAAGCTGTATTTTCTAATTCTCCTGAGCTTGCTAGCTCCCTGGTGTCTGGTTTGTGTTCTTTCCCATTTAAGACCTGTTCAATGGCTTGGACCACATCCCCTTTGCAGAACTGTAAAATGACTTCTAGCCGGCTGCGTCTGTAACTTGGGAAAATCTTGGTAAGGATATCAAGAGGGTCTCTTGATCTCGAGGACACAGTGGGAAGGCTGGCTCTGGTAGCGGTGAAGTCTTTGGTCCACTCACTTTCATTTCCTGATTCCAGATCAGAGGATGACAGAGACCTGGGACTCTCTTCACCTCCTGAATGCTCCCCAGGATGAGGAGGCTGATCATCCTTGTTTGAGTTTTCTGAAAGACATGACCTGACATTTTGTTTTCCAATGACATCATTAGACTTAGGAGATGATTCCAGGGTAAGGTGATAGGATTTGGAGACTGGTTCTTCTTGTCCACTCTGGCATGAGTCACATTTACTCTCCTTTTGTACTGTGGAAATTTAAAAAAAAAGGAATCAAATAAAGAGAAAACTTCTAAGAACCCAGTCTTACCCACTCAAAATTAATGCTTGATAAAATAATTCATCTACTCATAGTATATTAGTAATGTTACTATTCAGTTTAAGAGATTTCAATGAGTAAGTATTTAAAAAGATCATTTAGAAATGCCAGTGTTGGAATAGTGGGAAAATGCCATTTATTCTTTCATTTCAGGATCACAAAATTATATAATATACAAGTGCTGTAGTTATTTAGGAATCAGAAGATGAAAGTCTATTGTTCCCCTAAACTGTTAACACCAACATTTCACACTATTGCCCCATTTGGCAATTCAAGATTTTCCTAAATGTTCCCCAAGTTTTGTTGTTACCCATGTAAGGGTTTTTTTGACAATGACTAAAAGAACTAAATCAAACAACTGTTTAGATAAGAAATTGGAAGAAGGAACCATCTTAGTATGAAAATGAATATTCTATTTAATCACTAATGCTAAACTTTAACAATTAGTTTTTTTAATGCTCACATTTCAGGTTGCAATTAAATTACTCAAATAATGTAAAAAAATAACAAAATTATTAACATAATTTCAAATCTACACCAATAATGACAACTGCTGTACAAATCTTGAATCATACCAGAGCTTGCATATTGTATTTTATCAGAGACAATATAGAGTTGGTGTATTTTTCATAATCCTCTGTGAAACAGGGACTTTCTTTTTCAATCTCCAGGAAATATCAATAAAAGCATTTACAATCAAACTTTTTTTTAAAGAAAATTATTAACTGCACTATTTTTACTATTGCAATCTGTATATATCCTCAAAGTGTCTTATAAAAACAACTTATTAGCCTTCTGCTTCAAATCACAATTCCCTTCCAGTACTAAGGGCAATTTTCCAAAAGTATTTTTACATAAAAATCTGATTTTCTACCTCAATATGTGGAACATATGAATATTCATGAAACAAGAATATCTATTAAAACCATTTTGCAAGGCTAATGCCAGGGAAATAACAATGTGTAATATTCACTAAATGACTTTTATTTTGGTTTACATTTCTTCTTACCCTATAGTATGTTTTATCTCCATTTCCATTAGAAAGAGTAACTTGTCAAGTGGGTTACTCATAGTATTACTGTCAAACTTTCTTTTTGTATCAAATTTATGAATGTAACAAAACAAATATTGCCTAAAGCAGTGATTGGCAAACACAATTTGCAATACTCCTATGATTTCTCAAGGAGTGGTCCTAAATTCCAAAGAAATATCTATAGTTTATTTTAAAATAAAGTGTGTGCAATTTAACACGTTGAGAGTTAAAAGACTGTCATTATATCAAACGTAGGACAAAAGAAAAGATGTTGCCCTTGCAAAATCACAAAGACTCTCTAGTATTTTCACCTTTAAATCAAGCAATATAACTCATCTAATGAAGTGGGGATAGATTGGTCTTGGTCTGCCATTCTATTTTATTTATAAATACGATTCACTAAATATGATCCCCTAAACATGTATCAAAATTTCATCTCTACAGTAATTTATGCATAAAATAAATTTCGTTATTACACTGTACTTGTGGAACACAATATAATGAAATACTAACTGCATTAGACTATCTAGAAAATAAGCTGTCTTTAAAATATTGGGATATTATATCATTTCTGTTCTCTCAACTCCTATAGCTGGTTTTACTTTGTCTATCATGTAGTTGTTGAATATATAAAGTTTCCCTTCTTTTGAATATAATGTTCTTTTGTATTGGAAAATCTTATTCACCTCTGAATCATTGTTAGTCTTTGTCTAATGAATGAGTAAATTAAATAGACTACTACAATTCATGGATATTGTATAAAAGGAAGCAGTCAGTTTAGAAAAGCCATGGTAGTAGCTTTTCCAAAAAAAGAGGTCAACTGGGGCAAAGAATAAAATAAAGTAACTGACCCTATAAAAAAGTACCCCCTCAAAGAAATCATATAAATAAATCAATACCTAGCAGAGAGTTGTCAGTCAGATTAGTTTATGAAATTTTAATTTTTACTTCTATAGTGCTAGTGTGACCTACGGAGGACTATAAAATTTATTAAAATACAATGAGATTTACATTAGCATGAAAAGTTAATTTGGGATAATCCTAGTCAAAGTGTGTATATATATATATATATATATATATTTGTTTACCTAACACAGGGGGTGAAGCTGATTTGCAGTCAATAAATAACAGGGGAAAAAAAAATGAAAACTTCCTGGATGAGAAATCCCTAAGGATAAAATCCACAAAGATAAGAAATCCTTGGACTTTGAAATTCTTACCAAATCTGAATTTAGAAAATCTAAATTTCTTTCCTATGGGAAGAGTTGAAACTTCAAATGTTAAGTTTTCTACACTTGTGGAGGCTGATAAGCAGTTGGGGAAAAGGGATGAATGCTTAAAAATTTTAAGGGAAAGGAGTAAAAAGAGGTTTTGGTAGATTTCAGTCTCTTGCCCACTTACAGTTGGTTTGTCCCAAAGGTAAAAAGAACTCTACTCCCAACCATAAGTGAGTTTTCCAGAAAGATCAGATTAACTTTGGTTTTACAGCTGAACAGAGTACAGAGTAAGCTCAAAAGGCAGCTTTTTTCACTCAGTGCCACCTGTAAGTTCTACGCTCACAGCTAAGGTCATAGCAACTTGGGGACAAACTCTATTCCTAGCAGGAGTTGCTCAACAGATCACTCACACTTCACCTTTTCAATACCTTACCCTACCACCTAAGAGAACAGAAAGCCCTTCCATAGTGGAGGTGATGGGTCTCTTAACACCCTCATTAAAGTCCATACTGCGGGGCAGTTTCTCAGAACTTAAATTAGTGCTTCTTTTAGAGAACTTTTCTTGCCTGCTTCCTGGGCACAGCTGCTTATTTCAAAGATATTCCCCTCCAAAACAACCATTTTTCTTTTGCAAAAAGCTAATGTTAGATCAACTCACCTTGTTTTTCCTCCGTATAATCTGGCTGGAAACTTTCGAAAGCAGGGGTCGCCAGACCACTGGCATGTCTCAAGGCATCCAGTCCCAGAGCAGTCACCGCCGCAGGGCCGGTCGCGGTCTGGGGATTCTCTGTTCTGCTGCCTCCTCCGGGTGTCCGACCCCCGGGGCCCGACGGTCCGGAGTACAGGAGCCTCTGCAGCCCCCGGGCCTCGCTCTCCTCCTGGGCCTGCTGCCTGCGCAGCGCCACCTGGGCGGCCATGACGCGCTGGCGCTCAGCGATCAGTGTGCACTTGGCACACGCGCAGTCCCGCCAGCGGCAGAAGCGCTTGTGGCCCTTGAGGGCCGACACGACTCCGTGGTTCCGACAACGAGCGCACTTGGGTGTCCGTGGGTAGCCGCAGCCCACGGCGCCAACTCCCCTCTCCAGACTGGCAGCCGGCGGGCAGCCACCACTCCCCGCGGTGGCGGCTGTCCGCAGAAAGAGGCTGGGCGGTCGCAGGAAAGTTGGAGGAACCGGTATGCCCGGGGATACCGGTAACGCCGAAGACAGGGATGGAGGGGCCACTGCCACCAACCCTGGGGCCAGGTGGGGTCGGCCGCTAACACTTTGGTCTCTGCTGCAACACTGTGACTGCTCCATTCCCAGAGTGTCTGGCGAGGGGTCGCAACAGAAGAGCGCGCTGTCCACAGCTAACCCTGCCGGGATGCGGGAGGACCGGCAGTGGTCCCGCTGCCTCCCACCCACACGTCGACAAAGTTTGACACAATTCCCTCGATGAATTAGGGACAACGGCTCCCTGTACCTGCAGACTCAAAGAGTTACAGATGCCCAGAGAGCCTCGTAAGAGTCCCGGGGCGCTAAGTTAAAGTCCCTGTGCTCCTCGCGCCTTGAGACCAGGAGAAGGCAAGACTGCAGAGGCTACCCCGCCCACCTGGTTTACTGGCCAAGGGCTCTCCCTTGGGGAGGGAAAGCCAGGGGCGGAGAGTGGAGACTAGACAGTCTGAGAGGAGGGGCGGTGGGTGATACAAGAAACTGTCCTAATGGCCTGCAAATGTCCCTCCACACACAAAAAGCCACTTTCTCCCACTTGCTTCCCGATGAATTCCTTAAACGTACATTTTTGTAAGATAATCTTCACTCCCTCCCCGTGCTTCTTACTGCCCTTCTTAAATGAAGCAAGATTTTAAGTTCTCCTATCCCCAGTTCCTCGTTCCTCCTATGAGAGTTTAAAGACTTGGACGTGGAGTTCTCCTTTTGTTTCCTTTTCCCAGATGAAGTCCTCAGGACGGTAACACAGCCAACGTTAATGAGAAAGCACAGCTTGACAAGCTGCAAATGTTACCCACCTGAAAAGTGCCTTATTTTAAACGGGTCTTTTGTCTGCGTCAAAACAGTGGGTAAGTAATTAGGGAACTGATCCACATTCAGAACCTTCTCGTGCATTCTGTTATTTACAGATCCAAATCTGGATTCTATATATCAATATATTTTGAAATGTTACTGCCCAAAGAAGTCTTTATGAATTTCCTACCTGGAACTATTTATAGGTAGCAATTGTGTTAAAGCTGTTTCAAAAATACATTTCTATTGTAAAGTATTGAGGAAGGTCCTGGAGACCATTATTTAAACATGCTATCATATCTTGAAATGTGCATTTAATGCCTTTAGTTGAAAGAAAAGATCATATTGCTTTCTAAACAAAAGACCATTTGAGACAAAATTCATGAGCGTTTATTCTTAATAGAAAGGAGAGTCAGGGCTCTATCATTTCTTCAAGATGATATTCAACTACCTTGACAGGCAATTCTTATTCTAGCCCTAAGATGTCAAGTAATAATGACATTTTACCATTCCACCTATTGACATCCAGTGCAGACACTGCTAATCAATCTGGGCTTTCTCCTACCTGCCCACTTCACATCATCACTGTCCTCTCATACTGACTTGACATTCTATCATAGAGGTTTCCCACCATTCCTAAGCATTGGAACTACCTAGGGAAATTTTAAAAGATAAAAATACCCCAATCCAAGTATTCTGATTCTTTTGGTTCTGAGTCTTTTAAACTCTCAAACTGAAGATTACATACAACCAAGACTTAGAACTGCCACTCTAGGAATTCCTAACCTCTATGGATTCTATAATACCCAAACGTTTTCACATTTCCTTGCTCAAATCACTCCTGCCTAAAATCTAATTATTCCCTAACTGTGGAACTCACATCTAATGTATGAGAAATAAGTTTTCAGTACTATATGAATCATTAAAGCACAGTGAATTACCTAGTGAGAAAACAATTCCCTTTTTCTATTATTTTTAAAGACCTAGTTACATAAAGGCAAATGCTCAGCTTGGTGTTAGGTATGACATTATAATTTGTTTTAAGCCTTGTTAATTATGCTTTTTAATAAAAAAAAAATCAAATGAGCCTTAGCAAGTAACAGTGTTTACCTGGTACTTAACATTATTTTTTTTCTGTTTTTATTTGATTTTCTAAGTTACCTTACAATTATGGCAAGGGATATTGGTTTTTATCCAAAAAAGTGAAAGTAAGTTTTAAAGTAATTGTATTTAAATAAAATGTGTCTGTTGAAATAGAAAATGATAAAATGTGTTAAAGACTGAAAACTAACAAACTTTGTTGATAAAAATTTAAGATCAAAATAAACGGACAGATATACCATTTCCATGGGTCAAAAAACAACATTGTTAAGAAGACAGTTCTACATAAAGTGATCTATAGATCTATTTAATCTCAATCAAAATTTCAGCAGACTATTTTTGGTAGAAACTGTCAGACCCTCTCTAACAGTCATATGCAAATGTAAAGGAAAGACCTAGAATAGTCAAAACATCTTTTAAAAAAGGATGAAGTTGCAAAGTTAACAATATCTTATTTCAAGAATTATTACAAAGTTATAGTAATCAAAATAGTGTATTATTGGTGGAAAAAAACAGAAAAACAAACCAATTTGACAGACGTGGCTTAGAGAGGTTAGAAACAGGCTCACCAATAGACAACTAATTTTAGACAAAGACACATGTAAAGACAATTCAGTGGAGAAAGGATAGTTTTTTCCCAACAAATTTTGTTGGAACAATTGAATAATTCTGTGTGCAAAAACAATAATAATAATAACTTTGATTCATACCTCATGCAACTTATAAAAACTGACTCAAAATGAATTACAGACCTAAATGCAAGTTATAAAACCGTATCACACAGGAGAACACCTTTGTGACCCTGGGTTATGCAAAGATTTCTTAGATACAACACCAAAAGCATGATCCATATGGTAATTTCAGACTGAAAGCAAGATTCTTGGAGCGCCACCCTGTTACCTCACCATCAACTAATCAGAAGAAAGTTACACACCCTGCAGGCCTTACCCCAAATCTTGCCTATAAAAACTTCTCCTGGAAAACCATCAGGGAGTTTGGGTCTTTTGAGCACGAGCCACCCATTCTCCTTCTTCTTGTGTGGCCTGTAAAAAAAACCTTTCTCTGCTCAAACAAAAAAAGAAAGAAAAACGTATGATCCATAAAAACAACAAATTGATAAATTGTACTTCATCAAAATTAAATACTTCTTCAAAAAGACACTTTTAAGAGACTGAGAAAATAACTCTAATATACATATATGAAAAAGGACATGTATACATAATATACAAAGAAATTTCAAAACTCAGTAAGAAACAAATATTTTAAATGATTTGAATGAACAAACACCAAGAGAGATATGTGGATGGCAAATAAGGACAATAAAAGATATTGAACATCATTAGTCACTAGGGAAATGCAAATTAAACCTACCACTACACATCTATTAGAATGGCTAGAATTGAAAGGCTGACCATATCAAGCACTGGCATGAAGGTGGAGGAGCTAGGACTTCCAAACACTGCTGGTGGAAATGTAAAATAGTACAACGACTTTGAGAAACACCTGACGATTACGGAAAAAGTGAAATACACACATATCATATATTCCAGCCATTCTATTCCACTCTTAGGTATCAACCCAAGAGAAATAAAGCAAATGTCCATAAAAGACATAAAATTTTAGGCTCCATACAAAAACTACTAGAGCTAATAAAAGAATTCAGCAAGGTAGCAGGATACAATATTAATCCATACAGAAATCAGTGGCATGTCTTTACGCTAACAATGAAATATCAGAAAAGGAAAGAAATAATCCCTTTCATAATTCCACCCCAAAAAATAAAATACTTAATAAATCTGACCAAGGAGGTGACTTACATGTGGAGAACTACAAAACACTGACTAAGGAAATTAAAGACTTAAAGAAATGGAAAGATAGTCCATGTTCTTGGATTGGACAATAAATATTGTTAAAATGGTCATACAACCCAAAGCAATCTACAGATTTAATGTGATCCCTATCAAATTACCCAGGAATTTTTTCACAGAGCTAGAACAAATACTCCTAAAATTTACACAGAATCACAAAAGACCCAGAATTACTAAAACATTACTGAAGGAAAAAAATGAAGCTGGAGGAATAACCCTCCCAGACTTCAGACAATACTACAGAGCTTCGATAATCAAAACAGCATGGTATTGGTATAAAAACAGACATATGGATTAATGGAACAGAATAGAAAGCCCAGAAATAAACCCACAAACTTTAGGTCAATTAATCTTTGACAAAGGAAGCAAGAACATACAGTGGAGTAAACACAGTCTGTTCAGCAAATGGTGTTAGGAAGACTGCAAGCTGTATGTAAGTCAGTCAAGTTGATACTCCTTCACACCATAAATAGAAATAAATTCAAAATGGCTTAAAGACTTAAACATAAGACAAGACACTATAAACCTTTGAGAAGAAAACATAAGCAAAACATTATCTGACATAAATCCCAGCAATGTTCTCCAAGGGCAATCTACCCAAGCAACAGAAATAAAAGCAAAAATAAACAAATGGGACCTAATTAAACTTATAAGCTTTTGCACAGCAAAGGAAATGGTAAACAAAACAAAAAGACAACTTACGGAATGGGAGAAAATACTTGCAAAAGATGAGACTGACAAAGGCTCATACAACTTAATAACCTAAAAACAAACAACCCAATCCAAAAATGAGCAGAAGACCTAAACAAGCAATTATCCAATGAAGACATACAAATAGCCAATAAGCACAGGAAAAAATGCTCAATATCACTAGTTATCAGAGAAATGCAAATCAAAACTACAGTGAGGTAGTCCACAAATGATAAATGCCAGAGAGGGTGTGGAGAAAAGGGAAATTTCCTACACCGTTGGTGAGAATGTAGTTTGGTGCAGCCACTATGGAAAACAGTATGGAGATTCCTCAAAAAATTAAAAATAGGCTTACCATATGCTCCAGCAATCCCATTCATGGACATATATCCGAAGGGAACCTTAGTTCAAAAAGTCACATACACCCCAATGTTCACAGCAGCACTATTTACAATAGCCAAGACATGGTAACAACCTAAATGTCCATTGACAGATGACTGGATAAAGAAGTTGTGGTACATTTATACAATGAATACTACTCAGTTATAAAAAAAAATAATAAAATAATGTCATTTGCAGCAACATGGATGGACCTGGAGAATGTCATTCTAAGTGAAGTAAGCCAGAAAGAGAAAGAAAAATATCATATGCTATCACTTATATGTGGAATCTTAAAAAAAAGACAAATGAACTTATTTACAAAGCAGAAACAGACTCACAAAGAAAACAAACTTACAGTTACCAGGGTGGGAAGGAATAAACTGGGAGTACAAGATTTGCAGACACTAACTAATATGTATAAAATAGATAAACAACAAGTTTCTACTGTATAGCACAGGGAACTATATTCAATATCTTGTAGTAACTTACAGTGAACTAGAATATGAAAATGAATATATGTATGTTCCTATATGACTGAAGTATTGTGCTATACACCAGAAATTGACATAAATTGTAAACTGACCCTACTTCAATAAAAATATATTAAAAATAAATTTTAAAAAACATAAAATTTCATAGTAGCTTTATTCATATACCAGCAAACTGTAAAAATCCAAATGTTCGTCAACAGTTGGTATAACCATACAATGGAATACTACTTGGCAACAAACAAAAGTATGTTAATACATGCTATGACATGAGTGAATCTAAAAACAATTATTTTGAGAGAAAAAAGACAAAAATGAATATATACTATATGATATAATATATACAAAATCCTAGAAATCTGTAGTGATAATAAATACATAAGCGGTTCCTAGAAACAGGTTGTGAGGGCAGTGAAAGATGGGCTGGAAGGATTACAAAAGATCAAAAGAAAACTTTTGGAGATGATAAACATGTTAATTATTTTAATCATAGTAATGATTTTATATGTATATACATATGTCAAAACTTAACCAGTTATGTATATTAAATACGCACAGTTTATTGCATATCAATTATACTCTGATAAAGCCCTTATAAAAAGTTAAACCCCTTGTTATCTCTGGGAAAAGAAAGGCATTAGAATAACATGAAAGCATTTTGAGCAAAGATAATCCTAATCTTAACATCCAAACCTGGAGTAATAATTTTAAACATGTGTATTTCTTCCCAAATGCACTGGAAAGCCTGAATCTCTTCTCTTCTCATCATGGTACTATGTGCTCTCTCTTCTCAAATTATGTATACTTTTTTCCCTTTTTACCCCATCTAGCAGGAATTGGGTACTGTGACTATTCTTGTAAGTCACTGAAGAAGATCTCGACAGCTGCAATTTAGCAGTGGCAACAGTTTCATCAAATGAAAAAAATGATGAGAAAGAAGAAACATGTTTTTAAATTAAGCCATATACGAGTATCACAAATATGTCATTTACAAATTTATTCTAAATAAGTAAAAGGAAAATGACTAGGAAAATGACTAGTCTGATAAATGGGAAACGTAGTGGCACATAAGAAGGAAGGGAAGCTAATAAATCGAATTTCTTCCAAGTTCAAAAACATCTATACATCTCCCTTTTCAAATATTTATTTTTATTCCAATTCCTCATTCACCCTAAACTCTTACAATCAACTGCCATTCTTTTCTTGGTTTATCATACCAATCCTTCAGCATAGAGGAGTGGAAGTGTGAATATCAGCAAGTGAAAATAGGTCTGGCTCTGGTAGTAACTAAGCTATAAGATCGAGGGCAAGATACCCTCTCAGTTTCACTTTTCCTATTGGCAACTGAAAACATTCAAGGATATTTTCAAGTCTGTGGGTCATTTCATTTGCCAAGTCTAGTCTTAAGTTATTTTTCATTAATGTTCTTATTCTCTGTAGAATCTCGTTACTAAGCCCCATCCCTCTCCCCATCCTACCCAAGGTCTCAGTCAAAGCATCAATCCTGCTGAATCTCCCATGCTAACCCGCGACAAAGAAAAGTTAAAGAGTACATGCTTAACTTGGCTGGAAGCTTTTGGCAAGAGGACTGGAGATTTGGAAGGAAAGGCTCCAAGATTCCCTGTTTTTTCATGCATAAATATATACAAGTCACTCCATGGCTTCGGAATGTATGTGAGCACATCTTACACAGCCTACTCCACGGCTTCCCAGAGCCATATTGTGTATGTCACTTTTTAGTCAGTTTTGAGGGGAAGTCTGAACTGCACTTCTCTTTCCCTAGGATTCTTCAAAAGACAATTTAGTGTTACTGTGATTGATAGGGCACAGTCTACAGTGACATAAATTTCAGCCCTTGGATTGTGGCTCATCAAATGGCTAGGCATCTCAAGTCTGGGAAGAAACAGGCCTTATGTGGGACACAGCTTTTCCCAGAGTATTGCTGGGCAAAGGATGGATATATTTGGTGATATATCTGGCCAAGAAATGTCACTACCCAAAAAACCAGTATCCTACAGTAAATGCTCCCTTCTGAGAATACCCTGCAGCTGGGTAGAGATAATTTATTACTCCAGAGCTGTAACTAATCACATCATTGTGCATCTTAGGAAATATAGGACTTCCTTGGAGGACATCATCTCTGATCCCTTGCTCTCAGACAGCAAGCAGCCAGCTGGAGACCATACACATTGTTCCCCTACTATCAAGGGGATACAGAATGTAAAAGTGAGTAGAATGTGTTTGTTTTTTTTTTATTGCTTTAAAAGCCCTTTTCATACCAGTTGTGGGTATTTATCTGGAATCAAGAAACTAACAAAGATAGAGAGTGAAGAAGTACCTATCTTTTCCCTATATCCATTTCTAAATTCCCAGCACATAGTAAACACTCAATATATCTTTGAAAATAAAGAATGGATGTCACAAGACTTATTTGTAGGTTGGCTGAATAGGCCCCGATATCACATTACTTTTCCTTTGTAGTCTGAAAATTTTGGGAACTCATTTTCATTTCATTTGCACTAAGGCACTAAGGCACTAAGAATTTCCAGGCACTAAGAATCTTTTCTGGTTTTAGCTCCGTGGTGTTTATATAAGCTGGAGTGTGATTTAAGTATTGTTTATTATTTACTTGTTTTCTGTATTTTTAATATTAAATAGGTATTTTATGACAATTTTTTTCTTAAAGAAAAAGTCTTTTGAAATGCTGCAGTTACACTTTCATGCCACTGTAACTATATTCCAGTGTTTTTCAAAATGTTTAGATCTAAGCACATATAGTTGCTTATGAATACAATGGATTAATGTGTCAGTGTATTTGTTTATAATCTTTTTTCTGCATATAAAAAGGCTATGATAATATGCTATATATAACACTTTCATTTTAATATTGTGATATAAACATTTTCCATTTGAAACAGCTTTTTGTAAACATCAGCTCTAATCGCTATATAATTTTCCATTATTTAGTCATATGATAATTATTCTAATAAAGGATATTTATGTTTCATTTTATCCATTTTAAATAGGAAAAAGATAAATATGTGAGCTTGAAAATGTCTTCTATATTTTAAATTATTTCTTTAGAATAAATTCCTATAAATAAAAGTACTAAATTAAAGATTGTGAATATTTTTTAAACTTTTGACTTATGTTACTTTTTTCTGAAGAGGTCAGGTGAATTTGAATTTTAATATACAGTTCATTTCATTATCATCCTGTGTATTCTTTTTCTTTTAAATGGGAGTGGTTTTCTTACTAGGAAATTGATGCTGCTTTCTTCTGAAGTAACAGTGATAACCCAGAGTTCAATTAGGAAAATAATTCCACAACAAGGTTTCAGTTCATAGAAACATAATCACCATTTTACAAATATCTGGTTGAGTATGATTGGGGGGAATTGAAGCAAAACCTGGCAAAAGCTCCAATCATTGTAACATACCCTGATGGTTCTTTGAGTAAATTACACAGCCGTTTGTGAACTTGCTGATTTAAGTAATTATTTATAAAGGAGTGCTGTTGACTTAAAGACGATAACAAAAAACCTTGGTGCCTTTGTGGTTAATTGCGTAAGCACGTGTTCAAAAGCTATGCTCTTTATTTAGTTTACTCTAATAGATATAAGTCCACCATGTAAATAGCGCTCAGAACTTATGAAACTCTTGTTTTGTTTTTTAACTCACAGGATATTTAAAGTAAATTCATGCTCAGGGATTGAGATAAGCTTTGTGATCTGTCTTACACTGAATAGAATCCACCTTCACAAATTAACATATATAAAAACACGTCCTCAGAATTCAGTCTTTAAACCAACAGATAGCAATACAGTTTCACTTAGGAAATATGTGAAGGCCCTTTATGTGGATATAACAATGAATAGCATGTATTAAACACTAAAGCATTTTAGTTAGAAGTTTAATTAAAAATTGCATCCTAGGTAAGTTAATTAAAACAACTGTCATTAATCAATAAATTTCTTCATAAAATGTTACCACCTTAAAGGATCTTCTGTACATGAAGGGCATCTTTCTCACTATTATAGCTACCCTTTAAGAGCTGGTTATTGTGTATCATGCACTATGTTCAGGCTTTATACATATTATGTCATTTAATCCTCATAATCACCTTATTGAGGCCAGTCATATCACCCTGATTTTAGAAATGAGAAAAAAAAAAAAACATAGTTTCAAAGAGAGTAAGTCCTCAAGATATTCTAATATTCAGCCTCCTTACACTCATGCTTCTCCTCAGAAGTTAGGCTAGCTCCCACTGTAATACAGACTCACAAAGCAACCTGTTAGGCAGAGTTGTTCATGATATAGTTACTCAGAAGGGGTGCTTATTGGCTGACTCATGAGCAATCCTGGAAATGCTTCTATTCTTTCAGTTAATAACAGTTTCATTTTTTTAAAAGTATAAAATAAAAAAGAGAGAAATTTTAAAATTCCATACTTTGTATATCTTCTTTTAGTAAAGTTTAATGATGGAATTTTTGTTTTATTCCCCTTCCCTCCCCACATCCCACCATGTAAATATCAATAAGACAGAAATCAAGGCAAAATTCTTTTCTGTTATTTACACCACTAGAAATTTGAAACGTCTTCCTTTTATTTTCAGGCATCACTAAAGTCAGATTAGATACTAAATTTTACTGCTGTCAAAACCTGATATTCAACTCAAAGGTGGTCTTTTCCTCTCAAGGTAACTGTTGTGAGACTCTGCCATTCAGTATCAGGTAAATAGTTAAAGGTTTCATAAAATAAAAATTTATAAAAAGAGAAATTCATATATTCCCTTTTTGGAAAACAGTTAACTTTTTTTAAAAAAGATACATTTTTAATGTGGTTCCTACTGTATTCCATTGACTGAACACAAAGATACCTAAGTCAATTCCTCAAATATCCTCAAGTCCCTACTTCTTCATAAGGAACTGCCATAGCATCTAAAAAATATTTGTTAATTATTGTTATAAAATATGATGCAATTAACTTTGAAAGGTGTTATTCACTTCTGTCTTTTTCTCTTCTATCTTTTGCTGTGCCAGAGTCTGTCTTCTGGAGCTTTCATTATAAGTGTTCCAATTAAAAAGCTGTGTGAGTAAGAAAATGGCTTCCATTCATAATAAGGACTCTAAACAAGAGGTAAATTTGGTAAATCAGTTCCTCCCTGGCTTCTAGCCATTCACATCTTTTGGTTTTGAAATTCATTTCTTTGTGAGCATAAGGTGGTTGTTATGAGGTGTTGTCAGGCCTCTGACAGGGTTATTGTGCATGGTAGGAGGTGGTAGTTTTTGATCAATGTCTTCAAAGTCAAAGCTTGGAAAATAATAGCTGCACATCAAAACCCATTGCCATAATGCAGTTAACATTGGGCTCTTTCAGGCGGCCCCAGGGAATGACTTAATTCTCATGTTGAGCTTTACTATAATTAGCCATATAGAATGGCATACTAAGATTTACGTGAAGACTTATAACTTGAGATTCATTATCCAATGAGGTTCAGGAAAATCATTACCAGAAGAAAACTAAAGACATCTATCTATTTATTCATGTTTTCCTCTCATTTTTCCTGAATCTTTGATTGATTACATTTCTGTTCTTAAGACATAATATCTTTCTAAGAATGCCCGTGTTTTTTAGGCCATTTATGAAATTATTTGATGATACCCTGCCTAGTAGATCAAGTTACTGATTTTAAACCTTTTTGTTGTACTTTCTTCTATATTCTTATTACTTTTCCAAAAAGTCTTAAATATTCATAGTTGCTTTAAAATGAGGGCAGGTTTTTATGTTGTTTAAGGTTTTTTCTTCTAGAACATAGAGTTATTGGTAACATTTAAGAAGAAAAGGCTATTTTGTTCAAAAATCATAACTGGCATGATTATATAATTATATATATGATTTCTTAAAGAATCTATAGAGTCACAGGTGGAAAATACACAATAAAAAGTCAAATAAATCCATAGTTAAGAATTAAATGTGCCATATGTTTCTCTAATACTGAGGCACAATGGGGTGCATTAAGAAACTCATTAAGTCAATGGAAACTGCAGCTGGGCTCTGTCGAGATGTCTATTCACTTCACTTCTGAAATAGAAAAACAGAAAAAGAGTGGATACATTCCATTTCTTCTCAGATTTGAACTGATCATGTGAGCTTGAGGTTAGTGCAATGTAAAATGCTAATATATCTTTCCTATCAGCATCAAATTTAATAAAACTCACTTTAATACCCTTTATTTTTCCCAGTAAGGCAAAGATGTCTATCTCCCCTTACTTTCTTAGTTTTTCTCATTTAAAAAAAAAAGACAAAAAAAAAACTAAAGTTGTGCCAAAGCACCTAAATAGTACAGTAGAGCCATGCAGCAGACACACTGGGCCTGATAAATAACTTGAGAAGAAAAAAAAGTCTTAATATATCTGGTTTGATTTTATGGACTTCAGAATGAAATGAATGCCATAATGATACAAATCACTCCCACTAAAATTTTGTGTGATTTGGGAAAGGCCTTGGTTCCCAAGGCATTGGTTTCCTTTTCTATAAAATATAGTTCTTGATGCTTTTTTTTTCCTGTCAGTTACTTTAAGAATCTGATGAAATCTATGAAAATCTGAACACAGGCACATAGGAACACAATTCTGCATAGTATTTCAAGCCCTCTTTTAGAGTGAGAGCCATAAAGGACTACAAAAGTTTCTTACTTGTTTAAAATTCTATGATTCTATGCTAATACCAATATAAAACTCCCTGATTCATAAAACACATCTGCAAAACTGAGATCAAGCTCTGAAGTCTCTAAAGTCTACTACTGGAGGAAATGAATGTAGAACTATAGAATCTTAAGAATTCAAAATGGCCTTAGTGTTGATTAGTTTTCTCTATTGATATATTACAGTTCATACTATCTATATTCATGTTTTAATAAAAACTATGCACTGAAACAGAATGAGAAAATAAGCCTGAAAAAAGTAACACCTCCAGCCATTTTGGTTTAATAATAATAATTCATATTCTTGAATTCATTTCCTTCTTACAAGTATCTTCAAAATTCTCTTTGAGTTGAGAAATGATTAACAACTAAGGGGACAAACAAGTATGTTTTCCATACTTGGTAGTTACCACACTGCAAATGATAAACTCCTCAGAGACCATTCAAGTTTTCATGCATCAATAATGAATTCAGAAGCACAAGGCTTAAATTCTAAAGGCAAATCCACATCATTATCAATAATGGCTTCTATCATTTGAAATCCTAAATCAGGTAAAGTGAGGTCCTAGAGTCTTTCAAAATTCCAAGTTTCTCAAGGGTTCTCAATGTTTTCTGTGTCTGTAGAATTTTTTTTTAAAGATCAATTGAGTGGAATGAGCTTTAGATACTACCTACTCCCAAACTGTTTAAGCTTGTGTTTTTTAAAATATACACCCAACTTCATTTTTTTAGCTGAGGGAAATTGCTGCCATGTTCAAATGTCTGCTCTCCTCTTCAGTGAAATGAAAAGTTTACCAGGCTTCACACATGGTTCAGATAAAGAGACATGTCTCTGTATCAGGAGTTTCTAAGACTGTGAGATTCTCAACTGAGTTTTGGATATTTGGAAGTTGATTTGGAGTGGAAGGTAAGAGGAGATAATCCAGTGGGAAAAAGCAGGTGTCCCCTCTCAAGTTGCTCCCTTTAGTCTTACTCCTGACCCTGTGCCATAAACCGCCAATATGCTCAAGGATCTGCTATCTTGCAAAGTCCTTCTTCAACCCTCTTAATCTATCATTCCATCTTACCTCTCTCTTTCATAACCAAATCTCAGAGTCTGAGATCAAACGTCAAACAGGTCTCCATTCTGTCTACCAACAACATTTAGTAAGGTCACCAATGACTTCTATGCCACCAGATAAAAGGACACTTTCCATCCATCACCTGCTTGACCTCTCAGCAATTTTCAACACAGTTAAGTGTACTTAAAATTCACCTCTCTTGACTTCCATAACACCATAATTCTGTTTTTTCTCCTACTTCTCTATTTCTTGTCAATCTTATTTGCTCATCCCTCTGCTTTTCCTTTTTCATGTATAAGCCTATTATAGTTCATTTGTGTGATTACAATAATTTAATGCCTATCTCCTCCCATAAGAATGGAAAACAGGACTGTTTTGTTTCCCAGTGTGTTCTCAGTGCCTTGATCACCTAATAGATAATCCATAAACATGTGTTAGATAAATGGGAAAAGACTGGAAGGGATCAAGGTATGACAGGTCTCATGGGCATCTGGGGTCATTTTAGGGGACTATGAAAAACAGTTGATTTCACCAGAGATCATGATGCAGGTCTGACACCTGCAAACAGAAAAGGGGAAGGAGGAAGACTGTGTAGGAGGAGACTCAGTTATAGTGTTAAGTCTAAGAATGTCTCCATTGGGCCAGCAGGGATCCACATAGCAAAGACTGCCTGTTAGAGGAATCCTGCTTCGGTCAGAAATGGTCTGATAGTAGTTACTGACTGGGAGAAGCCTGGACAAAGTTTGACATCAGTATGAATACTTCAGCGGACCCTTCCTTGCTGAAAGTTCTGTCTTAAAGGGACAGCTGACAGGTGCACTCTCATGGGTACTACAGTCTGAAGATTTTTGTAAGTCACATCTAAGGCAGGAGGTATATTCTTAGAATTGACTCCATTATTATTTGTCAAAATAATTTATAAAAACTTCTGACAATTAACAAACATGTAACAGCTATTTTTCGGTAATGCAGCCATTTTTCCTTTCTGACTCCTGAAAGTTTATTCCAAAGATTTGTGGTTGAATCCCTGGATGCCAAATCTGTGGACACAGAGGGCCAACTGCACATTCACACGGAATGTTTCTTCAATGCCAATATAATTGTTTGTGATACTTTAAAAGACTACTCAAATCTCTGCTTCACTCCTTGATGGAATAACAAACACCAGATTTACCCTACCTCTTGACATATAGCAGACAATGATAAATGAAGCGATGGTTTTCAGGCAATGGACAATAGGAAGAGTATCCAGAAGGTAATAAAATAATTAGGAGAATGAATGTTTATTAGAGCCAAAGAAAAATTATTTGAAAAAGGAAGACACAGTCAAAAATCTCAAAATTCAAAGAAGTCAAATGAATTGACTAAAATGACTTCATTGATTTTAGCCAAAAAAGGAGGCGGGGGCATTCTTGAAAAATAAGGGATAAGTTAGGCAAAACCCCATACCTACTTTTCACTCCTAGCTTTAACCTGACCCTAAAGGCTACTATTAGGTCAAAGAAAAGGAAGAGAGAAACAATCATTTTTTGGAAGATTGTAGAAGAATCATGAAAGATATGTATAGATTAGAATCTCAACAATATGGTGACAACACACCTTTTTTAATGTACCTGGTTTCCATCAGAAATCCAGATGCAGGTAAACAACTCTGATTCTACAGTCACATAATTTCATAATGTAACATAGAAAAATATGTTCTCATTTACAGGCTATTTTCCTGTGACTGGGAGAAACTTTAAAATCTTTCAAGGTTTTTCTACATTTTATTTTTAAATTATTTGTGGTGCCACAGGTACGGAGACATAGTATGTGCTCACTGAACATCTGTGAGTAAATGAATAGATACGTGAATAAAAGAGAAAATTAGGTAGATGTCATTGATATTAAAGATATTCACTACAGTGTTCAACTATACTTTATTGCTTGGAGTCTTGCAGACATAATATTTTCCTCATATTTATACTTGAAAACATTCTTCTGAATCAGCAGTTAGGTTTCAGAAAAAATACGCCAGTGTTTAAATATAAATATGTAAATATATCCATGCCCCTTGTAATATACCAATCACAAAAGATAACAGTTTCTCCTTTTTTCTCTAATGGAGCAACATGATACTTCATTACCTTTTTATTTCATTATGTATATGACTGTGGCTTTGTGATGCCAGTCTCTCCCACAGCTTTCAGAGTACGTGTCTCCCAGAACAAAATGAAAGGTTACAATGACCTGCCAAATTTATTAAAGTTACCAGTACAAGTGTCCAAATGTATCTTACAAAAACAATGTCAGAGCTGCTTAAAAAGTAAGCATGACTACGTTGAAATCCATGAAGGGAATTAAAAATAATACAGCATACATGGTGGGAGGTGAGAATGACTGTAAACATAGGCAGAAAGGCAGAGTCATGAATGACTTCTTTTGTATGCCTTAATGCTAGCCAGTATTATTATTCAGCAGTAATACTTTATCCATTAACTAGTATAATATTTAGTAATGTCATTATCAATATTAATCATCAACACAGCTATACTATATCCCTTACCTACTTCAGTAGTTTGAGGTTTTACAATCTATTCTTTGTCAATATTATAATGAATGAACTGAGTTTGATTCCTGGTTCCATTTGTTATGGTCACACTTCTATCAAATTGCCTAATCCATCTAATTATCAATTTCCTCATCATTAAAATCGAAATGAAGGAGTATTTTCATCACTGGATATTTAAAAAGATTAAGCAAGATAATGTATGTAAAACCCTTTGAATATACGTCCTCTATAACTATCTCAATGCAAATTTTTTTAAAAAAATTCAAGTTTGTACACTTAGTGACTGAATTATTAAAGAGATTATCTCCCCCAAAATCATAATGTAGGAACCACTTCTTTTGATTCTTGAAGTAATGAACTGGCACACAATTTGCCTTGCAGGAACTTCCGAGAGTCAGCCTTTATGTCATCAGCCCTCATACTATTTTATGACTAATGTTACATATTTCTTTACAAATTCCCACAAAACTCTAGTGGCCTTTTCGGCCAGCTAGCTATCTTTTTAATCTATTTTCTCTGATATGACTCATCTTCATCAGTCTCTCTCAGCACCTGGAAACTAATCATAATTCAATTTAGAAAATTTAGAAACCAGAGGAGCCAAACAGGAAAAGAGCCTGGAAAAAAACCCCAAAACTGCTAGATGGGAACAGTAGGGAATATTTCAAGTTGATATTCTATGCACTGTTTTACTGCTATTCCTTTGCTGGTGATGGTAATTCAAAGGATAAATAGTTCCATCTGAAAGAGACCACCTGTCCACTAAATATCAGATATCCTAAAGCTTTTGAGATCAGTCAGTTTTCTTTATCTCATCTAATTTGACACCATAAAACAGAAATTCTTTACTTTTTTAAGATCAGAAAACTTTCTGAAAATAGAAATTATGAAAATTCATCCCAGGAAAATGCACATACAGAATTTCACATATAGAAAATGCACATACAGAATTTCACATGGGTTCATGGAACCCATGAACCCTCTCAAGCCCATCTGTGGATCTATGGATTCTCTAAGGCTACACTTGTAAGCAGATTTTGATGCCTTGATTTTGAATGTAATGATATACCTGAAAGCTGTCCTATTAACTTTACTTTAGATTTATATTTTCCCCTAGGCAACTAAGTAGTTTGCATGGAACAGATGCCAGCACAAAGCCAGATGCAGCCCCCTCCCCATAGACATCCATCAACTTATAAAACATCTGTGTGCACACACAAGTTTGTATGTTAACACCTCCCTGAGCATCCCTCTGGTGAAAAATGGACTATGAGGCAGCCTACCACATTGCCTATATATTCCTAAATGTAAGTATACCTTAGTAGACACTGCAGTGGTGTCTACAATCTCTTATTCCAAAGATGCTGGGGTTTAGTCCATTTTCAGGCTTTCAGATATTCCTACTAAATTTTCATGAAGAGTTCTCCCTTTGAAGTCCCACACTAACCAAAAACAGGTCATCAGTAACAATCTCAACTACTGAAAGAAAACACCATCAAAATTAGTGGTGGTTATATATGTCATGCATTTTACCTACGTAATATCCAGTTCTTATAACAACTCTTCAAAGTATTTATTATTGTCATCATTTTTGATATGAGAAACTCAGACCTCAGAGGTCAAATGATTTGCCAAGTACCAAACATAAAACACATACTTCCCATTACATCACAGCCAAACAAACTAAAACAACTTCTTAGGAAAATTATTTGGATATGCACCTCAAAAACTTACATACCCTGTCCAAAAGCTCCTAGTACTCACAAAAACAATGCATGTGAAAGATAGGGAGCATAAAATATGTTCTCTCTCTCAGCCATGGTTCACTAGTACTGACCCAGTCTTTCTCTCTGGACATTTTTCAAAATCAGCAAGTTGCAGCTACTGCTTCAGACCTGCAAGTGTCTTAGGCTGTCATATTGTTGTTTTAAGTCACTGCCTCTATATCTGCACTTCAATTGCTCACTAGGGTCTAGCAGGATTCTTTGCTTCCTCTCCCTCATCTGTTCCTTCTTCCCTCCCTCTCTAGCGCACCTCCACCTCTTCCTTAAATGACAAACTGACAGACATGGCTATGTGTACCTTGTTTAAACATCTGCTTTATTACTGATGAGTGACTGTCCTAATGGGCAGGCAAGGTTTTTTTCTTATCTTTCATTAAGGAATTCAGATGGTCTGAAAGCTGAACTGTTTGGAGGATCTTGACAGATGCCTCTTACTTTCTTTTAAGACCACTGTGAATGCTTAGGCATTCCACTCAGATAATTCTCAGTAGTGGAACAACCGTCTGTCTGTTTAGGTACCTGGCCATGTAAAACATGCATTTGGCTTCAAAGTCCCACTTTCACACCTAAGGATTAGTTTTTTCCTGAGAAATAATCGGACAAAGACCCATTTATTCTGTAAATGTTATGAGATGTTAACGGTTGCTTACTATAACTGTATAATGGAATGACTGCTGAGGAGAGTAACTATTGGTACAACTAAAATAAAACCCAGAAAAACCAACAGATGTAAAAAAGCAAGCCCAAAATGTTAAGCATATAAAACAGAAAATACAAAGAAGAGCATGAGTTTCATAAAACAACCAATAGATTGTTTTAATGTGTAACTATTACAAAGCTTTCTTGTGAAAATAAATTTAAAATAGGGAATATTTGGGGTTCAAAAATCAGAGATAATTTTGGAATTAGTGATACAGATGACTGTAAGTACAGACTTCAAAAATATATATTACTACACTCTACTTAGAATCTTTTAGGAAACACTATTACTCATTCTGACTTCTGCAAAAGATAGTTATATCAGAGAGTTCTAGAATGTTATACAAGGAAACTGAAGCTCAGAAGAAAGAGTGTTTAGAAGTATTGACAGGAAATGAGTAAAGATAAAGTAGAGACAAAAAAGGGCATCAGTGTTGACACTACCAAGTATTTTAGGGGGTGTCCTTTATCTCTTTGCTCATCTAAATTCTCCCTAGTCATCCTTGTTTTTTGTTTTCTTTTTCTTTTTTCCTACCCTCCTATTGTATTAAGCTCATGGGTTTTGATAAAGTCTGTTTTCTCCACCTGTGACACTCTTCCTCTAGACCTTCCTTTATGTGTTTCCCCCATATTTAGTTGTTTTCCTCACATTAAGCTGCATCTTAAGCTGCATCATTCAAGAGGCAGCATAAATATCACCTTTCAGAGTGGGCTACTCTAAACATGAAATTTAAAGAGCTCCCCAGCCACTCTCTATCACATGGCCCTCTTTTATTTTCACTATTTTACATTTTCTTGACAATCTTCCTTTTTTGATCTATTTCAGAAAACCTGTCTCATTCACCACTGTATTTTCACCATTGAGCACATAGTAGATGCTCACTAAAAATTTACTGAATGAATCAAGTAAAGATAAAAGTATTTATTTATTAATGGTGGGACAATTACTCCCAAAACACAAAGCCCCCTCATAGAGCTAAATTAGTAAACACATCTCCTTTGGTGAATGCACCTTCACTTCTTAAAAGAGAATAGGCTACGAAACAATTATGATCTGACATACTTTTTAGTTCTAGAATATATTCCAGAAAATGGTTCACTTCCAAAACTGAGGACCCAGATCTAGAACACTTAAATGTAGTTGGTTGAACAAGTGCCTGCCTCACTTGAGTCCAACTAGATGTACTAAGGCAGAGATAAGAGAAGAACTCACCCCATATTGCCTTTCATACTGGACTAATTCTGCCCCCTAGGATTTGATACATTGCCCAAAAAATACCAAGCTCTGCCAATTTACCGAGTAGTTACTTGTATTTCTAAGGGGGAAAAAGATCAAATGAGTGGATAGATCATTTGAAAGTATTCATTCCAATACTTCCACCTATGAGGACTGGATCAGAAATTATCTTCCTTCAATGGAAGGCTCTCCTTTAATGAATACTGGCAATGTAGTATATGTAAATAGTTAGTGAATATTTTTATCAAAAAATAGAAATAATATTTAGAAACGTTAAGGAAAGGAATTAACGATTGAATGTAAGAAATGTATGTGGTCTCTGTTCCCTTATCTGCAAAAGTAAGGAAAAAAAAAATAGAGGCAAAACAAGAAATTGTCATATATAATCATACCCATACAAAGTACATCAAAGTCTCTGAGAATTTCCTTTCATGCATATTAATAATTGTGAGCTTCTTGAAGACAGAGACCAAGTCTTTCATCTTTTGAAACTTGCCCTTTCCTTCCTACTGTCTGGAACATCATAAAGGTTCAAAAAAATAATTGTTGAATCGAGCTAATTATATTTGAGAGTAAGACAATAAAGACTTGCTTGGGACCTACTGAGTTTCTTCAGAGCTAAAAAATAGATCATGCATTCTATACCACTTTAGGGGACATTTGAAAAGTATAAAATTCAACAACATAGATGGGAACATTGTGTAACAATTCAGGCTAATCACAGACACAACTGGTTGCTTATTCACTGCATTCTACAGGGATATGAACTTGTAAGTATGAACGGAAGTGCATGTGCACCGAGGCAGAGCTACCTCTCCTAACTCGAGATGACTCATGGAAAGAGTGCAATATATCCCTCTTGGAAATCAGGAAGGAAACACTGAGTCATGTAGCCTCCACGTTTGTGGGAGAAAGAGCAAAGACACTGTTAAAAGTTCAGCCTTTCTTCCAACTAGAATGGAGACTGTATCCAACACTTGTCTTTATGGCACCATGCCCTCATTGGGGATTCTGGATATGAGATATTCAAGGTGTGGCATTTTTGCTGCTTCCTGTACTTTGGAACCTCCTCTAGCTCTTGGCCTTACATACACAAACTTCCTCCTAAACCCACATCAATCTAGTAGGTAACTATATGAGAGTACATTACTGTATGAGTCATGTAGTTCTCTGACTGTTCATCAGGAAATTACTTAGGAAATTGAAGTGAATATTTGTGTTTATTTTGGAACAAATGAAAAGAAAAAGTGGTCACATCTTCTTGATATTTATTTTGTCAAGCTTACTGAATTAAAAAAGAAGTACATCAAAGTATCTGAACTCTTTATTTGATACATATTAATAAGCTGTGAGCTCCTCAAGGATAAAGGTGAGGTAAAATGCACCAGTTGTTAGTGTGCAATTCAGTAAGTTTTGACAAGTGTATACAGTAGTTGTGTAACTGGCACCACCAAAATCCAGATAGAGAATATTTTAATCACCTCAAACCTTCCCTTATGGCTTTTTGCAGTCAATGGCCTAACTCCATCCTTACCATCTGACAACCAATTATCTGGTTAAAGTTCCTATAGTTTTACCTTTTACAGAATGTGATGTAAATCAACACATAGAGTATATAGCCTTTTGTGCCTTGTTTCTTTTACCTAACATAATGCTTTTAAGATTCACCCACATTGCTGCATCTACCAGTAGTTCATTCTTTTTATTGCTGAGTAATACTCTATAGCATGGATATATAACAATCTGATTTCCATGCACCAGTTCAAGAACATTTCAGTTTTTCTAGTTTGGGGCTATTAAGAATAAAGTTTCTATACACACTCTGTACAGGTATTTTTATCCACATCTGTATTTATTTCTGAAGGGTAAAGACTTGGAAATGGGACTTCTGGTTCACTGTGGTGATTGTATGTTTAATTTTAAGTTGCTGAAGAGCTTTCTAAAGAGCCTGCACCACTTTGCATTCCTACCAGGAATGTATGAATGCTCCATTTTCTTTGCATCCTCACCAGCAATTGGTATTGTTAGTCTTTTAACTTTTATTAGCTATTCTAGTAGGTGTTCAATAAAATCTTTCTGATTTTAATTTATATCTTCCCAATGACTAATAATGTTGAGCATATTTTCATGTGTTTGTCATTTACGTATCTTTGAAGAAATATTTGTTCAAACTCTTGCTCATTTTTTAAATTGTGATACTTGCTTTATTCCAGTGGCTGGAACCAAACACACAGTATTTTCAAGGATTGCTTGCAGTCCTTGAACTGCTTTCTCTTCCATTTTTTAAAATTTCAGTATGGTCAGTTTACAATGCTGTGTCAATTTCCGGTGTAAAGCATAATGTTTCAGTCATATATATATATGCATATATTCCTTTTCATATTCTTTTTCATGATGGCACTACAAGATATTGAATAGAGTTCCCTGTGGTATACAGCAGAAACTTGTTTACTTTACATATAGTAGTTAGTATCTGCAAATCTCGAACGCCAATTTATCCTTTCCCACCCCCTTTCCCCTCTGGTAACCATAAGTTTGTTTTCTATGTCTGTGAGTCTGACATAGCCTGAAAAGTTCATTTGTGTCTTTTTTTTTTTTTTAGATTCTACCTATAAATGATATCATATGGTATTTTTATCTTTCTGGATTACTTCACTTAGAATGATGATCTCCAGGTCCATCCATGTTGCTGCAAATGGCATTATCTTATTCTTTTTTATGGCTGAGTAGTACTCCATTATAGCTATCTATCTAACTGTATCCAGTCATCTTCTTTATTCAGTCATCTGTCGACAGACATTCAGGTTGTTCCCATGTCTTGGCTATTGTAAACAGTACTGCTATGCACTGCAGTGCATGTATCTTTCTGAATTAGAGTTCCCTCTGGATATATGCCCAGGAGTGGGATTGCTGGATTATACAGTAAGTCTATTTTTAGGTTTTTGAGGAATCTCCATACTGTTTTCCATAATGGCTGCACGAAACTACATTCCTACCAAAAGTGCAGGAGGATTTCCTTTTCTCTACACCCTCTTTAGTATTTATCGTTTGTGGACTTTCTGATGATGGCCATTCTGACTGATGCGAGGTGATACCTCATTATAGTTTTGATTAGCATTTCTATGATAATTAGTGACACTGAACATTTTTGCATGTGCCTATTGGCCATTTGTATGTCTTCATTGGAGAACTGCTTGTTTAGGTCCTCTACCCATTTTTGGATAAGGTTTTTTTTTTTTGTTATTAAGTTGTATGAGCTGTTTATATATTCTGGAAATTGTGCCCTTGTCAGTTGCATCATTTGCAAATATTTTCTTTCATTCCATAGGTTGTTTTTTTGTTTTGCTCATGGTTTCCTTTGCTGTGCAAAAGCTTCTAAGTTTAATTAGGTCCCATTTATTTTTGCTTTTATTTCTGTTGCTTGGGTAGATTGCCCTAGAAGAACATTATTGCTAAGATTTATGTCAGAGAATGCTTTGCCTATGTTTTCTTCTAGGAGGTTTATAGTGTCTTGTCTTATGTTTAAGTCTTTAAGACATTTTGAGTTTATTTTTGTGTAAGGTGAGAAGTAGTGTTCTAACTTCATTGATTTACATATGGCTATCCAGTTTTCCCAACACCACTTGCTGAAGAGACTGTGTTTAACCCACTGTATATCCTTGCCTCCTTTGTGGAAGATTAACTGACAGTAAGTGTATGATCTTTTTTATGTGTTGTTGGATTCTGTTTGTTAATATTTTGTTGAGAATTTCTGCATCTATGTTCACCAATGATATTGGCTTGTAATTGTCTTTTCTGGTAGTGTCTTTGTCTGGTTTTGGTATCAGGGTCCTGGTGACTTCATAGAATGAGTTTGGGGTGTTCCCTCCTCTTCAGTCTTTTGGAAGAGTTTGAGAAGGGTAGGTATGAGTTCTTCTTTGTGTTTGGTAGAACTCCCCAGTGAAGCCTTCTAGTCCTGGACTATTGTTTGTAAGGAGGATTTTTATTGCTGATTGTTTTAATTCTAGTGATCGGTCTGCTCAAATGATCTATTTCTTTCTGATTCAGTTTTGGTGGACAGCATGTTTCTAGAAACTTTTCCATTTCTTCTAGGTTCTCCAATTTGTTGCCATACAGTTATTTTCTTGCCCATTTTTAAATGGGTTGTCTCATTGACTTTTAAGAGTTCTTTATTCTAGAAACAAGTCTTTATCAAAAAGAATTTTGCAAAGTTTCCTACCATTCTCTGGCTTGCCTTTACAGTCTACTAGTAATTTCTTTTGAAAAACAAAGGGTTTTAATGTTAATCAAGTTCAGTGTATCAATTTTTCTTTTACGGTATGAGCTTTTTATGAACGATCTATTAAAACTTTGTCTAATCCAAGCTCACAAAGATTTTTTTTAATCCTGTGTTTTCTTTTAAAATGTTCAAAAATTTAGCTTATAAATTTAGGTCTATGATCCACATCAAGTTAACATTTTTATGGTGAGAGATTTATTTATTTCTCAAATGGATGCCCAACTGTTCCTATACCATTTTTTGAAAATTACTCCTTGCCCTTATTGAGTTACTTTTGTTCCTTTGTTGAAAATCAGATGACTCTAGATGTATGGGTTTATTTATGGATTCTCTATTCCATTAATTTATGTTCATCTGTACACTATATCATCCTTTCTTGATAATGTAGCTCTATAGTAAATTCCAAAATCAAGCAATGAGAATTTTCCAAATTTGCTTTTTTATAAAATTTTTACAAAACTCTTTAGGCTATTTATGTTGTTTTTCATACACATTTTGGAACCAACTTATCAATTTATATTTTTAAACAAAAGCTTGATGGAATTTTGATTGGATCTGCACTGAATTTACAGATCAATTTGGAGAGAATGAACATCTTAAAAATATTGTTTTGGGATCCATAACAATGGTATTTCTCCTCATTTTATGTCTTAATTTTTTTATTTTTTAGCATATAAATCTTACAAATATTTGATTAATTTTATCCCTACAAAGTTTATGATTTTGAAGTCCTTTTACAAAATATTTTAAAATTTCAATTTAAAAGTCTGTTATTATTATATAAAAATAGAGTTGATTTTTATACTGAGTTTGTATTCTGCTAACTTGCTAATTTTATGCATTAGTTTTCAAAGAATTTGTAGTAAATTCTTTCAGAATTTCTGGTAGACAATTATGTCATTTTGAAATACTGATGGTTTTATTTCTTCCTTTTCAAATCTATGTCTCTTGTTTGTACGTATGTATGCATGCATGCCTAATTGCTTTTCCTAGTTCTGCAATGTTAAGTAGAAGTGATGAAAACAAATAACCTTATTTTTTCCTAATCTTGAGGGGGAAAGAATTTCCTCAACCATCATCAAGTATAATGTTCCCTGTAGGTTTTTTGTACACACTTTTTATCCGGTTTAGGACGTTCTCCTTGCTAAGCGTTTTTTCCTGAATATATCTTGACTTTTGTCAAATGCTTTTTCTTAATCTATTGAGATACTAACAGTACGGTTTTGTGGTGAATTGTACTAATTGATTTTAACATGTTAAACCAATCTTAAATTCCTAAGGTAACCACCACTTCATAATAACATATTATTTATTTCATAGATAACAAAATATTATCAAATCATATCTAGTTAAGAATTTTCATGACTGTATTAAAGAGAAATACTGGCATTTTTTCTTGTATTATCTTTGGATTTGATTTGAGTTGCGAAATTTTCCCTATTTTTCTATTTTCTGTAAGAGTTTACGTAGAATAGGAATTAGCACTTCCTGAAATGTTTCATACAATTCAATAGGGAAGTCATCTTATATCAGAAAAGTGTTTTGGAGAGGAAAGGGGATTATCTACAAATTTAATTTTTTTGGTAGAAACAGTTTATCTCTTTCTTCCTTAATTAGCCTTGACAATCTGTGTCATACAAGGAATTTGTCCATTTCATATACATTGTCAATCTATGACATCAAGTAATTTATAACATTCCTTTCGTACCCTTTTATGTCTGACAGATCAGTAGTGATTTCTCTCCTTCATTTCTGATATTGGTAATTTGTGTCTTCTTTGTGTTTTCTTGATCCATCTGTCTAGTTTCATCAAACTCCTTGATATCTAATTTACTCTATTCTTAAATTTATACCTCAAAGCTAACCACATGTTTATTAACAGAATTATCATAATCTGTCTTATATGTTAGTTGGTCTTATATAAATTTATCTTCTCCACTGGACTGTAAGCTCCTTGGGTACAATGATTAAGATTACAATATTACCTGTTATATAGTTAGTGTTTCCTAAGAGACAAAAGAATTCTGTTTGGTATAACCTATGTTCTTAAAATATCTTATGAGTGTTCCCCAAATGATATTTTCAACTTCTAGGAGATTCTGTTCACTAAAAATATTCTCATCAACTAACACATTAACTTTTAAACTGTGTTCATCTTTAAATCTTCTTCTACCTTAAAGCTGAGATACTCTATTTTTATCAATGCTCAGATCCATTGTTGGTAGTAACTCTCCTTAGGTGGTAAAACTTAAATGAGCTTGCCACTCTGTAAGTATCCTAGTCTAGCAATACAGAGACATAGCCTGTCTTGATATCATAAATGGGGTATGCATATTCTATAACTTGGTTTAGAAAAAGTAGTCTAGTACATGTCATAATCCCTGGAACCTGAAGAATGGTAACTTACACGGGGAAAACGGACTAAGTAGATGTAATCAAGGTTAAGGACCCTGAGATAGAGAGATTATCCTGAATTATCTGAGTAAATCCAGTATAATCATATTAGTCCCTAGAAGCAGACAGAAGAGGAGGGTAAAAGAGCGGTTGAGTCCTTCAATATGAGACGGTCCCAAGCCCACCACTGTTGGCTTTGAAAGTAAAAGAACTATGAAACGGAGAATGTGGCGAAGAAGCTGGGAATGGCTATCAGTTTACAGCCAACAAGAAAAAAAGCACCTCAATTCTGCATGCCAGGGAGCAGAAAGCAGTGCACAGAGAGAATCCTAGAGACCCACAAAGGGTATCAACTATTCAACAGTGTACTGGTCAGTGCATGTATATGAGGAAACTACATAAGGTCGGGGAGAGAACCATCTAACAGAACCAAAGGGAACAGTGCTAGGCCCACAGACCATATGAGGAAGAGTGCCTGTTTCCACCAAAAAAGAAGAAAAGAAAGAAAAGAAAAGGAAAGGAAAGGAAGGAAGGAAGAAAGAAAGGAAGGGAGGAAGAAAGGAAGAAAGAACTAACTCATAATTCAAAAGACACTGACTAGAGTACTCAGAAGCATTAGTCAGGGATAGTTAGCTGTAGACTGAGCCTGCTCTGGGCTCCCCAAACAAATCATACGAGTAAGAACTTAAATAATCAAACTGTTTCCAAGAAATTAAGCTCTGTCCTGAGATAAAATTCAAGAATATTTATAAAAATAAAAAATATCCAACAACAGTAATGTAAAATTTAAAACAGCTGACATCTATTCAAACACTACCAAGCCAACAAAAAAACAGAAAAGCATGATTCATAATGAAGAGAATAATCTATCCATTGAAATAAACCCAGAAATAAAAATTGATGTGAGAATTCGCAGATTGGGATACTTTAAATTACTATAACTGTACTCCATATGCTTAAAAAGTTAGAGACACAGAAGATATTATAAAAACACAAAATCTCTAGTGATGAAAATAGTGTCAAAGATGAAAAACACACTAGATGGGATTAACAGAAGATTAGGCACTAAAGAAGATTAGTGAATTTGACAACATAGCAATAGAAACAAACCAAAAGGAAACACAAAGAAAAAACTCCAAATAAATTAGAAGAGTATCAGTGAACTGAAGAACAACTTTAAGTAGCTGGATATACGTGTAACTGGAGTGCCCTGGACAGGGACGAGAAAAAATATTTAAAGAAATAATGGCTAAACATTTTCCAAATTAAATGAAAACTATGAACTCTCAGATCTAAGAAGCTCAACAAACCTAAGCATAGAAATGAAGAAAAACACACTGACACACATAAAATCTAATGTTCAAAACCAGTAATAAAGAGAAAATCTTAAAAGTAACCAGGGATAAAAGACATATTATGTACAAAGGAACAAAGATAAAGTAATAGCATATTACTCATTGGAAACAATGCAAGCAGAAAAAAAGTGGAGCAATATTTTAAAAGTACTAAAAGAAAAAAAAAACTTTGAAAATAAAATTCATACCTAAAGATGAAGTAAAGCTAATTTCAGACATTTAAAAGCCAAAATAATTCATCACCTCTAAGCCCACATTACAACATTCTCATCAACTAAAGGCAGTCCTCCAGCAGGAAAAAAAAAAATGTTAACAGACAGAAATACAGATCTACATAAATAAAGAGAATAGAAATTGCAATTACATGAGCAAACATTAAGATTCGTTTTCTCAAATCTTTTCAAGAAAATTTAAATTAAATTAATAATAACAATACATTATGGGATTTATACGATACATATGAGTAAAATCATGAAAATAAGTGCACAAAGGCCAAAAGTGAAATAATATTACCTGAAGGCAGACTGTGATAGGCACAAGACATATACTAGAAAACCTAAACCAACCATTAAAATAACAAAACAAATATAACCAACAAAGGAGATAAAATGTAATTACAGAACATACTCAATTTAAAAAAGACAGAAAAAGATATCGAAAACAAAGAACAGATGGACAAATAGAAAACAAATAGCAAGTTAAAAAACTTAACCTCAATCATATTAATAATCATACAAAATATAAGGAGTATAATACCTCACTTTTTAAAAGACAGGAATTATCTGATTGGATATAAAAGCAATACCTAACTGTATACTTCCTAAACAAAATCCACTTGAAATTAAAAAAAAAATACGAATAAAAGTAAAACGATGGAAAAATACATACCATGCTAACATTGCCCGAAACAAACCTGGAGTGGCTATATTAATATCAAATAAAGTATATTTCATTACGGGACAAGGAACATCATTTCATAATGACAAAGAGTCAACTAATCAAGAAGACATAATATTTAATATTTACATACCTGATACCTAATTATATAGGTATATGAACCAAAACTAACAGAACTGCATGAAGAAACAAGTTAAGTCCACAAACAGAATTAAAGATATCTATGTCCCTTCCTCAAAAGTTGTTAGAAGTGGACAGAAAATCGGTGACAATATAGTGGATTTAAATGATGCTATCAATCAACCACAACACTACCTAATAATAGCAAAATTTACATTCTTTGCAAGTGCACATGGGGGTTTTACCAATTAAGTCATATTCTGCACCATAAAATGAATCTTAAAATTCAAAAGTATTCATTTCATGAAACATATGATCTCTGCCTACAATGGAATTAAATTAGAAATCAATAATGGAAAGATATCTAGAAAAATCCCAAATATTTGGAAAAAATTAATAATTGTCTAAAAAAAATCATTGGTCAAATAACACCTAAAATGAAAATTTTGAATATTTTAAACCAAATGAAAATAAAACATAACATATAATTTGTAGGATGCCATCAAAACAGTACTTAGGAGGAGAATTTACAGCACTAAATGACAGTATTAGAAAATAAGAAATAATTCTAATAAATGACTTTAGATACTATCTTAAGAATCTACAAAAGAAGACAAGATTAAATTCAAATAAGGAGGAGAAAGGAAATACAGGTCAAAGAAGGAATCAATTAAGTATAAAAGTGAAAACAATAGAGAAAATTATTGAAATTAAAAGCAATTTCTTCTGAGAGGATCAATAAACCCACAGCCAAAATAACAGGAAAAGGGAGAGAAGATATGAGTTATCAATATTGGGGAGGGGAGAAGTGGTATCACTCCAGATTCTACAGATATTAAAAGGTTAGTAAGAGAATATCTGAACAGGAACAGACGGCATCACTGGTTAATTCTATCAAATATTTAACACAGAGATAATCCTATACAAACACTTCCAGAAAACTGAAGGAGAGAATTCCTTCATCCTATGAAATTAGTATGGTCCTGGCACCAAAACTAGGCAAAAACATCACAATAAAAAAGAAAAGAAACTACAGACTAACAGCCTTTGTAAATACAGATGCAAAAATTCTCAGTACAAGTTTAGCAAATCAAATCCAAAAATATATAAAAAGGATAATATATTAAGTGAGGTTTATCCTAGAAATGCAGTGGTGGTTCCAAAACCAATCAAAATCATGTATTATATTAACAAACTAAAAAAGAAAAACGATGATTATCTTTTTTAAAAAGTATCTGACAAACATTAATATCCATTCCTAATAAAAACTCTTCAAGAAATTAGGAATAGAAGAAACTTTCTCAGAATGATAAAGGGAATCTACAAGCAACAACATAACGGTGAAACACTAAATGTTTTCTCCCTAAGATGAGAAACAAGACAAATATACCTGCTGTCATCACTTCAAATAAGCAATATACTGGGAATTTTAGTCAGTATAACCAAATTTAAAAAAAAAAAAAAGAAAAAAAGGAAGAAGAAAGAAAAGGATTTCCAAACGGCTTCCAGATTTGAAAGGAAGAAGCAAAACTGTCTTTATTGACAGCCAGTAAGATCATCTGTGTAGAAAATCCAATGGAATCTACAAAAAGGCTACTAGAATTAATAAAGTTTCACAAGGTTGTAGGATACAGAATCAATACACAAAACTCAATTGTACTTCTGTAAACATGTAACAAATAATCAGAAATTGAAATTTAATAAACAATATAATTTTAAAAGCATCATATTAATTACTTAGGGAAAAATCTGACAAAATATGAAAGATTTGTACATTTGAAAACTATGGCACTCTTGCTCTGAGAAATTAAAGAGTGTCTGAAAAATGAAGATCATGAGCCAGGTTCATCACTCAAAATACTCAATGTTATTGAAATGTCAATTCTCCCCGAAGTGATCTATGGTACTCAATACAACCCCAGTATGCCTTCTTGTAGAAATTACCAAACTGACTCAGAAGTTCATATAGAAATGCAAAGGGTCTAGAGGAGCAAAGATAACTATGAGTTAAAAGAACAAAACTGTGGTACTATCTACTTGATTTCAAGATAAAATATATTTCATCAAAATTAAAGAGCTCTATACCTCAATAGCCCTATACCTATATTTTTTTAAAAAGATAAAAAGACCCAACCAATGACTTGGAGAAAATAATTGCAAAGCATAAATCTGATAAAGAACTTTTATCCAGAATAGATGAAGAACTATCAAATATCAGTAAGAAGTCAAACAATCCAATTAAAAATGAGCAAAAGATGCTCAACATTATTTTCCATGAAGGGAATCCCAATGAAAACAACAATTAGATACCACAACATGCCTAATAGAATGAGTAAAATGAAAAAGACTCACCATACAAAGTTTGGCAATGATGTAGAAAAACTAGAATTTTCATACACTTCTGGTGAGAATTTAAAATGGTACAACCAGTTTGGAAATCTCTTTGACAGTTTCTTAAAAAGTTAAAGATATACATACCATAATGATACAGACATTCCACTCCTAGGTATTTGATCAAAAGAAAACATATGTCCATACAAAGTCTTACACATTGACAACTATAGAAATTCCATTAGTAACAGCCCCAAACCAGAAACAAACCAAATACCAATTAACAACAAGTAAGGAGATGAACTGTAGTGTATTTGTATAATGGAATATACTCAGCAGTAAAAAGGAATACACTATAGATACATACTGAAGCATTAATGACTCTCAAAATAATTATGTTGTGTGAGAGAATCTAGAATTTAATCACCCCCTCTGCCCAAATAATTACAAGCTATAGAATCCATTACATAAATCTAGAAAATTCACACTAATCTGTGAAGACAGAAAGCAAGTCAGCTATTTCCTGGAGAGGAGAGAAGAGAGGGGACTGAAGGAAGGAATTACCTAGATACAGGAGAAAACTGGGGTGCGGGATGCATATGTTCTCTATCTTGATTGTGACTGGTTTCATGGGTATGTTCATATGCCAGAATTTATCAACTTGTCACTTTAAATTCATGCAGTCTTCTGTATGACAATTTTGTCTGACATTTTATATGTACACATACACACACACACAAAAAAATGGAGTCTACATTAGTGTTCTCTAAATTAATACACTGTAATAACTATTTAAAATACTTTTGTACATGACTACATTTAAGATATTACAAGGAAAACTATGTCAAAATAGAAAATGCCATGTATAAAACTAAAAATTTATAGAAAGTATAACAGGATATAGAAGTAAGAAAATATTCTACTACCAATGCGTTATAAAAATAAACTCTCTGCCTGTAAAGTCAAGCACCTGTTAAGGAGATTTATGGTAATTTTTTAAAAATTTCATTCAAAATATTCCACAAAAGAAATACATGTCATACCTTTTAGACTAGGATGTGAACAACAAAATTATTGTAACTTCAGCAAATAAATACTCCTTTTTCTCCTCTAGAATATGGGGGAAATTAAACCTAACTCCTGAAATTGAAACTATTACATTAAACTGTTTATGTAATATGCCTACTACAGTCTGGTATCCTAGCCAATGGTCAGTAAGCATTAGTTCCTTCCTCCAACTCATTAAGAAAATATAGAGTCATATTTGCATAACCATGAAGAAAATGTTTGTGGTAGCAAAAGAGAAAACTGTATATTATACATTTTGTTAATCCAGCTGCATTCTTTGAATAAAAGGAGCAAATTTTGAACAATATTATAAATAAGACTGTGTTTCTAGAAACACTTCAAGCAAAAGCCCTTTTTAAGTCTATATAATCTCAGTTCAGGGTAAGAGAGAATATTTGTAGTGAAAAGCTGAAAAGGACAATGGATAAAGCCCTAATTCTCCAGGACTTTCTAGGATTTACATCGACCGATATCATACCAGATACCAGAGAGAGAAAGAGTATTTTTCAAAATAAAGTTGCATTTGCATAATATTTTAAATAATCTAACATGATCTAACCTTGGTTTAAGGTTGTACTATTTGAGGGGAAAAAAAAAAGTAAGCTCATGACAAATTTTGTTAGTAAGAGAACATAGCTCAGATCTAGATATTCAATGAGTGAAGAAATATTCAGTAGGAAAATGACTTCAAACAGCTTGGAATTTCCTGAATTTAAAATACCCTGAGATAGTACTGAACTTATAAAACTCTAAATTCAAGTTTTAAATTCAAGTATCTTAGTAAAGAAAAATAAATGTGGATGATGGATCAGAACATGTAAATTCCTTCTACTGAATATTCTTTATTTTTTTATTTTTATATAATTTTAAAGGTTAGTTTCCACTTACAATTATTACAAAATATTGACCATATTCCCCCTTGTTGTACAAAACATCCTTGAGTCTGTCTTACATCCAACAGTTTGCACCTCCCACTCTTTGATCCCTCTATTGCCCCTCCCCAACCCCTGGTAACCACCAGTTTGTTCTCTATTTCTGTGAGTCTACTCCTTTTTTCTTGTATTCACTAGTTTGTTGTATTTTTTAGATTCAACATATAAGTGATATCATACAGTATTTGTCTTTCTCTGTCTTATTTCACTTAGCATAATACCCTCCAAATCCATTCAAGTTCCACAAATGGCAAAATCACATTCTTTTCATAGCTGAGTAGTATTCCATTGTATATATATTTACCACATTGTCTTTACCCACTCATCTGTTGATAGACACTCAGGTTGCTTCCATATCTTGGCAATTGCAAATAATGCTGCTGTGAACACTGGGGTACATGTATCTTTTCAAATCAGTGCTTTTGGAGTTTGGGGATATATAAATGAAATAAAAGCAAAATAAACAAATGGGACCTAATTAAAAGCTTTTGCACAGCAAAAGAAACTGCAGACAACGTGAAAAGATAACCTACTGAATGGAAGAACATTAATATCCAACATACATAAACAGCTCATACAACTCAACATCAAAAAACAACCAATCAGATTAAAAAATGAGCAGAAGAACTAAACAGACATTTTCCCAAAGAGGATATGTAGATGGTCAATAGGCACATGAAAAGATGCTCAACATCTCTAATGATCAGGGAAATGCAAATCAAAACGACAATGAGATATCACCTCACACCTCTCAGAATGGCTACCATCAAAAAGAACACAAATAACAAATGTTGGCAAGGCTGTGGAGAAAAGGGAACCCTTGTACACTGTTGATGGGAGTGTAAACCGGTGCAGTCACTGTGGAAAGCAGTCTGGAGGTTTCTCAAAAAACTAAAATTAGAATTACCATATGACCCAGCAATTCCATTAATTCGACTGAATATTCTTAAAAGTATTTATCAGAGGTAGTTCAGCGCATGCATGCATGCACACACACACACCAGCCTTAATTCAGCCTCATAATATAACAGGCATTACATACTTCAACTGCACCCCAAAATCTTTACTGTAAACATAGGTCGTGTCTTCCTACTTCCAATATCTCTTCTTTAACACATAAAGAGATCAATTACTTATGATCCAATTTTTTAAAAAAGATACAAATTTTAATTTAGAAAAACCAAACTAACAAATAGTTTAAAAAGAGTAATTATCAGCTTAAATTAGTTACGAATTCCTTTTCACTGGACTTTTTAAAAGGTGAAACCCCCTAGTCTGGAGTGACTAGGACAGTGTCTTTCCAACTGAGTAATATAAATTCATTCTGCAAGCACGAGTTTGCGTAAATACAAGTAGGGCTCTTGTCCGATCTCTGCCTTGAGTTTTCAGAAAGGATTTCTATGTGAAAATGTCTTGTAATGAGTGAATTTAACCTATTTATTTTTTATAATTACTATTATTTTGCCTTTTTTGTACTATTTTTGTTTTAATTTGCCAAACTTCTACTTTGCTTGATTTTGTCTCCTTTCCACCCTCTACTGCTGTGATTACATTTTCTGTAATCATTTTAGTGTTTACTTATTTAAAAACTGGCTTTTAGTCCTTTTCTCACAATATTTAGGGTTTTTTTTTTAATTGAAGTACCGTTAGTTATAATGTGCCAATTTCTGGTGTACAGCACAATGACCCAGACATGAATATATTTGTAGGTTTTAATTTTTAATTTTTAATATGCATACTTCATTTAACAAAATCTGTCATTATTTCTGCTCTTTTCCTGAAACATGAAAAAACCTTAGAACTTTAACACTAAACATCTTATTACATTGTTTTCTAGTAGATATATTTGGTTTCAATGTCTTTTTAAACTCTACAAAATTACCCATCACTATGGTTATTTTTATCAATGCATCTTCCTGTCAACTCACATGCTTCTTGTATCCTGTTCCTTTTTCTTGATTATTTTTCCTGAATCAGATCTTTTGTTAGTTTTATCAGTGAGAGCCTGTTAGTGGTCAGATCTCTCAGACTTTGTCTGAAAATGTCTCTATTTCCACATTATTCTTATAAAAGTTCAGCTGTGCATAGAATTCTAAACATCTGAAGACATTCCACTTTCTTTTGGCTTCTATTACTGTTTATAACTGTTTCAAACTGAGTATAATTGTTTTCTTGTAGGGAATCTATCTCTGCTCAGTTTAAGATGCTTATTGTTCTTGGTGATGGATTTTACACACACACACACACACACACACACACACACACACACATATATATGCTTGAGATTCAGTTTACTTCTTCGATCTTAAGACTTTGACACTGGAAAATTCTCAGCTACTTCTTCAAAAATTTCCTTTCTGCCATTAAATCTTTTCAAATCATTCTTTGTATTTCAATCTATCCTTTTTTTATCTCTTTCTGTGCATTCTGTTAAGTTTTTCAAACTTATTTTCAGTTCTCTTCTTATCCTAGTTGTGTCTGATCTGCTATATAATTATTTTTGAGGACATACTTCAACTTAAATTTCAAAAACTATTTCTAAAATTTTTATATGGTTCTTGATCAAATCTGCAAGTTCTTTATATATTTATATCTACATCTCTCTATTACCTCACTGTAATTTCCATCCTTTCTCCAATTCTCAGATTTTTTCCATATTACATTTCCTTAAGTTCTGTGAGGTGCTAATTTTCCTGTTTGTGTTTCTACTGAATCTTCTTTTCAACAAATTGTTTTCTTGTGTAACTTGTATTTTGTTGTTGTTGTTGTTATGAACTCATCTGAGTCCAGATTGCTTTTTCTATGAGTCTTGTGACTTTGAGTTGTGGAAAAGGCCCCATTTCGTATATAATTCTGCTATGAATATCAGGAGTTTCACTGATCCAGGAAAGAATGCTAATGTCTCAACTTGAAACTGATGTACAATGCAAGTAGTGTGAATCTGGCTTTCATCTATAGATAATGTTTGAGATTTCAATTATTTAAAGAATCTTCTCCTCATCCTCAACTCCAAACCCTTACTTCTCTGTTCCACTGAGTTGTTTTTCAGGGACGTTTTGAAAAGTGTTAAGTCCCTTATGGTTCCAGCATTATACTACAGTTTTGAGTTGCTGGGCGGGGCCCCATTCACTAATTATAAAATATCTAGTCCCTGGTCTTTACCGTTTGTGAGATCACAGGCGCCCTCTCAGTCTGTCACAGTACCAACTTGCACACTGAGCCTTCTGGCTCAGAGTTTATTTGTTTTATTAATTTCTGGCTCCTGTGATTTGCCCATTTGTATCTTTTAAGTTAACTACGAGTAATGCAATGTAGAGGGAAAGCTAAATATGCATTAGCTTAGTTTTGTCATGTGACTGGAAAGTATTCTGAAACATCTTTTATAATCTTGTTTTCTTGTTTCCATCCTGTAATTGAACAATTACAACTCCCGGTCTTATCTAATTTTGTAGTATCATTCTTATTTCTCCCACAAATTCCATTACAAATAATTAAGTAAGTTAAAAAGACACCACCGGGAAGCCACGGAGCACACCCTGCAGGCTCCACCCATGCCCTGTTTGCCTTCCTGAATAACTCCAAACTCGACCCACCTGGCCCAGGCCTGACCCCAGCCGCAGCCCGGGCCTCCCTCCGGCCCCAGCCGTCAGTGTCCCCGCCATATTCAAAAGAAAACATTTCCTGACGGAGGGTCTCGCTCAGGTGAAGAGGCCCGCTCCCCCTGGCAGGTTGCTGGCCTTAGTTTGGGTCAGGAAGAGCAAGGCCCTGAGGCTGCTTTCAAGGGAAAGTTCCAGAGACAATCACAGACCGTCTCCTGAGACGTATTCTGGATGCCTTAAAGCTCCAACGAGAAACAACTGGCCCCAAAGACAACAGTTTGGGAAGCACTGCCCTCTTGGACCTCGACTAATGTCGAGTTGGGGCCCAGGGGTTCCTCACCGTGAGTCGGCCGCACTGCTCCTTCAGCCTCGGCGAACGCTACACATTTGCGGCCTCGAACGCGCAGTTCACTCCGGATTCCGGCCTGAGGTGAGGACAAGGCTGCACTTCGTAGAGCCACTGAAGCCAGGGGTGCAGTACGAGGCGTGGGGGGTTGCTAGACAGGTGACATAAGCCCAAGTCCTTACAGACAAGCCTGGGAAGAGGGACCTCTGTCAACCGCGGCAGCCCACGTTCCTCATCCTGGAACCCGCCGCCGCCGCCGCCGCCGCCGCCGCCTGGGCTCCTGAGATCCCGCGAGATCGGGCTTCCTCTGGGAGGAGTAGTCACGGTCTCTTTTTTGAGAGTTGCTATATATATATATACATATATACATACACACAAACACATACACGCACACGCACGCACACGCACACACACACACAATACATATAAAGTGTGTGTGTGTGTGTGTGTGTATACATACATATATATAAAATTTCTGAATGACTATATATATTCAGGGATAATTAATATACTTTCCAGACACTATCCAATTTGTCTTGTAAAAATATTTACAAATATTTTATGGGTGAGGGAAAACTGCACAGAGAAATGGAATGCCTGAACAAACACTACCTTGAACTCTTCGTTGAAGAGACTTTTTCAGTATATTACTGAAATATTCCCGGTTGCCCTTACAACTACTCTCTCCCAAGGGATATCTGTAGATTCTTTCTCAGTTAATGCCTCAACTACAATGACAAAATTAGAATATCCTAGCTTTGAGTTCAAATATAAGTGCCAAAGGATCCCCTCAACTTGTCCCCAAAATGACCCAGCAAGGCTTCAGCAAGATTACATTCAGGAATAATTACCTACCACCCAAAAAAGGTATATAACAAATTGTAAAAATCTGGCCTTTGCTGTTTACTGCCCCCAACCAGATCTACATTCTGTGCTTTCATACAGAAGGGGGGAAAATCTTCAAAAGAGACTTTCTAGAAGTGTAACTGTGACCTTTTTCTAGCATTTTATTTTTGTTTACATTTATAATAAAACATATCTCCAAGCTTGGGTCTTTCTGGAAATCTTAATTCTATTAGCCCTTTTTGGTTTATGAGGAAAAAATAAACACGAGGAGCCGCCCAGTTCTTGTATTTGCAGAGCAAAGCCAAAGCCATGGTAGCTAGCCTGAGATTTGGTGGATATTTACACTGTACCTCTTTGTTTACGTATAGCTGAGAGATCTGAAAAGTCATCCAGTGTTTTTAACAGCTGGGAAGGATTGGAACTGAGACAAGTCTATCTAATCACAATTTTGGAGCTCACTTCACAATAACGGAAGTCCCATATCAGTGTTCTCAGCAGCTATGAATGCAGGCTTGTGGAAGTTTTCTGCAGATAATTCAATAGGTAAGAACCTTGATAAGGCTTCAAGTAGAGAGGTAACAGAACTGCCCTCCTGGGCATAAGGGGCTGCATGGGACTCTTTCCCACTGGTAACAGCAGTGTCTGAATCACACTTTGTCTTTTCAAATAAATATAGATTTCCTTATGTAATCTGCCCTTTTTCTTTTTCTTTTTCTTTTGTTACGTAATAATGAGATAGTTTGAGGTTAAAAACTGATACAGCGCTTATCACATTTTAATTTAAGTAAAAGGAAATGAGGAGGTCTTTATGTAAAATACACCTATTTATTTACATTTTAATGCCACTAGCATGTTTTTAAAAAAGATCTGACGGAAAGAATTATTGTTTCTCAATCTGCATTTAGTCTAATGCTAGTAAATCCCAACTATACAACATAATAGTGTGTCTGAGCATGTAATAAATAACCAAAGAAAAGAAATATAAATTCAGTCTGCTGGTTGGATCATGTGTACTCAGCACATTTGATGTTTGCATTCATTATTTCATTAATCCAGTCATGCATGGTCTCAGCAAGTATGTACTAAATGTGGAACATGTGCCTGAACTTACTGGGTGTTAGAGATAAAAACATTTCTTTTTTTTTTTTTTAATTTTTTGTGGGGATAAATAAAATTTATTCTAGGAAGAGCAACTCATTGAGAGAGAAAAAACATTTTAAAATTTACATATATGTACTGTTCATTATTTCTAAGAAGAGTTTAGAGCCTTAGCTTTTTAAACTTACATAGTTATCAAAGGAATAAAGCCAACCACAAAATAACAATGAACAGAATGTGGTAATAAAAACATTTCTAACATCAAGGACTTATAATTTCGGGAGAGACATAGACAAGTATACTAACAATTACCAAAAATAAAAAGCTAATTTCTAAGATAGAAACACCCTTGGAATTTTCTTGAGGACAGACAGAAACTGCCTTGGGATTCATCTTGAGGACAGAAGGACATATTGATGAACTTAGTAGAAGAGGTAGCACTTGAGAAACTTCTCAAAATTGGCAGTCCTGTCTGGAACAAAGCTCTCAACTCAGCCAGTGTCACTCCTCTTGAAAATATTTACATATGTGTGGGGTTTCGAGTTGTTGCAATATTTGGGCACAATCCTACCTACATATGTTTGGTGGAGAAAGGCCAAGGATATAAACATCGGTTTGAACATTTTTTAATGTTTGGACATTCTCACAGATAAAAACCCAACTTTTAATCACCCAAACTTTAAACTTAACTCTGCTTTATATATAAACACAAAAATAATTTTTGCATAATCTATTCACTGAATTTTCCAGAATTAACATGACTATGTAAATAGAGGAAAGAGTAGAAAAAGTTTTTGGAAATTCTTCCAAGAATAGTCCATCATTCCATCAAAAACAGTACTACTCATAATATTGGAAAACCCAATATAAACTCTGTCTACATTGGCAACTGTCTCATTCTAATTGAATCTCTATGTATATATGTACGTAGAATATCTTCAAAATATGATGTGGAAAACCTTTTGACAATATTCAATTCAAAATTGAAAATTCAAATTTATTTATTTGATGCAAGCCTGACTATGTCCTTTCATCTTCAAATATAGATCATCTCAAGCATTTATATATTGAAATGTATATTATTTAAAAATCCTTTTATTTCCTATATATTACTGTTAGAATTTTATTGATTTTATGTTGAGTTATAATTACAAAAAGTAAAATACTCAGATCTTTAGTGTATAATAACAAATATATAATCCATACATTCAATATCCCATCAAGATGTAGAACATTTTCATCTCACTACTCACCTCATGACTTTTTAATCAATCCCCTCCCTTATCTACCCCCAAAGCAACCAGTGTTCCGATATATAATCCCATTAATATTGCCTGTTCTTGAATATCATACAAATGGAATCACAAAGAATGTACTCTTTTGAACCCGAATTTACTCATCATGGTGTTATTAAGATTCAGCTATGTATTGTGTATCTGTGTATTTTGCTTCTTTTTATTGCTGAGCAGTATTACAAATTTTCATGTTTTTTATGTAGGTAGATTATATTATCTATACGTTTTATTTCATAAGAGTAAAGAGGGCCTTTTAAATTTTTGTTTTAAAGGAGGATGGGGGGTTGGGTGTGATAGATTGAGAACCAATGGTTTAGTGGTTAATAGCACAGAATTTATAAAAGAATCATCTAATAACAGAATGCATTTCCTGATTCACTTTCTCCTTGAGAGTGATTCATCTAAACTCTGTAAGCCTTGGTTTCTTCATCTTGCAAACTAGGGATCTTCATAATCCCTACCTCAGTAGGCTAATGCAAAGGTTAAATTAAATGCCTTAAGCAGTATATGTATGCCTGACACACAGTTAGCATTCAATTCTTTGAGCATATGTTATGGTAGAAAATGGTCCATTAAGTATTTGAATGATTTTTAAAACTTACCTCTCTCTGAGTGTATCCATCTCCAACCAAATACACCCACTGACTAGATTTCCAAACTGGCCACTAGTAGGATTTAGCTTCTTTCCCAGCAGGAAATTTACAAAAACTTCAACCTACCTCATACCAGTATTACTGGGTGCCTGCTACTCAGATTACATATTTGAAAGGAAATGCCTCTCCTATTACAAGTCCAACTGGAAGATAAGGTGGAACTCAGAGAAAAGGAGATAATCTGAGGCTAGAGGTGACAAAGGGATCCCTGATGTCACAGGTGGCACAGCCCCAGCTCCCCAGGTACATGATCATATAGGGATTTGAAAATAAGGTCAAACTAGCCATAAGTAATTTCTTTCCTGGAGTAACCTCTGAAAACTATGTGTCCATCAGGGGTCAAAATCAGGACTGAATTTCTGACTCTGGTGCCAGAGTAGGACCAAGAATAATTTTGTGTCTCTTAAGATGAGTAGCTTTTGTATAAGTAGATGACTCACAGGACATGTACAAAAACAGAAGGTTGAAAGCTACTTGCCACTACCTCAAAACAAAGGGCAACAACCAGGAATACTCTTCACTGAAAGAGAAGTTTAAAGTGATTGCTTTTTTATTCATTTCAAACAGTGTATTATACAGTCTGGTAGTGGGGAAGGGATTGAGCTTTATTCCAAGAACTTGGGGCTTTCAGAAATCTAAGTCCTTTCTCATCTGGCCCAAGGACAATCAGACCTTCCATCAAGGGTCTAAGAAGGTGCAGCAGGAGAAGGAGCACAAGTACATGACCTATTGCTTCAGAATATCCTAGAAAGAGACCACCAGGCACTTTTTCCATACTGAGTCACCTGAATAAAACCTGAATCTTTTGGTGAGTGGTAGGATAGGCAGGATTCAAATGGCCTAACTGCACACAGATGGTAACCAGTGTAAGAGGTTAAACTGACCAAACCGACAAGGGAGTCAGAGTTGAGGCTTCTAGGGAAAAATAATCCATACATTCATTTGAAACATGTGGCTAATAGCTAACTACTCACATAGAACTGGCACTAAAGTTCACACAATTGTGTACAAGTTCAAACTGCTATAATATGATTACATTGCAGAGTTTTACACCAAAAGCCTAAAGCCATTCTCCACTTTAGAGCAATGTCTGGCAAACTTTAGCAAGCATTAGAATCACCTGGATGGCTTATTAATATATGGATTGTTGAACCCCAATCCCAGAGTTTATGATTGAGTAGTACTTGGGAAAGGCATGAGAATTTGCATTTCTAACAAGATTATGCTGATGCTACTGCGAACCACATTTTGAGAAATACTGCTTACAAGAATGTCTGCGGCCAAAGACAGTCTTGTTAAAATGTGACTTGCATGGAGGAGGAAACAATCCTAGGGACTCATTACCAAATCAGGACCTCTTGGGAAAAGTGGACTTTCAGATCTTGGCTAACTTCTAAGGAGACATAAAATTTATTCTACACTCAAGCTCTCATGACACTGAGCACCTGGCCTCCTGACTTCATCTAGTCCAGGACTCCTGATTCAATTGAGTGCAGCAAGTCAACTCCTGAGAGTTACCAGATTTTGTGCCTGTCTCTCTGCATTAGGTTTTCAGTCTGGCCCTGGCTCTGTAGAACTTGGTTTCCAATGTTCCCCAGCACCCCTGGGAACACTTATTTAGGCCAAGGACAGTCAGTCTAAAGAGAGCACTTTCCATGAATAAATCTTAAGATGAATTAGTTAAGCACGGAAACTCAGAACAGTACACAGTGGCAAATCTTTACAGTGGACGAGAGAAAGTAATGAGTATGCTCTGTGAAGCGATTATTTTCTTGAATTAATTAACTTAGAAAATAGTATAAGGTAGTAAAAAGACACTTTTTTCCTCAGGATGATGTAAAAATATCTCCTATTCTGAAAAAGTCTCTATTTTATATAAAAATTATAGATCAAAATAGTAAGTCTCCTTGGGTAAAACTGCATACATTCATAATTTCTTTTTGAAGGGCACAAATAATCAGAGTCAAAGATGTTATTACAGTAATTTTTTCTTTTTATGCTAAGCCTTCAGCATCTACAGCTGGAATTGCTTGAATGAATTGCAGCATCACCTGTGCATGTGAGACGCTGTATTCAAAAACAAATTATATTGGCTTTGGGACAAAATGAAACAATCAGTAATTCTTAGAACTTGCTCAGCCTTCTCTGCCCTTATCTTGGAAGACAGTTAAAGATAATGTTTATCTTTCTTTTGTTATGACCTGGAACCTATGTTCCACCTTTCAGGATTAAGCCAAGATTAAAATTCACTTGATCTTTAGGCCTTTTGTAATGTTGGCAAAAAAGTAACTTCCTGTTTCCTATCAATAAAAGCCAACAAGGATACTGAGGCAGATACATACGGGCTGAATTTCCTTTCAAAAATAAAGATTGGTTTAAATCTTAAATGAGAAAGGGTTGGGCCAATGCATCACATTAGATTTCTGCGACATATGATGAAACCACCACCATTTCCCTGTTCAACTTCACTCCCCCTACTAACAAATCACCTCCTCAACAAAGGGAGGTATATTTGATTCCTTCACAAAGAATCTGGAATATGCCTTTGGCCTTTTAATGGAGCATGAACTCTTTCATGGCCAAAATAGGCCACTGAGTATATAATAAACAGATTTAAATTTGATCCTTCTTACAAAGGCAGGACAGGGTCAACCTGAGAAGGAGTTGTTGATCTTGACATTTAAAAAAAAAAGTTTTAAGTCCCTTGGCTTGTAACTCAAGAGACTGTATATGCTAATCTTTGAGCTAACCATAGAATGATTTTAAAATAAGAAATATTTTTCATTTTAGGCAAAATATCAACTAGAAAAAAAGAAAATCTCCTAGTCGCAAGAGTAGCTTGTTCTGCATTTTTTAGTGTTGGATTTAGGATTTTGAAATTGAAGTTATAGTTTCTGTTAAACTCCCTTTTTTCAAATGTCCTACAGATGTTTAGAAAAAGCCTCAAGGCCTGAAACAATAATCAGGAAGATTTCTTTTCTTTTGGAAAAATTCATAACACCATTTCTACCCTTTAATTTTCTACTATCAAGTCACTCCCCTAGCACAGTTCACATAGCGACAAAAAAACCTTTTAATCTTCCTTTCCTCATGTCCCAGCCCTTATTCTGCTGAGGTGCAGAGCAAAAAATGCAAGAGTCAGAATTGAGAGCATCGTATTCAGGTCCTGGCTGTGATACTGACTAGCTCAGTGACCTGGCCCAAGTCACTGTATTGGAAGAAACAAGCAAAATGTTGTCTGCATATTGTTCTCATGAATACAAAGTGCTATATATACATGTTATTATTGCTACCAACTTGAGTAAGAGACTGTACATCTGATAGAAGCCATGGCATAAAAAATGCATCTACAATCTTTAGAGACATGGTCAGGAAAGAATCATAGAAAATTACAAGTGAAACATTTATTTTTACTGGTGAGGAAACTGAGACACAGAGATGTTAAATCACTTACCAAGGTCACCAAACTAGAAGTAGAACCTTTATGTCTCCCACCACACCACTTTACTGGACACTCACCTGGATGACTGGTTTCATAGAAGAAAGAGAAAAAGTAGAGGAGGAAGAAAAGACTTTGCAGGATAACAAAGAGGACACATGTGGAAGAGAAATAGAACATAACCAACAACTCAGGGTTGTCAGTTCTATAGAGGCTGAAGAACACCTAGGTACCCCTGGCCTGATGAAGAAAAAGGAGATTTGCACCGGAATATTGTGAGAGTAAGGGGGGATGATTACCTTTGGAATGTCAAGGTAGGATAAAGAAGAGGATATGGAAAATCTGTAATCTATGAGATGTGTGTCTGAAGAAAATCACCTTGGTAAAGAGGCAGAAATAACTGAATCTGTTCAATAATATCAAGAGTAAATTTGATATACTAAATACACGTATCACATATTTACCCTAAGCATCAAGCAATCAAAATTGTTAATATTCTCTCTATACAGAATAAAAGAGCCCACTAACCTTCTGAATCAAAAAATTTTGTTACATTATGTTTGAGGAAATAACTTTCTTAAAGCAAAATTAAGTGAATGAAATAGACCTAATTCTCAATTGTACTTAGACTTGGGACTTGACAAACCCTTGTTTGCATACTTGCTCTGCCACTTACTTTAGAACCTTGGGCAAGTTACTTAACCTTTCTGAGCCTCCATTTTCCCATCTGCAATATGGGAATAATAATAAGCATTGGCAGAGTGTGTTTGATAAGATTACACTGGCAAGTAGTGTCTGGTATTCAACAGAAATGCTGTGTGCTTCAGAAATTCTAGGCCCCTTTGTAAGCTCAAGAGAAAAATGATCCTAGAGAGAGAAAAAAAAATGTAAGCTCAGATTCTTAGGCTATTAAGCCAAAGCCATTCTAAGCTGTGTTTCAATTTACTATAAGGGAATCAAGACAGATGCCAGATTTTTAACATAATGTGTTTTCTACAATATAAAAGGCATTGTATTAAGTACTTTGATTATCATTTCCTTTAATCTTCACCATAAATTTTGAGGTTGATATTAGTATCCCTGTTTTAGATGAGGAAACAGACTCAAACAGGATAGTAATAGTAAGTGACCAGGAGTAAAGTAGGGATTCCAGCCCAAGTCTGAAAAGAGAAAACCATGTCAGTGTTTTCTTGTGTTTACCTCATGTTATATGTCCAACTGGATATAACATCACACGAGTGGTATATGAAACTTTACTTTTGAGAGAACAGGATATTAAAGTCTTAATTATATACTTTTACACAAACATTCACAGTCTTCAAAGACCAGTTTCAACTTTTTTCTCTGAGTCTGAACTACTTGCATCTGCCTGTGGCAAGGGGACCCCTGCAACTGAATTTCAGCTTCTATTTTCAGCTAGATTTTCCTCCCTGCATTGATGTGAGATCATTATGAGGCAATCAGTGCCAAAGATTTTTGTCAGTTTTCCACTGCCTTGGCTTAAATAAACACTTAATGTAAATGAGGGGCACCGGGGAGGGAGAGGGGGCTCACTCACACAGATGCACTGTTGCACAGACACACAACCTCACAAAGACACACTTTGTCATGGTTCACTTGGAAAAATCCAAATGAAAAAGGAGGAGGTGGATGAATAATAAAGCAAAGGAGAAAAGGGAACTAATTTAGGGATAATGAGTGCAAGACTGCCTCAATACAGAAGAACAACCCTGTGTCATTAGGTGGCAAGCTTAGCCTTTGGGCAAGATTACACTTCGAAGCCCTGCTCCAATTACCTGTTTTTAAGCATAAGTGAAGGGAAAATATAAAGGAAGGAAGAAAAATACTTTTTCGCCCTAAACTGTAATAAAATCCAGAGAGAATTAACTGTTGCTTTCTCAAAGAGGCTCTTCTCGAGATTGCAACTATGAAAGGTGTGAATCCACCATCCCCATGTGAAACATACATTTGGTCAGCACATAGAACCCCATTTCTTCCAGTGGTCAAAAAAAAACAAACTGAGGAACCATGAAAGCGTGTCCCCATATTTGCATCTTGCCCCAACATCTGGGAATCTCAGAAGCCTCTGAATAAAGCAGCAAGCCTCCATCTGAGGTGACCTGCTCGCAGCATGGGTCAGTTCATGAGAATGAGGCTCTTTTGCCACTAGGACTAATGACAGGGCAGGAAAGCCTGCTGATGAGAAAGCCCTGAGCCTTGGACAATGCATACAAAAGCCTGGTTAAGGAGCACTTCCAAAGTCATTCCTTCCTCACCCCACCAGCAACCACTATGATAAAGGTAGGGGTGGGGTGGAAGGATAAGGATGATCAAGGAAAGGGAACCATAATAAGAGGTTTATCTCTGAATGACTCAAACTTCCCCCATTCCCAGACATCAACTCTATTACAACTGATTGCCTTATCTAATCCCAACACAATTTGGGATAATTGTTGTCTTTTACAAAGGTGAGCAGGAGATATTCTTTTCACAGTGGCCTGCTTTTCTCAAGTGTCCAGCTTCCTAAAATCCTCTTTAAAAAGAATTACTTGCATGGTAAGTCAGCTTCCTTTTTTGATTCTATAACAACAGTGTTCCTTGTAATCTGGCCAAGTACAGGCTATTTTAAAAACCATGTAGCTAACAGGTGTGTACTTCCTGCCTGCAGGTGAAATTGGCGGCTGCCCCCTAGATTCCAAAAACATGTGTAAGCATTACCTCCAGGGTGGCTGAGGACTCATTTTCTTTCCCTCACACTGTTCCCCACAGAGAAAGCAAAGTTTGAAAAGGAAACCTTTCAGGTGTTCATCCTTGCCTTGTGCAGAAGGGGCAAGATGGGGCAACCATCTTAGAAAAGATTTTGCCATGTGAATGTATTTGTCAGCCTCAGATAATTGCATAAAATATAAACAAATATTTTTAATTCACATTTCAAATCAGCAGCAGATCCTTCTAAATTATTAAAAGGTCATATAATTGCTTTTTATAGTCATTACTTGGTGATGAGATATGAATTTCAAAATATGACTTAGGGTAGTTAGTTTGTGCTTCTCAAACTTTGGAGCCCATCAGAATCTTCTTGAGAATGTGATAAAAACACAGAGGCCCAGGCCTACCCTACTGGGCCCCTGATTCTTTATTTGCTCTCCAGATGATCCTGGTATATACCAGTTTGAGAAATTCTGGCTTAGGCACATGTTCAGTCCTTAGGCTGACTCCTACTCTCATCTCCTAATGGTGTAGCCTCTTAGATCCCTGGCACCATCTGTCTTATTTAGAGCAAAACCTCCCATATGTTTAATCAGGCTGCCCTTCGTTTCACAGCCTCACAAACCATACTATGAAGAGGGAAACGGGCCAAAAGTGAACCAATATTGCAGTGCCTTTCATCTATTGTGTATATGCTACTGATGCTCCCAAGCCTCTATCTCCAGTCCTGGTCTCTCTCCCTGAAGACTGGGTTCTATATGTCCACTCCACCTGGATGTATGGCGGACACCTGAGAGAGCAAGAGTCTCTTCATCCCTCGCTTCAAAAGCCTGCTCTCCTACCTGTATTTCCTATGCTGAGATACAAAGAGGAATTCATCCTTATCCTTACACAATCTTTTAAGCATAAAAAGGCCATTTAAGAACTCATACAAATCAATGTAAAATTCCAGGAGCCTACTAATTTGGAAAGAACTTATGTCTACAGCTATTCAGATCCAAGCTATAATTTTAATTCACTCACTAAATAAGAATGTGAGATAATTTCTGAAAACTCTCTGGGCTGCCCTTTCCCCAGCTCTAAAGTGGGACAATCAAAGCTATATCACCAAATCTTAAGCTTAAAGTAAGTAATAAAATGAGATAATCTTTATAAAGTGATTAAGTGGACATGGTCAACTCAAATCAAATGTTAAACTTTTTTCCTAACAAAAACCATTCTGAAGTTAGGAAAAGATTGGCTAATTAGTAAATTATTGATTCTAGCAAGATAGTTATGACTCAGGACCTACAGGTAAAGCAAACAACAAATCTGTATGTCCATATCCTAGGAAAGGAAGGGAAAATGGGGTGTGGAATTTTTTTTCATTGGAGAAGGGGTGTTACCTCTTGTCATTAAAAGTCATATCTAAAGAGAATCACAGTGCCAACTTTTTTTTTTTGTTCATACATGGAAATACAAGTTAAACTGAATGATGTCAAGTTTAACTCAAATAATCACTTTCTCTCTTTTTTTAAAACTTTTTTTGTTGAAGTATGGTCAATTTGCAGTGTTGTGTCAGTTTCTGGTGTACAGTATAGTGTTTCACTCATACATGCATGTACATATATTCCTTTTCATATTATCTTTATTATAGATTATTATAAGATATTGAGTATAGTACTGTGCTACACAGTATAACGTTGTTGCTTATCTACTTTATATTTAGTAGTTAGTAATCACTTTATTAACCCTTTGGTAATGTGAACAATTTGTAAAATTTAAAAATACACCTAGAAAATTTTATACAAAGAATGAGGCCTGATTTTACCCAGGTTCTAAGACATTTTACAATAGAATTAATAGATAAAGGACTAATCTTCAGTCCATCAATGATGAAACAGTGATTTAACTGCTTGTATGTTTCAATGTAGTCAATAAAGACTGAATCCTGAAATCTCAACCAGGTCTTCTAAAAAATAATAATAATAATAATAAAATAAAAATAAAAAATAAAGAGAATATAAGAGAGGTCATATAAGAGTCATATTCCTTAACTAATAATTTTAAAGTCAAAGTACCAATATAAATACTCTGCTCTATCCTATTACATGAAATAAACTGATGCAAATATAGTAGACTATGCCTCATTCATTCTAAAATAAAAGCATTCTTTTATTAAAAAAACAAAAAGAACTAGAGAAAATCACTGGGTTATAATGACTAACATTTTTTCTCTCTAGGTATATTACTCTACAATACTATATTTAATCACCAGTAACATCCTACATAATTGCTATAAATACTGCTTATTTTAAAATTTCCTAATACTATTTTATTGTCAGTATCTTCCCTCCCAAACTATTAGAAAAACATTCAACTTAAATACTCTCAGTGGGGAAAAAAATTTCCCAGGAATATATAGTTCTACATTTTACAGCTCACAAAATTTTAAAAGCAGACAGTGATAACAACTAATGACAGTCCCCCTAAAAGAAAGGAATTGATTCACAACGTTCTGTCTTCCCTGCAAGACAAACAGATGATTAACTGAGTATGTGTGGTGACTTAGACTGTGTGTCATGAAACATATATGGATCCAAAAACCCTTTTGTATACACAGGCCCAGAGTGATAGTGATTAGTAATGTCAGTATCTGATTCCTCATTTGTCATTCTTTAGTACCCCTTTCTCTTATGTTACCTTACCTTTAAGCCACATTTAATCCAAAAGAGATTACAAAAGGAAAAAAAAAAGTCTTGAAAATATTTAGACTAACTTCAAAAGATGCCTACTCTTTCAAAACATGTCTGATCCTCCCTCTTCACCCTTCCTGTGTTCACTATGTGTGTCATGCACTTGCTACAAAAATAAATAGCCCATTGTTCCTGCCCTCAAGAAGCTTACAATCTAGGAAGGAGGGCAAACTCTACGACTGAACCGACTCCAGTGCCTCAGAGCATATATCCAAATAAATTGAATGAGTTACAATATTAAATGCAAACTGAAAATACAAACTGGAAAAAAATATGTCTGACCAATCCCAAAATGAGGAGGGATTTTGTGAGCTTAAAACACATGGAAGAACACAGAGGAAAAAGCTCTAATGTCTTTCTTTTCATGATAGGTCATTTATATTCATTTGTGAAATCCTTCTCCATAACTTCTGCAAATTTTTTCTATTGGAGTATTATTTTCCCTGCTGATTTTTAAGAGATCTTGATATTTTAAATACATTCACATTTTGCATGCCATGCATCTTGGAAATATCTTTTCCCAGATGGCCATTTGTTTTTGACTTTTGATGATGGGTTTTTTAATTGGATTTTTAATGCTTGCATTATGTTTAATCTTTTACACTATTCTTTCTCCTTTGGCTTTTATTTAGAAAGGTCTTTCTAATCTTGTCATGAAAAGATTAGTTCTTGTATTTTTCAAGTATTTTTAGAATTTCTTTTACATTTAACATTCTAATCAATCTGAAAGTTATTTTGGTGCATGTTGGAAGGTAAGAATCTGACTTAAATATTTTAAAACAATTATTCACAACTATTGCATGAAATATAGTTTCCCATTGCTTTGACTTGCCATCAGTACTGTATGTTCAATTCTTATATATAGTAAAATTTCTTAGTTTTCTATTTTGTTCCATTGGCACCTTCCTCATCCCTTTTCCTTCTCTTTCACTTCCACCTCCTCCTTTCATTCTCCTTTTTTTTCCCTTTAAGTACCTCACAGCATTGAAAGTTTTTGTGTTCTAAAGTGATAAGATTAGTCTGGATCTCTCTAATGACTCATTTAGGGACAGTGTGTAGCTTGTACTGGTGACAGGAAAGACAGAAAACTAACAGCACTCTGGCTTGGGGTAGAGTCAGAAAATGGAAAGGAGGGAGACAAATGTGAGACACCATGTAAAGGAAAGCTGCTTGACGGAGCAGTCATTTATAGGTGGGGCATAAGAGAAAAGGGACAGTCGAAATGACCTACAGACTTCTAATGCAATTGGCCAGGATGGAGAATCATATTCATAAGAAATTGTGAACCTCAGAAGAAGAGAACAGGTGGCAAGAGGAGAGAGAATAAGATCTGGAAGGGACTGATGAGTGACCCCACCTTACAATCTTAAATGAATAAACCCTACCCTGAGCTTGTGACTTTGAGACTGGTGCTATGTCAATAAGTACAGTAACATTCAACATGCAAAAGAAAAGCTTGCTATACCTATGACCTAACTGGACAACCATTAAATTACTGGGGGAAAAAAAAGTTCCACATACCGAGAAAACGTCAGTGTCATTTCACTTCTGTCATAATGGGAAAAGATACAAAGAAACAAAATGCTCCTTATAATGCCATTACCGATTTTAGTCTAAGTTTTTCCTTCCATGTAATAGGAAAGTACTCTGAAACAAACTGCCAAAACTGTCGCATCCTGTCCTTCCTTCTTTGTAATGCAAAACTACTCTGAAACAAACCGCCAAAAATGTAGCATCCTGTTTTGAATACCACTGAGTTTGGGGGGAACTAGTTGCTTCTCTTATTTTAATCATAAAATAGCCTCTACACAAATTACTTCCCTTGAAAGGTTGTTGAAGCTGCTGAGATTATCAAGACTCTGTATGGGGAAGGGGCATCTGGAGCACATTTTAGGATTCAAAACTATTCACTCTCACCAGTGTTCTCTACTTCCCGGGTAATTTACATGCCACTGAATCCAGTGCTCTCTAGCAAGATCTATCCTTCATTGAACAGCTGCAAAGCAAGGAGAAAGGATAAAGTGGGATCAGCAGACAGCGGGGAGAGATAAAAGCTTTACTAACTAAGGCTTCAGATGAAACTGTTATCTCCATTCGGTGAACCAGATGTTAACATTCCATCTCATTCATAGAGAGTTCTTTGATTGATTTGACAAAGGTTTGGAGGAATGTAATTCATTAGTATGAGGGCTTTGTCATGGTTCAGTAACCACTAAGCTCTCTTCATTTTATAATCCTGGGCACACCTATGTAATGGTCCCTGATTTATTACAGTTACATTGTTTTGCATTTAAAAGAGAACTCTTTATTTTCACTGGCCCATGGATGAAAGTATGAACTTTTAATGTTTTTCTTTTATTCAACTCAATTCTCTGATATTGACAAATTTCTCCACTTTTGTATGACATCCTTTCTTCTTCCTTATCTATAATCCCTATTGATCCTAATCATGTTTTTTTTTAAATTTCTACTGCCTTTCCCTTCCATTTACTATCTGATTCCTCCTCCCACTTTCACCAAGACATCATGACAAAGAAGGAATCAATAATACAGAAAAACTATAGCCAGGAAGCCCAGCCCCTTGTGCCAGCTCTGTTCGTAATTGACCATGTGACCTTGAGTTAAAACTTCCACTTTTCTGGGAATATTAATTGAGGTGATGAGACTTGGCCCATTCCATCTCTAAACCTCTGCTATTCTGATTCAAACAATATTAAAAAGACATTATCAAGTCAATAAATACACCCTGATTTTTCTTCACTTGCTATGAATCAACAAATGAATACTGCTGCAGTGTTCAATATGGTAATCACTAGCAACATGTGGCTAAATACATTTAAATTTAATATAATTAAAATAATTTAAAAATTCAATGCATCAGGTGTACTAACTGCATTTCAAGTGCTTAAAAGCTACATGTGACTAGTGATTCCCATATTGGACAGTGCAGATATTAGAGAACATTTACACCATCTTAGAAAGTTCTTTGGACAGCACTGAGTTAGAATAGCCTAGTAAGTATGACACACCATGCAAAATAATGACATAGAAATTATAATCACTGCCTTCAAAAAGCTTTCAATTAGAAGAAAAAATACAAACAGACTTACAATGCTTTAAATATATATATTGGTTATGGCTGTGTTAGAGAGGATGTCAAAATGTAGCGTATTGTCTGGCTTCTTATCAAAGCTCCCTTATCTTCAGTTCCCACATATGTAAAATGAGGAGACAATATAGAACATCTGTACATTTCCTTCTGGATTTAACTGACTATGGGCCTTTGATTCTGCTGGATGTATAAGTTTACATGATCATCTTTAGTCTAAGACATCACTAAGGAAACGATAGCATTAAGCTGGGCCTTGAAAGATATATGAGGTTGGGAAAGGCAGAGACATGAGAAGGTGTGTATGGAGGATGTGGATTAAAGACAAGCTGTATCAAGATACATTTAAGTCAACCAAGAAGTTCTCCTGACACTGATGGTTTTGAGGAAGACTTAGGGACCATAAGTTAAGAATGGGACTTCCCAATTAGGCTGAGAATTTTAATTCTAAACTAAAATCCTATTTCATCTAAGTGTCTTAAATTATGAGAGTATAAACTGAAGTATATGGGTAGAGTGACAGTCGAGGACATATGAGAAGAAGAAGGGGCTGAAATTATTTCTTAGGTTATGATATCCAAATCAATAAAACGTTAGTTTGGATCCTCTTTTCCCAACCAACGGGGTGGGGTGTGATGGGACCACAGAGTAATGCAATTGGAACAGTCTTAAGGACAAGGAGTGTAAGATGACTATCTCTCCACCCTATAAAGGAATATTGTATAAAGATAAAAACACAATGATTTGACTATCTGGAAATCTTACAACTTCCACAAATAAATCTGAGCTTCACCTTAAACTAGATTGGCTCAGAACCTCTTGAATCCAAGCTGTGGTCTCAGGGCCGAAAACATGATTAAGTCATTCCAGAGAGCAAAATAGTGTGCTTTCCCAAGAATGAGGAATGTGTTCCCTGCCTACTTAGAAGGATGTTCTTTCAACATGTCTACCTTCCTGGTGGGAACAAGTTTCAGAAGTCTGTAATCTCATCAAAGGAAGCCAAGTGGCAGAGACTCTCTCCACAGGGGGAGCTAATCATCAAGGCTCCCTTTCTTTTCTTCCAGGCCTTGTTCATTGTTTTCCTGGGGACTAGTTTCCAAGCTATTGAAATTTCCCTTGATCCCTCTCAACCTTCAATCAGATTTGAGGAAGTGATGATTTCCCCTGGATTTCTTCTTTTCAGCTCACCCTTTTGAACTAAAGGGTTCAGTCAGGTCTACGCACAACGGTCAGCCTAGCATCTGGCATTTTGCAGTCTTAGACACAAGTCTGAAATGAGTCTGGATGCAGAGGCCCCCAAAAATTGTTACCTTCATTAAGCAAATTTTCCTTCACATCATGGCAAACAGTTCTGGATGTAAGGTAATCTGATGCCTTTAGGATGTATCAGGAATCCTCAAGACTAAGGGCCAAGGTAGAGCAGGCTATCCTCCAGCTAAATGATTCAAAGCTGAAACTCTCAATTTAAAAGAAAGGAGGCAACAGCAGCAACCTTAAAAGTTTAAGCAAGTTTACTAGAGAGGTTGCTGAGTCTGTACACTTATTCCACAACTCTGCAGGGATGTCCTAACAGTCCTTTTTGTTCTTATACAACCAGATGTGTCAGTCCTGACTTCTTTTGTCTTTCCTTTGCCAGCTAACCAAAGGAATACAGAAATGCTCTTTTTCAAAGACTATGGGAGGCTTCTCAGCTTAACACAGATGGGTGCTTCATTAGATAACTGGGTCCGATGGTTACTAGGCTTTGGCTTCCCAATCACACACATGTTGGAGGACCAGTCTGAATGTCCTCTTAGGAGCCATGAGTTAGGCTGCTAGGAGCATGGATGAAGGAAAAGAGAAATATCGGAGTGTACCCTTTTGAATTTAAAGGCTCAGCTTTTCGATATTACTTTGATAAACCATTTCCGTGTGATAGCCACTTTGGTGGCACTTTCAGGTCAACAGTTGACTCAGCCATCAACTTCTTGAGTTAGAGTGCAAGTGGTTGCCCAGAAGCATGGCAGTGCATTCTGTTCCCTGCCATAAAGGAAATGAGGAATTGCATTGTTCTGACATGAATATTCCTGCTCCCTGATATAATGTCAGATCTATTACGACACAGTTAGCCAAAACAGACCAGACATTGTGTGGCTTCAAAGGTCTTCTTATTTTGCTTCTCCAGCTCCCACTTAGGGGAGTAGCAGCTGAAACCTGAGAAAGAGAAATGCTTCTAAGTTGGTCGGAAGCTTACAGGAACCACCCACTTAATTGCCATCTTAATAGCCAGCGCTGAGAGAATGTAACACTATCCCAGTCACACAATAAATGTTAGCAGTAGTCAAATGATAACGTTTCCTTTTCTTCTTCTTATAGGTTCTGTAATACTAGGAATAGCATCCTGTTTTGGGTACACTTTCTAAACAATGTCTTTAAGACATATTTAAATAGTTTTATTTATAAGCACCATAAAATAGCTGTTCAGCTCTAAATTACAGATGTTGGAGGATGCCAGGAAAATAAATACGGAACCACTTAATGATTCTCATAAACAACTGAATTTACCTCTTGGCAACTTTTCACAACCCCTTCAGCAAACAGGGCACCCATGAGTGAAAGAGAAAGAATTAAGGCACATGCCCTTAAGTGACAGGTTATAGCAGGTAACAAGAAAGGCAGCCTTTTCATTCTCCAGCTCCCTGCTACCCACCAACCCGCCATTCCCAGTGCCATTCGAGAAATCAGTCAGTATACAGATTCAAACAAATCTTAATCCCTCTAGAAATTCTATTTCAAACCTTAGGATGAAGTTTTCCTCCAGGTGAATCCTCTGAAGATTCACTCCATGTGCATTAGGGGCTTGGGGTGCAATAACACCATGTCATTCTCTTGCTTCTCCAAACAAAAGATGTGGTCCTCTAAGGGTCCTTCCTAGCACCTTATGGGAGCAGCCAATACCACCTCCTGGATTTAAAAATGTTCGTATGCCTTGGGTATCAGGTCTGTTGTAGAGATTCAGTAGTTATACTAGGACTCTCTGAGCTGCATATAGTGATCTGACTTCCTAGAGAACACAGTTTCAGACTGGACAAGTAACTCACCAATTATTCTAGTTTCTGAATTTAATACAGAAAAGTTGTGAAGTGTAGCAGAATATGTCATCCTGAATATGACTATAGGAGTTCAGGACATTCCACCCCAAAATATGTTGCTTTGATATATCGATTATTTTGAGCTGTAGGCATCTGAAAGACAGCAAATGCAGGGAGAGGCTTTCTCTGAACTCACTTTATCAACCTAAAGACATATCCTCCGAAAGGAACTCAGTTGTCGTAAATCCCCTTCCCAGGAGTTTCATCAACCAGGGAAGACTGACCCTTGTCACCAGTGAGGAGACTAGAAGTGGGCATCACACCCAGACAAACTTTGTCACATCACTGTCATACCTGCCATCTATTCTTCTAAGGGTCCATTCATCCTTCCTACAAATTGTTTACTCTCCCCTAAGAGGCCTACATCCCCACCTCCCTTTTCTCTTTTAAGATGATGTTTAAGCTTGAATTCCAAGCCACTTCAGGAATTTTCTCGTTTCCCCCCTGCATATTTCCCACATACAGATGAAGTATACATAGTAATACTTCTGTTTATTTTTCCTTTGTTAATACATAATTTACTACAGAGGTCTCAGCTAAGAACTCAGGAGGGTAGAAGGAACATTCTTTTTCCTTCCCTACAGTTGACACACAATTTGCAGAAGAAGAGTTTTTCCACCTACATGGAAACTGATCATACTATATACTAGAAGTATCTAATGACACCAAGATTCTAGACAAGTGCAATGGCAAGAAATGTCTGGTGTTCCACCATCCAGATTAGCACCAATGCCAGTGAGGATCAGGGAATAACAAAGCTGTAGAGTGTGTGAAGCTGGGTTCCAGCTGACCTGTGCTCACTTTATTAGGAAGAAGAGTCAGCCTTTAGAGTACTTAGGATTTTCCCAGAGAACTTGTGAATTACCTTGAATGCACCTTTGTCCCCACCAAAACCCTAGAACTAATTTTAACCATTCTGAAAAAAAGCATCTTCTTGCATTTCATTGATATTTTGAGATTCTCTAGTCTAGGTTAATATGTCAAAGTGACCATCTTACTGTTGAAATAGGCATTATCAAGTGTTTGGGTCCTCTGTCACAACATGGTTTGGGGAAATCTCTGAATCCCAGCCAAGATGCCATCTAGCTAGAAGTGCATTGTCCCTGAACCCATGCAAAACACTTTGTCCTTCCCGTGTTTCATCATAATCGCAGCCCAGTGAGGTAGGGATACTATCCAATTTTGGTGGATAATGAGCTAAGACATTTAAAGACTAAATGATGAACCTACATTTGCATAACTAAGAGGCATGAAAGCTAAGTATGCTCTCTCAATTTAGTACTATTTCCACTTCCTCAGAAAGGCATCAATATACCATAGTTGAAAGTTCAGATTGTTCTTAACATATGGTAAGTACATGATCAATAACCAGTACATATTGTTATGCCTATACTTAACGTTTCTTATTCTTTCTCTAGGAACCTATCCCATTCATCTACCTGTTCTGACATTTTTAAAATTTAACTTACTCATTACATTGGCTTTTAGGTGGTAAGCAGGAAATTATTCTATATAAAATTGTTTACCTCATTATTTCTAATAAAACAGTGCTATCTGACATTTACTAAGACCCTAACAATTATGTCATTTTCTTAATATATACTATTTCTAGGCCTCAAAACTACAGTTGTATATGTGTGAATGTGTTCAGAGAGTTTACATGACTTGCCCATAATAATGGCTGTAGGTACTTACACCTCACAAGTTTATGTGGCTGGGGAAAGTGATTCTATTATTTAAAATAACTAAATTAGGAAAGGAAGTGTTTTTGAATGGGTAAAATTGTGAGTTTCATTTAGGTATGCTTATTTTAAGGTGATGGTTAGAGAATCCAACAGAAATGTATACTATGGAAGAGAGATCAACAGGACATCTTTGGGAAACATCCGGGATGAAGGTGACGCTTTAAGATGTTACTTGTTTTTTAATGGATAACATTCACGGAAAATAAAGAAGACTGAAACAGACATAGAGACTATCCAAAGTTATGGAAATGTTAGGAAAGGAAAATACCATTTCTTGAGTGCCTTCCATCTGCCATATATTGCCTCAAATGCCTACTCTAGCTCAATGGTTATCAAACACAGATGATTCTGCTCCCCTCTCAAGGGATATTTGTCAATGGACACATTTTTATCACAAAGGCTAGTGAAACCGGAAACTGAGCAGAGGCAAAGGATGCTGCTAAATGTCTTACAATGCACAGGACAGCCCTTGACAATAAAGAATTATCTGGCCCAAAATGTCAATAGTGCTAAGGCTGAGAAAGCTTGCCTTTAGCTATAAAAAAAACAAAAAAGACTATGAAAAAAAGGGAAATATTTATCTGGCATTTTGGGGGCAAGTTGTCACAATAAGAAAGAATCTTTTGGGGAGAATGACTTCGGGGTAACCAAGTAACATTTTCTACCACAGAGTTACATTTTCTATGAAGAGTATATCCAGGGCATTCCCTAAGAAGTTATAAAGAGAAATGAAGGTCAAATAAACAGAATTTGCATAGAAAGAACTAAAGTTTGGTGGGTTTGATGGGATGGCAGGTAACAGAGAAAGAGGAAGAAAACAAAAATGGCCTTGAGGTTGTAAGGCAGAAGATTTGCTTCATTTTCATTCAACCCACACTTATTAAACTCTGCAGCAAACAAGGCGTATTCCCACTAATGAGCTTGTTATGTGTTGAATTGCTCCCCCTGCCAAATTCATATGTAGAAATCTTAATTCCCTAGAAGCTCAGAATTTGACCTTTTTGGAGGATAGAGTAGTTACAGAGGTAATCAAGTTAAAGTGAGGTCACTAGGGTGGGCTGTAATCTCATACAATGGGTAAACTTAAAAAAAGAAACTTGGACAGAGATACACGAAAAGGGAAGACACATGAGAATGTTAAGAGACATAGGGAAAAGACGGCCTAAGAGAATGGCTTGGAACAGATCTTTCCCTCTCTGCCCTTAGAAGAAACCAATCCCAGCAACACCTCTAGTTCAGATCTCTAGTCTCCAAAACTGTAAGATAATAAATTGCTGTTTACGCCATCAGTTTGTGGTACTTTGTTACAGCAGTCCTAGCAAATTAACAGAGTTGTAGAACACAGCAGCTTTTCACTTTGATGGTAAACCTTTTTGACAGGATGTCTGAAGGTAACTGGTTTCTTTTGCACTAGACTTGGATAAAGCCATTGTACATGTTAAAAGGAGACAAGCAAAGGCACCACCCACTTGTGGCCACTGTTCTATGAAGATTGTGAGAAACAGTATAAAACCAGTAAGTTACTATTTAAACACTAAGGCAATTAAATGATGTTTTACATTTTCCCCCCTATAATTAGGATTTTAGCAATTTGGTAAATGCAAAGAGTCTGAGCATCCTAATTTAAATCCTGGCTCCACAAATGAACTTGGAAATACTAGTTAAATTCTCTGAGTTTCAACAATTCCTATACCACAGAAATCATAGCTGTAAAGTCCTTCACCTAGTTCTTGGCACAGAATGCAACTATTAAAAGTAAGTACAATTATTATATTAAAAACCTAGAACAATGTATGGGAGTATGTGGTATGAGCCTAACAAATATACATTTATCCTAATTAATTTTATTTTAAAAATGTATTGAGTATTTTTGCCAGCCTGTGTTAGCACTTTTACATGTTGGCATTATCTCATGGAATGACCATAATCCCATGAGATGGAATCCATGACTGTTAGTTATATTATCCCCAGTATACATGAGGAAAAACTGAGGCTTAGGAGGTTAAGTCATCAGCTGGTAAGTCACAGAATCAAGCCAGCCACCCAGGTCTCTCTGACCCCTTAACCCAAAGCTTAACAACAAGTTGGATGTCCCTCTAATCATTTTCTTTTGGAGGAGAGGAAAGGGGAGAGTGACTGTTTAACTGTACCTGGAACTGTAACAAGTGCAAGTTATCAGGGACTGTGGTGTTTATCTGAGTGAACACAGTTTTTGACATTGGCTTGCAAAGGTCCACTTCATACCTGCTGAGATCGAATAAAGGTGGTCTGATATTTAAGTTTTGGGAGAAAAAATACAATTTTTTGGTAAAACATGGGGACTGTCTCCAATGATATTTCCCAAACAACCAGGATAATACCTTGGTGGGTTGGGGTGGAGTTGGGGTAAGCATTTGAGCTGAAAGAGAAAGGTTTCCTCCTGCCCACCCCCTCACCTTCTGGTGCAAGGGCACAGCTGGTGCGTTGGCCTGTGTTCCAGACAATATGCTTTCCTGACCTTAGGCTTTGGTCCATATGGCATTGCACCCCCCAAACTGAAAAGGAAAAGCTGTTTTGTTTTTTTGAAAATTAGGTTCATATATACATAGCGTTGACAAAGGCATTATATCGAGAATTTGTTACTCCTGTAATGTATAAAAGAATCATTTGTTAACGTGTAACTCAGCAAGATGCCCCTTTGGACAAGGGAGAAGGCTTCAAGGAGCCAGAAAAACGTCTGCTTGCTGTTTGCTCAATACTAATCCCCCCAAATCCACTGCCTGAAACCAGACAAAAGACAAATTACATGGCTGTTGAGGAGTTTATTTTTCCAGATGGCCAACCTGAAGCTATAGTTCACTGGCAAATTAAGTCTCCTAATACAGAGAAATCCAGCCGAATTGTGTGTTTAATAAAAAGCACAAAGTGTACTTCTCAAACAAATTATTTGGAAACATGGAAGGTGCTAGAGAAAGTGTATAAAGGGGAGCCCTTGCCACATATTGAGTTTCATCTTTCATGTTTGGTCAGTTGGTAAGAAAACAAAGCTGTGAAAACTACTTTCCAATTATCCCAGTGCCTCCTGTTTATATTGGTCTAATTGAAAGACAGCTACTTGCTTTACTATCTCAAAAAGGTCAAGCTATTTCTGTTTCTGAGTTCCCAATGATCTGATCTTCCTTCTATAACATTTCTCTATGTCGAGGAAATATCTATATCCCCATAATTATGAAATGTATAGGACATATGGGTTATGTAGGGTTTACACACACACATATATATCTTGTAGATGTGTATATGTAAATATATATCCTTTATTGATATATGATGTGATGTATGATATATAGGACATATAGGAGACATGGATGTATATCATTTATATATCATATGTAGATTTATAGAGATATAGAGATAGAGAAATATGCTAGAGCTTTGATTGCATAGAGCAGAAAGTGAAAGAATAAGCTAGAATAATGAAAGAAAAGAATAATCAATCTATCCTACTATTTGCAAGTTCAGTTAAGAAAATCATTGTTTCCATCAGTTAAATTTTTTAAATCAAGCTTATACTGAGGAGCAGAGCATAGAGGATCAGAAGAAAATGGTTAGGAGTTAAGATTACAGACGTCTTCAAGATAGTAATATTGATAGTAACTGTGACAGCTCTTATTTAATTAAATAAATGCTTATTGTGTGTCAGGGAGTAGGTCAAGCACTTTTCATATATTTGTGCCATTGAACTTCACTGCAACATTGTAATATTGGAATTTCCATTTAATAGATGAGGAAACAAGCTTATAAGGTTGTTATCCTGCTAGTAATTAGTGGTGGAATCAGGATTCAAAACCCATCAGTCCTACTCCAGGGATCTTATGCTAAACTACTATGTTCTCATTTGTTTACTCATTCATTTATTCAACAAACATTTACCAAGTACCTGCTCTGTGCCATACATTATCTAAGTATTGGGCATTCAGAAAAAGACACTCTTCATTCACTGAGCTCTCCATCTATTGGGGGAAACCATCTAAAAATTAGGTGTAACGTGGTGATGTATGTGCTAGAAAGGAGTTGAGGAAGCGTGTCAATGCCCAAAAGAAAGTGATCCCTACTGACCCTGAGGAAGGGGAGATGGAGAGAGCACAAAGGCAGAAAACTAACATTCAGAATACCTTTCTTCTACCTCAGAACCAAGAGAAATGTTCTAAACAGGATTTGTCTGCAAAAATACTTGTTTTAGTGCTTGGTTTTCTGTAAGATTCCATTTTTAAATCCCATAAAATTACCCTGTTTAAGATATAAAGAAATCTATTCTAGCTCCAAAACTTCTCTTCTCCCTGTTCCAAGTTCACAGCCTCTCTTTACCTTGTAAACCCTCATCCTTTCTTTCAGTATTTTCCTAATTTCCTATCCTTCAGCTTACTCCCTGTGCTGCTCAACCTCCTTCCTGCTACCAAGGCAAAACCTTCCAATATGAAAAGCTGGTCATGCCATGTCCCTGCTAAGTAGCCTTCAGTGATTTTCTGTGACACTTACTAGAATATGCAATTTGGTTCTATAACTTCAACTCTCTTCATGCTCCACAGACACATTTTAACAGCTATTTATTCAGTGACCGCTTGTTTTAGGCAGTTTATACAGTCCATCTCTAATATTCACAGAAACTTGGAATGCCGGATATTTATCCTTATTTATAAATGTGGGAATAGAGTATCATAGCAATTGAGTGACTCACTCAAGACCATACCAATAATAGGTGGCAGAATGACAATAAACGCCTGTTGTCTTCCCCACTAGACAGTGGACAATTTAAAAGATAAAAAAAAAAAACTGAACCCTTTTCATCTTTGTATTACCAGCTGTTAGCACAATGTCTGATAGTGAATGAGTAAATAAAGGGAAATATTTATTCATCTAGTTCTGCTGCATATAAAACTCGGTTGTCAATTCCACATTCCTTCTGTATGATTCTTAAAATGAGTGCATTTCATAGATTTCCTCAAATACCTATTACAAAATAAAACCAGCTTTTGATTCCTTCCTTTGTTGAGTTCCAAGTGGGAATCTCCAATCCACTTAGACTCCTCATACCTGCAGGTAGAAAGCCAAAGTGTGTGCGATCATTGCGGTCCTTTGTTATTCACTGTTTGCAAAGTGCCATCAGATCTCTGAGATGGTGGTACCATGTGGTACCATCCATATCCCAGCTCTATCTTTAAGTTGTATAATTTTTGTGTATAAATGGCTAAATGTGTAGATTCTTAGTTGGATCGTATGAGACAAGTTAGAAAAGGAAGATGTTGCAACTGCCCTATTGGGGTGTGTAGTAGTGCCCACTCTAAAATGTTTTTAAAAGAATAGATGAGTTAATATATGTAGGCCACTCAGAACAATAACACACACAGAGTAAGCATTCCAACTGTGTTTCCTATTACTAATATAATTTCATTATATCTTTATGCCCATGCTGCAATAGGTAGTGTAAATACTATTATTTCAATTTTACTAAAAGATACATGGAAAAGAAACTAATCATATTCCAAGGTCATTGAATTCTAATAACAAGAAACCCATCTCTATGAGGCTTTTGACCACATGGTACCCAGGAATGAAAGGGATGCATCAATGATACAAACAATGAAGGAATCTCTCCCCTGTTGGCATGGTGAAGAGGACCCAAATGGGAATACCTGAATAGGGTCCTCAATTAGGCCTTTGTATCAGAGTTTTGCCAGTTGCATTTCCACTCTATTCATTGAGTTCAGGCCCCGATTCATAAATAAAAGCATTTTGGGAAGAGTATTTTATTTTATGAGTGGTTTCTGTTAATCACAAAATAAATTATGAATGCATAGACAGAGGTCACTATATATCAGTCCCCCTACCCTGCCTAATGCTATTTACTGAAAATATTATAGACACTGGCTGATTTAATCCTATTTAATAGATGAGGAGGCTGAGTGACCACTGTTCAGTGTGAGTGAAAACAGGACTCAAACCCAGGGCTGCCAGACTTGCAAGCCTGTGTCCTTAAATGATTTTCTATCAAATATATAACTATAAAAACAGCTCAAAACCCATGTTCTAATGCAGAGAACCAAGAAGCATTATCTTTATATTTCTTTTTCTCTAATTTAAAGAGTGTATAAAGTGACAGGCATCTCTTTGATGGTGGGCCATATGCCATGTCCTGCTTGATCTAACCTGTAATACTCACGATGGAGTAGATTTTTCAGATGCCTGATATAAGGCTACCAATTTATGCTAATCCCTGGGCTAATAAGAATGTTCAAAGGAAAATCAGAATGTCATTTGAAGGGAAGAACATGATGCAATGTGCTTTTACCATTACATTGTCAAGAAAGTGCCCACTATAAACAGAATGATATATGTGGTCAAAATTATGGAAGACTTTGATTATTTTTTCATTCATTAATACATCCTGAAAATCAATTTTTTTCAACAATAATTGTGGAGATGCAGGGCATTTCCTCACAATTAAAAGTCTTCCAGAGGCTACAGACATACAAGGGACCAATCATTCACCCCAGTTGCTCAGTAATCCTTTAGAAAGAAATGCTCATTTCCAGGGTCATTTTGCACTGATAGATTATCCTTAGATAAAAAGATAAAAGTCCTAACAAAGAACACATGAAGATTCTTTTGAACTATAGGCAGAAATGCAATGTATGTCCAGAAGAATCAATGCATAGTACTGCAAACTAATTTTCATTATCAGAGACTCATCGCTTCAGAGTCTGAAGAAGCCTCTGAAAACAAATTATCAAATGTTCATCCCTTTCCTCCTACCCACTCTGTCCAACACCAATAAAATATGAATCTGTCTCTGTGCAGCATTCTTCACATGAAGTTTTCCACCCTCTGTAGTCTCTTACTGCGTTAACCAACATTTGATACTTGAAGGCAACAGGTAGGTAAGAACTGGTACTTCATCTTGAGACTTTTGAGTAAGAAATAGGAATTCAAATGCACCCTAGGGGATTCTATTGATAGCAATTCTCATTCTTGTCATTTAATAGACAGACAGGTGTCCTCTCAAACTGATGTTGTGCCTTTTCTTTTCTCTGTGTTTCTTATCCTCTCATCTAACCCTATCAATCATGGTTCTCTCTCTAAAGAGCTTTTAATGATTATCCCAAACCGACTACATGCCCTCTCTGAATTTCTATAATATTTAAAGCCCAATCTTCCAAAACATGTAATGTTTATTAGATTAAAAATTATTTGTACTTTGTTCAATAAAGCCTTATCTTTTTCTTTCATTCTTCCCTAGTAACTCTCAGTATGTAGGTAGCATTATACAGGGTGAAGAGAGACTCTTCAATAAGTTGGAGTTGGAAATTGTGATTAGATGGAAGAAGACCCAATCAGTAATCTTACCTAAAAGCCTTCATAGTGCTTAAAATTCCCACACATCAACCATTTCTTTGGCCTGTCCCATTAAAGCTATTTAAAATCAAAAATTTTCACGAAGAAGTAGAGAACCCCATGTTATTCTCAGTCATTAAGACTTCAGTAGAGGTGCATTTGAAGACCCACTAGTCACTGATCAGCAAAGCCCTAGGTAACAGAAACCCAGAAGCAATAATTATAATAGCTAAAAACTAATAAAATGTATTTGAGTGGATGCCAGAAATAATTTTGGTTGCTTCACATGCACTAACTCATTTAATCTTTACCACAATGCTATGAGGTGGGTTTTATAATTAAGCATTTTATAGATGAGTAAACCAAGGCACAAGGACAAGGACATTAAATAACTTGGATAGATTTACACAGCTTGTAAATAAGAGGATAAGGATTTGGTTGCAGGCAGTTTGATCCCAAAACCTATGCTTTTAACCACTACATTTCACTGCCAATTAAGTTTTAGAGAAAGAAGAAATATCAAAGTTCTGGACTCTTGAGTTCTCCACCAAGGAGAAAACTGGGTAATATCATGAGTGGTTAGAGGCAGCATAAATCCCTATGTGGATAGCCAGAGGTGCCAGGCCTGTTATTTACTTTATAACTTTATCTACTGCTTAACAATTCTTACTGATTTTCATTCACCCATCCATCCAACCAACAAATGTTTACTAAGCATTCACCATGTGTCAAGCTTTATGTTGTATAATGAGAAATTTAAAAAAGTAAAAAACTTAGTCCCTTCTCTCAAGGGATAGAAGAGTTTTTTTCTTAAAGATAAAGCTTAAAATAAAGGCATATATATTAAATCCAGGAGACCAGTTGATTGGTTCCTATGTCTGAGGGAATCATGAAGACATTCTATATGGAGTTAATGTTTTAGAGGGTTTTGAAGGATGATTCTGAATTCTCTGAAGAAAAGAAACGCCAATTCTGGAAAAATAAAAGGCAAATCTAAAATTTAAAGAGAAAAAATTATAAAGTATGTTCAGAGAAATAAAATTGAGTTGTAAGATCCATAGAAGGGCATGGTGGTTGATGACTATGGGAAGGAAGGCGTGCTCCTGATTCAGGAGTTCAGTGTCCAGTCAGGTTTTGACCTAATCCTATGCACAATGGGAAGTCATCAAAGTCTGATGATCATACAAATCAAAAAAATTATGTATTTTAGAATGGCAATTCTAGGAGCACTGTTGACTATAAGATGGAGTTTTAATGGAGTTGAGATAGGAAGGCTGGTTAGAAGGCCACTGCATTGAGATAAGACACTGAACTAAGTCAGTGAGAGTGGGCAACAGAAAAGGCCAGGAGCAGGTGTGGAAAACTTTTTGAGTCAAAATTACAATAACTAGATGGCAAACTTGGAGTGGTGGCTTGGAGATAAGCAGTCAAATATAATTCTTAGATTTCTAGTGTTTATGACTAGGTGATGACATAGAGTTACATGTAAAACACAGTTCAAGCAAGCTTGGAAAAGGAACATGAGTCATAATTACACAAAATTGTTATGATAGCTTTTTATGTTACTTTAGATGTAGATTCAAACTTCCAACTACTATACATAAAATAGATAAACAAGGTCCTACTGTATAGCACAGGGAACTATATTCAATACCTTGTAATAATCTATAATGAAAACAATATGAAAAGGAATATATATGTATGTATAACTGAATCACTATGCTGTACACCAGAAATTAACACAACATTGTAAATCAACTAAACTTGAATTTTAAAAAAATCTGCTATCTCCATTTTTTAAGAAAAAATAGCCTTTATTTAATTTTAGGTCTGCTAAATCTGGCAATGTCAGGATAATGTATTTTCAATTTTTAAACATGGTAATTAATGATTTATTTTACGCTTAATGTTGCATTAAGTTTTATTTAGTAATTTTTTTCCAGCTCTATCAAAGTATACTTGACAAATAAAAATAGTATATATTTAAGGTATACAATGTGATGTTTTGCTATATGTATACACTGTGAAATGATTATAACAATCAAGCTAATTAACGTATCCATCACGCTACTTAGTTATGAATTTCCTTTGTTTGTGGTAAGAACACTTAAGATCAATTCTCTTAGGGGAATACTCCCAAACTCGTTTTACAAGGCCAGCATTACCCTGATACAAAAGCCAGATAAGGACACCACAGAAAAAGAAAACCACAGGCCAAGATCCCTGATGAATATAGATGCAAAATAATTCAACAAAATACTTGCAAACTGAATTCAACAGCACACTAAAAGGATTATACACTTTGGTCAAATAGGATTTATTCCTGGGATGCAAGGATGGTTCAGCACATGAAAATCAATAAATGTGATATACTACATTAACAGAATGAAGGATAAAAATCGTATGATTATTTCAATAGATGCAAAAAGAACATTTCACAAACTACAGCATTTTTATGATAAAAACTTTAAATAAATTGAGTATGGAAGGAATGTACCTCAACATAGTAAAGGCATATGACAAACCCACAGCTAACATCATATTGAATGATGAAAGGTTGAAAGCTTTTCCTTTAAAATCATGATCAGAGCAAGAGTTCTCACTTTTACCACTTTATTCCACATAGTACTGGAAGTCCTAGCGAGAGCAATCAGGCAAGGAAAGTAAACAAATGTCCTCCAAATAAGAAATGAAGAAGTAAAATTGTCTCTGTTTGCAGATGACATGATCTTATATATAGAAAACCCTAAAGACTCCACATACACACACAAACAAGAAAAACTGTTAAACCTAACAAATGAATCCAGTAAAGGATACAAAATCAACATATAAACATCAGTTGTCTTTCTATACAACTAACAGATTATCTAAAAAAGAAATAAGGAAAACAATCCCATTCACAAAAATATCAAATATATTAACACTTAGGTGTAAATTTAACGAAGAGGTTGAAAGGTCTCCACACAGAAAACTATAAGACACTGATGAAAAAAACTGAAAAAGACACAAATAAACAGAACAGCCCCATGTTCATGAATCAGAAGAAATAATACTGTTAAAATGTCCATACTACCTAAAGGCATCTAGAGATTCAAAGCAAATCTTTATCAAAATTCCAATGGCATTTTTCACAGAAATAGAAAAAACAACCCTAAAATTTTCATGGAATCACCAAAGACCCCAAATGGTCAAAATAATCTTAAGAAAGAAGAACAAAGCTGGAGGCACCAAACTTGATTTCAAACTATACTACAAAGCTGTTGTAACCAAAGCAATATGATACTGGCATAAAAATAGACATATAGACCATTAGACAAGAACCAAGAGCCAGAGATAAACCCACACATACATGATTAACTAATAATTGACAAGGGAGCCAAGAAAAGAGAGTCCTTTCAATAAATGCTAGGATAACTGGATATCCACATGCAAAAGAATAAAACTGGATCCCTACCTTAATACCACTCACAAAGTTAACTCAAAATGGGTTAAAGAGTTAGAATGTAAGATCTGAAACTGTAAAACTCCTAGGAGAAGACATGAGGGGAAACAGTCCTTCACACTGGTCATGGAAATGAGTTCTTAGATATGACACCAAAAGCACAAAATGTAACAATAAACAAGTGGGACTACATCAAACTAAAATGCTTCTGCACAGCAAAATAAACGATCAACAGAGTGAAAAGGCAACCTATGGCAATCCTAAGGAATGGGAGGAAATATTTGCAAACCATATATCTGATAAGGGGTTAACAATCCAAAATATATACAACCAAATAGCAAACAAACATGCAAATATCTTAATGAATATTCAGCTGCTTCTTATATTTGCAACTTGGAGTATGGACCATAAGCAGTATGTTGAATTATTTAATAACAAAGGCACCTGTAATTACAGCTACTCCTTATATAGTCTTCTAGAAACATCAAGTTGTTCAGAGTAGGATTCAAGTATAGGATGAATGAACCACATCTAAGAGACTGGGGCAATTCTATCTTCCCAAGTATTTATGAATACCTCCTCCCTAAAAGGGACAGCTACTGAAATCTTGCCCAACTGTCTTCAAACAAACCTGCTACACCACCCTTCAGCTGTCAACATATGGAAATTATTTTGACAACTTTTTAAAAGTATACCCATATATTAACATATTGATATACATTTATATATGTATGTAAATATACATATATACATTAATAAACATTATATTTATATATCTATCTATGTGTGTGTGTGTATATATACACATGTTTAAAACAACACACCGATGGGAAAGGCTTTTCTTAAAGGTTTCTTTTGGGGGGATCATTTATTTCAGTGGTTATATTAATAATCTATCCCCATTATTCCCAGTGTTTGCTTAATGTTAACATGCCAAATCACTATCATCAATGGTAGAGACGAACTGAATATTATAATAATGTCAATAGGTAAAGTAACCTCTTTTTTGAGAATATTTCTACACTTCTCTTCCAATCCAAGAGCTATGAAATTTGTGTGAACATTATTCCCGTAATCAATGATACAACCATAACAGAGTTGGCCCCATAAATCAATGAAATTACCTAGTTTCATACTACTCTCTATACAACTTAAAAATACATTGTCTCAAAAATGAAACTTATGACCTTTATTTCCAAAAATTTGGAAACTTGCCTTTTCCTATCAGACAACAGTAATGAAATAAGTAAACGATTAAAGAACAAAAGAAGGGATGAAATAATAATCCTCATTGCGAACAAGAAAATAATCCTAAAAGGCAAGCTTAAGGAAATGCTCATGGTTCTTTTGTCTTGTTTCTAAAGATGTAACACTTTTGGAATCTTCTTGGGATTTTCAATCTTCTTTCCTCTCAAAACAAAAACAAACAAGGCAGCTATAATCTATGTTTTAATTTTGAGGTAAATTGAGAGAGTAAAATGAATAATTTTTTTACAAAGATAATTTACTGGAAAGACATTTTTATGTATTTATTCAAATTGAATGTGTTTTCTGAAAACAGCATTATTATCTCCTGGTGTTAATATCTTAACGATGCTTTTAATTGCATGTAATTCAGTAGCATTCACGATCTCTGGCCAGCCAAGCAACACAGACATTATGTTTTTCAAAGAACAAATCTGATCATCTTTATACTGAATTGTTCACCTGATGGAAAATGAAAATATATACCTGTATCTTTTTGTGAGTCTCCTGTTGCTATTTCTGTTCTAGAGAAACTGTCCTGAGTTAACCAATAAATTGGCAACCCTGCTAGCTCAGAAATACTCCCCTGGGGTGATTTGCGTTAAATTAGCATTGCTGGTAAATGCTTTCAATAAGACCATACAATTATGGCCAGATGAACACATTCCTCATACAATTTCAGGATTAATATTAGTCTCCTAACAACCTAGAAACCAAGATCATAATTACCCACTGCCATTTCCCCCCATTGTCCAGGTAACTGGCCCTCAATATATGACCAATTTGAAACCTGGGAATCTTGGGAGAAAGCATCAGGTCTGCTGTTGAGAAATTGAATTCAAGTGCAGCCCTGCTCCCTGAACACTCATATTCTTCTTTTCTCTTTGTGCTATTTGTTCGTCTCTATTGTGCAGAGCTATCGTTTGTGCACACATTCTGTGTTAGATTTTCTACCCGATTGAGCTTGAAAAACCAAAGCTTAAGTACTAAATGTTTCCCTAAGGCCTGAATGGACTTAAAAGGACATAGGTGCAAAAAGAAAAGAAAGGAAAATAAGGGGAGAAAACACGGCTTGTTAAGTTGTTGCAATAATCTCATGCTGAGAATAAAGACCTTCAGAGTTAAGAGAATGAAAAACACTCTTCTAAATAGATTGCTTGCTTTTGTTGCACAGGTGGCAAGGCCTGGAAATACAAGATACGGGGAACAGCAGGGCAGCCGGCTAGCGTTTCATTAAGCTTAGAGAATAGCAGGATTGTGGAGAGGTTTCTTCCCACTTCACAAGAGACATAGGCTTCTTGACAACTTGGACTTCAGAGTGCTAGTTTGCTGGTATGGAAATACTCTGGAGAAAGAGTACATCTCCCTACGTTTTGTAGAGTTTACCCCCTTTCCTCTTATTAAAACAAAAGACTTTTCACATGGGGCATGGATTTAAGATCATCATTGCATTGGACTTTCCATCATTTAATTACTGTCATGCCTTTAATATAAAGTCAGTATCATCTGTTAGCACAACTTTAGAGAAAATGCTATCTCTGATCACTGCCACTTAAAATTATGCAAGGGTAATGTGCCATAACACTGGGCAATCCCTTGGATTCAGGAACTAAATCATCTCTCTCAATAAATAAACAATAACTAAAAAGCTTACTCAAAGCAAGGAAAACAATCAACAGAATGAAAATGCAGCCTTTGAAATGGGAGAAATATTTGCAAAAAAATGTATCTGATAAGGGGTTAATTTCCAAAACATATAAAGAACTCGAAGAGCTCCATAGAAATAGCAATAATAATAATAATAATAACAACAACAACCCAATTTAAAAATGGGCAGAGGACTTGAACAGATACCTCTCCAAAGAAGACATACAAATACCCAACAGATATATGAGAAGTTGCTCAATGTTTTTAATTATCCAGGAAATGTGAGCCAAAACTAATATGAGATATAAGCTGACACCTGTTTGGATGGCTATTAAAAAAAAAGTGTTGGCAAGAATGGAAAAATTTGAACCCTTGTACACTGTTGAGGGAAATTAAAATGGTGCAGCCGCTATGGAAAACAGTATGGAGGCATCTCAAAAAACCAAAAATAGAAACGCCATATGATTCAGTCATCCCATTTCTGGGTATATATCCAAAAGAACTGAAATCTGGATCTCCAACAGATACCCACACTCCCATGTCTATCACAGTGTTACTCACAACAGCTAAAATATGGAAATAACCCAAATGTCCAGAAACATAGATAAAGAAAATATAGTATACGCACACAACAGAACATTATTCCACCTTCAAAAAAGAAGGAAATTCTGCCATTTGCGACAACATAAATGAACCTGGTAGACATTATGCTAAGTGAAAAAAGTCAGTTACAGAAAGACAAACACTACATGATTCCACTTATACAAGGTATCTAAAATACTCAGACTCATAGAAGCTGAGAATACAGTAGTGGTTTGCCAGGGGCTGGGCGGTGGCAAGAATGAGGAGTTCTAGTTTATGGGTATAAGGTTTCAGTTATGCAAGATGAATAAGTTCTACAGATCTGCTGTACAACACGGTGTTTGTAGTTAACAGTACAGCATTGTGCACTTCAAAATTTGTTATGTGGGTAGATCTCATCTTAAATATTCTCAACACAGAAACAAAAATAAACACAAAAATAGGAACAAAGGGACACAAGGAAACTTTAGGAGGTGTTGGATATTATCCTGATTATGGTAATGGTATCACATATGTCCAAACCCATCAAATTGACACATTAAATATGTTCAGATATATATTAACTATATCTCAATAAAGCTGTTAAAAATGAATAGTAAAACAAAATGAAAGAATAATTAATTTTGCTGAATGTGAAGAATGGAGGGAAATTTAAATAAATACGTAAGTGTTGGCTATTTTCATTCAACAATGAGAAAGTCATTGGGAGGATGTGACCACTGTTGGACTCCTACATTGGACATGGACAGTTGGAGGCTCCTCACCCCCTCCCTGTCCTTGGAATGTCCATTCTGCCTGTGATTCCCACAGTGGGAGTCATTTTGAAGGACACAGCCTTGAAAGAGCAAAGTGTTGAGACCATCTGGATGGCATTCCTGACAATTCAGTTAAGACCACTATATAAACATGTAAGATTCTGGCAGGCAGAGGCAGAGCTCTACTCATCCTGTGGCTGCTCAAGATAAGCCTCCACTGAATGTTCCCTTGCTCATTAGAGCCACCACCTACCAGCCTGAAGTGGTCTACCTCTTTCTTTGTCTGTCCTTACCCTCTGTGTACAAGAGCCAGGGTGTGAATAAACATTCCTCTGTCTTGAATACAGAGTCAAAAATAACACGAGTTGATCACAACTTATACATTATGTTTCCCAGCCTTAACTAAAGACTCCTAGTAAGATCCTTAATATCATGCACCACTGATTTTAATTTGGTGGTTATTTCCAGTCTGGTTAAATGTTTGTGTTCCAATGTCATCTTGTTCTCAATACAGTCATTTCCAGCTTTGGGAATTCAACCCAAAAATGGGAATCTGACTTGGGGAACTGAAGTAACAGCTAAAAGTTAATATTTATTGAAGGCCTAACTATGTTCCAAGCCCTTTGTGAAATGATTTTCAATGCAGCATTATTTAATCTGCACAATAACTTCATGAAGTGGGTATTTTTAATTTCCCTATTTTAGGAGCAGAAAACTAATGCTGTGAAAGGATAAACTTACTCAAAGTCACAAGACTGTTTGTAACTTTCCCAACTCAGCTTCACCCCTGAATCCATGTTTACCCACAATGTAATAGATCCTTCAAGTTCCAAATGCTTTCCTGCATATCAGGAAGTCATAAATACCTCCCTCCTTACTTTTAAAGTAACCAACTGTCTACAAAGTGTTAGTACATGAAGAAAGGAGGGGGCAAAGAGAAAAGGAACTCAGACTTACTAAGTACTACAATTGGCTAAACTTCGTGGTACATGTTTTCTATTTATTACCTTATTTAATCTTCTCCACAACCCTGTGATATAGGCAGTGTCATCTCTACTTTTAAAAGAAATAAAGTTCTAAATGCAGTAAAGTTAAGCAAACTGCATGAATCCTCACATTTCACAGAGAATAAGAATGTGAAACCAGGTCTCTCCATCTCTGATTTTTCCGTTTACTGACCTCCCTTCCCAGTCAATCCAATTTTACATATGCTATTTCGCTTCCTCCCCTTGGCTATCAGTCCTCTCTCTGTAGCAGAATTACCTCTTGTCATGTTCAGAAAGATAATTATAATTACTAATTGAGTCAGAGGAATTCCTCACTCAGTTATGTATTCATCCAATCACTCATTTAGGAATATTTATTGAGGACTTGCTGTCTGCCAGGTACCAAAGTAGGTGGGTCACTTACATTGCCTCCTTAAGCCTCAGAATGACATTAATTTTATTCATGCAAAACAGAAGCTTAGAAAGTTGATTATCTGTCTCAAGGTCACATAAGGAATAACATATTCCATCCATCATATTGCACTGTCTCCTTTGGAAAAAGAGCCAGACCACATCTAAAGAAAAACCCTGTATGAAAACACAATGTCTTCCTGTGGTAAGATGTTACAGCAGCACTTTGTGGATGAGAACAAAGAATGGCTTGGAGAAAATAAATAGGTTTCTTTAAACAGGTGTTTTAAAGATCTCATGAAAATGAGGGCATTATTGCTCTCAAGTTTCTAGTTAGTTGTTAAAATCATGTTCTTCAATGTTTACTATCTTACATAGCTCTTCAGATTGTCAGAAAAATAATAATTCAAGGAAACATAAAAGCAAAATATGAGAAATATTTTCAACTTCACTTCTCTCCAAAGAATGAGTAAATACATTGTTCAGGAGACAATCAAAGTTTAAGTCAAATAAAGCAGAAGATTGTGATTTTACATATATATATAATAGTATAACCTTATCCCAGATAACTCTCTCTCAAAGGAAATCTGAGGTCCTGATTCAAAATATCTGAAGCTGGTCCCATTTGGAGTCTGATTCCTACCCTATCTTTCATTTACTTACTCAAAATTACTCATTAAGTATTTACTAGGTGCAAAGCATAGAGAGTCCTAAATATTTCCTTGCCCTAAATGGCCCAAGTAGACTTTGATGCTGGTAATGTAACTCTATAAATATACTTTTAAAAAAAATTGAATTTCACACTCAAAATGGGTAACTTTTATGGTATATAAATTATATCTCAAAAAAAAAATGTTATCTTTTTCTGTTAGGAGTATAGGATGGAAGCTGTAGAGAACTATCATCCCATAGTGGAAGAACACAGACCCTGGACTGAAATAGATTTTGGCTTAAATCTTGCCTCAATTTGGTAGTCATGGGCAATTTAGTTAACTTCAATGACTCTTAGATTCCTCACAGATAAAATGAGAAAGACAGTGAGTATCGTCACAGAAAAATTGTGAAGATGAAAGAAAATAATATGTTGATGAGTGCCTACTAGAACATAAGGTATGAAGCTCAATAAGTTCTCATTTTATGAGCTGATAATCTACTTCCTTGGAACAGAACCATCAAAGAATGGAAACCTTAAAGTCTGACATCCTCTCCACTTCTGACAATGCTTGTCCAAGACAACAACAGCTGTAGTCTTCATAGACGCAGTATTCCTAACCTCCTTTAACTATTCATGTCACCAGGCCGGCAGTTCCATGTATGTCTTTCTCTCTCACCCTTAAGAGATGGTTGAAGCAATTTCTCCACTGATTCTTCTAGCTTTTGCTACATAGTTTCCTAATGTTGGGTCAGGGAAATGAGCCTATGTAACACCATCCTCTGCGTATCAGACTAGTGCCCATTCACTTCCAGCCATTCCCCATAGCAGGGCACAGATCCACAGACTCTGATTCAATGAGTCCTACACATAGTAAAGGTAGCTTCCAGTGGTTGCAGTATAGGACCAAGAGGTTCTGACAAAAGCCATTCACATTTTTCTTGGGAACTTACCTGTAGACTTTTATTTCTACAGCTCACAGGGGACCAAGTATAAATCATGCCTTTTAAATTTCCCCTCAAGAGATATACATAGAAAAACTAAAAGAGGTTTTGAGATGACTTCGTTATTAATATTCAGATTAAGTTACATTCAAATACCAAGTCGTTTATGATTCAAGAATTATGGCACAGTTTAGAGAAAGCCCTTAACCAACTTAAGAAATATTCTTTCCTGAATTTTTGGCTGGGTTCATTTTACCTATTTTGTTGTACTAGGATATTAGGTATTGGATGAATAAGTGACTTCATAGCCAAATAAGTGATCCTGATAGCTAGATGAAAGGAACTATTTAAGAAATATGGCTATTCTACAGATATACTATATGAAGAAATATTAGGCTCTATTTTCTAATATTTTTGAAAGCTATTATAGCTTTAGAATTTTTTTAAGTCCCTGCATTTGCAACCACTGAGCAATGCTGTCTGCAAAATTCCTACAAATGTACAATGTTGGAAAATATAAGACAAATTATATTCCTATTTTCTCATTTGTGTATTCTTAAATAAATACAAGGATCATAAAAATTAGTTTGAGAAAAACTATATTGTTAACCCAACTGCTTTGTGACACAGATATGATTACATTTGCTTACTCTGATTTGTGGGATCAGTAAGGAAGGTACTTACCCTACCTTGACTGCCTTTTCCATTTCTTTCAGTCTTGTTATCATTATGCTTAAGTCTTTCTATTCTCCTGATTTTGCCTTCATGATTTTTTTTTCCTTAAAAAAGTTTCTTATTGATCTCATGCATTCTTGTGGTTCCAACTAGCACTTGATGACTACAAATTTAGATGTTTCACACATAGTCATTCTTTTGAGATCTTCATTCATACAACCACTTCCTTATTAAACTTTTTAGCCAAATAATACCAGCCATACCTCAAATCAAGCATGTTCTAAATTAAACTGATCATCTTCTCTCTCTTTTCCCAAATGTGATTATTCTCTTTCTGTATTGTTTATATAGTCGTCATTGATCATTTTTATTTTATCTTCTCTTCTATATATTTTGTTCCTTTTTTCTTTTCTGAGTTATAATTAACATAATATTATATTCATTTCACATATGCAGCATAGTCATTTGATATTTTTATGTATTATGAAATGATCACCTCAATAAGACCAATTATCATCCATCATTATACAAAGTTGATACAGTATTATTGACTATTTTTAGTTTGTGTATATCACATCCCCATAGCTTATTTGCATTATAGCTGGAAGTCTGTACTTTTTAATCCCTTTCTGTATTTTCTCCCACTTTTCAAGCTGGAAGCTTTAGTGCCACCCTGATTCTTCCTTATCTCTTAATTATACATCCATTTAAAAGCCAGTTTCTTTTAAATCTATATCTGAAATTTCACTGAAATCCATCTTTTTTCTAGTCTCCTATTCCCATTTATGCTCAAGTTCATCACTTTTCTCTTTTTTATCACTCATCATTTTTTATTACAAGAGTTCCTGCCCATTTATGCTATTTGCAATTCCGCTTTCCTCTAATCAATCATTCACGCAGCTACCCAATTGGTCTTTCTAAACACAGAAAATATCAGGCCAATTCTGGAGGTAAAAGGTTGTAAAATTCAGAATACAGTATGAAAGGCATTTCACAATCTGCCTAAATGTGCCCCTCCCACAATCATCTCTCAATGCTCCTGATTATCACATTATTACTTCTCCCCTTGTCATAACTGGTTTCTCTACATTCTCTAACCAGATTGTGCATTTGGTAAAACATTGATGACAGTATTTTATCTGAAGATGCATGGATTAAGGATGACTACAAAATGTCTGGCAGTCTATTCCCCTTCTCCTTGAATTTTGGCAGGCAGCAAAAGTGTTGCTTTACCAGTTTGTGGGCCCAGGACTTAAGAGACTTCTGCTTCCTGTCTCTTAAAACACGTGGCTCTTGAAGCCCAGCTACCATGCTGTGAGAAAGCCCATGCAGTTTTGTAGAAAGACTCTAGCAGGCAGCCGTAGTTCATCTGACAATCAACAATCAGTCAACAAATTGACAAACCACCCAGCTGAAGCCACACTGACTAGAAAAAGCTGTCCCTGTCAAGCCCTGCTAAAATTGCAGATTCATGAGCAAAACAAATGATTGCTTCTGTTTTCAGCTAGGCTTTGGTGTGTTTTGTTGTGCAGCAGTAGTATACCTGAAACAGCACTAAATACCTTTCCATTTTTCTCTGCCTGATTAATTTCTCCTCATTCTTAAAGATACACATCAAATGCTACCTCACTTAAGGGTACAAGGCCTTCACCAATCTACTAAAGCAAAATCAGTTACTTTCTTCTGTGCTCCTCCAGTCCTCAGCACATACACATTGTAGGGATTAACATCTACTTCCCCAAAAGTACCGCATATTCCTTGTGAGTAGGATTTGTGAGTATTATATTATAGTATTTGTATCTTAGTGACAAAAACAATTGAGTTACTTAAACATTCAATGTGGTAATTCCTATACTGTGCTAACTTCTACTTTTGATTTTATTTTAGTTCAACAAACATGTATTAAACACCATACCAGGTAGTATATTCTGTGAGAGACGCATTGTGAAAAAGCTGTTGCTTCTTGCTCTTGATAAGCAAGTATGTCACTGAGTTATCCCACTTCACCTTCTCTGTGCTCTATGGCAAATCCAGTGCATGCCAAAGGGTTCAAACAGATTCAGAGATCTTACCGGAGGAAAATATTGGCTCCTTCCGCTGGTCCCCATGGTTTCCAAAAAGAACAGATGGTGACTGGCCACACCTCTTAAGGAAAAAAAGAAAACCAAAACTCCAACTGGACTCTTAAAAATTTCACAAGAAAAGTAAAAGTCTGTTTCCTAAATGTCTAGTATCTAAAGTCTTCAGTCAACAACATATGATATTCAAGACCTGAGTCTTTGTCTCAGAAATAAGCCATGAATAGTCTGTGACTAAAAATTGGCCAAAGGCTCATTTCATACATCTGATAGTTGAGAAAGACAGTGTAGTAGGCATGTTAAGCTTTTGTTGCTCTCAATCGTCTATGCTCTGGCTTAAACGTGTGTCCTAAAAGTACTGTCTTAAATACCTGAGGAATAACATATATCAGTTAAGATTTAATATTATGTCCCCATGTTTATTTTTTTAAAAAAAGGCAAATACAACCATTTGGATTAAGTTGCACTTTTATAAAACCTTTATGCACTATCTTATTAATATAGACTCTTAGCTCCTTGAGTACAGGAACTTTGTCTTATTTGTCTATAAACCTCAGTACTTAACACAGTGCCTGATCATGCAGCAGGTGTTCAGTAAAAGAAGAAAATTAACTAATTTGGACTAGTAAATATAAAAGGATCAATAACTTTACCTTCAGTTCAAAGTCAATAAAAGTGCTGTCCCTATTCAGAAAATCGTGTATTTCTATTATCTGACAAATAGCATTACATATTCCAAGGGTTTTTACTTTTTTTTAGCTGTCAGGAAATTTTGTGCTCTACCATAACTTTTGCAGGAATGTCAAAAACACAAAATTATGAGGCGATTACAGTGCATTCTTATTCATTCATCAAAGTGTGTATAAGCAAACACTGTTAGCCTACTTCTCCTTGCCAAATGTACTTGAATGCAGTAAAAAAAAAATTGCATATCACTTAAAATAACCTATAGTTCCCGGTGATGTTCTTTCCCTTCCCTTTTCCATAGATTCAGGCTAATGAGATTTTATCATACATATAGTCCAACTTAATCTGGCCTTATGAATAGAGCCCAGGACAGAACTCAGAACTCTAAAAGCCAACATGTTAAATACTTTAAGGAAGAGAATGTTAATTCAAAATGAGGACCAGATGGACTAAATGAACAAAGTTGTATCTATGCATAGCTTACCTGTCCTCCACATTATAGGGACATGGGGTGGGTTATAACAGAGTGGGATCCCTAACACAATTTAAAGACCTGACATCAGTAGTTTCTTTTATAGTACTAGCAAGCTCTTTTTCCAAGGAAAAAGAACTCTTCCAACAGAAGCAAGATTATGGTCTCCAAGAGGCAGACAGATGGTAGTGCTGGTCTTCCACAACATTAGGCTCACAAAGCATAAGGCTAAAAATAATTCTGATATTAGCCGCTATATGTAATTCAATACTTGTGGTAGCTCACCGATAAGGAATGATAATCTCTTCTCCCTTATAAAAGGGATAAATCTAAGTTTGTTTGCACAGACTAAGGTTACAGAGAAGGCCTGAAGTACAGAGGGCTCATAAGCCTATTTGGTTACAGATATGATCTTTAACTTTCCCTAGCCTGAGAAGCCAAAAATAAACATTTCATAACTTTTAATGTGTGGTTAGTAAACATAGCTGGCCACGGTCATGTTCTCGCAGCCTGGAGTCCTGGACAGAGTCAACTTAGCTGGATGCCTGTGGCCGCCTGCTTAGAGCCTTCCCCTGTAGTTTCAAAAGAACAGGGTCTTTTTTATCCGCTTAGTTCAGTTGCTATAAACACTTGCTGTATGTTCAATGACCTCTCAGGTCCATCCAATCCGATTTGCACATCATTAGTCTGTGCAGGATGAAATGGATGCCTTTGGATATTTAATTTTGTTAAATACTGAGACCTTTGTAAGTGAAAAGCCCTTCATATAAAATATTACATCAGAGTTGGCTAACATTCCTGTTTCATGAATCACTGGTACCTCCAAGTTGTCCTTGAAATTTCAAATTCACTGTAGATGCTTCCAGACATATACAATACTTTTCTCTCTCTCTCTTTCTTTTTTTAATTTATGTTTTGATTTGGATGCCAACTCTGCTATGAAAAAATTTGCAAAATTTAGCATCAGAGCAAATGCCCTTCACATTACATCAAAAAAGGAAAAGAAAAGCAATGTTATAAATCTGAGAGGAAAATGCTAGTCTAAATGCCAGAAAAATTCATCAGAGATATGAGCTTTACCCCGATTTACCACACTATTCAAGGACCATCACTCACCTTTTCTATTTCTAATTGGAAATGGTCATACCTATTATAAGCCTCTACGTTTTACATGCATTCATGTTTGAATTAAAAACTGATAAACAAAAAGCTATCTGTACTTGTAAAATTTCCATTTTAAATTTGACAGAGCTCATGTAGTAACTGCTTATGATTATAAACAGGACAGATGATCACTTTTAAAAACTGGATTTAATTAGAATAACCAACCATCAGTGCTTTAAAAGCTGCTACAGTGATATTATCACACTGAGGTGACTCTGATGTTTCATGGCCTTTTCTGTGATGACACTTTTACTGCTGCTGCTCTGGAACCTACCCTCACTGAGATGTCGTTAAGGTAATAAATTGCTGCTACAGCAGCTACACAACAGAGAAGAAACTTGACAGTAAGTACAGTGTCACCATCATTTCTTAGGAATACCCCAATATCATTTTTCTCATGAAGTCTTTTTTGCTGCCAATAGATTATAACCATGAGGTCAAACATATCTGGAATAGTTACCAAATTTCTATTTGACAACATTCTTCCTGAACTGTTTCTGGTAATAGATTTTACAGAGAAATTTCAGATGCTACAGATGCTTTCAAAAGATGACCTATTTTGCACCCGTAACACTTCCACAACCCTTTGGTCAGAATTGTTTTTATGAGGGTGTCTTTGTTAAGATCAGGGAAAAGCGAGGTTCTCTGAGATTTATTGAATGTATTTTATGGTAAGAGTTTAAGACACATGTGTGTCTCATTTAATTTCCAGAATAGCCCTGTAAAAGAGGTTACCATCATCCTTGCTTTACAAATATAGAAACTGAATCTCACAGGGGTCCTATTAATTGCTTTTTTTCCAGAAAATATTTTAAAGAACTTACTGAAAATGGGACAAGATGGGTAACCACTGTTCCACTGAAAATGACCAAAACTGTAACAGAATTTTTTTAATTCAAAACATTGTTGAGAAACAAGAAATGGAAAGAATTCTTGAATGATAAAAAAAAATTAGTGGGATTATACATCAAAAAATCAAAACCAGAGGAAAGCACAGTTCAAAACACAGAGGCAAAAATTGCTACAGAACTAGGAGTGGTTGAAAGATCTTCAGAGCCAGAATCAATAGATACAAGATGTCACATTAGGCCCTGAGGAAAGAAGCAGGTGAGTCTTTGGAGAACTCAGAGGACAGTGGCATTTGCACCCAGGTTAAAGCCAGGATTCTGGGCACTGAGACAAAAGTGGCAGGTCATTGCTCCCGGGAGCCTCATGCCTGGAAGCTAGCTAGTGGCAAATCAGCAGTATGCTTCACACCTTTCCCATGGTCTGGAAGCAATCTAAATAGAAATACCGTCCATAGACAAGTGAAGGGGGAATTTCAAACATAAGGATGATTGCATAACCAAAAGCCCCTAAGTTCAACATTGAAGACACAATAATTCTTCAGTAAATGTTTATAAGGTAAGTATGATCCCAGGCAAATTTATAATAGGACTTTAATGGAACTAGACAAATTTATTTGGGAGGGATATATGGGATGATTTGCCAAAACAGATATCAAAACATACTGAAAAGGTATGAAAATGCAAGCAGTATATTAGCACAGGAATAGAAAAGTAGATCAATGGGAAAAAATGAGAGTCCAGAAGAAGTGTGAGAGTGTGTGTGTGTGTGTGTGTGTGTGTGTGTGTGTGTATGTGTATTAATGTATAAGAGAAAATGGAAATTTAAATTAGCAGAGAAAGGCTGGATTATTAAAAAGTACAATTAGCCCTTTAAATTTAGATTAAATTGGAATACTATACACAAAATAAATCACAGAATAATTAAAGTGGTAATGTAAATAAGAAACTATTAAAAATTTTAAATAGAATAATGGCTTTTTAATCTTAAGGAATGAGAAAGGGCCTCCCACACACTAAAGAAAATTATTAACAGATCAACTATATAAAAATACTAAAAATCTTTGTGGCAAAGATCATTACTAACAACAACAACAACAATAATAGAAGAGAATACTGAGAGAAAATAATTGCAAAAGGTTTAAGAAACAAATAGTAATTATCATTGTACATAAAGAGCACCCATGTTATAAAGAAGAGGCAATGATCTTTTCAGATGGTAGACAAAAGATGCAAGGATAGAATTCACAGAAGAAAAAGCTACACTAAATATAAATGAAATTATGTTAAACCTTACTAGTTATCAGGGAAATTGAAATTAAAACAATATCACTATTTACATTTTACTTCTCTTGTTATATCTTTAAAATTTGATAATATCCATTTTGAGGAGGGCATAGAGAACCAGGTACTTTCATAATTCATTGGTGGAAGTTTGAAGTCATAAACCATTTTTAGAGGGTGCTTTTGTCAACAGCTATTAAAAATTAACATTCTGTAAACCATATGCATGAATTTTACTTCTACATATTTAGCCAAGGAAATTCATATTTGCCCAAAGATTCATGTATAAGGAAGTTCATTACTATATTTAGAGCAAATAAATCAAATCAGTCTAATTTCTGTCAGACAGTAAATAAATAAATGATGTCATGTCAGTTCTACAGAATATATTGTACTTAGACACAATAATGTATATCTATGTAGACTGATACTAAAGAGTCATCAAGATAAACTCTTAAAACAATAATCGCATTTCAACATGTTTGTGGTAAGATCTCATTTATATTTTTCCAATGTATATATGTGAGTGCGTGTGTGTAAATGCAAGAAATAGTGGATTAATTTGAACTAAGGTTTTGGGGGTAGAGAAGTGGCTGAATTTGAGAAAGGGAATACCTTTTACAAGGTATACAGCAGATTTTTAAATATCATCTCTCCATGTGCGATTACCAGCTAAGGTACATAAATTTTATCCTAGAAACCCAAAGTAAACCTTTGAATATCAGCTAATAAAAATTCTCTAATTTTATAGGTTTCACCTAGCAAAAAATTTCTTCCTCCCTACCCTTCATGGAAATTTCATAAAAAGAAATTACAACACTTTTACAATATCTAGATGAAATCTAGGTGATCAACAATTTTGTTTTATACATATCATTTGCAGTTCAACTAGTAATTCAATTATGTGAAATCATGTCTCTTTTTTTAACTTTCAAAACCAAGAAAGCTAAAGTATGTAAACAAAAAAGCAAACATTGGTCTGGAGGTAAAAAAAAAAAAAAAAAAAAAAAAGATTGTAAAAACTTAGCCATGAAAATGTCTCTTTTTGAATTTCACCACAACTTTTTACTAGACCTTAAATCATTTTAGCACTTACTCCATGGAGAAAAATTCTAATTTTACTTCAGTTACTTGGATATTTGAGACCAAATGAATTTGAAGTATGAATAAGAGAAATAATTACTATAAACTTTCTATTTTGGCTGGAAAAACCATCATGTTTATACGTGGCAAGATTTCCCAACATATTCTAATATATAGCTGGCTGATGCATTTGGCATTTTTCTATAGACAATTTATTCATATGTTATAAAATAATATTTAAAATGGGGTAGTCTTACATTTTTTAATTAAACATGGAGTAGTCTCTTTATTTTGTTGTAAGTCTTCAGACTAAAAACAGCTGAAAATAAATTCTTACACGATTTCAGTATCAGTACTCAATGTTAAATAGTAACTGGGAACAAAACAACAGAGAACATCATTCTCTTCCATTATAAAATCTCTTCAAGAAAGATTTTCCTTGTTTAATTCTAATCAGAAACCATAAAATCCTCTTTTTGTTTGTGTGTATTAGCTTTAAGGATCTTCACAATGCTCATATAATGTCTGGAATTAGGAGACATGGGAGCTTAAATAGAATTTGTCAAATTATTTCTCTTCTTGTATTTAGATTTTTGAGCTCCTGGTAAAGGATAAAATTCATTTCAGTACTACTCACTGAATGTTGGTTGTTGGAAGCTGCAACCAATGGGCCAGAGGCAAGAACAAGTTTGTTTATAGAAAGCAGAAGTGGGAGGGTTTTGCACTTAAATTGAAGATACGGACCAAGGGTTTGGAATGAGGCTAAATGATCTTTGAAAAGATATGGACAAAATTCACTGCATTTGGACTCTATCATTCAGGCTTACTGGTCTGAGGTTTTAATGATTATTTTGCAAGAGTATACTTTAAATGTGACTTTTGTAATGGTCAAGTAACTGCAACCAATGATAAGTTAGACAGACACACACATATTATTTTCCTTTAGAGGCTTTTTTCCCCTGCTAAACTGAGTTCCATGAGGATGGGGATAAAGTTTTGGAATTTTCTGAATCCTCAAGACCTAGTATAGTGAATTTTGTAGTAACTGCTAAATAAAGGACTGGGTAAATTAATATGTTAATGCATCAAGCAAGCAAGGAATTAGAAAGTGATTCAATATGCCCCTTCCAAATTCTGAATAAATATTCTAGCTTTATACAAAGTGGTAGATAAACCAATACTTATTAAGGTACTAAGGGCCTGCCATTTATTCAGTCACATGTTTAACTATACATCAGAGAGTATTTTTAAAATGTGAATAATGGTTTATATTCTTAAGAAACCACTGTCTAGTCAAGTGAAAGGACAAAGATAATACCATGAAACAACAACAACAACAACAAAACAGCCAGCATGTGACTAAGTAAAAATGTGTAAAGACCCAGAATCAGGAAGGCACGTGGCATAACTGCCTAACAGCCCAGCATAGACAGTCAATCCACGGGTGTGTTTGCTAAATAAATACTATTGGTGTATGTCATTGAGGTTTGGGGATACT